>NC_136424.1:32238750-32905625 GCF_052625555.1 Lactuca saligna
TTGATGTTGAATCTCAAGATCTCTATTTTATTTTTAATCTCAACGAAACTTATATATATATATATATATATATATATATATATATATATATATATATATATATATATATATATATATATATATATAAGATTATTATATTTTGTGAGACATGGGGACGCAATCCTAGTAATTCATTTTGTAGATCAAAAAATAATATTTTTGAAATACAAAATAAATGAAAATTTTCGAAATTGTTCTCTTAAATTTTATTTTCATCATTTATAGTATCCATAAAAAAAATTAACACTTTTTTTTCAAAATATACGTTAAATATTCCAATAGAATATTATACTGTAAATATTCCAATCGAATTTTTAGAATATTCGAATATTCTAGTAGAATATTCTAACAAATCTAACAATTTTAGTAGAATATTAGAAGATTTAACATACCTATCAATTTTAGTAGAATACTAGGATATACTAACATTCTAAAATTTCGATTTGATTATTTACAGCGTATATTCTATTAGAACATTTCATGTATATTTAGAAAAAGAAAACCCATAATTTTGATTATTACTTTTTTATTATTTATTATTTTTTAATTTTTTAATTTTTTGAATAAATTATATAACGAAAGTATTACTTAAAAAAATAATTTTTGGATTTTTTTCTATTATTTTGCATTTTACAATTTTTTTATATTTTTGATCACCAAGATAAGTGGTTAGGATCGTGTTCTCATTGCTCATAAAATTAACATGGTTATATATACATACATATATATATATATATATATATATATATATATATATATATATATATATATATATATATATATATATGCTCAAATGCACTGTTGTAAAACTCGCTGAGTTGGCCGATTACTCCTCTGAGTGCTCGCTACTCGGCCCTTTACCGAGGCAAGTTACAGAATCTCAAGTACTCCACGATCAGGCCCTTTACTGAAATGAGCAGTGTTGTTAAACCCGATCAACTCGGTGATTAATATGTATAATTTACTTAACGATTTATTATTTAACACATATGCATGTGATTATTACTAAATATATATCTTAAATTTTTAATAATTATTCACGAAGTAAGACCATTATGTGTTTTTTAGTTTTTGTGTATTCACATGTGTATAAATTTTGTTATATATTTCAATCAACTTAAGATTTTAACTTATGATTTTGACATATATATATATATATATATATATATATATATATATATATATATATATATATATATATATATATATATATATATATAAGTTCCCTAAAAATATTTCTACATGAAGTATCGAATCCGAGTACTCCCCGAATACTCCTGAGTACTCGCTACTCGGTAGTCGGTCGAGCAGGTAACGAGTAATAAATTCTACAACCATGCTCAAATGAAAACAATTCTAATTTTGAGAACAATGAGAACAAATTTAGGCCACATATTTCTTAAACGGAAAAAAAGGCATGTCACCTAAATTTTAATTAAGAGAGGGGCCGATGTGTAATTTAACCTATCTATTCCTTGTACTTTTCTTTTTTTTTGAACGGCAAATCTACTCTATTCTACTCCTACAATTCTCCTAAATCTCCACCTATGTCCCTCACGGGACTTGAACCCTCGATCTCAAAGAGGGAGGACAACACCGGATACCGCTGGGGTAGAAGCCCTTTGGTTTGTACTTTGCTTATTCACGCACAAAACAAGCGACACCCCACTTCAATCATGCCCTCCACGCAACATCGTCTCCTCTTGTTAATCGCATAGACACCATAAAATCACTAACGGAGATTACCACCGCTGGAATTGAGAAGCCGATATTCAATGAAATCGAGAAGCTAATTGAAGTATTAGATCAACCAAAAAAGGAAAAGGATTTAACACACATAAGCCCAAACGTAGGTATGGCTATTGAATGGCCGGATGAGAATGTAAGTAAACTGGTGTCGTGTGGTTCATTGGAGAAAGTTATTTCGGATAACTTGCCACCTCTTCAAATGAACCAGAGACAAGGTACATTTCTTTTTTAATTATATATTCGCACTCAAAATTTCATTTTTAGTATTAGGTTTTAACATTTGTGATCAATGGAACTTCATCTGTAATTAATTTTCAATTTGATGACACTATAAGAAGAGTAGTACTTCTTTTGGATCATTTTTCCATTGAAAAAAGAAGAAGAAACGAATTTATTGTTTTTTCTTCACATTCTCGAATAGAACAAACTAAATTTGACCCTAAGCTGAGTTGCAAGCCCTTACGTTCCATGGATTTTTTAGGATGAAATTAAGAAAACAGAAGATGAAGTATAAAAAAAGAATTGGGGGTTTATTATAGACGTGCAAAAAAACTATTGTGTGTTGAATGTGCTCAGAAAGATTAAAGTAAACTTTCATTTCTGTTATATATATATATATATATATATATATATATATATATATATATATATATATATATATATATATATATATAACAGAAATGAAAGTTTACTTTAATCTTTCTGAGCACATTCAACACACAATAGTTTTTTTGCACGTCTATAATAAACCCCTGTCGCACCCCCAAACCAAGGATGGCGGAAACGTCCGAGGGTGGAGGACTTCATGTAGAGTATCACAACAATGAGTATAATAGTGCTCAAAGTAAATACAACCAACACAAATATAATTGAAAATGTTACATCGAAGCACATGTTTACATGATTCACATCAGTTACATTATAATACGAAATGAACTGTTTGACGATTTATCGTCCCATCCTCAAAACGTTGTTGATTTCCTGTTTTCACTGAATTCCTGAGAATACAAGTAGTTTTGAAAAGTGTCAACACAAAGGTTGGTGAGTTCATAAGAGATTTCGTTAGAAAAGTAAATCGTTTTCCTCGAAAAAGCGTTAGAGTATGTATCCAGAAAATCCGATATTTTCTTTAAAACCTGTGTAATGTCGTCTTATGACTGAAGACCAAAATGTATAAGTAACCCTTCTTATTAGTAGAAAATGTTATGTATTTAAATGGACATGGACACTTTTGAATTAAACGAAATTTCTGTTCGTTCTCATGTTTGTTAATACATTATATATATGTAGTCCTAAATTAGAGGACCGAGTAATAACAACTATTGACCATACTTAAAAGTATAAATGCGGTTTCAAATGATGTGTAGTCGTAACTACCAAAACCAAAAGTGTACAGTAATATCTGTACTCATAGAGATAAAAAGGTGATTTTAAATCGACATAAAACTCGTTTAGGTTTTAAAAATAAAATCCCGCAAACTTATGGATTGTTATATCCCTATGTGAGTCGCTATAATCATACTATGACTATGTGAACCTGCCACGACGTTCTCAGTGTCGCGAAAAATAAAATGACATTTGTCACCCGTAGACCTGTAGGTCCAACTGTAGCTAGCAGCAAGGTGTGGGGTGTCAATCCCAATATAGATCTATATACAAGTATCACGTTCTCCCTCAAGGAGATTCTGATTATAACTACCAGGAATTATATCCCGCACTCGGGCGTACGGGGAGAGAGAGAGAGAGAGAGAAAGAAAAATAGAGAAACTCACGATATAGGATAACAAGTTTACGTGAAATGTGTGTGAATATAAATATTTCTTGTATGAATGTACCCTTCTTGTACGAGTGCGTAGAGTGATGTAACATAAACTATACCTATTATAGTTTATCTAAAATGTATGTAATATGTATGAACCCTTTTATGGAAATGTATTAGTGTTATAAATATATTCAAACTATACTTCTTATAGTTAAATAATACGTGTTCCAAAATGAATGAATAATATTTAATATGAATGTCTTAGTTTCAGTTCATAATGATAAACTAACTAGGAAACACATTCAAATATTAAAACTTATGATTATACACTTTGCTCAACATAATACAAAGTGTTATGATATTTACATGCTGTTGGTAAAATTTAGCAATTCTGCCCTGTTTTGGAAAAATCCTAGAAAAATCATACAAAGTCGAAAACTAGATCCGTAAATTCTGAGAGTTCACAAAATGTGTCTAGTTTGCTCATAATTTTTATCACAATTTATAATGACCTCTAACTTGGGTGAAAAAGTCCATAATCACAGACTGGTCCGGATTGTTGTTTGAAATGATAGGCAGTTTTGTAAAAATTACCATAAATTGTAGAAAAATCGTATGGAGATGTGCAAGTAGTCATTTTAAAGCTAAAAACTTAAACTATTTTCACCTTGTACAGTTTTGAAAACAAAAATGTTTAAGATGCCCAAAACAGTCCGTGAATGGAGTTGAACTTTTCTGATGAAGGCTGTTAGAAAAATCTAGTTATGTTCTTAGTGTTTTAACTTGCAATCCCCCCCTGAAAACTTGAGAAAACATGAAAATGTAGGGGTATGAACTCACCTTGAGTGATTTCAGTAGATGATTGTTGAAGAATGGAAGTGTTTAATTCAAGAACACTTGGAGATGCCTTGAAGGTTTTCGAGAATCTAACATCATAGTTAGGGAGTTTGTGTGAGCAACCAAAGATTTGAGTAGAATGAAGTGAAATAATAATAGGGAGGATGAATTTTTACTTACTAAGTGTGGAAGAACACTTGAATCCAGCCTTGGATCTCGAAAATTTGTGTAGAAGAGTTTGAGAGAAAAAGTGATGTTTGTTACTTAGTGGAATGAGAGAAATGAGAGAAAATGAGGAGTGTGGTTGATTGTTCCAGCTCAAAAACGTGGGAGTGAGTGAAATTTGAGTGTAAGGGAACATTGAAGTGACATAGGTAAGGTGGGGAGGTATGGCTGGTCATAGAGTGGGTGTGGGGTGGTTGCTTGTGACTTTGATTTTTTTTTTTTTTAACTTGCAAGGCACAATGGAATATATTACTCCTATAAAGGAAATTGACTCAATCAAGGACGATTTCACAATTAAAGTTCGGATCATACGTCTTTGGACTCAAAAGTCAAGAACAATGTCTTATAATTGTCTATATCCCATTTTTAGTTTAATTTTCTAAATATATGTGTGGTTGTCTATGTGTGTGTATCTCTTTAAAAATTCTGCAATTTCATCATTTTATGACCCCCATTTGCGAAGTTGAGTATTTATTTCCAAAAATGCGAAACTCCAGGGACAATATTTGAAATCTTCTGTTTTCTTCCCCAATTCGCATTCTACTGTGAAATACTTCGCATCTTCATTCTTACACCCTTCGCATCCCTTCGCATTAATCACTTTCGCATTTTAACCTAATTAATCAAATGCGATTCACAAAAATTTTCATTCCAGATGCGAACACAGTTTAGTTCTTGAACTCTAAACTTGCGAAATCAAAATTTTCATATGTTGAACCCATATGCGAATATTAACCCAATTGACTTCAAATTGATTCATAGATGCGAACACTCGATTGTTTTACTTTCGCAAAATGAGCATCAACAACTCCACAATCGAGTTTTTAAATTCTTGCAAACAACAATTTCATAGTCCTTGACTTCGCGTTTTTCTTCACGAATCATCCCTCAATCATCAATCCAATTGCGAATCAAAAACTCATATGTTCTTGCTTTATCGATTCATCGACTACACTCATACAAATGCGAACAATACTCAATTTCAAAATCGATTGAAACTTATAGCAAAGCTAAATCCAACTTCGCATTCAAAGCAGTGTTATTGATTGCATTCATGAAATACTAACAAGATAATATATTATAATACAAATATACATATTTTAGGTGGTGAAATCGTAACAGCCTAACAATTTGGTATGCAACTTTATTAAATCAATAAAAAAAAGTTATGCAAATTGGAAAAATAAATAAAAATATATCTTTTGTTGTTTTGATTAAGGAAATAAATATTTTATATGAATACTCACCAGGAAAAACGCATATTATACATTCCCGATGAGTATGCAACATGGTTTTCATCAGTTTAATTCATTGATTAGTACGAAGGCTTAGGAAATTTTTAACACAAACTTTTCTCCTGTGATGTTTTCCCATTAACATAGCAAGTTATACAATACGAACATAACACTAACCCTAATACACAAGGTTTAATAGAGTTGACCGGCTTGACTTGATGACTTGACTTGACTCAAGATTGACGATTGTCACAATTTGGGAGAGATTTGACATTCTTGGAGAGATTTCTAATACAGAGAGATGTTTGAGAGAGATTTCACATACTTGGAGAGATTTGGGAGAGATTTGACATTCTTGGAGAGATTTCTAATACAGAGAGATATTTGAGAGAGATTTCACATACTTGGAGAGATTTGGGAGAGATTTGACATTCTTGGAGAGATTTCTCATACAAAGAGATATTTTGGGAGAGATTTCACATGCCTAGAGGGATTTGGGAGAGATTTGACATTCTTGGAGAGATTTCTAATGTAGAGAGATATTAGAGAGAGAGATTTTACACACTTGGAGCGATTAGGGAGAGATTTGACATAGACAGAGATAGAGTGAAAACGATTGAGAGAGGATCCATGTGTGACAATTGTGAGTGTCCGGCATCGCAATGCATGGTTCGTAAACCCTGTTAAGCCTTGTTTAAGGATCTTACACATTCCCGATGAGTATGCATCATTGTTTTAACAGTTTGGCTTGCCACGTACTATAATTTTTAGGTTAAAGAGGTCTAGTTGTACGTACTTTTCGATTCATGTTTTCTTATTAGAATAGTGGGTTGTTTAGTAAATACTGAACGTAAGTCCAAGTACACAAGGGTTAGTTGAGCTGACCGGTTTGACTCGTTGACTTTATTTGACTTTGAATTGACCAGAATTTTGACGGTTGTCACATCATCCCCCCGTTAGAGGGAATTTCGTCCCGAAATTTGAAGTTAGGCAAGGGGGTAGGCATGAATAATCAAGCCAAGAAGTGAGGATACTTCCTAATCGACTGACTCATGCGCTCCCATGTGACTCTAGGTCCGTGGTTAATATTCCAGCGAACTTTCACTAATGGGAAGTGGCGTTGTTTCATCCGCTTGACCTCGATCCATGGTCACCATGGTTCTTCTAAGAAGGTGAGGCTCTTGTGGAACTCGATCTCGTCGAGGGGAATTGCAAGAGTCTCGTCGGATAGGTACTTCTTGTAAATTTGGGACGTGTTGGGTAGAGTGTACTTTACCAAACTCGCAGGAGTAGATTGAAGGAGCGAGTTACAGGGCTGATTTTGACAAGAATCTCGAAAGACACAATTATTCGGGGTGTTGGCTTTCCATGCTTTCCGAAGCGTACTAAGCCTTCCCAGAGTGAGTGTCTCTAGAGGAATTTGATCGGTTATACCGGCGTTCTAAAGGTTTCTTCCTCTTGCTTCTCTTCCTGTCAAGGGTTGCTCCCTTTAGGGTCAAAGTTGGGAGGGGTTTCGTATTTTTCGAGAAGTTCCAAAGGAACTAAGACAGTAGGTCAGCAAGACCCAGAATCTTGGCATATTTCTGCTAACGCCTTCGGTGCTGACTGTTTCTCAATGGTTTTGATCAATTGAAAGGTTCCTTATGAATTTCCACCCTGGGTAACGATGTGTCTTGAGAATTGAACTCCTCAATTCCTAAACTCGTATCTGGAGAACTTCGGGTAATACTTCTCTTATCGTATTTCTTCCGTGGTTTGTTGTAGCTGCTCTCCTTGGTTTCCTTCTTACTACGAGGGTAGATAAGTAAGTCATTTGTAATGACGATGATGAGTTGATCCTAGCAAGAAGGGTATATCCTATTTATTACGTTCATGAATCCAACGAGTGGATCTGGTCCTATCCGAGGGTTATCACAACGAACTTTCAGCGTTCTTATCGAAATTGGAGGATCGTTCTCAGATATCCTTCTTCAATACTCGTGACTGGTGATATTCAGATCTCAGGTCCAATTCCTGAAGGGTACCTCGTCTCTTGAGGTTGGCCGGCCTATTCGTCAATGCGAGGTAGATAGTAAAGATTTCTATTAGAGATGTTGTCTGGGCCTCTGAAATCGATGGAATCGTGAGCAATTTGTCTTTCTAATTTGAAAAATAAGATGAGAGCTTTTCAGGGTGAGAAACTTGGTTCTTCAATTTCATTGTTGAGTAGTTCGACAGGTTTGACCCGACAGCTCTTGTAGCTCGGTAGGAAGTATGTGGGTTTGGTCCACACAACTATGACTTTTTGAATGGTAGGGAATTTACTCGTCCTTCTGGGCAACCTTAGCCCGAAGCTCATGGCAGGACTCGTACCCTATCTGTCCCAAGCTTCTATGCTTGAACCTTGTCAGCTACATGCGCGACATTCCCGAAGGTCTCCTGTATATACATGTGATAAAGCTTCGGGAAGTATGACACTCCTCTGGTGCGTGTTTTGGAGTTCCACAGCGAGAGACGACCCAAAGGTCCGTGCTGGGTGTCTACGAGAGACGATAGTTTCGATAATCAGGGGTTAGGCGAAAAGCCCCTTTTTATAGTCATTTAATCAGGAAGACGAGGGCAATATCAATCAAAATTGGAATACGACAACACTATCTTTTTAGATAACAGGAGATAAGTTGTATTCGAAGGAAGAGATCACTAGAGTGATAGAGTGTCCTGTATTTCTTTTCTGTGTGTTCCGTTTTGTTTGATGTTATGATTATTGTAGATGATTCCTACCACAGTGTCTAGCACTGGTAGCGGGTGTGTTTTCGATAGCCAGTAATGATACTTGATATCATGACTCCTGACAGGTCTCCTTACGATCGAGCGGTATATGATTGTCGTATGTAAATTGACATCGCGAAATTTGTCGAGTGGGTGACCCCACTCAACCCCTAATACTAGACATGGAATCGGAGTCAAGATGGAATTTTCTATTTCAAGACTTAAGTATTTTGATTTTAAATTAACCCCGATGTATGGACAAGGTCATTACAACTTACAAGTAATGCTCCTAAGGTCACATATGAATGTCTTTGGTTTGATTTGTATGAGAGAGAAAATATCTTAGCTACTTTTTAGAAGGAAGGTTACCTTAGTAAGCGTACCAAATTCATTACAAAC
This sequence comes from Lactuca saligna, assembly GCF_052625555.1. Lineage (NCBI taxonomy): Eukaryota > Viridiplantae > Streptophyta > Magnoliopsida > Asterales > Asteraceae > Lactuca > Lactuca saligna. Next base: position 32,247,745 of record NC_136424.1, read on the forward strand.
ATATAGTACTTAAACGTATTATCGTTGGGAACATTACAAAAGTCCTAACATGGTTCCCTTGCTGCTCCTGTTGGTGTGTTCATCACATTCCTCCTGTTCCTTCGTCGTTCTTATCAGTTGGACATTCTCTCTTGAAGTGTCCCGTTTCACCGCATAGGTAGCATATTGGGCCTACCTTGGTGCAGTTGATTGAAGGGAGGTGATGGGCCGAGGCCCTACAGAAACGAGCGGTATGCCCTTTCCTGTTGCAGTTTTTACAGTGCATCTCCCGGCAAGCCCCATGGTGATGAAAGCCACATTTGTTGCACTTTGGGAGTGATCCCTCATATGGTCTGGCAGGCATTTGGGTGGCAGACCCCGAGGCTAGTGTCGAGGCATTTGTCATGACTGCTATTGTAATGGTAGGGGCGGCCTTAGGCTGTTGTCTTTTAGTGTATCCCTTTGATTGGTGGCGCTTTTTCATGTCCCAAAACTTTCTCTTCTTGTTCGTAGGTTCGTGGCCTGAGGTATTTTTGTTGGTAGGTACCCATTGGTGTCCCTGATTGTTACCACAATTTGTATTGTTAGTACCGCTTCCACCCTTGTTGATGTTGTTAGTATTGAAATGCACCATGACGGCTGCCACGGCTGCCGTGACTGCAGCTTGAAAAGTAGCAGCGTCTATCCGAAGTGTTGGCGCCTTGCTAGTTGGTTTGTTGCCTCTTGGTGAAGACATAGCTCTGTTTCATGACAAAAAACGACTTCGTTAGTGGAAATGATTGTCTTAAGTGCATCCTTACAATTTATATTTACGCATATAAATTTTTGCACATTACTGTACTATCCTTAGTGTTTCTACTAACGCTCCCGAGATGGAGTTATGGCAGTGGGTAGGAGTGGGTTTCATACGGACGTTAAATCTTACTCCTCTTAGAATCATGTTTGTCCTAACAATCTTGGCTGAGGAAATTTTGAGGGGATCCGGTGCATTAGTGCTGGTATGATCGCACCCATAGGTCTATGAAGAAGAAACTTCTCAACTAATGTTTAAAGGGTGAGACGATAATGAGTTTATAGAATGGCTATATGTCGCGAGTTTTCTAACTAAGTTTATCTCATATCGATTTGTATCAAAGTTCGGTTGTTTAGGGTGTTCTGAAAACAATTTATAACGAGATTCTTTGTATAATAAACTCATGTATTTTAGTAGTTCTGTTTCCAAGTGAAACCTTATACTTGACCCAAGCTAGGTCCTTATCACGACCTATTGATGTATGCTTAGTTATATAATTAAGGCTAGATAGTCCTTCGAGTCTGTTAGGTACGTCCTAAACCCATCTTGTTAATATGACTGTAGAAATCGTGGTTTCAGTGAAAATTTTGACCTCGATGCAGGTCTACTTCACATTTGTGCATGGGCGGGTTTTGATAATAGATAGTTTCCTCGATTAGTATGACCATTTAGTTTGTAGTGTCGTGATTTTACTTACAATAGAGTAGCACCAACGCATACTTATGGAGCTAATTTACCAGGTCTGGTGAGCGGCATGAACTCTACTCACGATGATCCATCCCTTGTGATGCCTGGGGCAAGGTCGATGCAATTTTGTAGCTTTGTCAATCAACGCCTGGCTACAATCATCCTTTCTTTGAATGATGTGTGTCCTACCCTGTTACTCTCCTTCCTCTTCACGAGTGGCGATAAGGTCCTAAAAAGAGAGTTGGTCTCGGGAATAGTAGTATAATTCTGAGTCACCGATACATGAGATGGTGGGGTTTATAGTAGCGCGCAGTTTTCTGAACTCAGATTGTAGTCTTCCTGTTTTGATCCATGATCATCGCGATCTGCCGGGTCCTTGCCGGGAGGGCTCTGTCCGTCGGTCCCCCGTGGTTGAGGTCATAGCACCCTCGTTGGTCTCCACATGGTGGTTGTTTTCATTGTTGTCGACATTCAACCCTCGATCACGATTGCCCAACGGTTCACGGTTTCGTTATAGTCAAAACGGTTCACAGAACCCTTGCTATGCATGGAGGATTGATTACCTCCGGTCCTGCTTATGATTCTTCTCATAATCATTCACCATTCCTCGAGTTCGGATTAGGAAAGTAAGGATCGTCCGGTGAGTAGGATTTTTGCTATGCCGTATTTGCGAGAATAGAAGTGGAGGAGATAAGTACTATGCGTCTAACTCTATTATCAATTACTTATAGGGGGAAATCCTTATTAGTTACTTCTATAATGACATAGTGCATACTAATTACATATAACAAGATACGATAGACCTTTGAATAAGTGATCCCACTCTAAGTCCACATCCAAACAAGGAAAAGGAAGTAAAGTAATGACCACAAATTCTAAGTCTATAATTTCTAAGTTATATATAACCTTAAGGTATCCACCTAGGGACTATAGACCTATCATTGAGGATCTATTTACTTTTCATATAAATTATGATATTACAAAATACTCCTATAGTATTTTAAACTCATGTTCCATTCTTATGTTCTCATTGTGGTAGTGTTGGTAAGTTTTTAGACTTGTTGCCATATCACAACTATTCTTGGGCATGTGCTAATCACTCCTCGGACCAGCATAGTTGATCAGGCTATGCCACTCCCAAGACTGACCATACATCCCCGAGCTTACCTGTGATATTCAACAATCATTACTTTTCTTTTATTCTAGAGTGGTGCTGACCTTAATATGTATGTATGCATGTATACCTTTAATAAGAAACTATTTATTTCTAAAAGTATGGTTGTTTTGAAACTTTAAATCAGAGACTTAGTCCCAATGCATTTATAGTTTGTATATCTTATGTGGTTTGATATACTGAGTTCACTATAAACAATGCTCTGATACCAATCTGTCGCACCCCCAAACCAAGGATGGCGGAAACGTCCGAGGGTGGAGGACTTCATGTAGAGTATCACAACAATGAGTATAATAGTGCTCAAAGTAAATACAACCAACACAAATATAATTGAAAATGTTACATCGAAGCACATGTTTACATGATTCACATCAGTTACATTATAATACGAAATGAACTGTTTGACGATTTATCGTCCCATCCTCAAAACGTTGTTGATTTCCTGTTTTCACTGAATTCCTGAGAATACAAGTAGTTTTGAAAAGTGTCAACACAAAGGTTGGTGAGTTCATAAGAGATTTCGTTAGAAAAGTAAATCGTTTTCCTCGAAAAAGCGTTAGAGTATGTATCCAGAAAATCCGATATTTTCTTTAAAACCTGTGTAATGTCGTCTTATGACTGAAGACCAAAATGTATAAGTAACCCTTCTTATTAGTAGAAAATGTTATGTATTTAAATGGACATGGACACTTTTGAATTAAACGAAATTTCTGTTCGTTCTCATGTTTGTTAATACATTATATATATGTAGTCCTAAATTAGAGGACCGAGTAATAACAACTATTGACCATACTTAAAAGTATAAATGCGGTTTCAAATGATGTGTAGTCGTAACTACCAAAACCAAAAGTGTACAGTAATATCTGTACTCATAGAGATAAAAAGGTGATTTTAAATCGACATAAAACTCGTTTAGGTTTTAAAAATAAAATCCCGCAAACTTATGGATTGTTATATCCCTATGTGAGTCGCTATAATCATACTATGACTATGTGAACCTGCCACGACGTTCTCAGTGTCGCGAAAAATAAAATGACATTTGTCACCCGTAGACCTGCAGGTCCAACTGTAGCTAGCAGCAAGGTGTGGGGTGTCAATCCCAATATAGATCTATATACAAGTATCACGTTCTCCCTCAAGGAGATTCTGATTATAACTACCAGGAATTATATCCCGCACTCGGGCGTACGGGGAGAGAGAGAGAGAAAGAAAAATAGAGAAACTCACGATATAGGATAACAAGTTTACGTGAAATGTGTGTGAATATAAATATTTCTTGTATGAATGTACCCTTCTTGTACGAGTGCGTAGAGTGATGTAACATAAACTATACCTATTATAGTTTATCTAAAATGTATGTAATATGTATGAACCCTTTTATGGAAATGTATTAGTGTTATAAATATATTCAAACTATACTTCTTATAGTTAAATAATACGTGTTCCAAAATGAATGAATAATATTTAATATGAATGTCTTAGTTTCAGTTCATAATGATAAACTAACTAGGAAACACATTCAAATATTAAAACTTATGATTATACACTTTGCTCAACATAATACAAAGTGTTATGATATTTACATGCTGTTGGTAAAATTTAGCAATTCTGCCCTGTTTTGGAAAAATCCTAGAAAAATCATACAAAGTCGAAAACTAGATCCGTAAATTCTGAGAGTTCACAAAATGTTTCTAGTTTGCTCATAATTTTTATCACAATTTATAATGACCTCTAACTTGGGTGAAAAAGTCCATAATCACAGACTGGTCCGGATTGTTGTTTGAAATGATAGGCAGTTTTGTAAAAATTACCATAAATTGTAGAAAAATCGTATGGAGATGTGCAAGTAGTCATTTTAAAGCTAAAAACTTAAACTATTTGCACCTTGTACAGTTTTGAAAACAAAAATGTTTAAGATGCCCAAAACAGTCCGTGAATGGAGTTGAACTTTTCTGATGAAGGCTGTTAGAAAAATCTAGTTATGTTCTTAGTGTTTTAACTTGCATTCCCCCCCTGAAAACTTGAGAAAACATGAAAATGTAGGGGTATGAACTCACCTTGAGTGATTTCAGTAGATGATTGTTGAAGAATGGAAGTGTTTAATTCAAGAACACTTGGAGATGCCTTGAAGGTTTTCGAGAATCTAACATCATAGTTAGGGAGTTTGTGTGAGCAACCAAAGATTTGAGTAGAATGAAGTGAAATAATAATAGGGAGGATGAATTTTTACTTACTAAGTGTGGAAGAACACTTGAATCCAGCCTTGGATCTCGAAAATTTGTGTAGAAGAGTTTGAGAGAAAAAGTGATGTTTGTTACTTAGTGGAATGAGAGAAATGAGAGAAAATGAGGAGTGTGGTTGATTGTTCCAGCTCAAAAACGTGGGAGTGAGTGAAATTTGAGTGTAAGGGAACATTGAAGTGACATAGGTAAGGTGGGGAGGTATGGCTGGTCATAGAGTGGGTGTGGGGTGGTTGCTTGTGACTTTGATTTTTTTTTTTTTTAACTTGCAAGGCACAATGGAATATATTACTCCTATAAAGGAAATTGACTCAATCAAGGACGATTTCACAATTAAAGTTCGGATCATACGTCTTTGGACTCAAAAGTCAAGAACAATGTCTTATAATTGTCTATATCCCATTTTTAGTTTAATTTTCTAAATATATGTGTGGTTGTCTATGTGTGTGTATCTCTTTAAAAATTCTGCAATTTCATCATTTTATGACCCCCATTTGCGAAGTTGAGTATTTATTTCCAAAAATGCGAAACTCCAGGGACAATATTTGAAATCTTCTGTTTTCTTCCCCAATTCGCATTCTACTGTGAAATACTTCGCATCTTCATTCTTACACCCTTCGCATCCCTTCGCATTAATCACTTTCGCATTTTAACCTAATTAATCAAATGCGATTCACAAAAATTTTCATTCCAGATGCGAACACAGTTTAGTTCTTGAACTCTAAACTTGCGAAATCAAAATTTTCATATGTTGAACCCATATGCGAATATTAACCCAATTGACTTCAAATTGATTCATAGATGCGAACACTCGATTGTTTTACTTTCGCAAAATGAGCATCAACAACTCCACAATCGAGTTTTTAAATTCTTGCAAACAACAATTTCATAGTCCTTGACTTCGCGTTTTTCTTCACGAATCATCCCTCAATCATCAATCCAATTGCGAATCAAAAACTCATATGTTCTTGCTTTATCGATTCATCGACTACACTCATACAAATGCGAACAATACTCAATTTCAAAATCGATTGAAACTTATAGCAAAGCTAAATCCAACTTCGCATTCAAAGCAGTGTTATTGATTGCATTCATGAAATACTAACAAGATAATATATTATAATACAAATATACATATTTTAGGTGGTGAAATCGTAACAGCCTAACAATTTGGTATGCAACTTTATTAAATCAATAAAAAAAAGTTATGCAAATTGGAAAAATAAATAAAAATATATCTTTTGTTGTTTTGATTAAGGAAATAAATATTTTATATGAATACTCACCAGGAAAAACGCATATTATACATTCCCGATGAGTATGCAACATGGTTTTCATCAGTTTAATTCATTGATTAGTACGAAGGCTTAGGAAATTTTTAACACAAACTTTTCTCCTGTGATGTTTTCCCATTAACATAGCAAGTTATACAATACGAACATAACACTAACCCTAATACACAAGGTTTAATAGAGTTGACCGGCTTGACTTGATGACTTGACTTGACTCAAGATTGACGATTGTCACAATTTGGGAGAGATTTGACATTCTTGGAGAGATTTCTAATACAGAGAGATGTTTGAGAGAGATTTCACATACTTGGAGAGATTTGGGAGAGATTTGACATTCTTGGAGAGATTTCTAATACAGAGAGATATTTGAGAGAGATTTCACATACTTGGAGAGATTTGGGAGAGATTTGACATTCTTGGAGAGATTTCTCATACAAAGAGATATTTTGGGAGAGATTTCACATGCCTAGAGGGATTTGGGAGAGATTTGACATTCTTGGAGAGATTTCTAATGTAGAGAGATATTAGAGAGAGAGATTTCACACACTTGGAGCGATTAGGGAGAGATTTGACATAGACAGAGATAGAGTGAAAACGATTGAGAGAGGATCCATGTGTGACAATTGTGAGTGTCCGGCATCGCAATGCATGGTTCGTAAACCCTGTTAAGCCTTGTTTAAGGATCTTACACATTCCCGATGAGTATGCATCATTGTTTTAACAGTTTGGCTTGCCACGTACTATAATTTTTAGGTTAAAGAGGTCTAGTTGTACGTACTTTTCGATTCATGTTTTCTTATTAGAATAGTGGGTTGTTTAGTAAATACTGAACGTAAGTCCAAGTACACAAGGGTTAGTTGAGCTGACCGGTTTGACTCGTTGACTTTATTTGACTTTGAATTGACCAGAATTTTGACGGTTGTCACAACCCCCAATTCTTTTTTTATATGTTGTGATATGTCGGAGATGGTAGGATTGAGATCAAGGGTGGGTGTCGAGTTGGTTCCTTCTCCTGATATCACAGTACAAAGAAAAGAGATAACCGTTAGACAACATCCAGGAATGGTTCCCAGGACGAAGCTCCAACGATCAAGTTAGAATTGATTCCGAGAGAATATAGACAATGTTTGAGAGAAAAAGAGTCCAGTCCCCTTCTCCGTGGGGAAGAAGGGTTTTTTATACCTGATCGAGAGGCACGTGCCTCCTAACTGATTTTGTTGAGCCTTCCCCCATAAGACGAGACGTGGCGGATCCGTATTGAAGGATCCTCCATCACATCTTTCTATCTTGTTCCCCTATTGGCTAGAGGGGAATCTTCGATATAATGATGATCGTGAATGTCGTCAGATAGGCAAGTGGAGCTCTCTGATTGGCTCCATGTTTTCCGGGGTATTTCTCCTAGGAAGAAGAGGTTAAGGTGCAGTTCTGCCCCTTAACCGCCATACCAGTGAGTCCATGCAGACAAAGGCCCGACATTGGGCTCAGACTGGGTATGACTAGACTCTAACTAGGCCAAGCTTGGCACTAGTTTGACTTTTCTTCTTTAACATTTTTCCTAGAGGGGAATCTTCGATATAATGATGATCGTGAATGTCTTCAAATAGGCAAATGGAGCTCTCTGATTGGCTCCATGTTTTCCGGGGTATTTCTCCCAGGAAGAAGAGGTTAAGGTGCAGTTAGCTTGTAGGCGTATGCGTTAGCTTGGTAGCGTCACCATTCGAGCCTACATTACAGCACGTGTATGTCTGATATTATTTTTGGCATTCCACAAACTTATACAACACCGTTGATATGTGTCATATCCATCATGAGACAGCTCGTGACACCAGTTTTACCTTTAAAATTCCCACTTTAATCAAGACCTTTCACCTTCTCCTTCTTTTTCATCACTCATCTGTTATTAACAATGGATTATTACGGTAGAGTCCCTACCGTAGAGGACTTTCGACCACTGCAAGAACAATTTTGTTTCTTGTCAGAGCATGGCGTGATGATTCCGGCGAAGGGATCATCGATCTATGACTACCCTCGAGGAAAAGTGGGGGTTCCTTTTCCTCTGTTTGAAGCGGGGTTATGCATGCTAACTTCTGACTTCTTTGATATGATTGTGCATCACTACGACTTTTCTATTGACGAATTAACCCCAAGTGTCGTTAATAAGATCGTGGGATTCGAACTGATTTGTTGGTCCCTAGGTTTTATACCCACTTGTTGGGTCTTCAGTTACTTCTTTTGTGCGTCTACGAACTCTGACGTCCACACGTTGGCAAAAATGTGGGGCATTCATCAGTTGATCACTGAGAAAGATCATCCGAAAAAAAATTGGCAGAGCCAATGGCTTTGGGTCAACTGAAACCTTGTGGGGCACCGGTTTTGTAAGACCCGAGACTTTCCTGACCATCTTCCCAAGCTATTCGGGATAACCTAGTTCTTGGCAAATGGCTGGGAAACATTACTGTCGTCGGGGAGAACTGGAAATATTTCATCCTTGTCGCAACTAGCATGAATGCTGCCTGGAGGGCGCATGGGAAGATGATGTAATTATTCATCATGAGATATGGTATTCGCTCATCCCTCCCCCCCCCCCCTTTTTTTTTTTTACAATAATAAGAACAGAGTATTTTATTGGTCTGTCAGTTCTCATGCTTGGTGTTTGTGTTTGCAGGTGCCGAAGCCGAGATTTCCTTGGAAATGGCCTTGTGTGTCCATTATCGGGGTAAGCTTTGTCACTGGGAGGTTGACCTTTTGAAGACTCTTCTCCCTCCTATATCTGAAAAACATATGCAGGAGCTTGTTGGATTGCTCCCGACGGAAAGGGGAAATGTTGGTTATAATAGACCTGCCTCGTCTTCTCAACCGGGTGTTGGGGCTACTTTCCCGGCCCATTCTCTAGTCTTTGTTTCTACCGATATTCTTGTGGTGGGTCAAGCAGGAATAAGTACTACTCCTATAAGGAGAAAACGAAGTGTGCGCGTGGTGCTGTCGTCGAATGAAGAGACCGAATATTTTGATGTGAGCCTCCGTCCTCATAAGAGGCGAAACACAATGTCCATACCCAAGTTTCTTGGCGGTATTGGGGATGTTCTTGGCGATGGGTTTTCTGTACTCGGGCGGAAAGAGATAGTAGTGGTGCTTAGTTCTTCAAAGACATCGCCTTCTTCGTTTATTGACTCGCTCATGGCTTATCTCGGTGCCTGTTCTGTCCTTAGAGGTGCATTGGGCGTGTCAGGAGGCTCTCCTCCATCAGACATACCTTACATGGTTGAAAAAATGAGGACTGCGTCCCATCCCTTGGTTTCCGAAGCCTACGTTCCAGGCTGGGCAGTTACTAAATACTCATTATTTTGAGAAGACATTTCCGCTCATGAGTAGAGTTACTGTACCTATCCTTCGGGCACAATGAAGTTGCTTGCGGCCCAAACGGGCACACGCATGGCCAGCAACCTTCGGTACACAGCTGCTCAAACTTTTGCCCTTATTTTTTTTTTCCACTGACCGGGTTTGCCGCAATGGCATATACAAAACTCAGCTAAAAACTTCACAATATGTTGTTGGTAGCTTGAGGGGGGAACTCCGTGATTCAGAGGCAAAACGTCGGAGGCTATCCAAGCAACACATAAATCCCTTTAAAGTACATTGTTATACTAGGTTAGAGAAAAAAATTAAAAAGAAAATCTATTTTATTTAAACAAAACATAAAACGGCACGAAAAAAAAACAGTTTTACACTTTTATTTAAATTTTGATTTTTATCAATCTACATTATTATTTTATGCATATTGTAAAATGTTTGTAGTACATTTTTCAGTTTTAGTGGAATATATGCAGAAAATAGCAATTTAGTTTCCTTTCTTGATACTTTCATGTACAAATATGATTTTATGAAAGTCTGTTGCTATTTTCCTTTCATGAATAATTTACAAATGTAGTTGATAGAGAACATGCATAAAAGTTTGATTTTTATGAAAGTACATTGCTATTTTGTGCATATTTTTAAAATATAATTATACTAACGATTAAATGTATTTGTTAGGGGTTGTCTATTAGCCTCTTAATTGAAATTTTAAGAGGCAACCTCTTATGTAAGGCTTGTCTTGGCAAGTTAATCTCTTTGCTAGTTATTTCAAGTATTATCCATGGTCTAGAAAAGAGTACGTTGGGCATACACTAGGTACGTACGGTGTACTCCTATGCATGCGTGAATTGGGATGACCTCTACGTATGATGGGCGTACCCATGATTATGCAGGGCATACTCAAGCAAAGGGAAAACCCTAATTTTTATGGTTTGCACCCTATTTAAGCTCATTAAGTCCCTTAAGTTGATCACCTTATCAGCCTCCTTTGCATTTTGAGTCATATATGGAAACCCTAATCCATTTTCGCTAAAGTTTGAGCTTGTGTGTGTATTTTGGGTGTGTGTGGTGTTTAATGAAGAAGAAAAAGATTTATGAAGAAGCGTTGGACCAGAAAGAGCTTGTAAAATATATGTTTCTCATCATTTTTGGCTTATTGGAGGTAAAATGATCCTAGCTTGATGACTCCATGTGTTAGTTTTTAGTTTAGGGCTTATCTCATCATAAAATGGTCCTTATGGTGATTCTTGAGAGTAGGAGTTACTCCAGAAGGTTATAATATTTGATCCTAGTGCTATATTATCCCTTCAGCATAAAATGGAGTCTTAAGGGATTAAGTTCAACCATGCAAGGGTTAAAGGGTGTTTCATGAAGATAATGTGATTAAGTCCAAGATTTGACTCCATTAAGGCATGTAAAAGCATAAACTTTGCAACTTTATGGCTTAATACGCTTAAATAAGCTTAGATCTAAAACTTAATGTTGGGTCTTAACTGATTAAGACCTTAGAAGGAGGTTTTGGTCAGCTGCAATGTATGTCGGGCGTACCTAGGGGTACATTGCACGTACGCGTCTTAGGTCCCAACTATGCAAGGGTCGTGAGTACGTCGAGCGTACTGATTGGTATGTTGAGCGTACTCTTCAGAGTGGACTTTAGCCTTTATTTTGGGCCATTTGTGGGACTTAGGAACTTTGGGCCCTTATTAGGCTGTAAACTTTTCTACAATGGGCCTATGGGCCTGGCCCATTTTAGAGATATATTATCTTTTAGGCTTCGTAGCTAGTAGCATTTAGGCCTTGATGGGCTAGGCCCAATAAGGCAAGGAATAAGTAACTTTTTCCCTTAAGGCCAAGATTTAGGGTTTAGACTCGCGGGTTGTATTATCGACCTAATTTCTAATTAGGTTTTCTTTACTTGTGATTTAGTGGGGATTTATCGGTTCAACATCCTAATCATTTGTTTGACTGTCATCAGATTAAGGTGAGTTTGCTCACTATACTTTAGGACATTAGGATATTGTATGTGCTTGTAGTCTTTATGACTCCCGTTGTATGTGTTATATGCATGTGTGTGTTTGCTATATGTATGTGGGGTGAAATAGACCCGGTACAGTCTTGTGTTGACATATGAGTTGAAATAGAATCGGGGGTGAAATAGACTCGGTACGGCTTAGGCCAATGCACGAGTTGAAATAGATTCGGAGGTGAAATAGACCCGACACAACCTTTGGCTGGCAGATATGTATGATATGCGGTATTTTGGGGAGCTTAATAAGCTGCGTGCTTACAATTTTTAGCTTATGTTTCAGGTACTTCCGGATCGAAGGGGAAGAGCTCGGGATGATCGCATCGCACACACCATGTTGTTCTTCATTTTGTTGACTTGATGTATTTGAATGATTATTGACATACTCTGATTTTCTTTTTATGGTTTTATGAAAACATTTTGGATGATGGTTTTGTTATTAAAAATGATAATTTTTGTCTTAAATTTTTGGGACGTTACAAGTTGGTATCAAAGCCTTGGTTTGAGGGATTTAGGCTTACTCTCGAGTGTGTCTGAACTCAAACTAAGGATTTGGTAGATTTAAAAAAAAAAAAGGAAATGTTTTATAAAAAGAGTTTTGTAATAAAAGAAAGGAGTATGGTACATGCAATCGACTAAGCTCAAGTAAGTTTTCCCAAAATACCCATACATGTTTTATGGTATGCTTTCAATTGTGAATAAGTGAGTCGCATGCTAAATTATGGCTAAGGATCTTCTGAGGATTGCATGATAGAATGCTACGAGAGATAGCTTTGTATGCCTGTTGTATGAGCTTGTATTCTTGTATGCTAGTACTGATCAGTTAGTGATAGGATGACATGTTTAGGCTATGCTTGTTTCCGATTACTCAATGCTCGAATGCTTCCTGCTTTGTGCTTTTAGGAGTTCCCACTAACTTCAGCTAACTAGTAAGAGAATATGCTTAGTTACATATTATTGAGACTATATAATTTTAGAAGGTTAGGTTTTAACTCTATTGCGTAGCTCTTGTTTGAGTGCAACCATTGTAGTATGAGACCTTTCAGTCGAAGCATTATCTAGTGTCGGTAATATGTAATTGTATTCGTAAGCTAGTTAGAGGGTGTTAAGGGAGTTCCTTCTACAGCTGATGACAGAGAGTAGTGTAGGGGTTGCCCTAGGAAGACCTAGGAGGTCATTCTGTGCTGAGAGCATTGTCATATTGAGAATTGTTGGGTTGATAAGGAAGTGACCTTGAGGACTCGGGGTGATACGTGAGGAAAGTACATATAGATATGGAAGGTAGTATGCGCTCGTACTACTGGAAATAGAAGATCCGTACTTAATTCAAGGAAAGCCGCGATGATACCAGGAAGCTTGCAGAATATGGGTTTCGTCAATGTATATATATTTATGTGTTCCTGATGGTTTGAATGGTCTGTTGTCAGTATGGTGGTCACTCGAGGAGGACTGGTAATGATTGTGGTGCTGGTGAGGGTTCGGGCGCTGGGGCCGGACATATGGATGATCGGATGTGGGAGTTCATTTCATCATATATTACCTACAATATACTTCAGAAGAATTATGTGATCTTTTGTATGGTCAAGGCAGGTATTGTGGATGAGCGCTTGGGCGCTTTTCGATCTACAATGATGGCGATGGTGGGAGCCCACTCTTTGACTTTCTGCGAGTTTCAGGCATATGGGGTTCCGAAGTTCTTCGGGAAAAAGGACCCGATTATGAGAAACTGTTGGTTGGCAGACATCCAGAACGCCTATTGATCTAATATTTTTCCTGTGGAGGTGAAGGTCAGACTTTCATCTTGTCTTCTAAAAGATAGAGCTTGAGACTGGTGGTAGGAGGTTGAGCATGCCTTAGGTGGTGAGGCGATTGAGTCCAGGAATTGGGAGGATTTTTTGATGAGGTTTCGGGCTAAGTTTGCACCTATTATTGAGGTCCATCAATTGGCGAGGGAGTTTCAGGACCTTCGCCAGACTACTGAGATAGTAGCGGATATCATTACTATGTTTCGTGAGAGGGGGCTATTGGTTCCACGGTATATGGCGGATGAGGAATTGAAGAAGGTGAGGTACCACGAGATGTTGAGGAGTGATATCAGGAAGTTTGTGAGACAATCTAGTTGCAAGACAATTGAGTATATGATAACGCGTGCCAGAGAGAGGGAGATTGACTTGGAGATGGAGAGGAACAGGAATTCAGATCAAGTTCAGGTTCAGGGTTCAGAGGGTTCGGGCAAGAGGTCCAAGGTATTTTATTTGAGATCGAGAGGCGAGTAGGGTCGTCGCAGCTGTGACAAGTGCGCACAGACAAACGATGGAGCTTGTAGGGGCAGTGGTGATTCAGGTTGTTATAAGTGCGACAATACTGGCCTTTTTAGTTGGGATTGCACAACGAATACCCAGGGATCGAGCCTGGTTTGCTTCCTTTACAATCAAAGGGTCCATAAAAAATCCTATTGTCCTAGTCTAGCAGTGGCAGGATTGACTATTCACCTATTGGCCGTCAGGGCAAGGTGAATGCACCTATTGTGAGGAGCAGAGATTTTCAGCTGACAGTTGAGAAGGCTCGTGCAACACCTAATGTCGTGACGGGTATGTATCTTCTCCTTATCTATTTATTTATGCCAATTTTTTTTCTTATATATGTATGTTTTATTTTAGGATCGTTCCTTGTGAACGTATCTCCACTTTGGTATTGTTTGATTCGAAGACTACCCGATCTTTGTATCTCTTGGGCTCAACAAAAGGTTTTTTAGATGCTCCAGGGGAGCTGGATTGTCTACTAGAGGTTGAGATTGGCGAGGTCTTCCTATACGAGTATCTAGGGTTCTTCGAGGTTGTGTTCTGGAGTTGTTCAACAAGTAGTATCCAATCGATTTCGTTCCTATTCCCCTGTGTGGGAGTAAGGTTATAGTGGGGATCGATTGTATGAGCCCCAATGGGGCAATGATTGATTACGAGAAGCAGTTGGTGCATATCCGAGCCCTAAGTGGGGTAGAGTTGGGGATTCGGAGAGAGGGTGTTCAGTGCGGGGTGGTTTTATGTTCAGTAGCTAGGGCCAAGAACTATCTTTAGCACGGTTGTACTGGATTAGTGGCCTATGTTATGGATACCCGAGAGGAGGTTAAGGCGACTGTGGATGATGTTCCGGTTGTTCGGGAATATCCGGATGTGTTCACAGATGACTTTCCTAGAGTGCCTCTGAAGAGGCAAGTAGAGTTTCAGATTGACTTAGTTCCCAATGCGGCTCCGATAGCCAAAGCAATTTATCAGTTAGCACCTCCAGAGATGCAGGAGTTGTCTACACAGTTGCAGGAGTTGTTAGACAAAAAATTCATCCGTCTGAGTAGTTCACCATGGGGAGCACTGATCATGTTTGTAAAGAAGAAGGATGGGTCTCATCGGACGTCTATCGACTACTGAGAGCTGAATAAACTAACGGTTAAGAACCGTTATCCACTCCTGAGGATTGATGACTTTTTTGATCAGCTTCAAGGTGCATCTGGTTCTCTAAGATCGATCTACGTTCGTGCTACCATCAGATGAGGGTCAGATAGCAGGATGTGCAGAATATGGCTTTCCGGACTCGATATGGTTATTATGAGTTCCTGGTGATTCACTTCGGGATCACCAATTCTCTAGCCGCATTCATGGGCCTCATGACTCACGTATGCAAGCCTATATTGGATCAGTCTATGATTGTGTTTAGGGATGAGAATTTGGCCTGAAAATCTGAACCAAACCGAAACCCGAACCGAACCGAACCGAATTAGGCCCGAATAAGCAATTCGATTTGGTTTTCGGGTATCTTTATGAGGCTTATTCGCTTTTAGGGTTATTCGGTTCGGGTTACCCAAATAAGGGCTTATTCGGGCCAAATGGACCGAACCGAATTTGAAAAGTCACATCTTTTCCCCTTGATCGATAGCTTATTCGGTCTTGTACTCTTGTGTTCTATCGATCGTAACCCAATACCCACATAACCTGGAAACAAAAAAATCAACACAGTCGATCCTAGTAGCGTAATACACCAAATCGATGACATGAATATTTGATCGATCAAGAGTTTTTCTCATCCCTACTTGCGAGTTGCGGTTGTTGCCTTGATCAATCTACTGCCTTGAATGTTAATTCGTGTTTGTATTCTTAGTACACAAATTCTAACTCTTTTTGCACGTTTGAAACAATTATATATACTTTGTATTATTTTTAATTAAGAAATTTGTTTCTTTAAAAGATTTGTTATGAAATCATAAACTACAAAAGTCATACAAAATACAATAGTTATAATTACATTGTAAATGTTATTTGGGTTATTTAGGTTATTCGAGTTATTCGGGTTATACAATCATAATAGGTCATTAATCATCTTATACATGTTATTTGGGTTATTCGGGTCGGAACCGAACCGAACCGAACCGAACCCGTATTGCTTATTTGATTCGGTTTTCAGTTCATACAATTACCCTTATTCGGTTCTCGGGTTATTCGGCTTCGGGTCGGTTCGGTTCGGTTCTGGCCTGAATAACATCCCTAATTGTGTTTATTGATGACATCTTGATCTATTCTAAGACCCATAAGCTACATGAGGAGCATTTGATGGAGGTATTGGAGACTCTGAGGATAGAGAGATTGTATGCAAAGTTCTCCAAGTGCGAGTTCTGGTTGCACGAGATGTAGTTTCTAGGGCATCTGTTTGCCCCGACCAAGGTTAAGGCGGTGATGGGGTGGGAGGTTCTGACGTCTCCATCTGAGATTCAGATTTTCCTTAGATTGGCAGGCTACTATCAGAGATTCTTTCAGGATTTCTCCAAGATAGCGGTTCCTTTGACTCGGTTAACAAAGAAGACTGTCACGTTTCGTTGGGGGCCTGAGCAGCAAGCAGCCTTTGAGAATCTGAGGCAACAATTATGTGAGGCTCCGATTTTGACCCTACCTAAGGGTGTTGAGGATTGTTTTTGTTTATTGTGATGAGTCGATCACCGATTTAGGAGTAGTGTTTATGCAGTGGGGTCGTGTTATTGCTTACGCTTCAAGGCAGATGAAGCCTCATGATGCAAACTATCCTACATATGATTTGGAGCTGGAGGTGGTGATGTTTTCCCTCAAGAATTGGTAACATTACCTATTTGGGGTGTGATGTACTATCTACACAGATCAAAAGAGCTTGAGGTATTTGATGGACCAGCCGAATCTAAACATGAGGCATCATAAGTGGTTGGATGTGGTGAAGGATTATGATTGTGAGATCCTTTATTATCTGGTGAAGGCCAACATGGTGGCCGATGCTCTCAGTCGTAAGGGGGTCACGACTCCAAATAGGGATATGTGTTTGTGGATGATGGTCATTTATCTACTCTTGTAGCAGATCCGAGAGGCTCATATTGAGGCTGTGAAGAAAGAACATCGAAAGAGTGAGTGCATTATGGATCAGATGGCTTCCTTCGAGTATGATATTCGGGAGTTATTGACCATTCATCGAAGGGTGTGGGTTCTGTACTGGGGTGGTGTGCAACAGGTTTTGATGGAAGAGGCACACAAGTCCATAATCTCTATTCATCCCAAGGCGACAAAGATGTATAGAGACATTCGTCTCGATTATTTTGGCCATGCATGAAGTAGGATGTGGCATGGTATGTGGAGAGGTGCTTGACTTGCAGGAAAGTCAAGTTCGAGCATCAGCAACCTCACGGCAAGATGGAGCCGTTAAACATTCACGTTTGGAAATGGGAAGAGATTACCATGGATTTCATCACGAAGTTGCCACAAACAAAGCGTAGAGTGGGTTCAATATGGGTCATTGTGGATCGATTGACAAAGAGCGTGTATTTCATTATGATTCAGGAGAGTATCTCTGCGGAGAAGTTAGCCAACATCCACATCAGGGAGATTGTGGCATGACATGCGGTGCCAATTTCAGTGGTTTCTGACCAGGATGTTCGGTTTACTTCCAGATTCTGGAAGAAATTCCATGAGGAGTTAGGTACTTGTTTGCACTTCACAACAACTTTTCACCCTCAAATGGATGATCAGAGTGAACGGACCATCCAGACATTAGAGGATATGTTGCAGGCATGTGTTCTGGATTTCTGCAACAGTTGGGATACGTATCTTCCATTAGCATAATTTTTGTATAACAACAGTTATCATCCCAAAATTGATCGACCTCCTTTCAAGATGCTCTACGGGAGGAAGTGTAGGACCCTGATATGTTGGGGTGAGGTCGATCAGCGGGTCATGGGGAGTATCGAGGTGGTACTCAAGACGACCTGGATGATTAAGCAGGTTTAGGTAGACTTCAGACAACGCAAAGTCGGAAGAAGAGCTTTACAGACAGACGCTGGTCAGACTTGGAGTTCCAGGTTGGGGATATGGTACTCCTAAAGGTGTCACCTTGGAAAGGTGTCACCCGATTCAGGAAGCGGGGCAATCTAGGCTCTATATATATTGGTCCTTTTAGAGTTTTAGCCCGAGTGGGCAGGGTGGTATATTGTTTGGATCTTCCAGAGGAGCTCAGTCGAATTCATAGTACTTTTCACGTCTCTTAGTTGTGAAAGTGTGTGGTTAATGATTCTGCAATAGTTCCATTAGAGGATATTTAGGTGGATGATTGCCTGAACTACATTGAGAGACTGGTGGTGATCCTTGACCGCAAGCCCAAAACCATGAGGAACACGATTGTTGGATTGGTGAAGGTGTAGTGGCAACACCGTAAGGGTTTCAAGTGGACTTGGGAGCCTGAGAAAGAGATGGGGAAATTTACCAAGAGTCATTTGCGACATCAGACTTAGAGAACTAAGTCTGATTCAAATGGGGGAGAATTGTAACACCCATCTTGATAGGGTAATCTCTTTTCTAGTTATTTCAAGTATTATCCATGGTCTTCACATGAGTACATTGTGCATACACTAGGTACACGCGACATACTCCTATGCATGTGAGAATCAGGGTGACCCCTATCTATGTTGGGTGTACCCATGTGTACGCAGGCCATACTCAATCCAGGGGAGAACCCTAATTTTCAGGGTTTGCACCTTATTTAAGCTCATTAAGTCCCTTAAGTCCACCACCTTATCAACCTCCTTTGCCTTTTGTGTCATATATCGAAACCCTAATCCATTTTCCCTAAAGTTTGAGCTTATGTGTGTGTTTTGGGTGTGTGTGGTGCTTAGTGAAGAAGAAGAAGATTTGTGGAGAAGCATTAGAACAGAAAGAGCTTCTAGATCTAGAGGGTTGTCATCATTTCTAGCTTATTTGAGGTAAAAAGCTCCTTCCTTGATGACTCCATGTGTTAGTTTTTTAGTTTAGGGCTTATCTCGTCATAAAAGGGTCCTTAAGGTATTTCTTGAGAGTAGGAGTTACTCCAGAAGGTTATAATGTTAGATCCTAGTGTTCTAATGTCCCTTGAGCATAAAAATAGAGTCTTGAGGGATTAACTTAACCATGCTAGGGTTGAAGGGTGTTTCATGAAGATAATGTGATTAAGTCCAAGATTTGACCCCATCAAGGCAGGAAAAAGCGTAAAGTTTGCAACTTTGTGGCTTAGTACACCTAAATAAGCTTAGATCTATAACTTGACGTTGGGTCTTAACTGATTAAGACCTTAGAAGGAGGTTTTGGCTAGCTGCAACATACGTTGGGCGTACCTAGGGTACATTACGCGTACACGTCATAGGTCCCAACTATGTGACGGCCATAAGTATGTTGGGTGCACTGATTGGTACTGATAGGTTTTGAGCACTATAACATCCTTATGGTGCACATACAACCCTAATGCTTTGAAGCTAAGTTTTCTCAAGTTATACATGCAATTTCATTTTATCCAAAGCATATACCCTAGCTAGCATGCAATTGGAGATATACAACATAAAAAATAGTTAGATGAATATCTCTTAGTTGTAGCTTGTAGTTCTTGGTCTTCCAAGAGCTTAGTACCTCAAGTGTGATACCTCTAATTTGTTACCAACACCAAAAGCAAGAGGAGGCTTGTGAGAGAGAGGTTAGGAAGCGCAAATCGACTAGGGCTTCACCTTGGAATTCTTATGGTCGATTTTAAGAAACTAGGGGTTTAATTTATAGTGTGGAATGCTTAGGTTTTCATACATAAAACCCTAAAACCTTTGGTATTCCAACAATCCATATGATAGGCCCTTTGGACTAACTATTCATTGACTCTCACATAGATTTAGCCCAAACTATAAATATTACTTATTTACCTAATCAGTCCCTGTGAATTTAATCAGTCTCTTTTGATCACTAAGTTAATTCCAAACTAATTCTTGATCAATACTAATTAAATAATATGATTTCTCAATTAATATATTATTCTTATAATATATAAACAAATCACAAATAACCTATTTCTCAAAGATCCATCTTATCAAATTGCTTCGGTGAAGGCAACCTAAAAGGACCATGCTACTACCTAATCCATCAGTCTGCCACTTGGATAAGTCTAATAACTATAACTGCCAATGTAAGTTCAAAATCCGATTAGCAATCGTAGCTCTCAAAAGCCGTTGTCATACTCTAATCAAATCAATGACACGTCCTTTAGATAAGGGATCATATAATCCTCTATTCTTCAAGATATTGTGTGGAAAAAGACATGTAATAAAGTCATACTCATTGCCTAATAGTTTGTTTCCCGATTTCTGATTTGTTTGACATAGAACTTAATTGAACATATCAATTGAGTCCTGACCGAGCCTCGAAGTGATTAATGTGAGCATGGGTTTAATCTAATACTCAAATCTTATTTCAAGAGCACTCATGAACATTGTAGAAAACATTTTCTATGTCTAAACACCTTAGACAATCTACAAGCTAATTCATGATAGTCTAACCTCATAGCTTACTTCCAAAGTATGATCGACAATGGATAATTTGAATAATCATATTATTCTGGAAGTCAAAACATGCAAAAGTGAAACGATAGTAAAAAATTGACACAAGATAGTAACTTTACTCATAAATAAAACTCCTTTATTTAATCATCAAATATCAATTACATTTAAACTATTACAGGTTTCAAAACAACCTATCTAATCACTAAGACTTATATCGTCTCTTAGGCCAATGCTCTTAGCATGCAACAAATACTTAACCCTACTCAGTCCCTTCGTAAGGGGATCTGCTAGGTTATCCTTTGACGATAACCTCTTCACTTTGAGGAGTCCCTCTTCTACTCGATGTCTTATTAATTGATATTTTATGTCAATGTGCCTGGATCTACCATGATCCCTTGGTTCCATGGTTAAGGCGACAACACCCTCGTTGTCACAGAAAATCTCCATAGGCTCCTTTACAGCTGGTACAACTCCAAGGTCTTCGATGAAGTTATGTAGCCATATTGTCTCCTTTGACGCTTCGCTTGCTGCTATGTACTCTGATTCACACGTTGAATCAACTACAGACTCCTTTTTGGAAGTTTTCCATGTTACTTCCCCTCCATTTAAAGTAAATACCCATCCTGACTGAGAGCGGAAATTATCTCTATCGGTCTGAAAATTGGCGTCACTATACCATATCACTCTCAAGTCATCACTCCCACCGAGGGTAAGGACCCAATCCTTAGTCATCCGTAGGTACTTAAGAATGTTCTTTACTGTTATCTAGTGAGTTCTACTAGGATTCCCTTAATATTGACCAACCATGCTCAAAGCAAAAGCCACATCAGGGTGATTACTTGTCATATCATACATGATCGAGCCAATGGCAGAAGCATATGGTACTCAACTCATTTCTGCTATTTCGGCATCGGTACTCAGACTCTAAGTCTTACTCAGTTTGGTATTTCTCTGGATAGGCAATTCTCCTTTCTTGGAATTCTCCATGTTGAAACGTTTCAACACCTTATCCAAGTAGGTACTTTGACTAAGTCCTATTAATATTTTACTCCTATTTATCAATATCCTTATCCCTAGAATGTAAGTAGCTTCCCCGAGGTCCTTCATAGCGAAACACTTCACAAGCCATGACTTAACTTACTGCAAGGTTGGAATGTCATTTCCTATGAGTAGTATGTTATCCACATATAATACCAGAAAGCTAACTATACTCCCACTAGATTTGCCATATACAAAGGACGCATCCTCACTTATCGAAAAAACTAACTCTTTGACTTCTCATCAAAACAAAGATTCCATCTATGAGATGCTTTCTTTAATCCATAAATGGATTTCTCAACCTTACACACTCTATTAGGGTACTTCGCATCTTTAAAACCCTCTGGCTCACTCATTTAAACATCTTCAGCCAACTTCCCATTAAGGAAAGTGGTTTTGACATCTATGTGTCATATTTAATAATCATGAAACACAACTATGGCTAGCATAACCCTTATAGATTTGATTTTTGCTACTGGTGAGAAGTTATCGTCATAGTCAACTCCAGGAGTTTGAGTAAATCCCTTCGCAACCAACCTCACCTTATATGTGTGTACTTTCCCATCTATGTCAGTCTTCTTCTTGAAGATCCATTTGCACCCGACCATCTTATGACTTGGTACATTGTCAACCAAGTTCCATACTTGATTGTCATACATGAACTGAATCACGCTGTCCGTTGCCTCTTTCCACTTAGCAGAATCAGGGCCTGCAATGGCTTCCTTGTATTCAGTTGGCTCATCTAAATTTACTAGTGTACTATCACTGATAAATGTATCACCTTTCGTAGTAATATGAAAACCTTAAAACTCCAGTGCCATCCTAACTCGAGAGGAACATCGAAGAGTTAATGACTCATCAACTGGTTCAATAGGAGTTTCCTCCTCATGTTAGGCGCTAGTGTTAGAGGTTCTTTCATCGGTTAACTCTTGAAGCTCTTCAAAGTCAATTTGCCTCCCACTATCCTCTTGGCATATGAGTTGTGTTTTACGAAAGACACCCCTTCGTGCTACAAAGATCACATTCTCACTAGGTCTATAGAGCAAATATCCAAATGATTTATGTGGGTAGCCGATGAAAAAAATGCTTACTTCGAGGTTTGAGCTTGTCGTGAGTCTCTCGTCTTCCGAAAGCCTCGCAACCCCAAACCTTGATATGTGATAATGAGGGAACCTTCCCTGTCCACATTTCGTGAGGGGTTTTGGCAACCTTCTTAGTTGGGACTAGATTAAGGATATGAGAGATAGTCTATAAGGCATAACCCCAAAATGATATAGGTAACGAAGCTCGACTCATCATGGAACGAACCATGTCCAACAAGGTTCAATTGCGCCTCTCAGTCACACCATTAAGATGCATTATCCTAGGGGGCGTTAATTGTGAAACAATTCCACATTCTATAAGATGGTCATGGAACTTAATACTAAGATACTCACCACCTCGATCGGATCAGAGCATCTTTATCTTCCTATCCGATTGATTATCCACTTCTTGCTTAAACTCTTTGAACTTTTCAAAGGTCTCCGACTTGTACTTGATTAAGTAGACATATCCATATCTGCTATAATCGTCGGTAAAGGTTACATAGAAGTGGTTAGCATCCCTTGTGGCGGATCTGAAGGTTCCACACACATCGGTGTGTATTGGTGGTTGTCGAGGCCAACACAAATAATAACCCTAAATGTTACACACTAAAATAGTGTATAGTGGTAAAGGGATCGAATCCACGGAGATTGGTTCAATTTCTAACTCTATGAAAAATCTCTTTGTAAAAATACTTGTAAAATAACAATAAAAATAAAATGGGGGGTTTTGGTGTTTTGAATACTTGATGCTAACTAGAATTAACTATGATTTAAATAGACAATTGCAACAAAAATAAGAATTTGATGTAAAATCAATAAGGGAAAGATGGTTGACTTAAAGTTTTCTCACTTTTACTTTTGATGAACATATCATTAGAATTCAATGGTGCAATACTTGTTTTAAATCCTCAATTTGGCTATAGTAATCCAAGGAGCTTGAGATTACCTAGACTTTTCTTAATTGTTGAAATGGCTAGAGAAGCTCATAACAATTTCCTTAGTCAAAGTCACTAATTCCAAATAGCATGTAATTAGTGAAAGTCAACTAGCATTAAGAACCAAAAAGTCACCAAATCCAAGAGGGGTCAAATGCTTTCACCACCATGTTGGAGGAAATGTTTTTATGATTGTGTGAAGTAAAATCAACACAAAAATCATTTGTTGCTTGCTAATTTGAGGATCCTTTACTTAATCAAGAAATTAGCCAACTAATCACCACAAACACATTTAAACTCATGAACTAAAACATACAAGTAATGATAAGATGTTAAAACACAAAATATTTCCATAAAGATTCAAGAACATGTTCATGGATTCTTCAACATTCAACAAAAGTTCAAAGGATTAAACAAAAGTCAACCAAGATTAGTTTAGCCAAGCATGGCTAAACACAAAGAAACAAAGTTAGAGAAATTTGTACCAAACATTAAGCAAGAATCAAGAGGTAAAAATATGATGTTCTTCAAGGGTTCTTGGCCTTCAAAAGTCTCCAAAACTCCAGAGAGAATCTTCAAAAATCGGATGTGCAAGTGTATGCAAAAGATGGGCACCAACCTTCCTCAAATAGCTCAAAAGAAGGATTTCCGAAATTGCCCCTGCAGGGCCTTGCGCGACCCGCGTGCTGCTGCGCGGGTGGGTTGCGCGGGTGGTACCTGACATGGGCTCCTTTGAGATTTTGGGCCTCTAAAGCATATCCCACTAGCCCAGATCGAATCCAATCACCTCCTAGCCCATTTTCTTCAAGTTTTTCTTCATTTAAAGCCCAATTTGACCTCTCTAAATCCTCCAAAGCTCGTGAACTCGCCCGATTAATAATTTTCATACGTTTGAATGTTCCCCCGCATCTTTCAAATTTAAAGCTCAATTCTTCCAAGCCTTCAAGCAATTGACAAGTCCACCCCATGAATCACATTCATAGCCATCAAGCATGAAATCTCCAATTCCCTTCAAGCCCAATCGCCTCGCAAGAGTGCCGCCCCGCTAGTTTCCAAGAAAATCTGCAATAATGCTCAAGAAACTAGAAAGTACCCCGAAATGGTCATAAAAATAACAAAAGGGAAAATATGCATGAAAGTTAACTAAAATGCGAATGAAATGTACTAAAATAAACTATAAAAATAAGTAAATAAAATGAAGCTATCATGTATGAGATCCAACAAACCCTCAACTCTTTCACAAGTACCAGTGAAATGTGACTTGGTCATCTTTCCAAGCAAACAAGATTCACACGTGTCATCCAACCTTAAGTTAAATGACTCCAACACTCCATCCTTTTGGAGTTGGGCTATGCGCTTCTTGTTGACATGTCCAAGACGTAATGCCACAAGCATGCCTTATCCAAACCATTAGGCGAATCAATATGCACTGCATTATTTCCTAAGTTGTCTACAACCATCACTGTTTCATATATACCATTAGAAGGCAATGCTTCAAAATAAAACTTTTCATTATAGAAAGCATTTATAGAACCAATTTCATTATTAAACGAAAATCTAAAAACTTGTTTATACAAACCATGAAAAGAAATAATGTTTTTTTCCATATTTGGCGAGTAGCAACAATTATTCAACTCTAAACCTAACGCATTAGAAAGCAATAAAGAATAAAGTCCAATCTTGGTGACAGGAGACACTTTCCTATTCCCCATGATCAAGTTCATCTTTCGGTGCTCAATATCCCTACTTCTTCTTAGACCCTACAAATCAGAACAAATGTGAAAACCATATCCTATATCAAGGACCCAAGAACTAGCATGTGATGACTTGTTAGATTGAATAGTATAAATACCTGAAAAGGTGGGATTTATCTTCCCATCCTTAATATCCTGCAAGTATTTAGGGCAGCTTCGTTTCTAATGCCCTTTTTGATGAAAATAGAAGCACTCTGCATCCATTGGATTGGAAGAGGGAGCTACAGAACCACCTTTGGACCCACTTGAAGAGGATCCATCATGAGACTTTCCATTGTGTTTCTTGAAATGAGCTTTCCTTTTCTTCCCTTTCCCATGTCTAATTGCCAGGACTGGGGCAGCAACAGTAATAGTAGGTATAACAGACTTGCCTTTTAAACTACTTTCAGCAGTTCTCAAAAGGTCTTGAAGCTTGCTTAGAGTAACTTCCTCCTTGTTCAAGTGATAAGTCATACGGAACTGATCATAACAAGTATGTAAAGAGTGTAGGATAATATCAATAGCCAAATCTTCATCAAAGTTGACATACAACTTCAGTAAGCGGTCCACATATCTTTGCATCTTTTGCAAGTGGGTCGTGATGGACTATCCATCCTTTATTTTTGTTGTAATCATGATGACAATGATTTCATACCTTTCTTGTCGAGCACTCTGATGGTACCTTTCGATCAAGTCTTGGTGCATCTCGAAAGGCCAGAAGTCTTCGTAGGACTTCTGAAGCTCAGAAGTCATAGTGGCTAGCATGATGCATGATACCTTTTCCGCATCCTTCTCATGAGCCCTATACTCAGCCAATTGCTTAGGAGTAGTAGTTTCTTCATCAACCTCCTTTAGCTCTTTATCGAGGACATATTCATTTTCCTCATATTGAATAGCCATGTGATTGTTTCGAATCCAGTCATTGAAATTCGACCCATCGAAAATGACCATCCCACATAATTTCATAAGGGAGAAAGAGCCAGAAGCATTTGAGTTTGAAGCGTTGTTTCAATCAGACATCTGAAAAGAAAGACAAGTTTCATTAGATAGAAATGCATTAATATAACACCCAAATGAAATATTAAGGCTAGGACCCAAACACAATATTTCACAATTCGGAAGAGGGATGTCGTAATCCAATTACAAAATATTTAAAGGTAGGTAAATGAATTGAAATTCCAAGATTTTTTAAGATTCATTGAACTTTTCAATGGCATGTTTAAATCTCGAATCTCGAGTCATTTACCACCTAATCAATGTGCCAGTTAACCAAACACACTCCATTGATCTATGATAATTCTCAAGCTACCCTTCGCCGCCCTTGTTAGTCCAAGTTAGTGTTCTAGTTAACCACACACACTCTACTAATGACTTCGCAAGGTGTAACGTGCAATTTCATGGAATAGCACAATTTTCATATTTTTCCTAAAGTAACTAAGATTGGGAATTTAGAAAACATTTAGTTACTTTTATAATTAGCATTATACTTTTTAATGAGAATTAATGTCCTGTCCTACCCGTTCGGCTAACGACCCTCCACCAATCAAGGAAACGGTGGGTAAGAGTGGACACCCATTCAACCGCCATTTTATAGGCACTTTCCTTATACCCCCCCCCCCCCTCTTATATATATATATATATATATATATATATATATATATATATATATATATATATATATATATATGTATGTATGTATGTATTAGTCTTTTAATATTATAATAGTATAAGAGTTGAATTTTAGACTTTTAAAATTCTAGAGTTTAGAATTTAATGTTTCATAATCAAGACTTTTCAAATTCCAAAACTTGAGGACAAATTTTGAAACCTTTCAAAACTCTCTTGGGTAAATTTGATAACTATTAAATTAATCATATAATTAACTGTATCACAAAATTGACCTAATATAATTTCATACAGCAAGATGATTCAAATCAAATTCTACACATAATTAGTATTTTACAAAATCAAGTAATTATCTTAAAATTTGACAATCATCATTCAATTGGATGAGGAAAATCATTACCTTATTAGAAAAATCAAAGGTTATTAACCAAAATATTTTGTGGTAATGATCCTAATCCAAAACTGGCCAAAAACTCGAAAAAACTGCAAACAGATGATCCAAGTCATCGAGCCAAGCAATGGACTCGTCGAGTTGGCTTAACTCGGGATCTACTCGTCGAGTTCCTTCATGGGACTCGTTGAGTTCAACAATTAGTGGCCAAAAATGAAATTATTCCAGCTGTAAAAATAACACAATTGCATCAATATAACAGAAAACACCCTAGGCTTTGATACCACTGATGAGTTTTCAGCACTATAACATCCCTATGGTGCACATACAACCCTAATGCTTTGGATACAAGTTTT
This sequence comes from Lactuca saligna, assembly GCF_052625555.1. NCBI lineage: Eukaryota > Viridiplantae > Streptophyta > Magnoliopsida > Asterales > Asteraceae > Lactuca > Lactuca saligna. The sequence continues at coordinate 32,275,302 of NC_136424.1, forward strand.
CTCAAGTTATACATACAACTTCATTTTATCCAAAGCATATACCCTAGCTAGCATGCAATTGGAGATATACAACATAAAAAAACTATTTAGATGAATACCTCTTAGTTGTATCTTGTAGCTCTTGGTCTTCCAAGAGCTTAGTACCTCAAGTGTGATACCTCTTATGTGTGACGAACACCAAAAGCAAGAGGAGGCTTTTGAGAGAGAGGTTAGGAAGCACAAATTGGCTAGGGTTTCACCTTGGAATTCTTATGGTCGATTTTAGGAACTAGGGGTTCAATTTATAGTGTGGAATCCTTAGGGTGCGTGTCATACATAAAACCCTAAAACCTTTGGTATTCCAATGATCCATATGATAGGCCCTTTGGACTAACTCTTCATGGACTCTCACATAGATTTAGCCCATCCCTATTCAACATGGATCATTAGCCCAAACTATAAATATTACTGATTTACCTAATCAGTCCTTGTGAATTTAATCAGTCTCTTTTGATCATTAAAGTAATTCCAAATTAATTATTGATCAATACTAATTAAATAATATGATTTTCTAATTAATATATTATTCTTATAATATATTAATAAATCACAAACCTCTTTCCTAAATATCCATCCTATCAAATTGCTTCGGTGAAGGCAACCCAAAAGGACCATGCTACTATCAGGTCAAGTACATACAAATTTTGGTTATGGACTTGGACACCTAATCCAATAGGTACGTTAAGCGTACTCTTCATAGTGGACTTTGGGATTTATTTCGGGCCATTTGTGGGATATAGGAACTTTAGGCACTTGTTGGTTCGTAAGCTTTTCTGCGACGGGCCTTCGGGCTTGGGCCTATTTTGGACATAGATTATCTTTTAGGCTTCATAGCTAGTAGCATTTGGGCCTTGATGGGATAGGCCAAATAAGGTAAGAAATAAGTAAAATTTTCCCTTAAGGCCAGGATTTAGGGTTTGGACTCATCGGTTGGATTTTTTGACCTAATTTCTATTAGGATTTCTTTACTTGTGATTTTAGCAGCCCGATCATTTGTTTGACTGTCAGCAGACTCAGGTGAGTTTGCTCACTATAATTTAGGACACTAGGATATTTTTTTGTGCATGTAGTCTTTGTGACTCCTATTATATGTATTTTATGCCTTTGTACATGTTTGCTATATGTATGTGGGGTGAAATAGACCCGATACAACCTTATGCGGACATATAAGTTGAAATGGACTCGGGGGTGAAATAGACCCGGTACGGCTTGGGCCGTCGCATGAGTTGAAATAGAATCGAGTGTAAAATAGACCCGAAACATCCTTGAGCTGGAAAATATGTATTGTATGTGGTATTTTAGGGAACTCACTAAGCTTCATGCTTATAGTTTTGAGTTTATATTTCAGGTACTTCCAGATCGAAGGGGAGGGGATCAGGATGATCGCATTGCACACACCATGTTGTTCCATATTTTGTTGAATTGATGTATTTGGATGATTATTGACATACTCTAGTTTTCTTTTATTGTTTTATGAAAACGTTTTGGATGCACTACAAGAAAAATACCCTTTTACGACGCACAAACCACGACACTCATTGATTGATGTTACGCAGTAGAGAGTGACATTAAAAAAGTGTCATCTCTTCAAAAAATTTAAGAATTTATGTCACGCATTATTGCATGCCCTTAAATTAGTGTCTAAAAAGGAACACAGAGGGCACCTATAATAAAATGTGTGTCGTCTAAGGATGTCGCTTTATAAATTTTAATGGAACGCGCGTTCCATCGTTTAATAACCAGGGGGGAAAATGAAATCCTTAAAAATTAAAAACCCTGCCTTCCTTTTTTTCTCCTTTCCGTCTTGCCCTAATTATCTACGCTCCTTCCTTCCCCCTCCCGACATTGACTGTCGCTACTTCTTCTTCCCTCGCACTTCTTTGGGACTTACGGATTTTCGGCTCTTCACGCAGACAAATACGACGATAGAATTAAGGGAAGGAAGATTGGAGAGATTCCAGCAGATACACATTCACATCCCTATTATGGAAAAAAAACAGGTTGATCTAACCACTTGAACATTCAGGTTACGTTTTGACTCTTCGTGATCTCTCTCTCTCTGTCTCTCTCTCTCTCTTCCCTAATATTAGGGTTTTTTCATTTACAGAGCAGGTAATTTGAAGAATGGCATCCCTAAAATCAATTTTATAATCACTTGGTGGCTAACTTGTACGAACTCTACCAAATTTTGAGGTTTTATTATCATCTCTTTCATCGATAAATCTTTTTACCAGTTCATCTTTTCATAAATTTTGTTATGGTGCAGGATTGGTAAACAAATGTATTTAGAGTTTATACATTCTGTGGTTTTATCAAATTTATATGTTTATCCTTATAAGAGTTCATCTGGGGCTGCCTCTGTGCTTTTGACTGGCTCAAGTGTAGAGCTTGGTGTCCCAGTTACTGTTCATCAGGTTTAATAATCACTAAACTTGTCAATTTTTCTTGATTATAACTTGTACAATTTCTCTATATATTCATGATTCAAAAACTCATATGAATTGATGGCTGCATTTATGACTTACCAGGATGGAGGTTGGCTTTATATTCAACTTCTCATGATACCCAATTTTTATACAGAAGGGTAAAATGGTCGTTAATTTACTCTGAAATAAGCATCTTCTTCAACTATACCCGTTTAAATCTGCTTCAAGCTTCAATAACAAGTTATTGTTACTTTGTGATTACCAAATAAGAGATACAATTGACTTTTGGAAGTTGATTTTTGCATTCTAATCTTTAAAACTGATATTGATTGAAAAAGAGACTGTAAGTAATGTATTGATTATTGCTTTATTTATTTTGCCTCTGTTGTGAAGATCAAAAGATGTGGATAAATGGCACGAAAGCTGCGGTTCTTCAAAGATCAAATGTCAAAGGCGGGTACCACATGGTCATTAAATATCTTTTTCAATCAATATCAGTCTTCATCTTCTTTATATTCTGCATATCAAGTGATGGAAAATTCAGTCCTATGTCATTGTCTGGAGGTGAATTGTCGAGGGTATTTTGGTCTTTTAAATAGAAAGCGGACTGTGTGCCACCTGGACCTCGTGCTGGTGAATTCAGTCGTATGTCATTGTCAGGAGGTGAATTCAGTCCCATGTCATTGTCAGGAGGTAAATTTAGTCCTATGTCATTGTCAGGAGGTGAATAACTTATATTTTATTTAAACTTTATCTGGTTTTAGGTAAAGAAACGTGGAATGCCACGTGGACCTTGTGTTGGTTTCTCTATGTGTGTACATAAAAGCGGACTAGGTTATTTGGTGAAGTTTTTGACATGGAGGCTGAAGGTTAATTTTCTCTTTAATTATTTTGATTTTGTAAAATTATTTGGAATCTATTAAATTCCTCGGAGGAAGATATGATTGCCTTTAGAACATAAACTATTATTTTTCATCATTAAGAAGTGTGTAAAACATGTGTAATTAATATGATTTCTAATTTTATTATAATGACTTCAATTGTATATGCAGGTGATGTGTTAATGAGCTTGTTCTTGAATGAAAAGATATAAAATTGAAGTAAAAAAGATATAAAATTGAAAACAGAGGAATTGTATTCAAAGTCCTACTGAAGGTGGGACAGGGGGAGGAGGTTGGGCTAATACCCTTTTTTCTTTTCAACCTTTTAAATTAAAGTTTTTCAGCTAATATATAATTCTTTTTCAGCTCCTGGAGATGGACCAATTATGTTAGTTTTAGCTCCAACTCGTGAACTTGATTCTATTTTTCAGAATAATGAACAGGTAATTTCTATTAGTTTTTTAGTTAGGAATCTCTTATTATTCTTTAGTATTTGACATCCATAATCTTCTTGAATGTCCATTGAATTGCAGGACAACTAGAATTTTCTTACAACAGAGACAACAGTTGTATGGCCTGTATCTGTAATAAGATATACCAATTACCATTTGTCTCCTTGTGGTGTTACAAAATTTTGATGTTCTCATATATAATAGATGGGATCTTATCTTAGCATTAGTTTTGTTATATTCTTGTTTGGTAAATTGTTAGAGCATTGAATTGAAATGTTTACTCCAATTAATTGGAATTAGTTTCTATAGCCAATTAATTGGATGTAGAAAACTAAGGCACTGACCTCAATCCAAGGCTACAGATTCTTCCACAAAAGTTAAACAAGAAATCAGGGAAAAACTCCAAACCTAGTTCAGACTTCATTGCACCGACGGGTGGTGTTGCAGGTACAAGTGTTGCTAGGCTGCCACTTTTTCCTGAATAGTGCATGCAACAAAAATAGTTGAATTTTAAGAAAAAGATCTTCACACAATGACACAAAAAATGGTTTTGACTCGTAAGGAAATTATATGCTTAATGTTATACTTGGGGGTTTTCTTAGGGTGTTTTTTTGTCATTTGTTTCCTTGTTTTTGAATTTTTTCAGCAAGAGGTGGTTTTAGAAAGGTATTGGCTTGGGGTTTAGCTTGTCTTTAAAACGAAAAGCAGGTATGTGCTTATTTTGTCTATCTGTTCTACACATAACATCTCTAAAGGAATATGGCAAGCTTGAATATTTTATCAGATTGCTTATGCTTATGGGATATTTCAATAGTATCATGATTAAAAAACTTTTAACTCTACATAGGTTTTTACACAGCTCTCCAGTTGTTAGGGCCCATGTAGTTACATCAACACAAGTAATCCATTTGTCTTTTTCTCGGATTTTTCTTCATTTGAGCTTATTTCATATCCATTTCAGGAAATTGCTAGACAATTATGTATAGAGCACGAACTGATGTTTTCCAAAATGGCACAACCCTCTCTGGTTCATCTATGAATAAAATTTTAATAGTAAGTTTTTTTTTTGTTATTTTAACAGTAAGTTTTTTTTGTTATTTCAGGAAATTGCTAGACAATTTTTTCATTAGACTTCTCTAGAACTCAACTTCTTGTCTGATGTCCCAGTTTATTGGTTGGAATCCAGATGTCTACTCAAATTTTAACAGTAAGTTTTTTTTGTTTTTTTTGTAAGTTACTTTTACTAATAACAATAGATACTTACTTTGCTCTTCATGGGATTTTAAGTTATTTCATCATACAGGAAGGCTGGTGGTGAGTTCATAACCAAAACTTTATAAGCTCCCTGTTCCATCTCCAAAAGTTAAATTCAGGTACTTTTTTTTGCTGATTTCAAGAGAGTGATTAGGTATTATCATATAGTTAACAACTGTTAGAATTGTTTTTTTTCTGTTGTCTACCTTATGTGTAAAGGTTGGGATTAATGATTTGTAATTTGCATATACAGAAGTTTTACATATAGTAAACAACTGATACATTTGTGGAACATTGTTTCTTCTTTACATTGCCCTAAATAGAGTTATTCTTTTCATCTATAAACAAAAAAATATGTTACTGGGTAGAAATGCAGTCTAGTTTGCTTGTTTTTTTTTCTTTTTCTTATAATTCTTGAGTACATGCAGAGTTTTTAAGACATCCAGTGTTGTTTTCTGTTCAGTGATATTGGTGATGAGGCCATTTTATCTGAACTATGGGAGAGATCTGAAGGGTAGATCTTAATCCATTTCTAATTAACTCCATGCATATGATTTACTTGAAAAACTCAATCTTTACTACAACTATTTTGTTTCTGGTTTGCAGAAAATTAAAGTTTCACTTCTACAGCACCAAGTGAAGTTGCTAGTTGTTGATAGTATGGTTGTTCTTGTGTCTGGGTGAGTTAACTCGGTTTAGTAATCTATGTTTTAAGCTCTTTGATCACAATTTCAAAACTCTGATTCTCATTTGTTATGAGGTTTTTTTTGTCATGTTGAACATGTCTTGTATGTATATTGTATGAAAAATACATTATACATGTGAATATGCCATATTTATTTAATAAAATGCTGGTTTTGTGTTTTATATATATATATATATATATATATATATATATATATATATATATATATATATATATATATATATATATATATATATATATATATATATATATATGGAATATGAATAAGGACCTCTAATGCAACATCCATTCGGTTGGCATATATCATTTATCAAGTGAGAGCTTTCTTTCTTTCAGTCAACCAAGTCAAAACCAGTTTCACCCAAAAACTGGTTCGGTTCCAAACCGGTCCACCCCCAAAAAATCCGAACTTATATAAACCGGTTCCGTTTTACCGAAATCGGTTCAGAAAAAACCGGTTCCCCGTATATAAGTTTTTTTTAATTTTTTTTTATTTGGGATAATATTTGTAAAATAAGAATGGTTTTTTTTAGATTGCATTGCTTTTTTATGTGGTTAACCCAAAAAAAAGAGCATTTCACAGTAGGTTTTTTTGGGGGGGAAGGAATTGGGAATGCCTTATGCCTAATACACACACATACGCGTCCATATATATGCATAATTGTCAAATTTTTTTATTTTTTTTGCTTTTGTTTCTTGTTTAATAATATACACATACGTTTTGATTTTTGTTTCTTTGGTTTAAATTTTTTTTGTGTGTATATGTACTAAAAAAACATAATGTATGCACAAAAACGTAAATATCAGATTTGCCCTCAACAGAAAAACAAACTGATTACTTGTCTTTTACTGAATTACCCCTTCTAGAATATATATATATATATATATATATATATATATATATATATATATATATTGAAATAAATAGGAATGTAAAGTTAATTATGTATATCTATAGACATATTTCATCAGCAACATGCGTGAGCGAAGTAATTTCTCAGATTTTACTTAAATTTTACAACATGAGCTTGTATGGTTGCTTAATTGGGCTCTTTTGATCTGTTGCTTTAGGTTGGCACATCCTAATCAACCCTCCATAACCTTCACAACTTCCAATGACAGAAAGTCAACACCTGCAACATCAAGTATACATATACTTCCAATTATTCTTCTATTTATACTCATATCTTATAAATTTTTCTAGGATAACATACAATCAGAATATTGACACCTTTATATGTAGTGTGTATTTAAATAGCGATTTGTATGATCTTGTAGGACTTGGATGCATTATCTGTAACTATTGTTGTGTATTTAAATAGTGATTTCATTCGTGCTTCATTTGTTGTTCCTATTGTGAAGGTATGCCACTCTCTAGTTGTTTTTTTCACATAATTGACCAAATTATTTTAACACCCCTCAGTTAATCCAACAATAAACATTTTATGCAATACGCAAGAATTTCTTGATCAAGGATTTATAACTTATTGGTCATTTTGGGTAAACAAATTTGGGTTTCCTGTAAACAGTTAGTTAATGGGAATATTTTCTTGTATTTTAACGTAATGCATGTCTTATGCAGGAGCATGAAGTAAAAGTGAAACATCAACAACTGATTAGTGGGGTAAGCAAACTTGTTTGTTTTCTTTACGCTTTTCTTTTGTTAACACAACAATGTATAACGAATATGTGATTCACAGTTTGACCATTAACTGGTTATCATTACTAATACTCGGGTATCTATATTGTCATATTGGGTGTCAACACATATATAGGACATCATAAGCTTCTAACACTTGGGCTTGAATATTTCCCTCCCCCATGAATTCAATGTATTTGGCATAAAGATCTTCCACAGAAAGTTTGTTTCTAACAAAACTGAGAAGAGTTTGAAGCATTACTTTGATTTTTAGGATTACTTGGAAACTCATTATTGTCTAAGAGTTTAGACAACATTGATCTAACGAATTTGAAGCATGCCTACAGTGGTGGAGGGAAAACTAATAAATAAAGGTGAAGTTTTTTTCTAACAGACATTTTTTTATTTTAGGTGACAATGGATCATAGGCCTCCATTCCTCACACTTGGGATACCAGCTGCCTTTTAAAGGGTTGTACCTTTAACTTCTTACACTAACAAAAATCCAATCAAGGTTTTGCTTGTTTAGTTGATTCTTTTTCTTAGGCATTCTTGACTCGTCTTGGATTAAAGCATTGTTATCTTATCAGCAAGTAATTACTTTCCAACCACGCCCGGTGGGCAGCCGCCCATGACACCAAGTTCAACATTTTTACGTAGTACACCAGGTGGCAAACTAATGGCATGAAGGATCAGGTTATATAGTTAGGGATATAGTATCAGGTTATATAGTTAGGGAAAACCCCTTAATAACAATGTATGGCATTAAATTTTTGTTACAACTATTGATTTGTTTTATCTTTACATGGAACGATTATTTGTATGACATTAAATTTTATACAATGGATTGTATTTTTTCGTATATGATATTTAATTTTCTATTATGAGACATTAATACAAATTTAATTTGAAAATTAGTAAATCTACAAATAATATTTCTTTTAAACATTTAGAATTATGATACGCAAAAATGTGTGTCATCTTCATTTATGACATGGCCTTTCTTGACAGGGGCTTTCTTGATACGCATTGCGTGTCATTAACACGCGCGTCATAAGGTTGCGACACGCGAATGCGTGTCGTCTTCCTTTATGATAGGGGCTTCCTTGATACGCATTGCGTGTCGTAAACGTGCGTCATAATTGCGCGTCGTAAATGAGTGTCGTAAATGCGCGTCGTCTATAGACGACGCGTAAAAGCGCGTCGTCTCTCTTTATGACATGGCCTTCCTTGACGCGCAATGAGCGTCGTAAAAGGCTGTTTTTCTAGTAGTGATGATGGTTTTGTTATTATAAAAATGAAAATTTTGGTCTTAAATCTTTGGGACTTTACATATTAATTATTCAGATTAAGAGTGTTTGGTTGTGTATGAATAAAAGCCTATGAATCTTTTTAACACCTCTTAGAATTTCATACTTCAACTTATTTTTAAATTCAAAAGAAACACACTTCCCTCTTTTTTCCCTCGCACATATTTGTCCATCAAACATACACCCGTCTTCATCATCTCTCCAGTCTCCTCCCACATTCGACTAACTCTAGCATCGACCATCTACTCCCATGTCCTCCCATCATTGAACTTGGACCCCCCCCCCAATCGTTGACCTCACACACACAAGTTTCTCAAAGCTTCTAATATAGAATCCTACCACCAAGGTCAGACCTACGAAGCCAATCTCCGATAACACCACCTTTTCCAGTAATGGTATTCACCCTAGACAACACCGCCGACCACTATTAAACCATCGTCATGTACCAGGTTTTCCAAATATCAAATTCTATGAAATATGTTCTTTAAATTGTCTGAAGATTGATGGTTTTTAGGGTTGTTAGATCGTTTCTATGAAATATACACATGAAATAGTTTTTCCCTTAATTTGTTGTTAGCTTTTATACATGATTTTGAACACTGATGAACTCATAGGTTTGTTAGATACCTTTTAATTTTTATGTTAATTTATTGATTTATGATTAAATATGTTGTTCATTTGCTGAAATATGTTGTTGGTCTTGCTAAAATATCTTGTTGATTTGTGCTGAAATGTGATTTATGATCTTGCTGATTTATGTGTTAATTTTCTAAAAATGTGTTCCTCGTTCTTTTTTTTTTTGTGCTGAATTTTGTTATGTGTTGAATTGGTGTTGAAATTATACTAGACATGGCACAAGTTAATGGGTAAGAGTCGTGATAGGTTTTCGGAGGTTGTCCCCGATTATGAGTCTGAATTGGAATAATATTTCTTTGATCCAGCTAAATATGATATGGAAGGCTTCGTTTTGCGATGCACAAATGGTGAACAATGAGTTGGAAAATGAGATAGTAAATGAGGTGATGGTGTGTGGTGGTGGTATGGAGAAGATACTAGAAAACCAACATTTGTGGTTGCAAAGAGGGAGGGCTTCGAAAGAGTATCAGTTTGCCCCATGAATCAAAAGAAATAATCAAACAAGCTATGGATGGTATTTCAGCTATAAAAGGATTTTTTTTTTCTATAATTTTATGCATTAAAAAGGTAATTTATGTAATTTGAATTTGTAAAAGATTATATCATGTTTCATCATAATCCTAATTTGGAATTTTAAGTGAATTTGTATTTAAAAGTTGTGAACATATGTAGTGGATTAAAAGTAGCGATTTCCTAAAATCTTTTATGGTTTTATTAATATTTATTATTAATTTTAAACAAAAGAGTAACATGGTCGTTTCATCTTTCAGCATAAAAATTCAGTGGTTCCAACCAAACAACATTTTAAAATTCATACCTTTTAAAAATTCAGATATTGCCTAATAACCCCTTTGTGAATATGCACAAATCTGATTAAAGTAAATAAATGGTCCCAATTTTAATATTATAGAATTGCAAATACATTCAAAGTACAATGTTATTTCAAAGAAAATAAGAAGAAAGATTAAAGTAGGATAATACAATGCACACATCAATGAAAATATAACATACTTGACATGCGGAGGGAATGATGGAAGAAAACTTTAAAAGAAGGATCATATCGAAATAGGAAAAAAAATGATGAATTGCATGATTATGCATGCACAAACAACTAATAAATACAAAATTTACGAAATATAAACTAGTGACCTGGTTATATTTGGTGTATTTGTTGCAGTGTTCGTGGTGATTGAAGATGTAAGCAAAAAAATTATTCTCAATTAGAATGAAGGGTTGAGTCGTGTTAATGAGATACATGGTAATAGGAGTATGACGTCTATAACAGATATGATCAATAATGTATCCCTGGTTTTTTTTGGATACACTACAGATTTAAAATGCTATATAATTGATAAGATAACAAAGAATTCAATTTTTAATTTAGGATATGATTTTTGTTTCAAATTTTGAATAATGAATTTAAAGTGAAACCAAAAATAGATGAATTGAATTAATAACCCAATACATTAAAACCTTACGGTTTTAAATTCATATAGAAATGATAAGATAACAATTAATTAAAAATTCAATTTAGGATATTATTTTTCTTTATAATTTTCAAGCATTAATTCTAATGGTAACCAAAAATAGAGGAATGAAATTAATTATCATGGAAGAAAATAGAAGCAACCTTAGAAGGAAGTCATGTAGCAAATACGAAGGCAAGAAAGAGAACATGTGACAAAAGTTTTTTTTATTAGAAAAGATAGATTAGAAGATATTGATTTAATAAACAAACATGAACATGATTTTTTGTTCGTTTAGTTGAACAAACGAATACCAACAATGACCTTGTTCATTAATTTATGTTTTTTCGTTAATTATCATTTATGTTCGATAATTTATATTCGTTAATATCCTTTTTTATGTTTATTTTATATAAAGTATTTAGAACTCACGCTACTAAATGATGAAACTTTTCATTACATTTTAAAGAAGATACTTATATAATGTTGAAAATAGTTAGAGTCGTGAATTTTTGGATGTTCTATACTATAGAATTTGCTTATAATACTTTTAGTTAAGTGTGAGCTTTCATTTGGATGTTTATATTTATATATGTTCATTTTTGTTTCCTTATTAATATTTGTTCTCTCTTATTGTTTAACATCTTAACGAATAAACTTGAACAAAATAATTTTTACTTGAACAAATAATTGTTTGTTTATATCCATGTATGTTTGTTAATTTGTTTGGTAAATTTTAAACGAATGAACTTGAGCAAGCCGATATTCATATTTGTTCGATGAGATTCCTAATCCATCTCTTAAAATTTTCCAAAACATCTAAAAAGCATCATCAACGAAAAGTTTTCCATGTAATGTGACATGAGTACATGACTACTTGGGGACGATTTGAAGTCTTACGAGTGTCGTCTCTGAATGTCAATTTTATTGTAGTTTAGTGTTTAGGTTATTGTTGTGAGAGAGAGAGAGAGGGAGTGAGGGGGAGGGAGAGAGAGAGAGAGAGAGAGAGAGAGAGAGAGAGAAAGAGAAGGGGTAGAGAGAGAGAGAGAGGATAAATTTGGTTTTCGTTTGCATGGATCGGTTTGATCCGATCCAATCAAGTGAATCCAAATTGATTTCAGTTTTCAAAACATGAATCCAAATAGTCCTAACTAAACTCTAATCTGATCCGAACCAACGAAATTACAATTTGGTTAGATCGGTTTTTACACAACAGGCAATACATTTAAGAAAATCTATAACATGAATATTAGTCAGCTCTAAACAAAAATAAATTTTTTGTTGGGAATTAAAATTTTTGAAGAACTAATGATACACAATTTATATATTAGTGTTTAATTTATAAAACAATCTATCTAAGCTAGCTAAATGTGATAGGCAGTGTACCTAATCGAATAGTAGTATAATGAGAAAGTAGGGTGTCGAACACAAGGGGAACAGAAATGATTAAGATCTAATTTATCTACTAAAAGTTAACTAATCCAAAAGCAATTAAATACGAGGTTTCCTCTGGTTTTACAAGTCCGTAAACTTGAAAATAACTACCACCAAAAACGAGTTAACTAACAAAAAACAATCTAAATTAAGGTTTAAAGCAAGATATTAAAGAGACCTCCGTTTAGATATGATTCACACTACTCATGTGGTTGATTTCTTGGAAAGTGCAATGGATTAAGTTGTTGTTGCTTATTGATTCCTAATTTGATTAGAATTTATGATCAAAAGACTAATCCTTTAGTAAGACTAATTCATTTGTTCATTGATCAGGTTGACAAAGAAAACCAAAATACTAGTGTTTAATTTGAGTTATGCTAAACTTGAATTAATGATTGACATTAGTGGATAATAACATCAATTCAATACATGAATGACCATCACATATTACCTTCCACATTAATTTACCCACTTTCCTATTTAACCCTAGGTTTATGATCAAAACACTAGTCTTATAACATTGATGATCACAAATTCATAAGATACAAGCCTACCAAAACAGAATGATCATCTAATTTTAGTAGAACTCATCAATAAAAAGTAAAAATAGTTGTCATTAACAAAGAAAGGGTATTTAATAAGCTATCATATCAAATAAGCAACTAGCAACAATCCACGATCCAATCAATCAACACATAATCATAATGATCCTCTACTATAAACAAAAGTTAGGGGTTTTAGCCCTTCATTACTAGAAACAAACAATCAAAATTGTAGTTCACCTTGGAAAACATGACGAAAAACAAAGTAAACAAAGGTTTAGAAGTGTTATTGCCTTAAAATCTCTTTAAAAATAAGCTTCAATCGAAATCATATCTACTTTTGTCTTCCAATACATCTCTGGCCTCCAAAATTAAAAATAACTTGAAGCATATGGTAAATTTGAAGGAATAAACGATATATTTATAGTTTCCATAATCTGCTTCCCATGCCATGGCTAATAGCCTCCACGTTGTGGCGGTTTTTTGCCACACGTATTCCCCAAGTCATTTATATGACCACAGATATTCATCTCACCACGGTGTGGCTAAGGATCTCCACGTTGTGGGCTTTAGAGTTCTTGGAGTTTTTTACTTTGGTTGACTTGATCTAATTTTCTCACTTATAGTTCCGCATTTTGCTTCCTATTAATCCCGAGCATGTCTTCGCTGCTACAAAATAGATTTTAAACATATTAAGTACTTTTTTGTCCTAAAATGAACTTAACTATAGCTACAAATATTAAGATAATGCATAAAATATATGAATAAATATGCACATATCAAAATACTCCACACTTTACTTTTCCTTGCCCCCAAGCAAAACTGATTTTTATTATCATCATATCATCACATCAAAATCCTAGCCACAAACATCGCACAAGACAACCCATTTTGAGCTTATCCATTTCATCAAGACCGAAATGCATATATTTGTGTTATTCCTAAGAACTTCCATAATCCTAAATACTCACAATCGTCATAAACACTTCTCACTCAATTTGAACGTCATTCATTTTTGGCATTTTTACCTCCTATATCTTTTTATTTACCTCTTTTTGTTTCAAAACTTAATGTCAAATTCCAAGTGACTTAATTTTAAAAGAAAAATACTATGTAAAATAATTATCCTAAAAATATAACTTCACTTTTATTGTTGCTCCTTTATATTTTTGTAGAACTTTCTTTTTCTTTTTTTTCACTTTTTTTTATAATCTTTTCTCAATATTTCAACTTTCAATTATTACACATAAGCAAATAATTAACTTAAACTTAAACTTAGTTTCAGCTTAACTAAAATTTTAGTTCGTGACTTTCTAAGGTCTTTATTAGAGTATTCGGAATCCTTTAGGTCACTAGTGAGACCCGTGGATTTCTATGAATCCCCTTTAAACTATATTTCTCCTATCCATCTCAACTTTTATAATTAGGTGGATAGACATATAAAATGCCCTCGGGGAGAATACTCATCGAGTTCCAAAGGTCACAGATTGGTCTCACTCTTGAACTGTTACTAATTTTGTTATATAACTAGACTCAATAATGTAGAAAACTAAACAAATAAACTTGGAAAATTGACTCGCTTTATTTTGATACAGAGGACCCAGAAGATAAACCAGTCACTGTAGGTTTTTTATTAGGTCTTGGTTTTCCTAAAGCAAAAAATATTACATCCGTCAAACTAAGCAAGGTTGTGTTTTTGTCTCATGATTTCACTAGGACAGCGAAGCCACAAATACACTAGAACATATATTGGCCCAAATAAATATTGAAGCTCGCATCAGATTGTCACACACAACACTAGAAGCCTAGGTCCCAACACAACAACATGGTAATTTTTTTTAACTCGATTCAATTTTAGACATTATTTCAAGTCTCTCTACAATTTTTAATCCTAGTATTTTTTTTAGTCATTTTTCATTATTTTTCAGTATGCTTGTATTCCTATATTTGACCCCCTAACCCATACTTAATTCATGTAATGTCCTCAATGCATGCTTAACATAATTAAAGAACATAAAAAGTAAAGATAGAAATTGGAACAAACTCACCTAGGATAGAAGTGGCAAGGTCGAAATCGAAAGTTGTGTGGGTGACATCTCATAAAATGGTTGGAAAACAGTACTTCTGGACTTCATCAGGAATAATCTTGAAATGAACCATGAAAAGGACTCTAAATAGTGGTAAAACGAACAATCAATAAGTGCATTCAAGGCTCCCCCACCATGGCAGAGCATAGACATACTGTGGGCTTCAAATAATGTAAGGCCTGAATTGTAAAAATCTTTGTGGCCACACTGTAGTCTCGTATGGCCACGACGTGGCTGCTGGAAATTTAGAAAATTAATGCTACTGTCCATTGCAATTTTAGATGAGGAAAGGCAATGTCGAGATGACATATCCTTCTATTCTGATGTTGGATCAAATTCTTCAGTTATATGTCGATAGGACTCAAAAATTATTTCAAAAACTCTTCTCGATCACACGTCGTACCCGTTACTTAAGCTCTCATCATGTTTCTCGGGAAACAAAATTGCACTATCCTATCAAACCGTTGAACCTAATGCCAACATGAATTTTAAGAAAAAAAAACGTAATAAAATGGAAATATAAAACAAATACTACGATTATCCTAAATTACAAAAATACCGACACACCAAAAACAAAAATAAACATAGTCTAAACCAGACCAAACGAAAATAAACATAAATCAAGGATAATCACTCTTGTTCCTCATCATCACCATCTCCAGCTCCACTAGTACCTACATATCCTCTATGCTTGGCCCAACGCTCCTCCCAAGATGGTATGTGAGTGGGGCTTCTTCATAAAGCCTATTTTTCTCTTTATAATCATTTTCTTTCAGTAGCTTTTCTAGTTCTTCAAGGTCATGTTTGGAATCAAAATCATCCACCTTAAGAGTCATGTAACCATCTATCTCACTCTATTTCCATTCTTTCATTTCTTTCTCCATGAATGAGTCGAACGTGTCAACCGAAAAGACCATGTCATCGCTAATCTTTAATATGATTCGTTTCTCGACCAACACCAAATGTTATTGTGTATTCTTCAACCCAAAGTGTTAGCTTTGATTCTCTAATGTCCACTAGAGCCTGCACGGTGCTAAGAAATGGTCTTCCAAGAATAATATGGACTTGATTGTCCTCCTCCATGTCAAGTACTATGAAATTTAAGGGAAAGAAAAACTTACCAGTCTTAAACAAAAGATCTTCACAAATAACTCTCGGGAATGTCACCATCGTTGGCTAGATGAATTGCCATGCATATTGGTCTTGGCTCCGAGAGATCAACTTCTTGTAGAATGAATGGGTCATGACTCGTTTTTACATTCCCGAATTGACAAGGAAGTGTCAAGCTTCTCAAATCTCCCATCTTCTTTGGCAACTTGTTAAGCATAGCTGCTGAGCAATTCTTGTTCAATATTACATTTGACACTTCCTCCATCTTCTTTCGGTTTGTGAGAAGGTCTTTCAAGAACTTGGCATATTTTGATGTTTGTGCAACAACTTCAATAAATGGGATATTAATTTGCAGAGCCTTGGTGTGTTCCAGAAGCTTCTTGTAGTCCTCAGCTTGTTTGTCTCGCTTAGCCCGACTCAGATACGGAAGAGGTGGCTGATATGCTTTTATGGGAGGAGTTTTCTTTTCTTCATCTAATGGCCACATCATGGCTACTAGGTAGTTGCTTTTTCTTGGTCGTTTTCTTCTTCCAACTGCTACACATTTGATGATAATTTTCATTGAGAGGAATTAAAGGGTTTATAATTTTACCACTACTTGTTATTACGTCCTTGGCGTGATCTTTGGGATTGGTCTCCGTGTTGCTTGGAAGTGACCCAGAAGACGTTCATTGAATTGCCTTGAAAGTTGACCTATTTGTTGCTCGATGTTACGGATTGAGGCTTGCTGATTTCAAAGGACAACATCAGTTTCATCATGTCTTTTTTCAGATGCGGCTGCAAATTGAGCAAGCATTGCTTCAAAGTCTTTCTTTTTTCCGGGAGGCGGTTACTCATTTTGAAAAAAACCGCAACCTTGTTGCTTGTACTTCTTTCTATACTCATCATATAACATCCACTATTTCTTCAGTTTCCACCAATCTTCATCATACTTGTCACCAATAGAGTAATAAACTCGAGCCTTCCGGTTTCCATTCTCGTCGTGGTCACGGTCCTTGGTCAAGTGAGGTCCGTTACAATTATCACACCCAACACAAATTAAATGGATGGATTGATCCATCTTCGTCATCCTTCGGTCCATTGATTCTAACTTTTCCATCACCGCATCCCAATCTTCTGAAGCTCCATTGTCATCTTTGTATCCTCTTGTCTTGTATTCTTGAGGGTTGTGATATTCCATTGAATGTTTGGATAACTCCTCAATTAGCTCTTTGATTGTTGTTGGAGCCTTTTTTGTTAGTGGTCCTTGAGAGTCAAGGAGTTTTCAGGTGGTCGCGTTCACCCTGTCAAAGAATATTGAGATCTCTTGTTGCACATTTAGGTCGTGTTTTGGGAAATTTCTAAGTAACCCCTTCTCCCTTTCCCACGCTTCAAACAAAGATTCTCCACCTTGCTGTTCAAAGTTAGAGATGTTCTTCTTCAAATTTGCAACCTTAGATGGTGGGTTGAATTGTTGGATGAACTCTTCACGAAGTTGTGCCGATGTTGTGACAGCGCAAGGCAGAAGTGCTTTGAGCCAATTTTTTTCCGCCCCTCAAAAAGTGACCAGAAGCAATTGTAACAACACCATTTCTCGTGTAACATTGGGAAGCTGGTGGTGTTTGGAATTTCAGGTTGCACAAGACTTGGCCCGATGTCACGCATCTGTTTCTTGTATTCCTCCATGGTCATGTCCTTAATGTTGGTCCTCTCGGCTTCTGGTTCGTTTTCCTTTTCAGATTCTGAATCGGTCACGTATTCGATCTCTACTTCGTTCGGTTTGACTTCTCCTTTTAGATTGTCTTTTTCTTTTCTCCTTTCTATGCTGCTTTTGTGAAAAATGGACTCGAGATTTTTCAAACCAGGTATTGTATTAGATGAAGATACTCAGATTATATACTCGCTAAAACAAAACAGGAATCAAACGTGTAAAACGAATGAAGATAATTAAACTGAAAATAGTTCACACAGTGACCACGGCATGGCCAATCGTGACTACGACGTGTCTAACTAGTAAATAGAAAAAAAAAATCGAAAATCAAAACAGTAAAGTACCTTTGTATGCAATAAATTACACACAAAGGATCGATAACGAATAGCAGAATAAATTTACTAATAATGAAATCATTCCCCGACAAAGACGCTAAAAACTTGATACATAATTTGTATACTAGTTTTTAATTTATAAACCAAAATATCTAAGCTAGCTAAATGTGATATGCAGTGTACCTAATCAAATAGTAGTATAATAAGAAAGCATGGTGTCGAACACAATGGGAACGAAAATGATTAAGAGCTAATTTATCTACTAAAATTTAACTAATTTTAAAGCTATTAAATTGGGGTTTTCTCTGGTTTTACAATTCCATATCACTTAAAAACAATTGTCACCAAAAATGAGATAACTAACAAAAAACAATCTAAATTAAGGCTTAAAGCAAGATATTAAAGAGACATCCATTTAGATACGATTCACGCTACTCCTATGGTTGATTTCGTGGAAACTGTAATGGATTAAGTTGTTGCTGCTTACCGATTCCTAAGTTGATTAAAATTTATGATCAAAAGACTAATCCTTTAGTAAAACTAATTCATTCATTCATTGATCGTGTGGACAAACAAACCATAATACTAGTGTTAAATTCTGAGTTATGCTAGAATTGAACTGATGATTAACATTAATGGATAATAACATCAATTCAGTACATTAATTATCATCACATATTAGCTTCCACATTAATTTGCCCACTTTTCTTTTTAACCCTAGGTTTATGATCAAAACACTAGTCTTATAACTTTGATGATCACAAATTCATAAGATACAATCCTACTAAAACATAATGATTATCTAATTTCAGTAAAACTCAGCAATAAAAAGAAAAAGTAGTTATCATTAACACAAAAGGAACTTTAACAAGCTCTCATAAGAAATAAGGAACTAGCAACAATCCAAGATCCAATCAACCAACACATAGGCATTATGATCCTCTACTATAAACAAAAGTTAGGGTTTTTAGCCCTTAATTACTAAAAACAAACAATCAAAATTGTAGTTCACCTTGGAAAACATGATGAATAACAAAGTAAACAAAGGTTTAGAAGTGTTATTGCCTTAAAATCTCTTCAAAACTAAGCTTCAATCAAAATTAGATCTCCTTTTGTCTTCCAATACATCTCTGGCCTCCAAAAGTCGAAAATAATTTGAAGCATAAGGTAGAGTTGAAGGAATAAACGATATATTTATAGTTTCCATAATCTAATTCCCACGTCGTGGCTAATAACCTGCATGGCGTGTTGGTCCTTTTCCATGCATATTCCCCAAGTTGGTCATATGATCGCGAATATTCCTCTCATCATGGTGTGGCTAAGGATCTCCACGTAATGGGCTTCAGATTTCTTAGAGTTTTTGACTTTTGTTGACATGATCCAATTTTCCTGCTTTTAGCTCCGCACTTTGCTTCTTTTTAGTCTTCGCTGCGACAAAACAGATTCTAAAAATATTACGATAGTGCATAAAATATATGAATAAATATGCACATATCAACTATTTAAAAAATATATTATAATTTATTATTTATAGATAAAAACCTTTTCAGAAGTACACATTAAGGTATTTTATTGGATAATATCTTCTAATCTATTTAAAAATACACGTAGTAAATTAATAAATAATTAAAAGAAGTATTTTGAATACACACACACACACATATATATATATATATATATATATATATATATATACACACACACACTAGCCGTTTGTCCGCACAAAGCGGCGGCGGTGAATAGTTTATTTTAAACAATTAGTTTCATTCGGAGACATGTTATATTTCTAAGAACACTTGCACCATTATCGATCGGTTTGACAAAAATAAAAAGTGCAATGCCAAAACCAAAAAATATTGTGGTGGTGGATTCCATGGAGGAAAAGAAGATGAAGATTTGAATTAGTTTCCAGTCAATTATATTTTATGCAAAAAATTAAGGAACTCCAATTTAAATGAGTTTTTAAATTTCAAACGATTTGTCGAAAAGAAGTATTTCAGATTTCGAATGCACCAGATACCAGAGAAGAGATATTTTAGGAGTACAAGTTCGGTCAAAATTGATGAAAATACTAATTCAATCCCTAAAAATAAGGAAATACTAATTTAAATGTGTTTTTTTTAATACTTGTGTCCCTAGCATTATCATTTGTAAGATATATATTATAATATTATTATATTAATAGTTGGTTGTACTTTAAGTTTAAAGATTTGAAAGTCTTAAAAAAATATTATTATTATATTGATTCTATTTATAGAAATAGTAAGATTTCTTTTATAAGGTTATATATATATATATATATATATATATATATATATATATATATATATATATATATATATATATATATATATATATATATATGGATTACACCAATTTTGCACAAACTAGAGAATTTGAATATGGAAATAAACAAGGCTCCAAAATTTTAGCCCAATAAAGATCGAACAATAAAGTTTGAGAAAAAAATAATAATCTTAATGACACATCATGAGACGCTAAAAAAAAATGGGCAGCCAAGTAAGTAATGTTCGACCCTCTCTATCGAGTGCTACACACCGGAAATAAAATAGGTACGGTTTGACTATAGTAATTTATATGTTCATATTGCATCAAAAATCTTGATTGTTTAAATAAAATGTTTGCTCTAATGTTCTTACAATCCCACAGAAAATCATACTTGATAAAATAGTACTTAAATAGAAAATAGTTTTGTCACATTTATAAAGACTTGTTTAATTCATTTACAAATGTAATGGCCTTTGCACCTACTATGTATGTCAAGAAAGAAAGGGTAATTATAAGTTTATTATACTTGATAAAATAGTTTTTATATAGAATATACTTTTATAAATTATAAGTTTATCACAAATAGCATGAGTCATGATAACATTTATGTTCAAGATTACGATCTTGTTACTGAGCCCATATTTACCATGTATATTGGATATTTGGCCCATTAGAAGAAAGCAAACGCCCGTCCGTCTATGCCATTAGACCTAGGAAACCGGTTCATTGTAATCAAACATAGATAAAATTAAATAAAGGGAGAATTTCATATATACCCTTCTTAAACATCAAAATATCATATTTACCTAACATAATTTCTAAATATCATATTTACCTTTTATAAACTTTCTAAATATCATATTTACCCTTCATAAAATTTCAAAATATCATATATATCCTTTTTAAACATCAAAATATCATATATACCCTTCTTAAATATCAAATAATTATATATGCACTTTTTAAACATCAAAATATCAATGATAATATCTACAATATCCTCCATTTACAAAATAACAATAATCAACAACAACAAAAACTAAACAATCAAAATATACATTCCATAGAAAGGGTTAAAAATAAATCTTTTTGTCTGTCAAGAGGCCGACATTCCAACAATTTACAAGTTCACATTCCATTTTTATAAACGTAAGGATAATATTATTAAATTTCTTAATTATTATAATAATTCTAAGGTATAAAAATGATTATAAAATATTAAAAACATTATAAAAAATGATTTGGGCAAATATGACATTTTGAAGGTTTATGAAGGGTAAATATGATATTGAGAAATTAAACTGGGCAAATATGATATTTTGAAGTTTAAGAGGGGCATATATGAAATTCTCCCTTAAATAAATGATTTTTGTGGTCAACAAAAAACAAAACTATAAATTTTGAATAGACAAAACTGCATAAATGGTCCACGTAGTTTGCTCAAAATTATCACTTTGGTCCAAAAAAATTTGGACTAGCACCAGAGGTCCAAACTTCTCATTTTGTTGCGAGTTTGGTTCGATTTGCTTAAAACTTTTTTATAAAGACGATTTTGCCATTGATTTTTGTTTTTTTTAGTTATTTATTTATTTAAATATTTTTCTGATTAAAAGAAAAATAAAAAAAATAAAACAAATCTCTATCTCCCTCTCCCTCTCCCTCTCTCTCTCTCTCTCTCTCTCTCTCTCTCTCTCTCTCTCTCTCCTTTTGAAGAAAATATCTCATCTGGGTATCTTTCCAATCTCGTTTTCATTTGGGTTTTTTTAAATCATAACTCAATGGAAATCATCTGTAGGTTTTTTTTTAAAGGGTAACTTAAGAATCAGATTCCTAAATTCGAATCAAAAACTAAAATCGTGTGTGTTCGTGTTTCTAGAAATCAGTTTAAGAGTGTGTGTGCGTGTTCTAAATTTCTGGAAATCGATTATTGGGTGTTCATCCCTCATCTTCATATGGAAATCGATTATGTGTAATTGGATTTATGCTTCGACGGTTGTTTATAGGAATAAAAAAGATGAAAGAAAGTTAGATGACTAGATATGAAGAGGAGGGGTTTCAAATCGACAGATCTGAAGAAGGATTTCAGACTTCACTAGCTCAGATATGTTCTTGTCTGAGGAGGAGATCAGATACATGAGCTCACGACTGAAGACTATCGTCAGAGAGATGAGGTAGAGAAGCAGATTTTGATTCAGGGTTTTTTCCTCTGTCGTTTCATCTTCAGATCATCGTCTGTGTGTTCAGATGAAGAGCCCAAGAACCTACGCACTCGATCTGATTTCGTTTTCATGATTTCGTTTTCTTCTTTCTCCCTTATTCGATCTTCCCTCTATTTCGTCTTTTGATACCGTGGTACTGGAGGAGTGGAGGGTGTGGTTGGGGTGGGTTTTTCGGTGACACTGAAAATCAAGCCACAGATGGTGAATATGAACTGAGAATGGTGTGGTGTTGATCCTGACAGTGATGAAGAACACAAATAGATATGAAAACAGATGGAGAAGACGAACATATCTAAAAACAGATGGAGAAGACTAACCTTAGAAATGATTTCTCATTCTCTTTTCTCCATCTCCATTGTGAATTGACGTGTTCAACAATTTGTTCTAGGTGTTTTTTTTGTTCTTGGAGTTTTTTTTTTTGTTCATCTGGACAATTTTCAAAAAGAAGAAGATGGGTAATTGGAGAGAGAGAGAGAGAGAAAGATTTATTTTTATTTTTTATTTTTTAAAATCTGAAAATCAAAATCACAAAAAACAATTAAGAAAACAAAAAAGAAAATCATATTAACATGGGCAAATCTGTCCTTTTGGAAAAAAAAAATCTGAATAGAATGGATTAAACAAGCAACAAAATGAAAAGTTTGGACCTCTGGTGTTAGTCCAAACTTTTTTGAACCAAAGTGGTAATTTTGAGCAAACCACAGGGACCATTTGTGCAGTTTTGTCTTTTGAATATGGCTAGTTCTTGAAATTTTGAAACATTGCATCAAAGGTTTTGATTGATCGGATTGAATGGTCGCCAATGTTTTAAAAACCGGTTTGAACCGGCCGGTTGAACCAGTTGGACCGGGAACCGAGGGATGAAACGGTTCCAACTATCACCAGTTTTACATTGATTTCTGAACCGAATTGAACCAACTGGTTTTTAAATAACCTGGTTAAACTGGTCAAAACACCGGTTGAACCGGTTAAATCGAATAAAAACACATGAAAAAAAATCATTTACATGATAAACTTTGGTAATTTTTTTTTATATATATTTAGTTTTCTCTAAATAAAAACATATGGTAAATGTTATAAAGTTTTTTAATATGTTTGAATTCATGTAAAACTATATTTCATTACGGTATTATACTTTATTTTCTTTTTGATATATATGAATTGATGTAAAACACTAAAACTTAAAATTATGTGTTTTTTTAATATATTTGGATTCACCTACAACTTATTTTTATGTGTAATTTTAATATTTGAACTTGTAAACATCAAATTCAAGATTTATACATGTATCTATGTGTAAGAAAATAGGAAAAAAAAAAACATGAAAAATATAGACAACCGGTTGATTTGGCGGTCGAATCGGTGTGTAATTTTAATGTTTGAACTTGTAAACATCAAATTCAAGATTTATACATGTATCTATATGTAAGAAAATAGGAAAAAAAACATGAAAAATATAGACAACCGGTTGATCTGGCGGTCGAACCGGTTAAACAGGGAACCGATCACCATACCGGTTTAACTAAAAAACCGGTTTTTAAAACATTGATGGTCGCACAATCACAAAGAACTAAAAGATAACTTCAAAAATGATTCTTAATTGATAATCTAAAAATTGTTTAACAAAGGAATCATATAAGAAGGAGAAGATAAGTTTTAATTCTCAACACTAGTAGATCAAAATTGATTAGGATAAGATTTCTAATCAATTAACTAAATCAAATCTTAAAAAATAAAATTGTCGAAGATAAGATATATATATATATATATATATATATATATATATATATATATATATATATATATATATATATATATATATGAAAAAGTGAATATGTGGCTGTTATATACCTCTCTTTCTCTCTCTCTCTCTCTCTCTCTCTCTCTATATATATATATATATATATATATATATATATATATATATATATATATATATATATATATAAATCTATCTTTTTTCATAGTAATAATATTAAATAAATAAGATTATATTTATCAATAGTTTGTACTACATGACATAATGACTAATAAACAATCATAAAACCGTTATCATGTTTTAAAATTTCAATATGTATTTAAATTGTTATATGAATTTAATATACAAAAATTAAAGTTTATATTTATAATTAAACAATATAATATGATATATAACAAAATATTATAAATATTAAATATTATATTTAAATTATAACTAATAAATAAAAATAAATTTAAAATGTTAAAATATATAGAAATAAGGAATACAACTGAAAGTTCATTCCCATTTTGGGTCCTTTTACCCACCAAAATTTTCAACATTTACTATACCCTAGTGAATAATCTGGTCTTCGGTCTAGTTCGTTTTTCTTCTGAAGGCCTACCGAAAATCCATTACTCTTTTAATATCATTCATTATTCACGGAAATTCATAATTTTACAATATTAAATGAAAAAAAAAACTAAAAACCATGGATATAATACTTTATCTTCAAAACTTTCAATAAATAATATTTGTATTTTACTTTTTTTTCTTTATAGTCATATTAAAATCCAATTGGTGGTAGCTGTTTAGAAAGTCCAATATAAATTATGATTAAGGAAACCTTACATTGGTGGTAGCTGTGTTGGATGAATCCAACACAAACTTGATAAACATGTCAAAAAGAATACCCAATTGAATTTGATTTCCGGTAAATCAATAAAAAAATACATGTTATTATTACTTCAAAAGTTCTAAAAATCTAAGAGTCCTAAAACTGGATAAATGATTGTTAAAGAAACAATATCTTTTTTTTCTACATAATTAAAATAGGACAAGAAACTTTGTCCAAAGTCAGAGAACACTTCATTGTCCATAAGTCCCAAAATTGGATAGATGGTTCAGAAGTTGATGCAACAACATTTACATCATGTTAGTCCCATACGTCACCTAACATATGATGAAGCATCCCAGCACACTCGAGAGATTGTACCTACATACTTGATGTAAAAGAAAAGTTATTAATATAAAGTGTTACATGGTAGTTGTCACAATTTTTTTCATTTTAATAATGATCATATGGATTAGTCTAGAGAATCTTACTCTCATAAACACGTGCACTCTTCTTTGATGGAGCTTTGATACACAATACATGTTATTGGTGCTTCATTAATTTTTGACCTAATTGAGGGACCACTTGTAGATCAATCTGTAAAAGTAAATAAAATCCATAATCAAAAGTAGCTTTTAAGAGAATCTGATCAGTTTCATTCAGGCATTCTGTCAAACATCTAACGTGCAAGTCAAATCATTAGATTGTGATACTTAATTTGATACATATACTATATTCTAATTTGCATCTCCAAAGTAGCAAATGAAACAAATAAACCCTCAACACCATATTTTAACTTCGTGAAATAAAGTGAAGAGGAACTATTAAGTTGTCTATAACCCTTAACATCATCCACCATAGCCAAAAGATGGAATCTGAAAAGAATAGATCATCCAAGCATTTATATAAAGTTCATAACGTGTAAATAGTTTATTTAGTTTTGGGCATGTTTATCTTTTCCATATAGTGAACTACAAATTTTATCCCATGCTGAGAGTCTAAAATCACAAGATAGAAACTGAAAAAATAGAAAAAAAGAACATTTTACATGGAGAATATTATACCTTTCGAAGTGAGTAATGGAAACTATCAACGAAGTCTGATACACCAAACATGCAATCATGTTGTCTCTTATTTGGAAGGTGATAGTGGTTCCTCCATGAACGGAGGCGGACTTGCCAACATCTGCTGTCGTTAGAATCGGTGTGGTGCTGAGAGCCAAAAATCACAACATAGAAAGTGGAAAATACAAAACAAACATTTTACATAGAGAATATTAGACCTTTCCAATTGAGTAATAGAAACTATCAACGAAGTCTAATACACCAAGCATGTAATCAGGTTGTCGCTTATTCGAATGAACTCTAATCTTCCCTATGCAAGACAAAAGAAATCAAGAAACAAAAACGAAGTGGATGAGTCACAATACCCTCTTTATGATATCCCTTATATTGCCATAATTTATACCCTCTGAAACATGAGCTTAGTTTATCAGAACGTACAATCAAGCATATATTAAATTCATTATTGATTAAAAGATAGAGTCTTGTAATTTGAAACAAACACATAATTAGGAAATATAATGAGAAAGAGTATGTAGGGTTAACAGATCGAGAAGTGATAATGGTGGCCCTTTAGGGCTTCTAGATCCATATCCAAAGAAGTCTCCACATCTTCTATGACTCTGAATACACATACACATCAAAATGAAAATGGGTAAATAAAGTCTCAAAATTAACAGCATGCAAGGAAGGTGATACATGAAAGCAACAGACAACAAATGTACCTTCAAGGATATGAGAAATAGAGAGTGGAGTAAAACACGATTACCACCGCTGGTAATTTGATGCCAACAAGCAATTTTTGGAGCTTTAGACCAAACATCGACGGAAAGAATGAGATTTAGAAAAGGGATACGATATTGATACAATTTCGACGGTAAGAGAGGGCATCACTGATGGCAGCAGAGGACAGTGGAATGGTCATCGAAGGGAGCTGGTGTGGCCGATGCAGTTGGAGGTAAATGTCGATGTAGGTGAATCTGTTGAAAGCAGAAATGAAATGGGAAGAGATAGAGTGATAGAGATAAAGAGTAAGGCGGTGGAGCGGTATGAAGCATATGAATTATAATGGAAGAGATGAGTATCAGGGAAGAAAACTCACCGACTGAAAAAGAAAAAAACAAAAAGAAATTTGATGTTGGTCCAATAGAAACAGAGCATTCTTCCTAAGGGTACCTCTCTCTCTCTCTCTCTCTATATATATATATATATATATATATATATATATATATATATATATATATATATATATATATATATATACACAAAAAAAAAAAAATTAGGACATGTCTTAACAAATGTGAAGGACCTACCTTGTTTTGAAAAAAGGAACAAAAAAGAGTATTAGTTAAAAAAAAGGAATATGATTGAATTTTTTCTTTGATTTAGAAACATATATTTACTCCTTATAGTTAGTCTCACAGACTACTAAATTAAAGGAAACTTTAAAGTACAAAGACTAAATTAAAGGAAACTTTAAAGTACCTTTGTGCTTGATGACTAGGTATGATTCATGTTTGACGTGTTACAATTAGTTTTGTTTTTTTTTTTGTTTATTTATTTATTTATTTATTTATTTATTTTAGTATTATGTTTGAAAAGTTAAAAAGTAGTTTATAAACTAGCTTTTAAAAAAAACTACATAAACTAGATTTTTAGGAGTTTTTAATTTTTTTTCTTCAAAATATACTATTGATTATTATAAAAAATATTTTTCTAAATGCCATTTTATGTTAACTTACACTCTATCTTTCAGCTAGCTTATTAGCCAGTTTTATCAAAAATTATTTTTTATCAGCTAACTTTTCAACTATCAACTAGTTTTTCATATAACAACTAGTTTTTCAGCTAACAAAATGTTTTTTAGCTAGTCGCCAAATATAGACTTAACTAATAAGTTAAAAGTCAATTAGTCAGGAAGAATTTTAATTTTAAATTGGCTTCTGCTTTGTTTAAAAAAAAAATTAATACATATATTTATATAAACATGTTTTTTAAAAGATCCAACCGGTCTAGTTAAACTATTTTTTTTTTCTTTTTTCTTCGCAAACCGGTCGGTTTCCACTATTTGCTTAACAAGCAATTTTATGGAGATTAAAAAACTGATAACCTGAATGATTCTTGGTTCCACAGATTGAACCACCGGTGCAGTTCAGTTTCATAACGATACTTGTATGGATACAGTTGAACCTTCTTAGTTATCACAGTGATTTTTTATTTAGATTCTGCCACTTCTGAAAATAAAGAAAAAAAAGGATTCGGACTTGGCGATGATATTTTTTATGTAAGCCCAATTCTTTTATGGGTTAAGTTGATTAAAAATATTAAAATGGATAATGGGCTTTTTTAAAATGGTATTAGAAGAATAATTATAAACAGTTCTTGTGTCCAGCTGGTTAAAAACCATTGGAAGGATTGATTATGATTTTGGTATGGCTACTTATATCATATGATTTGAAAAGTAGGTAATTGTGACAAAATGGAGTTTTGGACTGATGTTTATCATGGTGTTATTCCTTTATCTTCCCGATTTTAATGATTATTAGCTCTTTTTCAGTTTTAATTTTATTAATTTTGACCAATTATTTCTTTAAACATTATTATTTTAATATAAACAGTTGCAACTCACAAGAATACACTCATATCTCAATGTTTAACATAATTTTTATTTTTTAACTAGCTCCTGTCGAAATCCAAACATTTTTTCTTTTGAGTTTTCATTTTATTGAGGTGTTACTTTTAGCTAGGTGAGTCATGTTATTAGCCATGTGGATACAATATGAATGCGGCATAACAAGATTGACCGAGTGAATCCGTTGAAAAGCTTTTTGAAAATATGGAGGAGGACATAGAAGAAAAAGTTTGATGATTTGAATTAGATAATTAAAAATATACATTGTAATTTAATGATATACGTTTTTTTTTTTTTTTTTTCATGTAAGAGAGATTTTTTTTTAATCTTTACGCATAAACTGTTTGTTTTTTTTTTAAATACTGCAAACCTAAAAAAAGTTTGTATGTTATCTTCTTGGAATATACATGACTAATCTCTTAAACTTAGTCTAATTCCTGATATTTTAATAGAATTTTAGAGCAATTTTATATATTTGTTCACTAAAAATGATTTAGAAAAAACATCTTTTCAACATGTTTTTTCAAGTACATTTTGTAATAATAATAATAATAATAATGAATTATGAAATTATTTCGTCAAGCTAAATGTTTCTTTTAAATTTATTTTTTAACCGACAAATTTAATTTATTTCTAAACTAACAACACCTAATTTCATATATATTCGCAAGAGAAAAGAGAACACCACCTAATACCCTTAAGATTAGTAGATGATTGTCTTTAAATAAAAAAAATATAATTTTATGCAAATTTCAAACAATATTTATTGAAATACGACTAAGGTATTTATTGTGGCAACTTTATTGGATGAGAGTGAAAGAAACACTTGTTTTGTCTTTTAGAAGAGAAGATAGTGCAGTGATCTTTGTACGTATTTAGTTAGACCGACAGTACATGTGATTGACGTGTATGGCTGAGGTACGTCGTCAGTCCTTTGGTTTGCCCTTATTTCACGGATTGGGCTATTAATGAGCCCAATATATACACATTTATTACACTTCCAAAACTCAAATTTATCAATTAAAATGCACATATTTTATTCACTTTGTTTATTTGAGGATTAAACACGATCAAAACAAGATGTGATATATCACTGAGATATTGTTTTTTTGGAAAATATAATAAAATATCAATTTGTTAAACAAAATGGATTTTGTGGAGTATCGTTTGAAACGGTATATTTGGCAATATTAGAACATGCAAAATATGATGCTATTTTTTGAAAGACTATATTTCTAGGTTTATGAATTATCTAGATTAATCAATTAACATATACCTTTATGCCTTGTTTCCGAGTTTTTTTGTAAATTCATTAAAGGAAAAGAACGAAATTTTTGACCGAAATAAAAGGAGGGGAAGGAAAATATTCATTATATCATGTTCTCGAGTTCGAAGGAAATGAAAAAAATGAAAGAAAAATTTCAAGTTTTTGTGTCCCGAGTTAGGAGGAAAAGAAAATAAAACTTAAAATTTTCCTTCCCCTCACTTTCTTCCCAAATCCGCCCAATTTGGGAGGAAAATTTCGAAGGAATATATGACTCCAAAATCCTTTCCCTCCCCTCACTTTCATTCCATTAATGAAAATCGGGAACACGATTCTCCTTCAACACCCCTCACTTTCCCTCCTTATCCTCTCATTTCCCTTCTTAAATAGAACTTGGGAACAAGGAGTTAAGGGTTATGCAATTGGTACAAATAGATAAAGCTCTATAAATTAACTGAACTAGTCAATGCTTTGAGTCTATTAGGGTTTGAATACATCTCTCCAATTCGTAACCCTAACAACTTGCAGAAAGCAACCTTGGTAATTGTCGTTTTGTGTCCTTTAACCTCAAAGCTCATCACATTCATCTTCTTATTGTAGTTTGTAGTAGAATAAGCCAAAATTAGGGTTGAAAGAGGTACATCTTCATGATGAGTCAATGCCTTCTTTAAAATCGAATGATTTAAACATTCAATTAGGGGTTGAACTTCCATAGAATATTTCGAAGCATCAAGATCAACAATCATATTTTGATTCTGCTTGACCACAAGATGAATAGATGAAGCAGATTGATCTATGAATGAAACATGATAAGCAGAAGACTCCATTTATGAACGACTGAAATAAGAACACAAAGAATTGAAGAATAATGAAGAATGCCTTGTAAAGCTTTTGGATCGTTTGAAAGCGTAAAAAGGCTAACCGTAGACAATTTTGGTATTTATATGGATTGGGATTTGGAAACATTTAATTTGAGTTTTAAAAGTCTGGGATTATAGGAGAGAGAAACCTCCAAATTCACGCCATAAATACCCGTCTAATCCCACGTCAGTATTGCATCTCGCGCCCATCATCACGTTAAATAGGTCCAATGAGACTCATCATTTCTTCAACGGAAATAAAACAGTTGTTCATCAATGTATTCGTAGAAAAGTCTTCGCATAATAAACACAAAAGACCTTCTCACAATATAGAAACATGCCATTTCAGTTTATAGCAGTTTCATAATCACTAAGTCTACCCTCTAATATTGCTTATATTAAAATAGTATCTATTAGAATTATGATCAATATTATGCCAAAGAAAATTTCATTTCATAATCGAAACCAGGGTAAGGTTTGTGGTGTTTCATCACAACCATGTTGACAATAATTATAACATTGCAAAAATTACAAAGTGATTTTTCATTTTCAAAATAAATTAACCAATTAAAACATTTCTCAAAAATCATTAAGTAACATTTGTTTGGTTAAAACCATACATTATCAAAGTTAAATTTCAAAACCCCTTAAGTGAATATCTTTGATGCACATATATACTCCTGCCAAGCTCTTCTCACGAACAACTTGCAAAATATTTAATCCACAAATTCAAGCATAAAGCTTAGCGAGTTCCCAAGTATACCATATATTCTACCATACATACAATGCATTCACATAAAGTCATCAACTCTAGTGTCAACCTATTAACACACATACAACATACATATATATACAAAATGAGTGAATGTTGTGGTTCTCCTACAGTCCTACGTATCGTTGCCATGGTCCTCCCATGGTCTTTCATGTCATTGTCGGGGGGAAAATCCTGGTCTTTCATATATTACATAAACTCATATGGAGTCTTTGATCAAATAAATAGTCGAACAAATGATCCACCTGAGTGCAAACAATCAGACAAGAACATCACAATAAGGCATTTGACCAAGAGTCCTCAGGATATCCAACTTAAACAACATAGAACAAATACTATCATTTCCCTATCCATTCCTGACTATAAATTTGTTGTGATCTAACCACAGTCTTTCATACAAACGTTGTGATCCAACCACAGTCTTTCATATATGTGTTGTGAGCTAACCAGAGTCTTTCATACAAGTCTTGTGATCTAACCATAATATTTCATACATGTGATGTAATCCAACCACAACCTTTCATACCAAAAGTCCCAAAGATAATCTAGCATAATGTAGCACCTGGTTTCCGGTATGTGAATTTTATTTGAGCATTGCCCTATTTTAGCCTTGGACTCGGCGAGTCATAAGGTCCGACTCGCCGAGTAGGGACGAGACTCAGGACACGTTTAAGTGGGCGACTCGGCGAGTCCATAACCTGGACTCGGCGAGTCACCGCTGCTGGATGAAACCCTAAGTTTCAAGGGTTTGCACCCTATTTAAACCCTCATTCCGCCCCAACTCGTCCCCATTCACCCCCAGAACTCCCCCAACATCGTTTTCCCTTATTTCCTTGAGAGATTGAAGTGTTCTTGGTGTGTTCTTGAAGGTTTTGAGGAGAAAGAGGAGTAGATCAAGAAGAGGAGAAGGAGATCAGCCATCTTTGTGTCATTTCAACATTTTCCTTGAGGTATATCTCGTTTTTCCCCTGTTTCTATGCTTAGGATTTCATTTGAGACACTCTTGAGCAATTCTTCAAGCTTGTTTGTGCTTAATGTTTCGTAATAAGTGGATTAACCTTTAGATCTAGGCAAGATTGAGCTCCAGGAGCTCAGATCTGTTAGCTTTATGGCCCCATGTGGCTTGTTCATCCTAGATCTACCCTTTTGAGGCATTTTGCACCCTAAAATCCACATTAGTGAATATCCACACGTAAAGTTGAAAACTTTACGTGTGATTTGTGTCCTAGAAGTCCAGATCTATGAATGGCATGGACTGAAATCGAGTAAATCGGTGTATTTGGTGGATGCATGGTGGCGACTCGGCGAGTCGTATTGGCGACTCGGCGAGTCTGGTCGCAAGTCACCGATTTGGTCCCTTCATGATGTATCGAGTTGAGCCGTGAGTCACAGGGGGTGACTCGGTGAGTTGGGAGCTGAACTCACCCATGTTAGGACTCGGCGAGTCAATGCCCTGACTCGGCGAGTCCAAGGCAATCTTCATAGATCAAGAACAGACTCGGCGAGTTGTTCATACAACTCGGCGAGTCTTAGCATAAAGTGTTCTTCGGATGAAGATGAACTCGACGAGTTGTTCATACAACTCGGCGAGTAGGATGAAGGAGTTGAATGACAGTTAGAAGATGAACTCGTCGAGTCATAGCCCAACTCGACGAGTAGAACCAGGGACCCAGGACAATAGTTTGCTAGGGACTCGGCGAGTGGAGATCCACTCGGCGAGTCGGGTCAACTGAAAGTTGACTCTAGCATTGGCTTAGAGCTAGACCGGGGGTAAAATGGTCATTTTACCTAAAGGACAGTTAGCAGTGTTTGATTGAGTATGTTGTGGGAATTGCAGCCGGAGGACTCCCGGAGCAGCAGCAGTCAGTTAGTTCCCGATCAGTTCAACAGCTACTTTGAGGTGAGTTACCTTCCAGTAGCGGTGGGTCTAAGGCCACAATGCCGGCCCACCAGTAGGAGACGTATGATAGATGATTGTCTTTGTGAAATCATCTAGGTTTGCTATTACCTGTTATGTTATATGCTATCATGATACGTTATATGCATTAGTAGTAGAGTTCGGTTGTTAGGACCGCTGGGTAGTCAGACACCCCATAATTATCTGACTGTATGTGATGGTATGCTTGTATGTTGGTCTGTTATGTTATGCGATAGAGGTAGCGGGAGGGGACCAGTCCCCGAGGATCGGTTGTTAGGACCGATGGGTAGTCAGCACCCCAGAATGGCTTGACATGGGTAGTCAGCACCCCAGAATGGCTTGACACGGGTAAGACGGCACCCCAGAATGGCCGTATGGGTAGGTCGGCACCCCAGAATGGCCGTACCGGGTAGTCAGGCACCCCAGAATAGCCTGGCAGTACGTATGTTATGTGTTTGTATGGTATGTGGTACGTTGGGGGAACTCACTAAGCTTTGTGCTTACGTTTACAGTTTTGTTTTCAGGTACCTCTGCACCGAAGGGGAAGGAGCCGGCGCGGTAGCGGCACGTCATACACACACTCTTCGGTTTCCGCATTTACGAGATTTACTGGGATTGTACTCTGATATTTTGATGGGATGTATGGTTTGACCTTTTAGAACATGGTTGCGATGTGTTATGGTGTGATCAAACAATGTTTTTATTTATTAATGATTTCTAAAGTAATATTTTAAAATGAAATTTTCGGATGTAAAAATTGGGTCGTTACACATAACATGACACTAAGTATAATACAATGCACATAAATAGCAAGAAGCTATCATGGCAAACTAGCATACTTGTATTCTAACAGTACATCTATCCTACCATGAAAACGATATACAATGAGATACGTGGCATAGTGAGAAACCCACCTACATTGAAGAACCAGAGAAGCACAACAACACTCACACACCTTACACTGCTCAACCCCGCGAACTGACTCCAAAGGTCTAAAAACCCGAAGAAGGTGATGGTTCTAGACTTTCTCTATGCTTCCTTGCACCAAAAAGGAGTTCCTTTCTTCACAATCTTCACCAAATCAATAAGAACAAGATCAAAACCAAATAAACAAGTTCTTAATCTTTTATTGAGGCTAAGGTTTCAAAATGGAGCGGTGGAGGCTGAAGAAGATTCCCTAAACCAAGAGTTAGAGCCTTTAAATATGGTGAAAACCCTAAAAATCATGGGCTTGGGTTGCAACAGATATCACGTTGTAGCCATCACTTTGCCATGTCGTGGCAAACGATCCATATGAGTTTTCATTAACTTGCCATGCCAAACCATGGTTATCAAACCACCACACCATGGCATGTCGTTTTCTCCAAAAACCATAACTTTGAACCATTAAGTCTTTAGCTAATCCATTCTGGAAAACGAGTTTTACAACTCGCCCACTTAAATTGGATTTCGTCTTCGAAATATGTCCTTACTGATTACTCTTAAATATTCTCTAAGCCCTTTAAAGGGGGGGGGGGGGGGGGGTTTCCAAATTTACTCCCTTCGGCATGAGTCAACACAACCCTGTATGCAGGAATTTATGGCTACTAACATAAGGATCTTAGAACCAGACGTATAAGCCATACCCCAAACGGAAACTTCCGAAGGTCGAAATCATGTCCACAACAATTTTGGAACAAATCTCTAAGAAAAAAAGTGTTGGAGTAGGTGTCTAAGCCCATAATTATAATTAGTATAAACTTGAATTGATAGTAGCACAATCATTTGGGTTGCTCTCAAACCTAGCAATTGGACAAGATGATTTTATAGAGAGAGGGAGAGAGAGAGAGAGAGAGAGAGAGAGAGAGAGAAGTTGATTTCTTATTTGATTAAAATTTTGAAATAAATGATTTACTAATATATTATGAAAATAATATATTAATTAGAAATAGTAATATTTAATTAATAATTAATCAAAAATTAATTGTAATTAATTTCAGGATTAATGAAATTAATTAAAAGTGCAAGCTAGAGTGCAATTGTTCAGTAGTTGAACGAGAGGCATTCTAGAAGTCTAGGTCTAAATTATACTCACCTCCCTCCTCTCTCCTTAATATTCTTTTTTTAGCTTGGGTATGAACCATTAGAGGCACGACGCTTGTGTTGCTTGCTTCAAAAGTTTCAACAAAAAGGTATGTAACCCTAAACCTTCTTCTTTAGTAATTTTGAAAATTACGTAGGGTTCCCAGGGTTCTTATTTTGATGTTTATAGTTATAGATTCAATAGTGAAAACATAGATCTTGTTTTAGGTTTCATGTACACTTAAGAGTTTTAAGTTGTTTTGGTATGCCTAAAACTCATTAGTGGTATCAGAGCATTAGGTTTGTTTTCAAATGAATTGCTATAATTACTAAATTTGATCAAATTAGGGTTTATAGAAATTAAACCCTATACGACCACAAATCTCGAAATTGGATTTGGGTTTTTGCCCCTAAGTTTCAAAATTAATGTTAGGGTTTGAAACCCTAACCCTCCTCCCCAAGAAATTCGAATTAAGGTAAGGATTTGAATCCCTTACCTTCCTCCCCAAGCAAGATTTCAAAAATGGTTGATTAGGTTTTTTCAAATTTGGTAATTATCATTTTACTTTCCTAAAAAGGGATAATTAAAATTGGATAAATCATATACCTATTTTCCAAAAATCTTGGGGAATAAGGATCAGGATTAAATTCATTGATTAATTTAATTGGATAATCCTTATTGTATTTAATATTATTATTTAAATTTAATTAATAGATAATTATTAAATTATTTGTTTTAATATAAACCTAACATTTTGAAAAAGTTATAAAATACACCTTATACTTATATGTAAAATTAAAAGTTTAACAATTACCATATGTATAAGACTAAGTCAGTCGAACCACTAGTACGTCTCATTCACGAAGTCATACTATAAGAGGAGTTTATGGAAGTGACCTATAAAATGACTGCCATTGGATATCCAGTCTTACCCACCACTCTCTTGTATGGTGGATGGTGGTTAGTCGAATGGGTTTGATAGTACAAATTACTTTCCATTAAAAGTATAATGCTATTAAAATTAACTGAACTCTTTTTATTGAAAATCTCAATCTTAGTTACTTTAGGAAAAATGTGCATTTGTATGCTAACCCATGAAATTTCACATTATACTTTATAGTAGTTAGTAGAGCGTGGGTGGTTAACTGACCCACTAATAATGACTATAAAGAGTAATAACTGGCATCTCGAAAATTATCATTGATTAATGGAGTATGTGTGGTTAACTGGAACATTAAAATGAGATGATAAATAACATCGAGAGTGCCAAACTAAGTTGCATGGTTATTCACATCTTGTTTATGCTCCTCGGTATCCTAGTCACAAATGGAAGAGCATAATATGAGATTAGACATGTCATTGAATAGTTCCAATGAATCTCAAAATATCTAGGAATTTCACTTAACTTAATGTCTTTCAAATTTTGTTTTCTATTGGTGGAATTGGTAAATCATAATTTACCTAATTTTATTAAAATTACTATTAGATTACGTCACCCCTTTTCTAAGTTGTGAATTATATAGTTGGATCCTAGCCTTAGTATTTTATTTTGGGTTGTTATATTAAGGATTATTCTTATCTCACTAAAACAACCTTCTTTTTATAGATGTCTACTTCAAATGATGCTTCTGGTTCCTCCTCCTCCTCCTCCCATAACTTTCCATTGTTGAATATCTGCTCAAAGGTGACATTGGATGGCACCAACTATAACGATTGGATGCATAACATCAAAATGGACCTTCGTCTCGAGGACAAAGAGTATGTCATTAAGAAAGAACTAAATGAGACTGAAGAATAGAAGGCCACGTCTGAAGAACTAGTCGCCTACAAGAAGCACTACAATGATGCAACAAAAGTCGCTTGCATCATGGTAGCCACCATGACTATTGAGTTGCAAAGATTGTATGAGGTGTACTGGCTGTACGAGATGAACAAGGACCATATGGAAAAGTACCATAAGCAAGCTCATCAATAAAAGTACGAGGTAATAAAGTCCCTCATAGCAAGAAAAATGAAAGAAGGAGAGTCTGTTAGCTACCACGTGCAAAGGATGCAACGATACGTGGATCGCCTTGTTAGGCTTAATGCACATTTTGATGAGGAGTTGACTATTGACATAGTCTTGAACTCCTTATAAATTTGTTATGACCAATTCATCTTGACCTATCATTTGAACAACAATGAGATCACATTGGCTAAATTAAACAACCTCCTACGAATAACTGAAGCATGGATAGAGGGAAAGAGTATCACCTCCACTCCTGTTACTACTCCTGCTCTTGCCATTGGTCGAGGGAAAGGGAAGAAGAGAAAAGGTCCTTCAAAGCAAAACTGGAAGGGAAAGTCTCAAGGTGGTTCGTCAAGCAATGGACCTAAAGTTAAATCCAGTTCTGATGCTCCTCCTGTCTCTGATCCTAAAGAGGTCACTTGCTATTACTACAACGACAAAGGGCATTAGAAATGAAGCTGCCCAAAGTATATGAAAGATATTAAAGATGGCAAGGTGAAGCCTATTTATGCAAGTATATCCACTATCTCATCTAATAACTCATCATTTTCTCGTTCTTTTGTCCTTGATACAAGATGTGGATTTCATATTTGTTCCGATTTGCAGGGGCTAATAAGAAGTAAGGAGCTAGAGCACGGTAGAATGAGATTGATCATGAGGAATAGGAAATCTTCATCTCACACCAAGATTGGAGTTTATAGGCTAGTGCTTAGTAAGGGTGTTGATTTAGATTTGATAAATTGTTTCTACTCATCATAAATGACACGAAACATTATTTCTTGTCATGCATTGTTCAGACAAGGTTTTCGATATTGTTTTACTGATGAGAATGGTTCTATTTCTGCTTATAAAAATGGTGTTTTTTTTTTAATTTTGAAGCTTTACCTTGTGATGGTGTATATGAAACTGTGATGTGTGTACACAATTTAGGAAATAGTGTATTTCTAACTGATTCATCTAATGGTATAGACAAATGATGCTTGTGGCATTGCCATCTTGGACATGTTAACAAGAAATGCATCGACCAACTCCAAACGCATGGAGTGTTGGAATCATTTGAACTAAGGTCGGATGATGCGTGCGAATCTTGTCTTTTGGGTAAGATGAAAAAATCGCCTTTCACTAGATATTGTGAAAGAGGTGAAGGTTTGTTGGACCTCATACACACAAATGTGTGTGGGCTCTTCAGATCCACCATAAAGGATACAAATCGATTTTATGTAACTTTTACAAATGATTATAGTAGATATGGCTATATTTACTCAATCAAACATAAATTAGAAACACTTGGAAAGTTCAAAGAGTTTAAACATGAAGTCGAGAGTATCTTAGTATCGATTTCCATGACTACCTCAAGGAATGTGTAATAGTATCACAATTGACACCTCCTAGGACACCACAACTTAATGGTATGGCTACGAGGCACAATCGAACCTTGTTGGACATGGTTCGTTCCATGATGATTCGAGCTTTTCTTCCAATTTCATTATGGGGGTATGCCTTAGAGACTGCCGCCCATATTCTTAATCTTGTCCCAAATAAGAAGGTTGACAAAACACGTCACAAGATGTGGATAGGGAAGGTTCCCTTGTTAGCACATATCAAGGTTTGGGGTTGTGAAGATTTCGTTAGACGAGAGACTCACGACAAGATTGAAACTTGAAGTGATGTATTTTCTTTGGCTACCCACATAAGTCCTTTGGATATTTGTTCTACAGACATAGTGAGAACGTGGTATTTGTAGCACGAAGAGAAGTCTTTTGTGAGAGAGAGCTCATATGCAAAGAGGACAGGGGGAGTACCATTGATCTTGAAGAGATTCAATAACCAAACGATGAAGGAACCTACAAAGAAGCTCAAATTCAACTAGAGGAAGAGATTCCATTTGAACCACTTGACGATTCATTGTGTTTTAGGCATTCCAATAGAGTTAGAATGCTACCTGAGTTATATGGTTTCCATATTACTACAGATGGTGATACGTTTATCGTTGATAGTAAACTGGTAAATTTGGATGAACCAACTAACTATAAGGAAGCAATGGAAGGCATTGAGACAGCCCAATGAAGAGGCAATGGACAGCAAGATCAAGTCCATGTATGACAACAAAGCTTGAAATTTGGTTGATAATATACCAGGTTGAAAGACAGTTCGGTGCAAATGGATCTTCAAGAAGAAGACCATCATGGATGGTAATGTGCACAAATTCAAAGTACGACTGGTTGTGAAGGGGTTTACTCAAACCTTAGGGGTTCATTATGACGAGACCTTCTCACCAGTAGCTAAGATAAAATCTATTAGGATAATGCTAGCCATCACTACCTTTCATGACTATGAAATTTGGAAGATAGATGTCAAAACCGTTTTCCTTAACGAGAAGTTGGCTGAGGATGTTTGCATGAGTTAGCTAGAGGGTTTTGTAGATGAAAAGTGTCCAAATAGAGTGTGTAAGCTTGAGAAATCAATCTATGGATTGAAAGACACATCTTGCAGATGGAATCTTTTCTTTGACGAGAAGTTCAAGGATTTTGGCTTCTCTAGAAGTGAACATGAGTCTTGTGTATATGTCAAAGCTAGTGGGAGTATAATAACCTTCCTAGTATTATATGTTGATAAGATACTTCTTATAGGAAATGACATTCCAACTTTGCAAGATGTTAAGTCTTGGCTTGGAAAGCATGTCGCTATGAAGGATCTAGGAGAAGCTGCTTATATTCTAGGGATAAGAATTCTAAGGGACAGGAGTAAAAGACTAATTGGACTTAGTTAAATTACATACTTGGAAAAGGTGATAAAATGTTTTAGTATGGAGATTTCCAGGAAAGGAGAACTGCTTATCCAGAGTAATACCAAACTAAGTAAGACTCAGAGTCCGAGTACCGATGCAGAGATAGTAGAAATGAGTAGAGTTCCACACACTTCCGCCGTTAGATCTATCATGTATGCTATGAAATGTACTCGTCCTGATGTGTTCTTTGCTTTGAGCATGGTCAGTCTTTATCAGAGAAATCTAGGTAAAACTCATTGGATAGAAGTTAAGAATATTCTCAAGTATCTATGAAGGACTAAGGACTGGGTCCTTGTACTTGGTGGCAATGATACATTGAGACTAACTAGGTGTAGTTGCGCTAGCTTTCAAACAGACAGAGAAAACTTCCATTCTTAATCTGGCTGGGTGTTTACCTTAAATGGAGGAACAGTTACTTGGCAAAGTTCTAAGCAAGAGACAATGGCTGATTCTACCTATGAATTAAAGTATATAGCAGCAAACAAAGCATCATAGGAGGCAATTTGATTGAAAAACTTCATTGGAGATCATGGAGTTGTACCAGCCATCAAGGAGCCAATAAAAATTTTATGTTATAATGATGGAGCAATTTCCTTGACAAAGAAACCAAGAGCTCATGGCAGATCAAGATATATCGACAGAAAATACCATTTCATTAAACATAAGGTAGAAGAAGGTCACCTCATTGTGAAGTGGGTATCATCTAAAGAGAATCCTGGAGATCCACTCACAAAGGGTATGGGTAGGGTTAAACACATTCAACATGCTAAGAGCATTGGTCTGAGAGATGATATTAGTTTTAGTAGTTAAATAGTTAGGTTCAAACTTCTAAAAAAGTAAATGTAATTGAATTTTGGTGGTTAAATAATAGAAAATTATTTATGAGTTTGTTTACTACCTTTTTTCAATTGTTTAGTTTTGTGCTTCATGTTTGCATGTTTTACTTCCCGAATAATTCAATTATTCAAAAGTCCACAGTTGATCATACTTTTGGAAGTAAGTAGTGAATAAAGACTATCATGAATTGAATTGTAGAATGTCTAAAGAGTTTTAGACATAGCAATGGTATTGCTATAATGTTCATGAGTATTTATAAATTGAGATTTAAGTATTCAAAGAATTTCTTCATGAGTAATTTTGAGACGATAATATCTTATAATCTTTAAACATAGATATATAGGTTGTGGTTTGCAATTCAGTTACGCATTGATAATGCGTAAATGCATAAGTAACTTGATGTTATAAAACGTGTTGTTGTGCATGATTTGATGAGTAAATGGTTCAAGCATATAAGTCAAAGTTTATTCGTTCCTTTTGTCCTAACGGGAAAAGCGATATCTTTGTGCCCCTCGGTGATTTGGTATTGATTTATAGTGTCAGGCCCGTCCAGGACTAAATTGACGTGTTCAATTAGAATTTCTATATCATCTCAAATCAGAAATCGGGAAACAAAGTATTGGATAATGAGATTGATTATGTTTCATGTCTCATGTCCAATTATATCTTGCAGAACGGAGGATTATATGATCACCAACCATTGGAACCGACATCTTCACACACAGATGCAAAAGCGAAACTCCAAAAAAAATCCCAACATATAAAGGCTAACCCAAATTATACATCAACACGACTCTAAAAGCTCTAAGTGTAAACAAAGGAATGACTAAATAAAAAATGAAAGGTCTGATCAAACCCATGTGAATGCTATGATCCAACCATAGTCTTATAGTTACTTCTGTTGCTACATCCCAACTACAATCTTTCCTGCAATGATCCAACCATGGTCTTCATATATGAATGCTATGATACAACCATAGTATTATAATCAGTTATGTTTCAACAACCCAACTGTAGTCTTTCCTAACATGCTCTAACGATGGTCTTCCATATGTGAATGCTATGTTCCAACCATAGTCTTACAATCACTTATGTTGCTACAACCTAGCTGCAGTCTTTCCTACCATGATCCAACTATGGTCTTACATATGTGAATGCTATGATTCAACCATAGTCTTATAATCACTCCCTATATATTTCAACTAAGTGAATGCTACAGGTCAAATCATAGTCTTACAACACCCCCTGCAATTTCCATGGGCTCCCCAATGGTCTTTCAAACAAATCCACAAAGATAGCAAGAAAATATGACATAAGACAAACTCCTAGTCCACTAGATCGCATGAGGTGTTCAGGTCGTGCTTCGAACCCCAAAGCCTTCATCAAACAAGAATAGGCAGAGAGGTCTTCACACCACCCTCAACCCAATCCTAGACACTAACCCAAGCTTGCACCGCTGCCAATGCTTCAAGTCTTCATATGATATAACCTTGAATCCTTAATATCTGCTTCCCTGATCACAAATGACTACTGAACAACATTTATTTCTTCAATCCGGCCAACAATCAAAACAATATATATCCTCTTATCCTTGAATATGAAACTCTAGGATGACCTGCACATGGAAATATTTTCATTTGACGAAGTGATTGTGCCCCACTCGGAATAGGCTAAACTCTGACAACTTCATAACCTTTGAAAATTCCAAGCCAAACCAATAACTCCACCACATGTTCCTAACAATCACGACTATCATTACCAAGAATAAAGGAATTCGAATTTTTCAAACGTAACTCAAGAGCTCCAACATATGACAACAACCTACAATTCAAGGTTTTCAAAATCACTCAAGGGTAGCTTGACGGTCGACTGGTGTTAAGGGACTAATCGGTCTTGGCGGTGATTAATCGGGGACCATAGATTATTAATAAATTATTAAAATTAATCAAACATTAATATATCTTAAGAAAAACAAGCACTTCAAAATTAGAAAATAAGAAAATTTGTAATTTGAAAATTTGAAAATATGAAAATATGAACATTTTGGTTTGATATTTGAAATTTTGAAAATTTTGGAGTAAAAAAAAAGGTTATTTTTTTTAATTTTTTTTGAAATGTTTTTGACCTTTTTTGATTTTTTTTTTAGTTTTTTCGACTTTTGTTGACCAATTAATCCCACCAAGACCGATTAATCCCGTCAAACCTGATTAATCATAAATTTCCGA
Organism: Lactuca saligna; assembly: GCF_052625555.1. Classification (NCBI taxonomy): domain Eukaryota; kingdom Viridiplantae; phylum Streptophyta; class Magnoliopsida; order Asterales; family Asteraceae; genus Lactuca; species Lactuca saligna. The sequence goes on from NC_136424.1 coordinate 32,318,816, forward strand.
TTAATACCATAATCCTCAATGGTTAGTGAATGCCAAGCGATTAATTGCTGGTTAATCCCGATTTCAGCAACCATGCTATAATGACAAAATCCAAAGAGTTACAACAAACATTTACTACCTCACAACAACAACAATCCAACAATACATAATCATTCAAAATAAATTTGATTAAGACATTACCACTCAATAAATTATTTAGATTAAAACAAAAACAAAACAGAAGAGATACTAATGACACCAAAAAATGTCGTTCCTGGACATACCGAAGAACTGTCAACTCAATCCCCAACTCTGGGAACTCCAGCTATCCCTTGCCGACCATCCGGTAGTTTCCAAGCCAAAGTTATCAGATCCAAAAGCATACCATATGCTCTTAGAGGACAATCGGCCTTAACATGCTATGGCTAACAACAAAAGAGACATATCCTCAACTCCCCCGACTACAATCATGGTTGTAGTGAAATATCCAAAAATTGGTACATGAAAAATACCCAATGAGCCAGACCACACCTAATGCAAATCCCGAGAGTCTCTCAATCTCCTGATCGAAAGTTAGCCACCCTGGCCATCTTGACTGTTCTTGTTGATGCATGAATCTGATCATGCTTCCTCTTCTGCTGATAGATCTCCAACTGCAACTATATTTCCTTGACCGCCTCCACCAAACCAGAAAGAGTTTTATGACTCGAGATATTCACGTGCTCCTAGATCTTCATTCTCAACATGTCATGGTTGCGAGTCAACCTCATTTCCTCTGTAGCTGCATACTGACAGAAAATAAGTGCTCTCTTTGAACTTGATGGTGATCTTGACCATCCTCTCTACAGTTTGCTCAGATGCTAGATACTCCCGAGTCAACCGATGAACCTCAATAGCTGGCACAAACTCTTTTTTGAATCTGGTGAAAACATCCTACCATAACATACACTCGACTGCATAATGTTCAAGATCCTGATCAATATCACACCACCAATACCTAACTCTATCACACAGAATACATGTCACAACTTTGACCTTGGCCTCCGCCAGACAGAAGTCGATATGAAAGGCACACTCCACGTTGGCAATGCAATGTGTACTGAAGATAGGCTCCTTTCCCCCAAAAAAGAAAGGAGTTCCACAAGCATCAAACTCCCTAAAGGAAACCTCTCGAGTCCTGAGTCGACCAACCTCCAAATCCGCCCGAAGAACCCTAAGGTGGTCATCCATCACGAAAATCAACTCCTTCCTGATTGAGCTGATCAACCAAGGTAAATCCTCTATCATGAATCTTGAAATCTCTGTAGCTATGATGTCACGAACGTTCGTCTCACTCAGGCTCGCATCTCTAACATGAAAGGTTGTCATCCTGAATCCGAAAGACAATGGGAATACATCAAAATTAATTCACAATGCAAACCCACACCATACATATCCACCTACAAGTTCCTCAGTATTCTTGAAACACCCCATGTCCCATGTATGGATCATATGATTTTAGTAGTACATGCCCAGTAATACCTTCCACACCTAGCCATACTTGTTCCAAGGAATATTCCAATACTCCCAAGTCACTTAGCAACACTCTACTAAACTCCTCACACATATGAATATATCTAGACATATGCATAACACTACACTTCCTAGACTCTCCCTCTAGGATTCTTCCCATCCCACTTGCTCCCGTATTGCTTGAATTATCTACCAACATCGCTGGTTAGCTCGTGCATGCAAGTTGTACAAATACATGATCAAATAGAATATCGAATAAGTGATTCTACCCTAAGCCCACAACCAAACATTGAACATTAAATAGGACCAAATCAATCATTTTAAGGCTATATAGTCCTAATCGTGTACAACTCTAAAACATACACCTAGAGATTAACATCTTGAGTTCAAATAGCACATAACAAACAATTCCATAGGCTATAAGGCATCACAGATGTCAAGCAATTCTATCTTGTAATTCTTGAGCAAATCTACGACCTACATCCTAGCATGCATAACAATTTATAGCACAAATACAAGATCATATGGGTATATTGGGAATTACCTACTTCATGAGCCCTAGCCGACTGTAAGCATCACATCCCCTAATTGTTATAAAATATTTTTAGAAAATCATTTTCTTGATAAAAAACATGTTCTTTCAAAAACTTATTTAGAAAACTGTTAGTCCCAAAAATTACAAATAGATTTTTCATTTTTAAAACAAATTAACCAATTAAAAGCTTCATCTCAGAAATCATTAAGTAACATTCATTTGATTGAAACCATACATTATCAAAGTTAAATTTCAAAATCGTAGAAACAAATATCTTCGATGCATGTGTACAATCCCGCCGAGCTCTTCTCACGAATAACCTGCAAAACATTTAATCCACAACATTAAGCATAAATCTTAGTGAGTTCCCAGTAATACCACTTATTCCACCATACATACAATGCATCCACATAAAGTCATCGAATTTAGCACCGACCTACAAACACACATACACCATACATATCAATACATAATGAGTGAATGTTGTTGTTCTCCCATAGTCTTACGTACGATTGCCATTGTCCTCCCATGTTTTTCATGTAATTGTTAGGGGCCAAATTCCAGTCTTTTATATAGGTGTTATGATCAAACCATAGTCATTCATATAGGTGTTGTGATCCAACCAATAATCTTTTATACATGTGATGTGATCTAACCACAACCTTTCATACATGTGTTGTGATCAAACCATAGTTTTTCATACTAAAAGTCCCAAAGACAATCTAGCATAACATGACACTAAGTGTCCTACACTACACATACATAGCAAGAAGCCATCGTGGTCAATTAACATATATGTATGCTAACAGTACCTCTATCCTACCATGCAAAGGATATACAATGGAATGTGTGGCATAAACTCACCTAAACTGAAGAGTCGAAGAAGCAAAACAAAAATCTCACACCTTGCACTGCTCAAACTCGTGAATCGACTCCAAAGGTCCAGAAAATTAAAGAATGTGATGGATCTAGACTCGATCTATGCTTCCATGTACCAAGAAGGAGTTCCTTTCTTCACAAGCTTCATAAAATCAAGAAATACAACCTCAAAACCAAGTAATCAAGCTATTAACCTTTCATAGAGGCTAGGTTTTGAAATGGAGAGGTGGAGGCTAAAGAAGATGCCCTAAACCAACAGTTAGAGCCTTTAAATAAGGGAAAAACCCTAAAAACCATGGGATTACGCTGCAAAAGATGCCATGTTGTGGCCATCACGAAGCCACACTCTGGAAAATGAGCCAAAAGCATTTTTATGAACTTTCCATGTCATGTTGTGGTTATCAACTCACCATGCCGATGCATGTGGTCATCAACCTACCACGCTGTGGTCATCAAACCACCATGCCAGGGCATGCAGTTTTCTCCAAAAACCATAACTTTAGCTCGTTAAGTCATTAGCTGATTCATTCTAGAAAATGGGTGTTACAATAATCATAAATTCAGACTTTGTAAAACCTTGGCTCGAGTTGGTTTATACTTGAAACCTTATAGGTTTTAAGCGAGTTGTGTGATTTTTCTAGATAATTGATATTTTAGAAAATAGGTAGCGATTGTGGTGTTTCATAGTAACTACGTTGATAGTAGCACAATCATCATCACAAAAATTTATAAAACCTAATTTTCAAATTGGAATTAACCTGGGACCTCAATGGTTTTAAATGAAATGTTATATAGATATGTATGAACGAAACTTTGCGAAATGAATTTGATATAATGAAACATAGGTCGTTTCTTTTCTGAAGTCACTTGCTAGAATTTTACAATTAACCGTCAATTCAAAATGTGGTGTAGAAAATGTGAAACATATGTTCAAGTTTGTGTATACTTGTGACATCAAAGGTTTCAGAGATTGGTTAAAAAAGAATCATAGTACCTCTTCTATAAGAAAAAGTGACCAAGAAGAAATCTCTAAACTCTGAATAATAATAGAGAAAGGTAGCTCGCCGATTTCTGTTAATACAACCTATTGGGAGGAAATTCGTTGAAGAAAGAAATTTCATTAAGGCTTCACAAACAGAGAATCTATGATGCTTAGGACAACATGATGCAGTGTGCTTCTAGGGTCATTGAATGTTAATGGTATTGTGAAATATAAAATGTTTCTCACAAATTCCTTTAATGCATACGTGAATAACATGTGTTCATCACCAAAATCATAATTTTTTTTTGGGTTTTCAAATTTTTTTGAAAAACAAAATCTTTTTGGATTTTTGAAATGTTTTTTAAAAACAAAATCTTTTTTGGATTTTTGGATTTTTTTTATAAAAACAAAAGAAAATACAACACCACGATGGACTACTACAGCTCGTAGGTCATCACATATGAACAGTAACAAAATGAACTAAAAATGAGAAAGAAAACAAGCTATGATAGGTTGCGACTGCTCTCAACCCATCACAAATGAATAGTAACAATAAGATACACGAAAATTGTGAATCAAAAATGATAAGAACAATTACTTGTTGTGATGGCCTATGACTGCTCGCATCCCTTCGCATATGAAAAATAGCATCTCATAATTTCATTTTAATGTTGAACTATGAACAAATTATGCATCCATCATTCCCAGATCTTGAAGAATTTGAGTAAAAGTTTTTTCTGGTAATGCTTTTGTGAATATGTCTGCTAATTGATCCGTTAATTAAACAAAATTAACTTCTACATTCCCATCTTCAAAATGATCCTTAGTAAAGTGATATCACAATGTGATATGCTTTGTCTTGGAATGATGTACTGGATTATGACATACATGATTTGAACTTTTTGGATCACACTACAATGGGATCTTCTTCATGCTTAAGCCATAGTCGCACAGTTGGCTTTAATCCAAATTATTTGTGACATGCAAGAAGCACCAACAATATATTCAGCTTGTGCAAAAGACAATGAAACACATGTTTGTTTCTTTGATTTCTAACTAACAAGTTTTCCATCCAAACATTGACATCCTCCACTTGTGCTTTTCCTATAAATTCCACACCCTCCAAAATCTGCATCAGAATAAGCATGCACAAAGAACCTTGTATTAGAAGGATACCACAATCCTAAAGAAGTGGTTTTGCGAAGATATCTAAAAATATTCTTCATTGTTGTCATATTTGGTTCTTGTGGATTTGCTTGATATCTCGCACAATAACAAACATCATACATTATGTCAGCTCTACCATATGTTAAAGAAAGAAATGAACCAATCATCTATTGATTTAAAGTAATATCAACAACTGTTTTTTCAAGCAAGTGTGTAAGCTTAGTTCCAATGCCATAAATATTTTCACTTTTGTATTTCCATTCATGTCGAACTTCGTGAGTAATGTCTTTGTAAAAGCCTCATAGTTTATAAAAATTCACTCTTTTCTCTGTCTAATCTTTAATCCAATGAAGAAGTTAATTGGAGCCATTGAGCTCATCTCAAATTTAGTCTCCATTAATTTTTGAAAATCAACAGTCAAATTTTTATTTGTTGAATCGAAAATAATGTCATCAACATAAATTTGGATATTCATCAAATGATCACCATCCTTTTTACGAAAGATAATGGGATCACTAGAATCTTGTTTTAACTGAGATTGCTAAGGAAAACAAGTAAGAGTTTCATACCATGCACAAGGATCTTACTTAAAACCATACATAACTTTGTCAAGTATATAACAGTGATCTGGATACTTATCATTAACAAAGCCCAGTGGTTGTTCAACATAAAAAAAATTCTTCAAGTTCTCCATTGAGAAATGCACACTTTACATCCATTTGAAAAACATCAAAATTTTTGTGAGCAACATACGCCAAGAAAATACAAACAGATTCCAGTCTCACAACCGGAGCAAAAGTCTCTTCGTAGTCAATTTCTTCTTCCTAGCAATATCCTTTCACTATGATACGTGCCTTGTTTCGCACAATATTACATTCTTTGTCCAATTTAGTGTGATAAACCCATTTCATACTGGCCATAAAAGCATTTAGAGGTGTTGGAATTAATCTCCAAACCTTATTTCTTTCAAATTCACTAAATTCTGCTTGCATTGCTTCAACCCAATCAGAATGATCAAGTGAGACCTTCCTGGTTTTTGGTTCAATTTTGGAGATGAAAGAATAAAGCATAAAAAATTCCTGATTCATTAAACAATTCCTTTTTCTCTCTTTATTGAGATCAAGCAAGAATACCGGTTGATGTTTTACCAATCACTTATAATCTCAGATGATCATTTGTCCATTTAATTAATGGATGATAATTTGAATCATACTTAGGAATAACTTCACAATAAATATCTCTAGTTTCTGAATAATCATCATCATCTCCAGTTTGTTGAATCTCCCCATGATTATGATCATTTTAATTCTCCCAGTGGACATCATCAAGTACAAGATTCTCCCCTAGATTTGAACATCTTGAGGTTTTAAGTTCTCCCCCTGCACTATATGGTTATAGTTTGGGTTTTCTTAAGAATGAAGCTCTTCTTCCTATATGTGTGATATCGTAGTGTCCATGTTTTCCCCTCAACTTGAACACTTGAACCATTAGTTATGATAGGCAGCTCCCCCTTGATGCTAGCTTCAATATTATTCATTGCATCATCTACTAGTTTTAACAACTCATCTTCTTGATTATCAACTGCTTTTGGATTAGAAGAAATAGAACTGACAGATTCATCAAAGAAATAAAAGAAATCATAATCAAATGTCATAAGAGGAACAATTTTAGAACATGATGAATGAAATTTTTTTTTGCATTGTTTAAATTCTTTCTAAAATGAATTGATGTATTTGTCATCAAATTTGATGTAGTAACTTTCTTTAGTTTTGTAGGATTTCTTACTGAGAAATCGATAAGCTTTTGAAGTAAGAGAATATCCAAGAAAATAGCCTCATCTGCTTTCGCACAAAACTTATTTCGATTCTCTTTTGAGTGTAAAGAAAGAACCTAGAACGATACAGATGAAAAAAATCACACTAGGTTTGCGGTTATTTAATATCTCATAAAGAGTAATTAAAAATATCTTCTTAATGTAAAATATTTTTTTGAATAAAATCATGTTGTTCCAATCATGTCAGCCCAAATATAAAGTGGAAAATTTGCGAATGTAAGCATTATCCTTGCAGCTTCGTAGAGCGAACAACTTCGCCTTTCAATGACACCATTATGTTGCAATGTGTAAGGATATGAGAAATTATGACTAATGCATTTGTTCTTCAAAAATTCCTCAAATACTTGATTCTCGAATTCAGTTCCATTGTTACTGGGAATCTTCTGTACATGCTTTCATAGTTGTAACTCAACATTCTTCACAAAATCTATCATCTTCTATGAGGTATTAGATTTTTGTTTAAGAAAGAAAACCCACTTAAATTAAGAAAAATTGTTAACAATAACAAGTATATACCTATTACCACTGATTCTCTCAATTGAATATAGTCCACACAAATCAATGTGAAGTAATTCGAGTGGCTCAACAATCTTGGTATTCATTATAGATGAATGAATCTTGTGACTTTGCTTTCTCGTTTTGCATGCAACATATAAATGACCCTTTTCATATTTAAGAAGTGGAAGTTATCGCACAAGATCACCCAAAACAAGGTTATTGATATCCTTGAAATTTATATGTGTGAGCCTTATATGCCACAACCAACTCTCATCTGATTTCACTTTCGCAAGTAAACAAACATATGGCTTTCCTTTAGTAGGCTTCATACCAAGAGGATACATCCCTCCTTTAGTTTTGGAATTTAGAAGAACATTCTCTGGTTCTTTATGTTCAATTATAGATCCTTCTTCATCAAATAAGACTTTTAATTCAATACATACAACCAATTGAGAAACATTAATTCAATTATGTTGTAAGCCTTCAGCATAAGCTATCTTACGAATTTTGAATTCTCTATTTGTTATCATGCCATATCCATTAATTTTTCCCGCCGCATTATTCCAATACATGACTCTTCCAGCATCCTTTAAACTCTTACACTCTTGCAGTTGTTATTTCCTCCTAGTCATATGGAACAACCACTATTAATATATCATTCTGAATCATAATGCTCATCACAAATTACCTGCAAAATTATGCCAATTTAGGAACTCAAACCATCTTGGGCCCTTGTGAGATTTTGACTTAGGAATTAACAACTGGAAACATTTTGGTCTTATCAACCCAAAAAGATTTCACAACCAAAACATTATTAATTTTTTTTCGTAGTTTTGTGAACTTGGGTCTTTTTATCACTAATATTTATTTCAACAATTGGTGTTTTTCTTTAAATGAAATCCTTTACTTTTAGAATTATGCTTCTAAAAAATTTCTTTTATTCTTGCTTTTACTTTGCCATATTGTTCTTTAGTAAAACATCTTGATTTAAAACAACTTTATTTTGAACAATTAATTGTTTCAAACCAGTTTTGTTTGAAAAAGTACTTAGGTTTTCAATAATTTTGTTTGGTTCTTCCCTTTTTGAATAAAAAGAATTTGGGCCAAAATGAGATTTTGATTTCGCAACTTTTTGTGAATAATTTTTCTAATTAAGAAAACTTAATGAATTGTTTGACTTTTGTACATGAGATGATGAGCATGAACAAGAACAAGGAAGATTTTGAGATTTAACTGAGTTCATTGTTTTATTCTTTTGCTTCCAAAATTTCTTTCTTTCTTCCGAGATCCTTTTGAATCTTTCTTTTCTGTCTTTGTTCTTTTCCTTTCTTTCCTCAACGTTCTGATTAGATTGATTATTTATTTTTGATATCCATTTCAAATCCTTTGTCTCACAATCAACCTTTGAAATGGATTTCTCATCTTGGGTATCATAATTTTCTACATGAACTTTGTTAAGTAGAATTGACATCCAAAGGTTCTAAAATATATCTACTCTTTATGTCTCATAAAGTCCTATTGTTTCTTCACTATTATCTATAGGTTCAAACCAAAAATGATTCTCGCAATAAGCATCATTATCAGTTTTCACTATAGATATCAAGCCATTAGTGTTTGATCCGTGCAATCCTTTCGTAACAAACACTTGATTTGGTTTACTTTGGACTTTTGAAAAGACAATAGCTTTTTCTTTCAAATTTTTAATACGTCCACTATAAAAAACTACTCAAATTTAATTAAGTTTTCAAAAATCAAATTTATTTTTGTTTATCAATTGATTTCACAAAAGAAGAACAATCAACCTCATCTTCAAATCATATTTCACTTATTTTGCTTTCATCTAGTCAAAACAGAAATTATAAAGGGGGTATTTAAATTAAACTAAAAACTAAATTATAAAAGGGTCGAATCCTCAGGGACACAGCCTAAAAGTTAATGCCTTTTTGCATCAGGCACATCTAGTCAAAACAGAAATTATAAAAGGGGGATTTGAATTAAACTAAAACTAAAATTGCAGTGATATTAAACTAAACGAAAACCAATATAAAAAACGATTTCAGTTTTGCTGCGACTTTCCTAATCATGTATCTGATCCAGATATGATTATTAGAGATGCGTTCTATCTAAGCTGGTACTCAGAAAAACTAACAAGCTCTAGTAATTTCTCTTTTACCTAAATTAGTTAATCAAAACAGGCTCTTCAATTAACCCTAACTTTTTACTGTTCAATTAAACAAGCTCTTAATTAAATCAGAAAAGCAACTTTATGATCTGTGTAAAATTCGCAGCAATACCCAATACCTCTCACAAGCTCGGAAGCGTAAAGATATGATTTTTACACTTTATAATAAAGTCAAATCCCAAACACGGAACCGATTTATTACTTGTTACTTATTACCAATTAATTAGAACAATTACGGATTCAATTAACTGATTAACTGGAATGATAAAACCCTAGCTAGGTGATCAAACTAACAAGAATCAAAATCAAACATTCATTAAGCTCAAAACTGAAGAATCTAGATAGAAACACGAATCAAAAACCAGATCTAATGATCAATCACATGAAAAGTACTTGTCTTTGCAGAACTGAAAACTAAGGTTTAGCTAGACATGGCTAAAATCTGATAAAAATACATGAAAAGAGACATCAAACAACTAATCTTACTAATCTACTTGAAGGAGATGATCCACAGTCTTCAGATCTTCAGAAATTGATGAAATCAGAGAAGAAACGCCTCCAAAATCGTATTTTCGTCGTCTGATACCTTTGGAATCGCCAACTTAGGTTACTGGAAGGCTACCAGGGTCTTTTTATACATCCAATAGCAAAAACGGCGCACCTGCGATCGCAAGGAGACCACATGCGATCGCAGGTTTTGAGTTTTCACTTCCGGATGAATTTTGGGCACAAAAGAACCTCGAAGGCAACCTGCGACCAAACTTGCGATCGCAAAAAGGTCACCTGCGATCGCAAGGAGACAACCTGCGATCACAGGTTGTGCCTATGACGTCCAAAATTGCATCTACTTTTAAGATCATTTTGAATCGCGTCAATCGGATTTACGGTTCTCAAGATATGGTCAAAATACTGACAGGGGGTCAAAGCTGCCAGCAACATCCTTTAACTTTGATATTGTATATTCTATCATCGTGTGATCAATTCAATTAAATTTTTCTTGACCAAAGCATCTTCCAAACATTCCTCAACATACTCCATAAGTTTTAAGCTCCATTTTAAGCTCCAAACACGCATCTAACTGCTCCCAAAGCACTGCTCCACTCGAACTATCTGAAATCAACATAAAACATGAGCAGTACGGGAATTCTAACGAAATACATGAGCTGAACATTGTTTAAATAAATGACATGCAAATGTACTAAATATGATCCTAAATGCTAATGAAAACCACCATATAACATGCATAAAATGGCATCTAACAAATCTCCCCAAGCTTGAACCTTACTTACCCTCAAGTAAGAAAAAGGATATAACATTATAAACAAATGGAAAGATGTAGATGACCTAAAAATAACTTAAAATAAAATAAAATGAAAACTTAAACTAATATACTTCACTCTTTTTTTGTCACATGGTCAGATTTCACAACGAGGACGCTCCAATGAAATCACTACCTAGACAACAGTCTCAATACTTTATATTAACAATTCACAGTTATATTTAATAAGTTAAACCAAGCTTGAGCAAATAATTTTTACGCCGAATTTAATTTGTGAAAACAGTGTATTTTGAAAAACAATTTCACGAAAATTCGTTTATAAAAACTTAGCTTGACCAACCCCTCCTTTTTTTCCGAACTCATCCCGTAAACGCGGTAAGCTCCATTATGGACAGAAAATCCAAGCTTACCCCTATGATTCCACTATTGAGGGATCAATCTCATTATACCACACATCTTCTTTGTCTTGATCAATTCTTCAGATTTAACTTGTTTCTTTCTTGATTTCGACTTCAACTTGACTTGGATTTGACTTTGAATTGCAGATTTCTTCAAGTTTCTTGATGTACCATTTCTAACATATATACATTGACTAGGCACGAATTTTACTTTGAGGCTCTCCATATCTTCAATACTTCAAAAATGATAACTATTTTGTGGGTATGATGAGAGTTCCCTCCCAACCTCAAAAGGCGTAGAAACTATAGGGTTCAATACTTCAAGGAATGATAAGGGTTATCCAATCTAGGTTCTTTTTAAGGCATTCAAGGAAATTATTTTCAAAACACTATTCGTTTTTCCATCCCACACTTTCATAGTAAAAATTATCTGGTTCATGTATTGGTTCATACTGAAAACATTTAAAGCACTTGAAAAGATAATTCTTTAAAATTGACTGTAATGAGACTGTTATTTTTGGTAACTATCACACTTCATCTTAACAGAGCTATCGAATGTAAAAAGATATCATCATCTCATGTATATTTCAATTTTTTTTATATGTAGAAAATAAAAAATAACTAGAAATAAAAATCTTTTTGGTTTTTTGATTTTTTAAATGCAATGCATAAAATAAAATGCAAACAAAAAAATAAAATTTGAAAAATTTTAAATGAAAAACTGAAAAAAAAAAATTTTTTTAACAAAAATGCAAATATATTACACTAACCCCTGCTTAAAGAGGAATGAACAACTCAATAAAGAATATAAGCAAAAATGTGCAGCCATAAAAGAATGTACCTGATAAGTTTGTAGAAATCTGATTTGGACAATGAATGTTGACGAAAAATCTGAATTTCAGCAACTCTGTCGATCCTCTGATTTCCCCAAGCTTGCTTGGAACTGTGATCATCTCTTTATTGAAAGCATAAAAACTAAAAACTACTCATTGGGTTGCCTCCCGGAAAGCCGCCCTTTTTTAAGGTCGTTGGCTCTACCATGCCTGAAGACTAGATTACCTGTACGTAAAATTTTTGGCACAAAACAATTAGCAGTACCGTGTCCCCGGCAACGGTGCCAATTTGTTAACACACTGTCGCGCACGTATTAAGCAAATAAATTATCACTGCTGGTTGCACTAAAAATATAGCACAGGGAAGCAGGGTCGAATCCTCAGGGACACAGCCTAAAAATTCAATGCCTTTTTGCATCAGGCACATCTAGTCAAAACGAAAATTATAAAAGGGGGATTTGAATTAAACTAAAAACTAAAATTGTAGTGATATTAAACTAAACGAAAACCAATATAAAAAACAATTTCAGTTCTGCTACGACTTTCCTAATCATGTAACTGATCCATATATGATTATTAGAGATGCGTTCTATCTAAGCTGGTACTCAGAAAAACTAACAAGCTCTAGTACTTTCTCTTTTACCTAAATTAGTTAATCAAAACAGGCTCTTCAATTAACCCTAACTTTTTACTGTTCAATTAAACAAGCTCTTAATTAAATCAGAAAAGCAGCTTTATGATCTGTGTAAAATTCCCACCAGTACCCAATACTTCTCACAAGCTCGGAAGCGTAAAGATATGATTTTTACACTTTATAATAAAGTCAAATCCCAAACATGGAACCGATTTATTACTTGTTACTTATTACCAATTAATTAGAACAATTACGAATTCTATTAACTGATTAACTGGAATGATATAACCCTAGCTAGGTGATCAAATTAACAAGAATCAAAATCAAACATTCATTAAGCTCAAAACTGAAGAATCTAGATAGAAACACGAATCAAAAACCAGATCTAATGATCAATCACATGAAAAGTACTTGTCTTTGCAGAACTGAAAACTAGGGTTTAGCCAGACATGGCTAAAATCTGATAAAAATAGATGAAAAGAGACATCAAACAACTAATCTTACTAATCTACTTGAAGGAGATGATCCACAGTATTCAGATCTTCAAAAATTGATGAAATCAGAGAAGAAACGCCTCTAAAATCGTATTTTCGTCGTCTGATACCTTTGGAATCACCAACTTAGGTTACTGGAAGGCTATCAGGGTCTTTTTATACGTCCAGTAGCAAAAACGGCGCACCTGGGATCGCAAGGAGACAAACATGAGATCGCAGGTTTTGAGTTTTCACTTCCGGATGAATTTTGGGCACAAAAGAACCTCAAAGGCAACCTGCGACCAAACTTGCGATCGCAAAAAGGTCACCTGCGATCACAAGGAGACAACCTGCGATCGCAGGTTATGCCTATGACATCAGAAATTTCGTCTACTTTTTAGATCATTTTGAATCGCGTCAATCAGATTTACGGTTCTCGAGATATGGTCAAAATTGTAACATCCGGATTTTACCAGGTATTTTGTAAACCTAATTTTGTCATATTGTGAGAGGGACTCGGCGAGTTGGAGCTCAGACTCGCCGAGTAGAGACGCGGAATTGAACATTGGTGCGCGCCTGGACTCGGCGAGTCTGCGCTGTGTAATGAAACCCTAAATCTCCGGGTTTGAGGCCTATTTAAAGGGCCTTATGGCCGTCATTTGTGCTCACCCAACCCTCAGTGAGTGACCCTTGTGTTCTTGAGCTATTTGTGAAGAGAAAGGAGCCATTCTTGATCTTGTGTGTGTTATCTAGCAAGAAGAAGGAGACCCTAGGCAAGAGGAAGCAAAGGAGGTTGCTATTTCGTGGATTTGGAGCTTAGATCATCACTCTAGAGGTATTATCTCGGACCATTTTCTGTTTAGTGAAGCATGATGCAATTTAGGGCTTGTGGTGGTCATTTATGGGATGATTTGATGCCCATTGGTTCCCTCTTTGAGTTGAGGCCATGGATCTGGATCCATAGAGGTCCAGAGAGCCTCACTCATCAAGCTTTATGAGTGACAATAGAGTCTTTGGCCTTATGTTGTAGTATTTGAGTCATAAACATCATATATGGTCATATAAAGGTTGTATGTGCATCAAGATTGTAACTTTACGTGCTAAATGAGCTTGGAGGGACTGGATCTATGGATTAATGAACTGGATCTGACCTTTAGAGCAAGATTGAGTTAGTGCATGGCATGGACTCGCCGAGTCCGAAGAACAGACTCGGCGAGTAGCATGAATGTTGCCCGACCACTCTGTGAGTGGCCTCGCCGAGTTGGGAAAGGTGGACTCAGTAAGTTAAGGGGGAGTCAGAATGAACAGGTGGACTGAGTCTAGCTGGACTCGCCGAGTTGTTCTTGAGACTCGGCGAGTTGAGTTGTGGTGGCCCCACAACTCGTGCCGGGTGGAACTCGTCGAGTTGAGGGAATGCTCGACATGTCAAGGGAGGATTCCAGGGAAATTGGTGTACATGCCCAGACTCGCCGAGTCGCCTGGGTACTCGCCGAGTCCGGTCAAAGTTGACCGTTGACCTTTGACCAGCGTTGACCTAGATTGACTTGTTATAGTGTGGTCAACGCCAGTGGGGAAAGTGTTAATTAGAGGTGTATTGTGCTATAGGGGGGGGGGGACGACAGCTCGACAGGTCGAGTGATTAGCGATTTCAGGTTTACGATTTACCGAGACACGCGAGGTGAGTCTTCTCACTATACTTTACCTTGAGTAGGTAACCAGAGTTATGTGATAGAGTATTTGTATGCTATGTGTTGTACTGCATTACTTCTATGTGTTTGATGCTATGCATGTTTACAGAGTTAGAACCGGAAGGTTCACAGAGTTAGAACCCGAGGGTTCACAGAGTTTGGGTGCACGGTCCCACAGAGTTATAGCCTCGAGTGGCTAATATGTGTTATATGTAGTATTTTGGGGAACTCACTAAGCCTTGTGCTTACAATGTTGATGTTATGGTTTCAGGTACTAGTGACGACCGTGGGAAGGCGCCGGCTTGATCCGTACACACACACATTCGGAGCTTGATATCATGATCTTGGGATTTTGTATTGTCTTGTTTGGATAATTAAAATGGTTGTTTAATGAATATCAATGGAATTATGTTTTATAAAAATTCAAAAAAATTGTTTTGAAAATTTTCGGTGTTACAAAAATACTGACAGGGGGTCAAAGCTACCAACAACATCCTTTAACTTTGATATTATATATTCTATCATCGTGTGATCAATTCAATTGAATGTTTCTTGACCAAAGCATCTTCCAAACATTCCTCAACATACTCTATAGGTTTCATGCTCCATTTTAAGCTCCAAACACGCATCTAACTGCTCCCAACGCACTGCTCCACTCGAACTATCTGAAATCAACATAAAACATGAGCAGTACGGGAATTCTAACGAAATACATGAGCTAAACATTATTTAAATAAATGACATGAAAATGTACTAAATATGATCCCAAATGTTAATGAAAACTACCCTATAACATTCATAAAATGGCATCTAACACACATCTTTCATCATGGATTTGTTTTCTTTTGATTTTAAAATTTTCTCAATCCTTTCCATGCAACCTTGTACGAATCACTCAATGATTCATCATATGACACCAAGGATTCACAATTATAACATTCAACATTAATTTCTTCTTCTTTAGATTTTAGGAATTGTAACGTCTTCCTATGCATTTCTTTTATAATTTCACAATTCCTATAAAGTTGGTTTATATTGTTATACAAACTTCTAGCAATTTGACAAAATATATTTCCTTATTTCATAACAACCCTATTGTCTTGTTTCCATATTAAAACACCATCCTTAGCTTTATATAATTCAACATGTAATTCATCGATCCTTATCCTCCTTTTCATACATATAAATATAATCATGATAAGATCATCGTCAAGATTAGAAACTGTTATATGATTCCTTTTTAAACTTTCAATAAACTAATATATTGTATTTCTTAAATTAGTTAGTTCATAATCATAATGAGAAATAGGAATATCTAAATATTTAAGGATAGAATGCACCTTGTCAATTACCGTCTCGCTTGCCTCCACATGCTCTTTGATGCATTTTATCGAAAAGCACATATTAGACTTCCTCCTTCGTCTGAAAAGTACTCCTGAGTTCCTAAACTTGAGCTTTTGACCAAAAAACACTTTGCATCTTTCGTATCTTTAGTTTGGTTCGCAACAAAGAAAGCCCCACATGTTGTCTTGCGAACTTCTTCAACTTCAGAATACGTTGATCAAACTTCTATATTACCACTATCATTATCATCCTCTTCGCCTATCAATTCTTTCCCACTGATTTTTAACTAGCAAAGATCATTAATTTTGTGGACGTAATTGATGGGTTCTCTAGATTTAATGTACTTCCTTGAATTTCACATAACTAACTTATAGGCACATGCAACCTTAGAAAATTCTATGGGTTTTCTCTTAATAGCAACATAGTTTAAAGCTACTAAATAACCTAGCTAAAATCAAAAATCACAATGGTTTAAAACTACTAAATAACATACTCTGAAGAAGCCTTCGTGGAATGCTAGCTCCAATAGCGTGGAACTCTCTAACGAATCACACCCAAACCCCAGGAAACCCTTGGATTGAAATAAGAGAGGGGATAGGAGAATTTTTAAATTGCTTTGTGTTGTGTAGGATTCTTGGGTCTTATGGATGTCCTTATTTATCATTGTAGGAAAACCTTATTTGAATTCAAGATATAAATAAAATATTCTTAATCCTTATCAGTTTCCGTATCAACCAAGGGAGCTTTCACAACCCTCCCAAGAGGGCTCCAAAACCATCCCTTCTAAGGGAGGCTCTAGAATGCATCCTTGTTCAACTTTTGAACAATTGCACTCTAACCCTTAGATCCATTAATTAGTTTTAATTAATCCATAAAATTAATTAAATTAACTATGATTAATTCTTAATTAATTCCTTTTATTTCTAATTATTACATTAATCCAATAATATATTAACAAATTATTTATCTCTCTTTTACTATCAATCCAGACCATTTCGTGGTTATGAAGGCAACCCAAAAAGGATTTTATTGTTATTCAACCAATAATACCTATTTAATTAAGACCTTAGACACCCTAATCCAACAGTCTCACACTTGGATAAGTGGTAAGCTATAATTGCACGTATAAAACTCTGAGCAACTAGTAAAGAGTGTACTCCAAGCCACTACCAAACATTGATTAAATCAGATGTTATCCCTATGATAAGTGATCAAATATTCCTCTATTCCACCTTATATCATATGGATATGAGACATGGATTAGAATCAATCTCATGGTTCAAGATATTTTTCTTGATTTCTTGATTTCTGATGACGCCATTGGACTTCTAATTAAACACATCAATTTAGTCCTAGCTATGCCCAACACTTATAATGTCAATATCAAATCACCGAAGGGCCCAAAAATATCACTTTCCCCAAATAGGCAAAAGGAATAGATAAACTTTGACTATATAATCATACAATTTACTCGTCATATAATGCATGGAATTACACTTAATGACATCCAATTACAAATACATTAGAGTAAACCAATGCACTATAGATTTGCAAACTATGACATATATGTCTCCATTTAAGAATAGAAGATATTATCGTCTTAGAATTACTCGTGATTAAAATCCACGAAGTAATGTCTAAGAGAAGGTTTAACCAATACTAAAAATCTCCATTCTCTAAGAACTCATGAATATTACAGCAATCCCTACACAATGTCCAATCCCTATGGACAATCTATAAATGATTCATGATAGTCTTAAATCAATACCAACTCCCTAGAAGTATGACCAACTGTGGCATGTCAAATAACTTAATATTAAGGATGTAAAACATGCAAAGTGAAACACACGAATAAACTAATGGTATCACACACTTTGAACATAAATAAATCACTATTAATTAATCACCATTCAATTACAATTTATTAAAGTTATATTGTTTCAAAATAGAAGCTAACCACTAAAATCTAGAATCTAACATCATCTTTTAGCTCAATGCTCCTAGCATGCTCGAAGTGCTTGATCTGTCATAATCCCTTTGTGAGCGGATCAAAAGGATTATGCTCTGATGATACTCGATTCACCATGATTTTTCCTTGTTCTACTTGATGTCGACTGTAATGGTATTTTCTGTCGATGTGCCTTGATCTACCATGATGCTTTGGTTCTTTTGTCAAAGCAACTACACCTTTGTTGTCACATAAAATGTCCATTGGTTCTTGGATTGAAGGAACAAATCCAAGATCTCCAATAAAGTTAGTTAACCGTGCCACTTCTTTTACTGCCTCACTTGATGCAATAAACTTTGATTCACAAGTAGAATCAACCATTGTTTATTCTCGAAACTCTTCTAACTCACTTTAAGTTTATCTTTGCTACTAAAGTATAAGATTGTATCCTTTATCTTTCAAAAATACTTAAGTATATTTTTCACTGCTTTTCAATGATCCATGCCAATATTTCCCTGGTATCTGCTAACCATGCTCAAAGCAAAAGCTACATCACATCGAGTACATGTCATAACATACATGATCAATCATATAGTTGAAGCATATGGGACTCGACTCATCATATCTATTTTCTTATCACTACTGGGACATTAAGACTTACTTAATTTAACAGTGTGGTGTATGGGTAAATCCCCTTTCTTATAATTCCCCATATTGAACCATTTTAATATTTTATCGAAAATATGTACTCTGGCTAAGCCCAAGCAAACGTTTCTGCCTATCTTTATAAATCCTTATTCCAAGTATGTACATGGCCTATCCTAGATCCTTCGTAGAGAAGCATGTTCCAAGCCAAGACTTAAATTATTGCAAGGTTGGAATGTTTGTTTCCTATAAGGAGTATGTCATCCACATACAAAAATAGGAAGCTCATTACACTACCACTAGCTCTGACATATACACAAGACTCATCCTCACTTCCAAATTCCTTTTCATGGAAAATCCAAATTCCTTGACCTTTTCATGGAAGCAAAGATTCCAGTTACGAGGTGGTTGTTTCAGTCCATAGATGGACTTCTTAAGCTTTCACACCTTATTAGACAATTTAGCATGTTCAAAACCTTATGTCTAAGCCATGTACACATCCTTAGTTAATTTTTCATTAAGGAAAGCAATTTTAATCCATTTGACATACTTCATAATCATGATAAGCAGCTATGGCAAGCATCATCCTAATTTACATAATCTTGGCAACTAGTGAAAAGGTCTCACCATAATCAATCCCTTAGGTTTGAGTAAAGCCTTTTAAAATTCTTGCTTTGAAGTTCTATACATTACCATCCATATCGGTCTTCTTCTTGAAAATATATTTGCAACCTACTGTCTTTCGACTAGGTGTTTGATCAACCAAATTCCATATTTGGTTATCATACATGGATTGGATCTTGCTATCCATTGCTTATTTCCATTTAGAATCTTTAGGATTTTCCATCACTTCCTTGTAGTTAGCCATCTCATTTAAATTTACTAGTGTCTCATCACTGATAAACATATCCCCGTATGTCGTTATATGAAAACCATACAACTCAGCTGATGCGTTAACTCAACTAGATTGACGAAGAGGTAACAAATTATAAATTGGCTCAACAAGTTCAACCTCAAATGGAGAGCTATTATCATCAAATGTTCCTTCATTGGGTGATTCTTGAAGCTCTTCAAGATCAATTGTACTCCCACTGTTTCCTTTAGATATGATCTCTCTCAAGAAAGGCTCATCTTTGATTTATAAATACCAAATTATCACTTGGTCTGTAGAACAAGTATCCAAACGAATTCTTTGGGTAACCAATGAAAATACATTTCTCGGCTTTGGGTTCTAGTTTTTCTTGAGTATCATTCCTAACAAATACTTCACAATGCTATACCTTGATATGTGCGAGCGAGGGAGTTTTCCCTGTCCATGTCTCATGAATTGTTTTAGGAACCTTCTTGGTAGGAATAAGATTGAGGATATGGGTGGATGTCAGTAATGCATACCCCCAAAATGATATAGGGAAGAAGAAGCCCGAATCATCATGGAACAAACCATGTCCAACAAGTTTCGATTTCATCTCTCAACTATACCATTAAGTTGTGGTGTTTTAGGAGGCGAAAATTATGAAACAATTCCACTATCCTTGAGATAGTCGATAAACTCGATACAAAGATATTCTAGAACTCTATCAGATTAGAGCATTTTTATCTTCTTGCCTAACTGATTTTCTACTTCGGGCTTAAACTCTTTGAATTTTTCAAAAGTTTTCGATTTATGGTTTATTAGATACATATATCTATGTCTACTATAATCATCAGCAAACGTTATGTAGCAGTGATTTTCATCTCTTGAGGTGGATCTGAAAGGCCCACATACATATGTATGTCTTAGGTCTGTCAATCCATCACCTCTTGAAAAAGTACCAATGAAAGGTGACTTATTTATCTTGCCTAATAGATAAGACTCGAATTGATCGCATCACTTTAGATCAAACAATTATGTTTCTTTTCATTTTTGATGAATAACCATAAGTTTTTATATCAAAAACTAATCATAACTCTACTATGAAGCTTTAACATGATCTCCCAAACTAAATTAACTGATGACTCTTCTCCAGTTTCATGAATGGTTTGATCTTTTCAAGCTTGAGATTTCATTCTTCAGTTCCTACAATACCGAGCACATGTGATCATCAATCACATCCAATATCAAGAACAATTAATCTAGGAGTATGAATTGTTTTGGTGAAAACCTAAATCAAATCGGTGGGATGAAACATTTCATCTTCAGGGTCAATTAGGTATCAAGGGTAGCTTCTTTTCCACTATCCTTTCTCTTGATAGTAAGGGCAATACCTTTCAATTAAATCATGGTTTGGAACAATTTTTGGATTGGCTTTTCTTTTTAGTTCTTGATTGAACACTTCAATCACGATTTTCTCATTTTTTTGAAGAATAGAAATCATCTTTTGCTCATAGTCATTTTTTTAGTTTCAATACCTTTGGAACTAGATAGAGTTTCCTTTTTAACGATGTTAGCTTCTTCGGCCCTTAACATATTGAAAAACTCGTATAGGGTAACCTTGAGGTTCTTCATGTGGAAATTCATTACAAATTATTTATATGAATCTAGAAGCAAAATCAAAATAAGATCTATATCAAATTCCACAAGAAACTTATCACCCAGGTTGCCCGGTTTGTCAATGTATTTGTTCACTTCATCCATCATACTTGCATGCAAGTAAGGCTTTGTTTATATCAAATATCACGAGCCTCATAAGAAGAGAAATGAGTGAGGGTTGCTCAAGAGATAAAATTCTAGTTAGTTGATTATCCTTTAATATTTTAACCCAAATTAATATTCAAGGCTAGGATCCAAAAATACAATTTGAAATTAAGAAGTGGGACGCCGTAATCTAATTGATAATTTATTTAAGCTAGGTAAGCCACTTTACCAATTTCAATCTATTATGAAATTCCTAGATCTCTAAAGATTCATTGAACTTTTCAGTGACATGTTTAATCTCAGATTATGCTCTTCAATTTGTTTATGGGATGCCAAGGACCACAAACAATATGTGAATAACCATGCCAAGCCACGTGAGAACCTCGTTCCCATTTATGATATCACATTAATGTGTCGGTTAACCACACACACTCCGTTAACAACCATAAACTTGAGGTATGCCATTGTTCAACTTTGTACACCCCAATTTAGTGTGTAATTTAACCACACACGCTCCACTAACAGCTCACAAACAACCAATTTGTGTTTTTATGGATTAGTATACAGTTTCACAATTTTATCCTAAGTAAATAGAGTGAGATTATGTCCTATCAAACCCGTTCGGCTAAGGACCCTCCACCACACAAAGAAGTGGTGGGTGAAAAGGACACCAATTCAAAGGTCATTTTATAGGTCGTTTCCTTATACCTCTCTTATAGTGTGGCTTCATGAATGAGGTCTACTATTAATTTGACTGGCTTTTAGTTTTACATATTGTATTGATAATCTCATACATATGTATTGGGTGTATTTTAAAACCTTTTGAAAAATACTAGGTTCAAATTTAATTATCTTGATTAACAATTAATTAATTAATATTTTAAACCATCTTGATTTAATTTTTATCTTTTATTTAACCAATTACTTAAATTAATTAAATCATTTTGGCATTAAAAATTACCTTTAATTAACCCGTTAATTAATTAATTCTACTTAATCATAATCCTTTCCTTATTTTCGAAATTAGGGGGGTTAGGTTATTTAGTTTTAGTTATTTAAATTTTAAGGCAATAAAAATAACAAATAAGGACACTAGAAAACCCTACTAAAACCCCAAAAATTTACAAAAAAGGAAGGAGGCAAGGAAATTTCGAAAAACCATAGAGGACTAGGATTTTTGATTTTTCAGGTTTCTTTTAGGGTTTCACAAATGTGCAAATTATAGAACAAGCCTTAGGCTCTGATACCACTTATGGTTTTTCTATAGTACTTCAATGTACATACAGAATTTCACATAACTAACTGATGGGCACATGGAATCCTAGAAAATTCTATGGCAGTTTGCATAATAGAAACATAATTTACAAATAACAGTGTACTTTGAAGAACCCTTCTTGTAATGTCATCCCTAATAGTGTGGAAACCTTTAATGAATCAAAGCCAAACCTTAGAAAATCCATAGGATAAAATTAAAAGAGGGGATAGGAGAATTTTGAAATTGCCTTGTGTTGTGTGAAGAATTTTTGGGTCTTATGGAGGTCCCTATTTATTATTGTAGGAAACCCTGATTTGAATTCAAGATATTAACAAAATATTCCAAATCCTTATCAGTTTCCTTATAAACCAAGGGAGCTTCCGTAACCCTCCCTTCCAAAGGAGGCTGTAGAATGTTTCCTTGTTCAACTTTTGAATAATTGCACTCTAACCCCTAAACCCATTAATTAATTCTAATTAATCTAGACAATTAATTAAATTAACTCTAATTAATTCTTAATTAATTACTTCTATTTTTAATTAATATATTAATCCAATAATATATTTAACAAATTATTTATCTCTCTTTTTTATTATCAATCCATGCCAGTTCTCGGTTTTGAGGACAACCCAAAAATAACATTATTATTATTCAACCAATTATATCATTTAATTATGACCTTAGACACTCCAATGCAAAAGTAATAAGCTTCATCATTTTCTTTTTCTTTCTTCTCATTCTATTTTCTCATAATGCATATTTCTTGCAAACTGATTTTTGTCGTTGTAACAATTGTAATAACCCAAAGTCTCCAACTAACTTATTTTATTCTTTTTCATCTTCTTGTTGATATCCCTTGTATCATCCACTCTTTGTTTTCTCAGAACTTGGATTGCTTCCCTTGAAATGATTCCCCTGTTATCATTTCTTCCATAATTGTTTTTTAAACCATGAGAAAATTTTCTTGAAAATTTTCTTAGGATTAGTAACCATCAAAGCCTTCTCCTCATTGGAGAACTCATCGTCTGTAGCAACCGAGTCTAAATCATAATAAATTACTTTAGATTTTTGTCCTTTTCCACTGTCTTCTATAGCAAAAAATGCCAGAGAACCTGCATTTGGAGTTGGCTTCACTTCTCCCATGACTTCATTGTCATGTGACTTTAGAATACCAACCACTCGAGCTAGATTGTAATTTTTGAATTTGTCATGAGCTTTAAAAATAGATACAATCAGTTTCCATTCTGCTCATAAAGCATTCATGAAGGTCACTTTTTGCTCAATAATTGAACTTTTCATGTCATGTTTTAACTTTCTACTATGATAATGATTGAATCTATTAGCAACTTGATCAATAGGTTCATTTGACTTCTGTTTGAATGATCCAAATGATGAAAGAAGTTTTGTATAAACTGAATGTGTTTCAACTGCCTCCCCTGAGTAGAGTTCCTTTAATCTTTTCCAAATTTCATTTGCAGTTTCCATAATACTCACGAGTCTAAATGTATCTACTGAAAGAGAAAATGTAGATGTTTTTTTAGCATTTAAGTTGTTTTAAAGTCTTTGTTTCCCATCTGTGGTTAAATCTTTGTTATCAGCAATCATATTGTCCAAATTAGCCTGAGTTTTGGTTTCCTCTTTTGCTTTTGAACATTAATGAGGACCTCTAGTGATTGCATGCCAGATGCTTAAACCATAATTTTAAAATTCTAGTAATATAATCTTCGAAGTGCATAACCCATACTTCATAATCTTCGAGAAACATAATTGGAATTCTAATAGTAGATCCAATGCTACTAGATAGATTGAAAGAAATGGAGTGAGAATCCTCCTTAGACATAATTTTGGAGAAATTGAGTAAGAATTAAATCAATGAGACAATACAAATTTAAAATCTAAACAAAGAGTTTCAGATCAAATTGAAAAAGAATTGCAAAATACAGAATAGATCCAGGGAATTCAAAGTCAAAAAATAGAAAACTTGATAAACACTCAAAACACTCAATGAACATGAACATATTTGAGATTCGAAAACGAGTTCATAGAAATTCATAAATACGTAAGTGTAACAACACCTCAAAGTAAGTAAGATCTTATTTGTATTAGAGAGTAAGGCACTCGATTACACTAATGTAAGAAAATTTTGAAAAGATACATTACACCTCCAAACCAGAACGACGGAAATGTTCGGGGGCGGATGACGTCATATACAGTACTATCATAACAGTTGAGTAATAGTAAAGAAAGCAAACACAACCATCATAAATATAATTTAAAAGGTTACATTGTTGCATAAGTTACATGTTTCCAAACAAATTACAATGTAATGACAAACTGAGTTTCGAACCGGAGCCTTAGCTTCCCGTCCTCAAAAGCTAGTGATTACCTATATTACTGATTCCCTGAGAATACAAGTTGTTTTGAAAAAGTGTCAACAATTAAGTTGGTGAGTTCATAAACGTTTTGTATGAGAAACATGCAAACCTTTCGTGTAAAGTAATGGTGTTTATTTCCAGAAAATCCGATATTTTCCATAACATGAGTTATAAGTCATTTATTCGTAAAATAATAGTGTTTACACCAGAAAATCCAATGTTTTATATGTGACATCCCCATTTTCACGGCCAGAAAAGACCGATTTGTTTATGCTTTGTTTTATAAAATCATAGTAATCTTTTAAAGAAAACGGTTGCGGAATTCGTTCCCAAAACAAGATATGATAATAACTTATCAAAATATTTTTCAAAGAGAATGTATTTTCATTTAATAATAAAACCTCAGGATGTCATGTTCCGATACAGACATATAAGCATAAACAGAACTTACATGCAATTACACTAATGATTTATATCTCCTTTAAATCTCTCTGTGAAATATGTCTTCGTATCGATACCTGTGACACAAAGAAAACTGAGTGGGTCAGGCTTGGGAGCTTGGTGAGCATATAGGGTTTTCATCCCACAATGTTATATCATATATTTATAAATATAGAACATTCAAACTTGTACAATTTCACCATATAAAGGCAACTCTTATCCCACCACATCGATCCTCACAACGACACGATCTAAACTCTCGTATCTAAAATTTTCCTCTTTACCTGATCCCTACTCACGGATCTAAAACTATCCTCTTCACCGATCCATACTCACGGATCTAAAACTAACCTTTTTCACCTGATCCATACTCACGGATCTAAAACTATCTGATCCATACTCACGGATCTAAAACTAACCTCCTGATCTAATCCATATTCCCGGATCAATAATTGTACCCAATCCATACTCCCGAAATAAGGACAATTAACTATACCATAATCCTGATCTGATCCATACTCCCGGATCAATAACTGTGCCCAATCCATACTCTCGGACTAGGGACAATTAACTTAGTCTTAATCCATACTTCCGGACTAATAACAAGTTTTATCTCTTTACCTGATCCATACTCCTGGATCTAAAACTAGCCTCTTGGTCTAATCCATACTCCATTGAATAACTAGATCAACAACAACAACATCGGGGCCTCTCATCTGTTTA
This sequence comes from Lactuca saligna, assembly GCF_052625555.1. NCBI lineage: Eukaryota > Viridiplantae > Streptophyta > Magnoliopsida > Asterales > Asteraceae > Lactuca > Lactuca saligna. The sequence continues at coordinate 32,345,034 of NC_136424.1, forward strand.
TCACACATCAACAATCTACCCATGTTCTACCCAACATATTAGTAGATAAAAATATATATTTTTATACATAGTTTAAAACCTGTATAACATTCTCATTCCATACCTATTCCACATAACAGATGAGGCACACCCACATAACGCGTATTTCATAGAGAATAAATCAGATCTATGAGATAAAAGAAAGTGAATATACATTCACACACATAACAATAAAATTATACACATAACACGTATTCCGTATCAAATACTTCATAATTATGCGTTAGAAGAAAGTTACCACACACTCACTTGATTAGAAGATGATCGGACATCACTACGACTTGTAGAAGTAGTATTCTTCGGTAGATCTGGAAGATCTTCACAAAAACTGGGCTCCTCGTGGGCAGAGCTTCGACTCGGGAATCACACTTCTTGGGATCTTCGGGGCCTCGGGACTTGCTTCGGGGCTCGGGAATGATACCGGGGCTTCGGGATATTTCTTGCACGAAAAACGATGCAAAAATGCGAGAAAACGGGAAGAAATGAGCAAAGAAGTCGGTTGCCCTCGATACCCTTTTATAGGGGGCTGGAAGCCCATTTACGCTGGGTGTAAATCTATATTACGCTGGGCGTAATGGAGATATGAACGCTGACTCCCCCTGGATAATATCGGATATTTTTAATTAATTTTAAATACCGAAATTATTAAATAAACTTCAAAAATTCATATCTTTCTCATATAAAATCTGTTTTCGACGTTCTTTATATCCCCGCGTAGGTGAGACTATGCTCTACAACTTTCGTTTAGACTCCGTCGGCTAATTTTGATTTTATTTTTATTATTTATTTTTAGTAGGCCGGGACAGGAAAACTCCGTTATAAATTCATAACTTTTTCATCCGACGTCCGTTTTCACCTATCTTTTTATCGTTTTACTACTATTAACAAGATCTTCGATTCTCGTTTAGATCGTTTTGGCTAAAAACTGCTCGATCTCAAATCGAGTATTCGAGCTGCATACCGCTAAGTCGAAACTTAGAATAATCATAACTTTCTCATACGAAGTCAGATTTAGACGTTCTGTTTATGCACGCTCATGGTTTAATGAACTCTACGACTTTTGTTTAGATTTATAAGGCTAAATATCATTCTAACGTAAATTCACTTTTTATGTCTTTCAACGCCGTGCCGGTTTTGCCGTGAAACTTCGACAGGTCATAACTTATTCGTTATAACTCGGATTTCGGCGTTCTTTATATGCACGGAAACCTTGTAACATATACTATAACTTAGTTAAGATTATTCATTCTAAATAATCTTTCATCAAAAATCCATTTTTGACATCTATCGTCTCTAAATTGACTAGTCCGGATCTACGAGCGTTACATTATATAAAATGAATTGTAGTCTTAAATGTTCCAAGACTGAATTGTAGAAGTATTTTTCATACTTAAAATAGTCTATGTAGTTTTATACGTATATAAAACCATTTAAGTGTTTGTTAGCCTCGTAAACCAAAATGTATTGTTAATGCCCCATGTGAGACTTTTATAACCATACTAGCGACTAGTTAGCTTGTAACGACGTTCTTCAAGCATCTGAAGGTTATGACATTTATCACCCGTCTAACTGTAGCTAACAATTTAGGTGTGGGATTGTCAATCCCATATATATGTACACAAGTGCCATGCTCTCCCTCCAAGAGACTTTGGTTATAATACAAGACTTTTGTTGGTACTTAGATAAGTACTTGAAGACATGTCTCACAAATTTATTCATTAACAAGTTTACGTTAAATGAAATGAAAATCCTTTTTCTTGTAAAAGTATATATTACCTTTTCGTAGTGTAAAAATAATTACATTTTATATAATTTTTTCTTTATCCCAAAAGGGTAAAATAGTGTAAATATTCCACAAATTATACCTATATAGTTTGTAAATGTATGTTCCGTCGAAATGAAAGCCTTTGTGTTTTAACAACTTTGCATGTCAAAGTTTATAATTTTGGTAGCAACGTTATTTTATGTATTTGACATTTTTACGCAACATGTATAAAATATAAGAAAATATAATAAATAATTTGTATTTTAACACAAGTATTCTTGTGTTTTACTTGTATTCCCCCTCCCTAAAACATAGAAAAATCTTAGAAAATGTGTGTGTGTGTGTGGGGGGGGGGGGGGGTATGAACTCACCTTATGTGTGATCGCGGTTAGACAACGAGGTAAAAACAGTGACCTTCGAGTCTAGAAGACAGGGAGCTAGTCGTATCCTAATAGTTTAAACACATTATAATGTGTGAGGATATGTAACTAATAAAACAAGTGTTGCATAATCACTACGTTTATGAAGTGTACATACCAAAATCTTAGGGAATAACATTTGAAGAAGAAGTCTCCTGGGGATTGTTATGATCTTGAGGTTGAAAGGAAATGAGTTTGAGTTCTTAAGAGAATATGAGGAGAATATGTTAACTGTGAAATGGGTTTGGAAATGATCTCAAATCGTGTATATACACATATGAAGGAAGGATAATATGAGGTAATGAGAAGTGATATATACCTTGGTTAGTGTATTTTATCACCTAGGGAAGCTAAACTACCAATCAAGTGGCACCACTCACTCACCTTTATGGTGATTTCGGCCAAAATGAGGATGATTTCGGTCCTAGCATGACTGAAATCACCTTGTGTACCCTACATGAAGTAGATTTCAGTCCTAGTGGTAAACTCTAAAGAGATTTCGGTCACACCAAAACCGAAAACCCTTTTTGATCCAAGGTTCCAAAAATCGAAATCTCATTATTCCTAGGTTCTTCAAACCGATAACTCAAATGTACTGTATTTATTTATGGTTTTAGACTTAACCTTTTAACTTATGATGACTTATATTAACTTAAATCAACATGGGTTTCAATATACACATATTTATTAACTTATAAAAAATGCCCTTATGGCTATAAATGATACAATGCAACAAAATTACAATTGTGGTTTCACATATACATGATACATCTTTTGACTTGGTTTGACTCCAAGTTTGCCAGTTGTCACAAGATTCTCTCTCTCTCTCTCTCTCTCTCTCTAACTAACTAACTAACTGCCCTTATCCTCTCTAATAAATGAAGGTTTTTTTGTCACCTATCACACTCTCATTCAATTTGTTAAATGTCATTTTATGGTTATTTTGAATTAATTTCTTTTTCCACATGTCATTTTATGAGTTTTTCTATTTTATTAAATTCCACATAATATTTTAATGTAATAACTGCAATAAATTGTAGTAATAAATTGATATTAATTTCACTAATAAACTTATCTTTAACTTTCAAAATTTCCAAATTAAAGTTCATTAGTTTCTTTTCTTTATTTAAATTATTTGTTTAGATTTAAAAGATAAACAACATTTCAGTTATAATAAGTCATTTTTTTAATTTTCTTATAAATTAAGAATTCTCAAATATTTTGACCTTTATATTTAACTTTTTTTTTATAAAATTAACCTATGTAATACATTGGTCTCACATCTAATATAGTGAATACAAGGAAGTCGGTTAGGTATTAACTAATAAACTCAAGACACCTAAGCTAACACAACTGTCAAAAGAAATTAACACAAACTGCGAAGCCTATGTACAAAATATACGAAATAAACATAAGAAACCTAACACAACATTTCACATCTACACATGAAGACTAAAACATACAAATTATGAAATCACTTTCGCATAAGAACTCAAACACAACACCATGTAATCTACGGGACCCAATAGTTTCTTATACTTATATAAGAAGTAGGTATATTGTTTCTTATGTAATATGTTATATATAGCAGGATAAAAAGCGATTATTAATCAATTTATTAAAAAAAACTATTTGATTAAATGGTAAAGAATCTTTTGGTGGGAGAAGAGAGGTACTTTGATTAAAACAGGTGGGGAAGTCTTGATATTTATTATATTTAAAGGGCCATAAGGAGTTCTTAATTTATTTGACTCTTTGGGATCAAGATTTTTTTGGTAGGGGAGGTGAGAGAAAAAACATGTGTTTGGTGAAGTGGAAGAAGATTTTACTACCTAACAATATAGTGGACAAATATGTAGGAAAGTTATCTATTCCTAAGTGGTTGAGGGTTAAAGTCTGGTCATGGAGAAATATGTAGAATTCTAAGTAAGATTAGAGATTGTGTGTGTTTGTTGTTCAAAAAAATGGATGGTGTTTTGAAATTAGAAGTCTCTATTGTTTTAATTGGGGTAGGGATTTTTTTAGTCGTATTACATATGGGTTTCACTTTATAAAGAAACTCAATGGGTAAATAATGAGTTTGTAGAGGATAATAAATTATTAAAGGTTTAAGTTATGTGGAACAACATCATTTGGTCTTTTACTCAACTACGATTGAAGGTATTAACTTGGATCTGTATCTTCAAAGAAGGGAGGTCAATGTATCATCTACTAGATTATGGGAGTAGACCAGAGAAGCCATTTATTGGAAAAAAAAATCCAGCAAATTTATGTGATGGAAACCGAAAAAATTTGCATGGTAAGTGATTGATATTGGGATTCTATTTGGATGTTTAGTTGGGGTCGATAGTCTCGAAAGGGGTCATGATGGATTGATTTGAAAACCCTTATTCATCATTGCATTTTGAGTGCATATGATAACCAATGGAAGTGGAATTTGGATTCATTGAGTTCTTACTCGGTGGCTTCGGCAAGGAACTCTATTGAGGTAAGAAATCTGGTGGTCGGGAGGACGTTACTATATGACATAATCATGCCCAAATTAAACTCAATATTTTGGTTTGAAGAAGTTTTTTAGATCGAATTCCAAGTAGAGTTAGGGGTCGTTTGATAGTTGTTGATTGAGTTAGTTCTGACTGAGTTAGTGCTGACTGAGTTAGAACTAGTGACTGAGTACACATCTGACTGAAACCATATTATTTGATTATATCTCTAACCAACTGTGTTGCATGATACATAATGACCATATTACCCTTATGTAGCAAAATTTGTTTTCATCTAATATTCATATGTTTTTAACACCAAAATGACATGCTTATACAATACCAATGAATAATATTGCATTTCTAATAAAAAATTAATTGTATTTATAATAATATTTTTCATTAAAAGTACAATCTCTCTTTCAAAATATAATACCTCAAATAAACCCCAACAAAACTAAGTTTCTTTTAAAAGTACAATCTCTGTTTTCTTTCTTTTTAAGATTTTTGTATTTTGAGTAGCAACTTCTACATCCTTCCATCTTTTGTATAGTCATCATTTAAGCTTTCAAGATCCAGATTTCACAGATTCTTTTTCTTTCGTTAGATAAGCTCCTATGATAACTTAAAATCTCTGTACCTCTGCAAATCCATCTGCGATTTGTGGATTTAGCTTCAAGAAAATGGCACACCTTCTGGAAGGAAGCAAATAGTTTGTAAAACGCGATTTTGACATCCAAGAGCTGCCATTTCTTCCTTACATTAGTAACATCTTCTAACAATATTTACTTTCTAGCTTCTTCTCCATTTGCTTCAATGATACGATTATTGACACTTGAATCTTTCAAGAGTGAAGTTCTAATTGTGAAAGAGTCGACCAATCAAGAATTCCCAAATCACAAATCACAATTCCTAAGTTTCGATTTTCCTTACCCTTTTTTATGTTCTAATATTCAAACCCAAAAATTATAGACAATAGCCCTAATGAAGTATTTCTTGGGATGAACTAGGATGAAATTGTTCTTGGGAGGCGCTAGAATGAAAGTCTCGTTGAAGGGCAAATACGTGAAATGATGCAAAGGAACGAGTTAGCGTTATTTTTTTCCTGGACCATTCACTACCCATCAACCGACCGAGTAAGAGTATTAACTTTGGTATCAAACGCTCTGACTCGGTTCGAGTGAGATAAAAGCTCTGATCGGACCCAATTAGAACTTAAGAGAAAATGGGTTTGGATGTGGACACTCTTTTTATGTCCCCTTTGCAATCTAAACATGAATCCAATGAGTTAAATGCTAAATACGCCTTCTAATGAGTTAGTCCACGATTGGTTCTCTTGGGTCGATAAATATTTTGGGTTTGTTGGTTACAAAATCTAAAATTTGATATTTATTTGTTGTTTTTGTTCCATACTAGCTCCTTACTAGATTTTTTAGTTTATTTTAATTTCTACCATTCGAAAAGTAGACTAGGTTTTTGTAATTGTTTGAGTTGTTTCAATGTGATAGTTTTAATACAATTATGGTAACGGTTGATTATATTAGATCAAAACATCCATGTCGCTAGCTATTTCCCGATTATGGGGTGTTATGGGTGTTACAAGTAAGTTTATAAAGTTTTAAGTCAAACCCAATATATTATGAGCTATTGGGTTAACCAAACTCAACTTGAGTTGAATCGAAGTATCGATCTCAACATGAAATTCAAACATGTGAGAAGTTTACATTTTTATGATTGTACCATCTGCTGGTACATAAAGTAAGTAGTGAGGTTGGAGTTTTAAATTAACATCAACTTGGGGTCATTCATGATAATGAACCATAAAGTTTATTAGAAATAAATAGCATGCAGTTCAATATAACTTTCTGAGTAATAGTAAATGCTCAACTATGTTACAATATTACCATTTTCTTTCTTGCATTATGTCCACAACCCGTATGAAAAAAAAAGTAAAAGTTGAGCAACCAACTATGCCCAACAAGAGGATAATATTTATCCAAGTGATATATCTAAAATTTGGTACAAAATGAATCATTTTTGTATAGCAAAATATTGAATGAAATGAGTATTAACTACATGATTAGTGCACTATCATAATCAGATATGGACATGATAAAATAAATATAGCACTGACATCAAGAACTATTATTTTGTATTATATCAGTCCTTCAACACTTAGATATACTAATAATATGCATCCATTACCCTTTCCCGATCATACAAAAAGAATTCGTTGTAGTCTCAATAAAAGAATGTCCTATTAGGTGGATGCCAAAAGAAAATGTTAGTCAAACATAACTTTCAGATCAATAAATTGAACTTTCCTTATTTGTTTTTGCAAATTTTCTAACAAAATATTATTGTTCAAATAACATAATGGGAAAAGAGGGATTAATAAATACAATAAATGAGGATATTAAAAAGAAGTACATATGTACATTTGATAAAAGGAAACAATGTTATAGAAATTATCACATGTAACATACTATATAACATGTGTCAATTTTTAACAACTGAAATAGCTTTTTAAATAGTTAAGTGTCATTGTAAATTTCTATCAAAGTAGGACTTTATTTACTATTTATCCTTAAATAAAGAATGAATAACTTTTCTAATTGCGGAAGAATACAACTCTTTCGGTCAAATGGGACACTAGAGATATTGACACTAATACACAAGACATTTGTTGGTACGATGTGTTTTTGTATTGATGTGGTTATACTGTTAGACCACATTATTAAACTATAAAATTCTGATTTGGCATCAATAAGAAAAGAAACCGCACCACTTAAACGGTTTGTTTGTGCGGGTGCAACAGAACGCATTAAAAATATTTTCAGAAGTTAAATATCATTTTACATTTTATTTATATTATCCTCCTATCCATATTAAATTTTGACAAGTGGATTTAAATATTATCAATTTTATTAAATATAACACATATCAATATTTGATATGACAAGAAAATACATAGAAATAAAATGTAAGAGAATATTTAATTTCTCAAATATTTTTGTTAACGATGTTTTAAACCAACGCACCATTAACCCCACTCTTTTGAGGTGGATTCTATACACACCTTTATACAAGATTTCTTGATATCATTTTGATACCCGCATCGTAAAACACTTAAGGTTTTTAATATTTTCATACGGGAAAATCTTATTAAAACCCAACATATTTTTATCAAAATCTTAAAAAAACCACTATATAATTTTTTTGTACGTTAAAACCCTTATATTTTTTAAAATGTATGTTAAAACCCTTATATTTTTTAAATGTACCATTTAAGACATTGAACTCGGTAAATTCTAGATAGTTAAAAATGTTATGTAATTGATTTACAACGTTTTGATTGTTACAACTCATTAGATTAAAAAAGTTTAAAAAAATATGAGAGTTTAAATGCACTACAAAAATTATATAATGGTTTTATTAATCATTTCATGAAAATATATTAGGTTTTTCTAAATATAAAAAACCTTAAATAACAATTTCATAAAATATAAGGGTTTTTGTACACTAAAAAATAATATAAAAGTATTTTTAAACATTTAATGAAAATACAATAGATTTTTACAAGGGTTTCCTTTTTAAACAATTATTTTAAATACTTCTCCTTTTTCATCGAGATGCTCTACCGCACATAAATTCCTCTAAACTCCAAATTTATCTCTCTACATTAAAGGTAATTCTATTACTATTATTTTTTATTTTATTTAACATTTTGATGTATTAGTTTCTTGTTTCTTTGTCATTTTAAAAAATAATATCTTTAATTACATCATAAAATAGAATATTAACACCTTTAAATGTTTATATTTTATTATATCATTTTCTTTGTTTAATATATTTGTTATATATATATATATATATATATATATATATATATATATATATATATATATATATATATATATATATATATTAACATTCTTTGATGTTTATTTTTATTCTTGGATGGTTCGTTATTATTTGATGTACAAAACTACACGTATATCCAAAAATTATATCAAGGGTGTTTGAATTTTTATTAGTGTTGTCATAGCAAATCGTGTTAATAAAGGAAGTGGTTTGATTTGTTGTCCTTGTAACATTTGTTGCAAAATGGTATCCCGCCTAATTACAGTTGTTCGTCAAAACATGAAGAATCAATATTTGATTATAGCACATCGTCAAATAGTTTACATAGTAATGATAATACAGTCAACAACGAATCACATCTTGGTGATGATGATCACCATTCAAATGACAACAATGATAATTTTAATGTAATGTTTGATGACATGGAGACTAATATAGGTGGTATTGAACAAGAAAAATTACATCACTTATTTAAAGAAGCAAAAACATTGTTATACAATGGTTCTAAATTTATGAAACTTGATGATGTGTTGAAGTTGATTAACGTAAGGTTGAAAAACGGATGTGTCGATAAACGTTTCACAAGTCTGTTAGAACTTTTGCATGACATGCTTCCGGAAGATAATGTATTACCGATTTCAACATACCACACAAAAAAGTTAATTTGTCCAATGGGATTGGAAGGTGAAAGAATACATACATGTCGAAATAGTTGTATGTTGTTTAGAAGGGAGTTCAAAGATAAACATAATCGTATTTCATGCTGTCACACCCCCAGTTGACGGTGTAAATGTCGGGCGGTACGAATGTGGTGAAATTAGACCGATATATATATATATATATATATATATATATATATATATATATATATATATATAACATCCCCCTCTGGCATGTATCACAATATTATTATGACTTCGTATGAGAAAGTGTATAAAAAGAATATGTATAAAAAGAATGTCAAAATCTGACTTCGTATGAGAAAGTTATGATTTTTCTAAAGTTTAGCATAGCAGTACACAACCTAGAATTAAAATTTTAGATCGATCGATTTTTGGATGACACAACCTAAATTGGAATTGAAGATGCCATTAATAAGAGTCCAACGATAAAAAGAGAGACGAAAATAGAGTCCGTATGTCGAAGTTATGAATTTACATGGTCGTTTAACAATGTAATCATCTCATACTGTTAAATTTAAAATTGGTCGAGAACTAGCTAATGGGTTCAAAAGAAGAGTTGTAGATCTTATCAATACCTACGTGTGGATATAAATAACATCGAAAACAAAGCTTGTATGCGAAAGTTACGGGGTTTAGAAGTCGACAGGGTGCTGCTGCGAAAGGGGTGACGTGGCACAATATAGGCCACTACTTGTCCACCGCCAGAATGGTGACACTTGGCACCTACTCGACGAGTTGTAAGCCCAAAACTCGTCGAGTAAAACAAAAATTCAGCTATAAATAGAGGTGCGAGGCTTGCTTTATTCTTCACACCATAAACCCTTTCTTTCTCTCTTTAATTACTCTCTCTCTCTCTCTCTCTCTAAACCTCTCAAACACCCCCAAGCCTAGGAAACTACCCTAGCACTAGAAGAAAGCCCCATAGCACCCGAAGGCTCCAAGAAAAAGAGTTTTCCGGATCAGAACTCTACCCCCCATAGAGTCCGGTTTTCAAGCAAACCTCCCGGTTCCGTCGAAATGAAGCACTGTCCAAGTTAGAATCACCATTTTATCAAGTGAGTGCATAGTTATTTTCATCTTACAGATAGATATGAAGTATTTTATATAAGTTACGTAATATGTGTGCATATTATCTGTATATCTTGAGATCTATGCTGGATGAAAGATTTAAACCTTTTTTTAGATCTAAACCTTTTTTTAGATCTAAACTTTTTTTTTTCCAGATTTGAACTGTAGATGTATTTTATATCTTAAGATCTATGCTGGATGAAGTATTTGAACCTTTTTTTAGATCTGAACTGTAGATGTATTTTATATCTTAAGATCTATGCTGGATGAAGTATTTGAACCTTTTTTTAGATCTGAACTGTATATGTATTTTATATATTGAGATCTATGCTGGATGAAAGATTTAAACTCTTTTTTTTTTTCAGATCCGAACTGTATATATATTTTATATCTTGAGATCTATGTTGGATGAAAGATTTAAACCTTTTTTTTAGATCTAAACTATATATGTATTTTATATCTACAAATATGTTGGGTAAAACATGGATAGATGAAATAGTTGATGAGTGATGAAATAAAATGATGAGAGACCTCGATGTTGATGATGATCCAGTCATCCAACGGAGTATGGATGACGACCACGAACTATTCCAGACAGTCCAGTGAAATGCTAGCATGCTCACGACATGTAGGTGTTTATTTGAACTATGTGCTCAACAGGTGTACTCCATCCCCCTCATGGTTACCTTATTTGACATGTATTCCTGAGGAATTCCCTAAGCATTGTTCTCACTCTAATGAAAAATCCTTAGGCTAGGTTCCTTATAATAGATGCTTTAGGGATGTAAAGTGAGGATAACGGGAACGGGTAATCGGTTTGAATGATTGTTGAAAATAGTAAACTTATTTATTGTAGGTTGAAAACCCTATATACTCACCAGGCTACCAAGCCTGACCCCACTCAATTTTTGTATTACAGGTAGTAACACAAGAGTATAGATGCGAAGATCAGATGAGAGATAATGGATTATAGGCAAGTAGAAATAAATAGATTATTTTGTTTATGCTTTTGATATGTATTGACAATGACATCCTGAGATTTGTAATTAAATGAAAATACATTTCTTTGGAAATGCTTTGATAAATTCTTTATCATATTTTTTGGAAACAAATTCCATAACATATTTCTTTAAAAATATACTCTGATTTTTGAATAAAGCATAAACAGATCGGTCTTTTCTTATATATATATATATATATATATATATATATATATATATATATATATATATATATATATATATATATATATATATATATATATATATATATATATATATTGTAACGTCTTGAAAATCATGACATAAAAATTTTTGTTTTTAGATTAATAAATTGTTAATACATATATTTCCCATAAAACCAGAGTACCTAAGTTTTAGCAAAACATCGACAAATCAGAGTAATTCACAAAAAGCGAAAGACATGTGGTGTATGCTTTGCAATCATCTCGAGCTTTTCCATTTGAAAACCGAAGTACTTGAAACATAAACTGAAAACCGTAAGCACAAAGCTTAGTGAGTTCCCTAAAAATACCACATAACATACAACCACGAAATATCATGCAACGTACATATAGTTGCCATGGGTTCCCCTCAATGGTCTTCACCTGAAATGCCATGGGTTCCCTCTATGGTCTGATATCCAAATGCCATGGGCTCCCCCATGGTGTTTACCTGAAATGCCATGGGCTCCCCACATGGTCTTCCAAGCAAGTATCATAAAGACAACTAGCATTTCACATAACACGTAATGGCCCGACATTGGTGCCTTCGACCCATGGATATAGTGAGAAGACTCACCTCGACAACTAAACCCACGAATAACTCTCTGATTGTTGATCCACTAAAATCCTTGCGCTATCAAACAAATAACACCTAATTAACATTTGGATTCTAAATCGAATCCAATAATCCATATATAGGATAAAAATACCATTTTACCCCTCACCTAGTTTAGTCCAATACTAAGACCCAAACTCCTCATCATAAAGGCCCACCAACCAATAATTATCCAAAGCCCATTTATGACCTAATTTTCCAAATTGGGCCCAAACCCTTACATGGGACTTACCCTAAGACCCATTAACATTATCCCAATCCAAATACTTGTTTATAGATGGCCCAACAAAGCCCCAAGAAATCCAATCCCAAAAGCTAGCCCAAACACACAAAGCTTATCAGACCGAGTACGCGGGACGTACAAACATGTACACATAGCCTACTCGCTTGGAGGCTTGTACGCTGCGCGTACTTGCTTGTACACCCAACATACTCACCCTTATTCAACCCAACTCGATTTTCACTTAATCCATTAAGATAAAGCTTTCCACACCACAGATTTGACCTCCTTGAGTTGGAATACCACGTAAAGTTACCAACTTTACGTTCATACATGACTAGAAGAAACTCTTATTCTTATAAGTGACTTATTGGTTGACTTAAAGCTTGCACAACTCCATACAACACATAGAGCTTGCACCTTATGCTTAAGGATACCAAAATAAGCTTATATATGAAAGGATGAATCCTTAAACAACCTAACTTATCCATAATCTCAAAAAAGGACCAAAATCATAATAAACTAGCCATGAAGAGATCTAATCATACACAAACCAAGATATAAACTTGTTACCTTAAAAATCTTCCCCAAAAGGTGATGATTTTGGATCCAAAGCTTTCCCACCGAGCCAAACAACTTCCAACTTCTCATCTTTCCTTCCCAAGGGAAAAAATGAGCATCAAAGCTTCCTAATAGCTCAAGAACACCTCCAAGAGGCTACAACATCGATTTAGGGTTTTTAGAGGGTGGAGGGTGACTTAGGAATGAAGGAAAGAGGCTAACATTAAGCTTATATATGGTACATCCATAAAAATTAGGGTTTCACACTATGTTACGCTTACTCCTCACTATGCCTCGCATACCCAACTTTGCATCAGTACGCCCCGCGCACCACCTTGGTACACCCTAGTTTTAGGGTTTTCCCCAAACCCTAATTCTTCCGAAGACCATAACTTTCTCGATACAACTCTGATTTCGACCATCTGTATATCCATGAAAAGGTATCGAGAAGCTCTATAGTGTTATAAACTCATACTTTCTGTAAGATATCCTGTAAAAACATCCACTTTCCATAAAAGCCTGAGCTGATAACTTACCAAAATGCCCCTTTGACTCCAAAACACAAACCAAATACCCAAGCATCCAAATTACATTTTCCAACTCTAACTGATTCCAAAGCTCAATTCCTTAAGGGTACGAAGCCTGCTAATACCTAAGCCCAGATCACCATTCCCAAAATGGGAAAGATTCCAAGGAAGGCCTTACATATGTAGAACATAACACAAAAGTATATCACATTTGATACTTTTATTTATTGAAATTTTTATTTAGGATTACATTGTTTTAAATAAAAAAAAAGGTCAAACACGCATCCTAAACTTAACAACAAACATATGGAACTAAACTCCAACAAACTTCCTTGAACATCTCCTCCTTTGCTTGATTATTCTCCACACTCATCTCCTTGAGAATACATGTATTTTTGAAAACATCAACATAATGTTGGTTAGTGCATTGGTTTTTATAGTTTTTGGCTTTGGTTGTATTAAATTAAGAATCATTTTTCTTTTAGAAAAATCTTTCCTAAAGTATTTTAACAATTCTAGCTTACTGTCTTTTAGGATATCTATCAATCCTATTGTTGAGAGAAACTTTTAAGAAACACAGTTGAACAAACGTTAGAACAAGTTATATATTGCAGAATAAAGTTTATCTCAAAGGATCATAAAGCTCAATAATAATAAGAAGTTAGAGTTGTTAGAAAGTTAGATAGTTAGATGCGGAAATGTAATTGCGAAAATGTAAGGAAATATAAATGACAACAAGTAATATATCAAGTAAACACTAAGCTGATTCTTAACGAGGATTGCAATCAAACCAAGTTAGTATGTGTGATCAACTTAAAGTGATGAAGTCAAAATGACTTGCTCTGAAGGAGAATTTGAGAGTTTGATCTTAATATATTAATGTAAGTTTAGTAAGATCTTGGAGAGAAGATAATTGAGAGAAGAGAATTAAGATGGAAAAGATGTTGAGATAAGAGATGTATTTTTCATTAGAAGCGGAGCACTCTATTTATAGAGTTCCGAGAACATACAGAAGAAATAAAAAAAGACTATAATTCATATAGAAGTGTCCATGCAAGGCACACTAGATAACATAATGTAAATAGAAAATATAAAACTAAGTCTTTGTTGCTGATAAAGTCGTTGCGAATGACATCATCTCTTCATGTTGCGGTAGCAAAACATCATTGCGGTAGAGAGAAAAAGCTTCGGATTAAGAGGTCTAAGAGAGTCACTTTCTTGATTCAACAATTTCCCCCTAAGTGACCTCTTCAACCTCCTAAACTTATAGAGTTCCGAGAACATATCTGAAGATCGGCTTGGTACCTGGCACATAAGCCTGTTGCGAAGACAATATCTGGTCTGCTTGCGGTGAGGTACATCAAAAAACCAATCATTTCTCTATAAGTTTTTTCATGCACTGATTCTTTGGAAGCATCAAGAGAATTCTTATATTCGAAGGCCATAGGAACCTTGGCTGAGGAACAATTATCCATTGCATATTTCTTCAGCAATTTAGAGGTATATTTTTCTTGATGAATGAATATCCCTTGAGGGACTTATTTCACTTGGAGTCTTAGAAAGAAGTCAATTTTTGTATTCATGCTCATTTTGAACTTGTTGGTCATGAGTATTGCAAATTCGTCCACCATACCCTGATTTGTTGACCTAAATATGATATCATCTGCATAGATTTGGACAAGAATAAGATGGTTACCATTTGCCTATCTAAATAATGTGCGGTCAATCACGCCACTTTTATATCCGGACATGATAAGAAACTCAGAGAGAGTCTGATACCATGCCCTCAGTGCTTGCTTTAGACCATAGACTGCTTTCTCAAGCTTGAAACAATAATCTGGGAAATCTAGAATTTCAAAGCATGGAGATTTTTGCAAGTAAACCTCCTCTTTCAATTCACCATTCAGGAAGGCACTTTTACATCCATTTGATGTACTTTGATATTCTTTTGTGCCGCATAAGCTAAGAAGATGTGTATTGCTTCCATCCTGGCTATGGGGGCATAAGTTTCATCATAGTCAACACCTTTCAGTTGAATATACCCATTGGCAACTAATCTTTCCTTGTTTCGCACAACCACACCTGATTCATTGAGTTTGTTTTTGTACATCCATATTGTTCCAACAATAGTGTGACCTTTTGGCTTCGGAACAAGTTTCCACACTTTTTTTCTTTCAAAATCTGCTAATTCTTCTTTCATGGAGGTGATCGAGTCAGGCTCTAAAAGAGCTTCCTTGATGGATCGGCGCTTGATTGCGGACATAAAGGTTGCGTAATGGTAGTGGTCTATAAGATCATGAGAAGATCGAGTCTGTACGCTTTCAGATGGGTTTTCGATGATTTGACATGGAGGGTGTTCTTTTGTCCAGACATGTAGGTAAGGTAATTGATGATCAACAGCTGCGGTGGAAGGAATGTCAATAATGTTAGAGGATTCTGCGGTTGGTGAAGGCAGTCCCCCCTCAACTTGTGAGCAGCCTGCAGAAGTGTCTTGGACTTGGACTGAAGGATTGAGACTGACAATAGGATGAGGTTCCCCATGGATTGCGGATGAGAGTTCCTCTTGAACTAAAGATGGTTCCCCCTGGATTAAAGAATGCGTGATAAACCATGGATCAGTTTGTGTGTCTATGTTTTCTTCTTTATCAGAGTTTGAGAAAGCATTTGATGGAGTTGAGACTCTATTGGTGGAATCTGGAGCTATGTCTTCAAGCACTGGAACCTCGATGGTTGTCGTATGAGCCAAAGTTGTGCTTCCGCCCTCAACCGGTGAGGTAGAAGTTCCGTGCGACAAATCTTCAAACATTGAGGGCCCATAAACTTCTGCGTGTTGTTGTTGAGCTTCCAGAGACACAAGAATTTCAAATAGTTGAGCAGTCCTTACGGGGTTTAATAGGTCACCATAGTTAACTTCAACTATGTTGAGAGGGCCCGAAGAGGCTGGGATATCACTTTCAAGGATAACTTTAGTTTCACTCGATGGAGTAGTGTTGCGGACGTAATAGTTGTCGAATTTAACATCAAAACTTTCAACTATTAGTCTCGTGCATCTGATGACAACTCTGTAGGCCACCTTGTTTGTTGAATAGCCAAGAAAAATGCATTCATATAACTTTGGTGCAAATTTGTTAAGGTGATCCTTGTTGTTGATCACAAAACATCTACACCAGAATATGTGAAAGAATCATACATTTGGTTTTAGATTGTCGAGTCCCTCATAAGGTGTTTTGTTGAGATGCTTGCAGATGATGCTTCAATTTTGAATAAAGCATGTCGTCGCCATTGCTTCGGCCTAGAAGTATAGAGGAAGGTTTGCAAAGTTTAGCATAGATTTGGCTGCTTATACAAGAGTACGATTTCTTCACTCTATTACTCCATTTTACTGCGGTGTGTAGGGAGCAGAGAAGTTGTGAGTTATACCTTTGGAAACCAAGAAACTATTCAAGAGATGATTAGTGAACTCGGTTCCATTTTCACTTCGGATTCTGCAAACTGGTAGCTTGATTTGGAGTTCAATTTCTTTTATGAAGTTTATCAGAACCTACGGTGTTTCGGATTTGAGTCTTCAGAAGAAGATCCACGTGAAGCGAGTAAAATCAACTATAACCAGTATATGCTTCTAGTGATGGAGATTGGCTATGGTAGATGGACCGTAGAGATCAATACGTAGCAGCTTTAGGGGTTTAGAAATTGATGAATAAATAATAAGTGGATGACATCCCTTTTATTGTTTTCCACACTCACAAGCAGAGTAGAGTGTATCATTGCTGTACTTCAGAATGGGAAGACCTCGGGCGAGTTCTTCTGTGACAAGGTTGTTGATATACCGAAAGCTCAGATGAGCTAGTTTGCGATGCCATAACCAGCTAACTTCGGATACTGCTTTGGATAGAAAATATAACCGCGGTTTCCAAATGATCAATGAAACATCCAAGGGGTACATGGTCCCTTCAGACTTGGATTTGATCAAACAAGTGCTTCTATCGCTTGTCATGATGTAGTAATATTCAATATCAAGCTTTACCCGATAACCTACCTTGCATAGTTGGCCTACACTGATGAGATTATGTTTGAGGCCTTCTACGTAAGCAAACTTTTGTATTGAGAAGTTCCCTCTTGTTAATACACTGTAACCTCAGATGATATCGTTTGTGTTGTTACCAAAGGTGACATATCCTCCATTACATATAGGCCTGAAATCCCGAAGGTATTCTAACCTTCCAGTCATGTGCAAGGAGAAGGCACTATCGATCAGACACTCCTCTTCTTGTTCCTCCTTGCACATAGCTTGAAAATTACACAGTTAGTTTAGCACCCAAACAAGTTTGGAGCCCGGGGTTACTAGTGAATTTTTCCTAGATACATGAACAGGGATTGAGGGGATAGGTTTTGTATCAACTTTAAGACCTAGACCTGGGTGTTTTGTGGACTTTTGAGAGTTACAAGGTTTTTTAAAGTCACGAGGTCTCAGAGTATTGCAATGTTTTAGAGGATTACGAGATTGGAATTGATATGGCCTTTTCTGATGATAAAATCTAAAGGTAAGATTTTTCTCATTTAGCCAAAAACATACTTGATCGGTGGTCCAGAGGGTGTGGTGTGAGGGTTGTCACCAGTCCGAGAGTGATTCTTGACTGATTTTCCCTTGGGAATTGAAAAAGTTTGAGCATTTGACTTCCTCCTAGGTTTTGTCCTTTTGACGGACTGACATGACTTTTCTAAAGTAGGAGTCAGAAAAATTCCTTTCCATTTTGGTTCATCCAAGGAATAATTTTGAAAAATATATCTTTGAAAAGATTTGACATTCCTTTGGGATTTTTCAGAAGAGTTAGAAAAAGTTTTTACTGTACAAACCCTTTTGTCTGAAACCTTGACTGTAGTGCCTTTTGAAAAAAAATTGGAAGAAACCGATTTTTCAGGACTTTTTTTGTTTTGAAACAGATTTTTCAAGACTTTGTTTGCAAAATTGGTTTGTGTGAGTGTTTTGTTTTTAAAGTCATTTTCCCGCTTTTTACCACATGATCTAAGTTCCTCTTTGAAAACCTGTTTTGCATGAGTTTTGGGAGAACCGCAGTTCGAAGCGTTCAGTTGTGGTTTCTTGGAAGACTTTGATTGTTTATTAAAACGTGGAATAGAGTCGTCTGAACAAGAGGATTCAAGACTCTGATAGTATTGAGCAAATTCAAAATTTTCTATAGGTAACTCATGGAGAATGGGTTAAATGGTCACGGTGCTCTTTACTGTGGTCTGCGGTAAAGAAGATTGAACTACCGTAGAGTAAGTCAAGGATTATTCCTTAGTGGGACACCTTGTGGAAGGTAATTGAGTAGACTATTATCCTAGACTGCAGTGAGAGGGACTGCGGTTAGAGGACAAAGGCGGATAGTTCTCAAGAACTTCGGGACCTTCCATAAGGATCTCTTCAACACAAACTTAAGAGGCCTGAGAATTGGGATAAATTATGCTAGTGGTGAGATCTTGATCACATGGATGATCTGAGTTTCAAGAAGAATTTCCTTAATGAAAATTGTCACTCAGGTTATGAAGTCTACCGAAGTGGGCTCTAATATCTTCGGGAAATGTTTTATCATTCAATGGGAAGTGAAACTCCCGGTCCGGAGGGACATAGGGACGGTCTTTTTTAAACTGAGGTGATAAGTCCTTTGTGGTGGAATACCCATTTGACCAACCCCAATTGTACGTATTGTCTACTATACCATTATTAACAAGGTTGGTGGTAGTCGGTTGAACTGTTGACTAACAAGAGCAATAGCATTCTGGAATAACTCTTCATAATCATACTTTGTGTTAGCTCGTAAGACTGCGTAGGGTTGTCGTATTAAAGAGAGTAAGGTTGAGGAGTTATGATTTGCGGAGTCTGGGCAATAAGAGCAAGTGGCCCTCTGAAGTCAGCACAATCCTTGAGCACAGTTGATTCTTGTGCTTGGAGTTCTCCGTACAGTTTGAAAAGAGAGAGTGAGTGAATCTTCATATCACCTTGGACTATCATTTTCACGGTAGTCTAGTGTTTCCCCAAACCATTAAGAAACTAGAGATTGGTTTCATGGTTGCTTCGGACAGTGCCAACATTCGATAACTTGGTGACAATGAGGTTGAATCTTTTGAAGGAGTCCTCAAGACTCTCACCAGGATGAGCTTTGAAGCTGTTAAACTCATTGAGTACGGTAGTGAGCTTCTTGTCTTGAGCTTGCTCAGAGCCTTCATACAAAGTTTTGAGGACTTCCCAAATCTTTTTGGCTGATTTGCAGTTGATTAAGATATTAAAGTTGTTTGGGGCCACTACACATGAGATCTCATTGAAAGCAATAACATCACTATCCATTTTGTCAAGATCATCCGTAGTGGGACGATTCATTGCGTCTTGACCTCCACCAAGTCTGGCTTGAGCACCATCAGCTTGAACTAGAGTACGAATAGGGACATGAGGTCCTTCTTCTACGGATCTCCGCACATCTCGTCCAAGTATTCTTAGATACCTCTCCATCCTTTGGGACCAGTGATGATACTCATTTGCCACTAGTACTGGAGCTATATTCAAACCTCCAGCACTATTGGAAACGTTAAGTGATAATGCTTGTGCCATATTTCCTTGTTTTTGTTTTTATTCGAACCTCCAACACTGTCAGAACTCTATAAATACACATCGTAAACTCTATAAATACATATTTCCTCGATCTTAATATATGAATGTAAGTTCAGTAAGATCTTGGAGAGAAGATAATTGAGAGAAGAGAATTGAGATGCAAGAGATGTTGAGATAAGAGATGTGTTTTTCATTAGAAGCAGAGCACTCTATTTATAGAAATCCAAGAACATACAGAAGAAATAAACAAAGACTATAATTCATCAAGAAGTGTCTATGCACGGGACACTGGACAATACAATGTAAATAGAAAAGTAAAAACTAAGTCTTTGTTGCTGATAAAGTCGTTGCGGATGACTTCATCTCTTCACGTTGTGGTAGCAAAAAATATTGTGGTAGAGAGAGAAAAAGCTTTGGATTGAGAGATTTAAGAGGGTCACGTTCTTGATTCAACACCTATCTTATTATCTTTTAGGATATTTTACAAATCCTAATTTACTATCGTTGTAGGAGTTTTAACTAAGCCTAATGTATTTTTTTTTTTTGGGAAAGAGGCCGAAGCCCCGGCAAAGATAGCCTAATGTATTTTATCTACCATTGTAAGGTGTCCCTAATGGTAGTCGGATTTCTAAGGTGTTTGTAATGTATTACCATGAGCCCTTATAATCGGACGCTATTTGACGAATAATTTTTCCCGCCACGATGCTTCATCGGACATCAAATAGTGAATAATAAGAAAGTTATCCTATCGGGATTTTTGCTAGCAATCATAGGTGGGGGTGTCAATCCCCGTATAGATCTATACATATCTTCCTAACTTTTGCAAGATTAATGATTATAGGTATCGGGAAAGCCGAATTTAAACAAGGCTATTGGATGAATATTACCAGCTCACTAATGCATTAACCGTAGGTATTTTATATTTTTATCTTTTATCTTTTATCTTTCCTAGAGATTTCCTATAACTATCACAATATAAATATTTTACCTTATATTTGACAATTCTAACCTTTCTGATCTCATAATTATTTTGTGTGTGTGTGTGTATATATATATATATATATATATATATATATATATATATATATATATATAGACATACACACACACACACAGCCTAATTATTGTTATTTGAAAATATGATATTTGGGTAGAGTAATGAGTAGGTACAATGCATATCCCTGTATTTGACCAGCATAACTCCTAGGTATTATGTTATCCTAGGGATTTAGCTATTATAACATCTAGGTATTATCTATTCCTTGGCTATTGGGTATCAGGTTTGGGGGTGTGACAAACCATGTGGCCTAAAAGTAATTTTATAATAAAGCTAATCCCTCCTCCACATCACACTTAGGTGGGAAGGCCTAAAAAAAGAAGACAAAGTGAGGGTGAAAGGTTAAGCAAAAGGCAGATGGCAAGTCAAGGTGATGCAGTCAATGAAATGCAAGGAAAAGATTCCCAAGGACCAATAAATGATGGAGTGCAGAAGCTATCAAGGAAACATATCAGTGTTACTTGTAGCAAATGCAAGAATAAGGGATACAACTCTAGGACCTGTAAAGGGCAAGGTGGGAATCAATCCAAGAAGTGAATTTGGTTGTTTGTTATGGTGCAATAACTATTTGGTTGTTTCTTGTTAAAAATTGTTTGTTTTTGAATACTTTACTTATGGTATGATGATGTGGTTATGTATGGTGCAAAGATACTTATATGCTTAATTTGGTAATTGTTTTGGTTCCACTCATGTGGTTAATGAAATGTGCATTTTGGTTAAATTATGACATATATTTTGGTAATGTACTTTTATTACATTTTGGTTCTATTTATGTGCTTATATTTGACTATTAATACACATTTTGAACACATTTTCACACTTGAATATCATTTATATAATTAACAACATTGGAATGCATTACAAACATGATCAAGTCAACTTACTACAAAATCATACTATTTTTATACCAACACATTGGAATTCATTACCCTTCATCACCTGATCAACAAAAAACCCCACATTTGTCTAACCATATCCCTTACATAGACCAAATACCAAAGATAAAAATCACAAACATAAACCAACTTGCACATAAATACATCTTCAGCTTGAAACCTTCATCCTTCAATGCATCACACCTTGCCTCCAACATGTTGTTCGTGCTTAAAAGTCCGTTGCACTGTTCCTCTAACATGTTGAGACTTCTTACTAGCCCATTGCACCTTTCCCCCAATGTATTGATGTTTCTTAGCGGACCAGGTATGATGGTTTTACTCCTAGCAAACATATGCGGGTCAACCCACCTGATAAACCCACAAATGGAATCCTTAGTAGGGCACGCATAAAACATCCTTCTGGGATTCAGTGATGTCAAAGACGTTTTCGCCAAAGCGAGCTTTCCACAAAAACAAACCACCATTGTTTGATTGTAGGCCAGGAATGAGAAAATGGAAGAAAATAGTCGTTGGGGAAGAATAGTGAAGGACGTTGGGGAAGACCAATCGTTAGGGAAGAAGCTGGTAATAGAAAATTGTATATAAAGGGGGTTTTATTTTATCTTATGTATAAATGGTCCCTAGAAGTAAAAAGATGAAAATACCCTCATGTGGAAGGCACATGAGGGGGTTCACAGATTGTTTTAACGGAGACGATGATGCTAAAAAACTCGTGGTTTGGACCAAACCCACAAAAAATACATACCACATGGACCATTTTTGCAATTTTGTCGTACAATATTGATCTCAGTTCTCTCTGATTCGTAGAGCTTTTATTCCTTTGCAACAACACATATTTTTTCCTCATAAGAATTTCTAATTTATTACAATTTTGATGTGCACAAAAGTACCCACTAATTTTAATATTTATAACCTAACAAACTTAGACTAACTATGCACTTATAGGCAGTGTACCTAGTCAGATTACAGTATAACTTAGGTAAGTCAGGTGTCGATCACAGGGAACGGTGTTACTAATTAATCTACTTACTATTAAATTAACCTAATTTATTAACAAATTTAATAAGGGGTTTTATCTGATTTTGCAAGATCATATGAACTTAAATCAAATTAAATAAAAAAACACTCTTGCTTAGTTGAATCCACTTCTTTCTTATGAGTAGCTAATGATTATGGGTTATTAAGTTGGTTTTTAGTTATATTAGTAATTTAGTTCTATCTTACCAATAAGTAACTAATTCATGTCAAACCATGTATGTTCACACATAATTAAACACAGAACTAATTATGAATGTAAATATGTTATGTAAGATTTGTTGTATAAACGCAATTATGGTCACAATTCACGTTCTCTAGCACAACTAAGATTTATTCAGTTTAATTACCAACTAAGATTGGTCAATCCTAGCTCTAACAATTTAATGTTCACTAAATTATTAGGTAAACAAGTTCATGCAGTTTCATGGTCACTAAGCTACACAGAACATGCAATCTAGCAATTAGATAAACAAATAATAACATGCTAGGTTATACAAATCAAACACAAACAATTCTTACCAACTCAAATTAATCCATAAACATATAACTATTCATAAGTTCAGAGCTTCATCCAGCTAAGTAAGAGTAGCTAGATTCAGCTGCTCATCATAGTAATTAAAGTAACACAGCTAAAACTAATGAAAGACATGTTCATAATCAACTAAAATATAAAACTTTACTTCTTTTGGTGTTGAAATCCCTCTTCCAGGACCTTTCTTCTCCTGGAACTCCTTTTCTTCTACCAAAAGTCTACTTTTCATAATAATCAGGAGGACTTATATAATCCTCAAAAACCCGCGCCACGTCGTGGCCAGATGCGCCACGTCGTGGGCTTCAAGTAAACCGTATCCTTCAAGGAAATCCTCCGCGTCGCGATGTTTATCTTCTGGAACACCTGTGCCACGTCGTGAATTGAGCTCTTATCGTGAATTTATTATTTTCTTGTCTTCCAAGCCTCCCATGTTCCCCATTTTGTCACCTCTGGTCCCTCTCTTCGAAAATCCTTTGTATTAACTAAAAATAACAATTTAAACTCATAAATATCATTATTCTGAACATATTATCAATTTATTAATAAAAATGTACTTAAATACTGCCTAAAAATAAGTATAAATATGGCAATATCAAAATACCCCACACTTAGGCTTTGCTTGCCCTCAAGCAAATTTAAACATAATTCTTAATTACTAACACTACACATAACAATCCGACTCTACTTCAGCCATTATGTCAAAACCTCAACGCATGCATTTGTGTCTACAATTCACCTAAAGTACCCCCCCCCCCAGACTTTAAATACTAACAATATTCATAAACACTCGCCCACTTTTTCCGAAAAATGCTCATTTTATGCAACCCTCCGAATCCATCTTCAGAAAACCTCTTAACCTCAAGGTATTTTTAGTTGAGCAACCTAAGCATATATAAACTAGAATTACAATTTTTTTCCGATACCACTATGGAGCTCTTTAGGAATTCTTCACTTCTTTAACAACTTGATCTTTGATTTCTTTGAATTCACTACCTTATTTGATTTGATTTCTTGGTATCTTCAACTTTTTGAATTTCTTGGAATTTTGATCTTTTGATCTTCACTTTATTTGCTCCAAAATTCTTCAAACTTTTTCGTAATTCTCTCTCTTTTTTTTACATGTACCTCTCTTTTTTCACTCAAAACCTACATGCTTAAGCAGAGGCGCTCAACCTCAACCTTTATTGGTTAATGATAATAATTTTCCTGGATACATTTCAGGTTTAGGCTGCTAAACATATTGCATCCTTGAAACCGAGCGGGGTTATGTTTTTGTTCCATGATTTCACTAAAATAAGGGAAGCCACAAATGCACTATAACGTATATTGGCTCAACTAAACATTTGAACTTTCATCGGATCATCCCGCATAATACTAGCAATTATAGCTCAAATTATTATTACTAGATTCAATTAATAAAAATTTGAATTTTCAAAATTTTCTAGCAATTTACTTCTAGCAATTTACTTTTTCTACCCTACCCCACACTTATTTCATACAATGCCCTCATTGTATGTATAAAAACAAATGAAAATTAAAGAAAAGGGAGAAAAAGGAATAGACTCCCCTGGGATAGCGGCATGAGCATCTCTAAAAGTGTGGAAAATGTGCAATTGGACTTCCAAAAATAGAAACTCAGTGTAGAACTGGTTGAATACGTAAATAAACCACAAACAAGACTCGAAACTTCAATTCGTCAAAGTGGGTATTTGTAAGGAAAAATGTGGCAATGATAAACTGGATCACGTCGTGGCATATATCTGGACACGTCGTGATATGGGTTGAAACCGCGAACACCAAAATGCTGAACTACTACAAACTGCAAGAGTGCCACGACGTGGCATAAGGAATCCACGTCGTGGAAACTGGGCATCAGTAGAAAATGACTTATTTGATTTATTTACTCTAGCAGCTTTGACCAATGGCTAACTGGTGTCCGACACTTCTATGCAAATATATTTCCCAACTATAACCTCTCTCCTAATATACCCCACACTTATCTTGAATTGTGGGTTCTGACTCACGACTCTAAGCTTCCTTGACTAGACAAACACGACTCGAAAGTTAACCTTCTATGCTCCTTAGAATTCCAACGCTAATCTGAAAAGTTAGAACAACCCAAAAGAAACAAAAAGTAACATCATAGTTTTAATAAGGTTTTACATCACACACCAAAGTCAAACTAAAAAAAACTACTCAAAAAAAAAAAAATCAAATCAATCATCATCTTGATCTTGTGCTCCACTTGGCCCTGCCTCATCATTTTGCGGACGCCATAGCTCATCCCATGTCGGAAAATAGGGATATTGTGGTGGCATAGCAGGTGGTCGGGTCACACCCAAATGTGAATAAATACCCTCGGTAAGCTGGGTATGGTAAATGGCATGACCCCGTAGATTATCCAAATATGTTCCCACCCGACTCTGAAAAGGGTCGGTGGGCACTCCCTGCACATACTGCGAAGCAGCACGTTCTCGCTCGACCTCACCTCTAACCCGCACATTTCGACGCCTCGGCCTAGCTGGTGGTTGCTGTCCCGGCTGCCCCTCCTCCTGCTCGTCATCTATCGGCGGTATAACAAAACGACCCCCGATATTCACCACCGCTCGCATCACACCCAAGACTTGAATGGTCAAGTCTGTGTCCGGGAATCGAGTAAGATTCCTCACAAAGTCATGGGTCAAAATATGATATGACCTAGCCAGGCGAGTAACCAAATGCCCCTAGTAATCGGGCTCCCAGGCCTAGAATTGGCCGCTTTCTTCCCCATAAACCTTGCCAACATATAAGGCAAATCACAGCAAACCCCCGAGGTAATAAGACTCCATAAATAAAATAGATTCTGGATGGGGACCTTGTCACCATGATGCTTGTGATTGATTGAAAACGTGATAAGGCGGTGCAAAAATCGGAAAACAGGATTCCGAATTTGTGACTCACTCGAGTCACGAGTGTTGTACTCATGGTTAGAAATGCCCCGCCAAAACTGCACATCCAAAGTACCTGGAGCAAAATTCTGCACACATCCAAGCAAGAAAGGGATAAAAAACGGAGATTGCGTCTCCACTTCCGTATAGAGCCCCATACGCCAAGCAAATTCCCGAAGGCTACACTCACGATATACACCACCCAAACGAAAAACAAGTGCTCTATTGTAGGTGACATTAAGGGTGCGTTCTTCGAAACATACGGTAGAGAAAAATTCTACCGACAATTCCCGGTACACGGGTTCTTGAATGGTGAATAAATTCCTCCACCTGTGACAAGTGAATGAAAATTGATCTCCAACATAAGTCTTCGACCAATAATGTCCTAGCTCCGCTACCATTCCCACTCCACCTAGCCATCCCCAATCAATAATTGGGGCTATTGCAAACTCCCTATTGTATAACCATCCAAGCCGATTCTCGTAGGTTGTTAGCAATGGTCGGGGAATGTTTTGAGGAAACTGGTATAAAGGATGTATGCTTGCAACATCTATCGGGTCTTCATCCTGCGGAACAGCTCGTCGTGGTCCCATTTCTGCAAACAAAGCAAACCAAAACAACAAACAACCAACACATTAAACAGTTTAAACAAGTTCACAGAAGTCACGACGTGGCCAGGCTGCGCCACGTCGTGGGTCGCGTCGGTCACAGATTCTGACTCGGTCTATATGCATGCAATATCTACTAAAATCAATGGTTGGGGTTTGTTCCTATGACCATTAAAGGGATATTTAATCTAAAATCAACCACTAGATTCAACCAATTTCGTGAATCATACAAACCCTAACCATGCAAACTTGAAATTGGAAGAATTACTACAAAATAATGAGTAAAACACGTACCAAATAGATTAATTGGCAAGATCTTGCAAGGAAATTAGAAGTAGAATAAGAAATTGGCTGTGGGGTTATAATGTTTCCATTCGTGCGGAAGCCTCAAGTGAGAATGAGAATTATCGGTCAAAGGGTTTTAAGGAAATGGTCCCCCTTGATTTTTAAAGGCCACGACGTGGCTGGCTATGCCCACGTCGTGGACCTTAAATTGTTTTTCAATCGCGCATTCCTTTTAGCCCACGACGTGGCTGGGCTATGCCCACGTCGTGGAAACTGCCAGACGCAAAATTCTTAATAATGTTTATCATATTAATTAATTATTTTGCATATCATTCATTATTTAAAGTTCCATACAGCTAATTCTCTACTAATTACCGGTTTTTTAGATGATGAATCGATGTCTTTCCTAATTAAAAAGAAAAGAAAGAAAAGAAAATTTTAAAAAGAAAATGCAAACCAAACTCGGGTTGCCTCCCGAGAAGCGCTTCTTTTTCTTGGAGTCTTGAGTTGGACTCCATGCCTTCTACGTTGAATCTTCGGAAGAGTCCTCCACCAAGATCTTTTGTTCCTTGAACCGCCTTTTGTAAGCTTGAACTCTCCTTTTATACGCCTTCTTTGAATTCTCCTTTTTAGCTTTTCCCTTTTCTTCAAGCTTGCGTTTTGTGCCCTTGGTTTCCTCCTTGTACTTTATGTCATTCTCTTCTGCTTTCACCACCAGCCTTGTTACTCTTGAAGTGACCTCCTCTTCATCACTTGTTATTTCCTCATCCTCTTTGCTTACCCAAGAAGGCGGGCTCTTGTAAGCTATGACTTCAATCAAATATGGAACAGATGCCTTTGGTTTTGTCCTTTTGACTTGATGAACTACCTTTATCTCTTCTTCCATAAGCTTTTCCAGTTCTTCTAGTTCATTCTCTTCATTAATTGTGAACACCTCTTCTTTATTTTCTTGAAAGTCATCCTTTATCCCAAAGACTTCTTGTTCATCTCCAACCCTCAAAGTTAGCTTAGACTCGCGGATATCAACAAGGGCACCAGCAGTGTTGAGCAATGGCCGATCTAGGATTATCGGGACATTCGGATCTTCTTTCATGTCTAAGACTACAAAGTCTATCGGAAAAACAAATTTTCCAATTCTCACCAAAATATCCTCCACTATGCCTCGGGGTTGTGTCACCGAACGGTTCACCATGTCAATCTTCATTTTTGTAGCCTTCATCTTCTGAATCTCCAATTTTTGATAAAATGAAAAAGGCATTAGATTAATACTAGCCCCGGAATCGGCTAAAGCATTAACCTTCATTTTATTCCCAACCTCGCATGGAAGAGTGAGGCGTCCAGGATCCCCCATCTTTTCTGGTGTTTCTCCCAACACAACTTTTGAAGTTTGTTCACTTAGAATCACTGTAAACTGCTTCTTTAATTGCCTTCGCGTATCTATCAAGTCTTGCAGTAATTTCTGGTTCTCGGAAGCTTTGGACAAGGATTCAACAAAGGGAGTATTAATTGGAATCCTTTTCACACGCTTCACAAACTCTAAATGTTCCTTCTCCAGTTGACTAAGTGTTGCGCGGGTGGGAAATGGCATAGGTGGATGATAAGCTGGAATAGGCTCAAAGGATTTTTGCTCAGACTTGCACCACGTCGTGGCCAGAGGAGTTTCACATCGTGGCAAGCCTGGTTCAACACTTTCTCCATTTTCGATCCTTAATTTCTTGGGCTGCTGCGGTTCTTCTTCCAACGCCTCCAGGAACTCAGATATTGTATCTTATTCAGTATCGATGGCCATTACGTGAGATTGGGCTTGTACTTCGGGACTCTTCGGGGACAATTTTTCATGAACTAAAGTGGCTAGTTGACCAAATTGTACTTCAAGGTTATGGATGGAGGCTTGTTGGTTCTTTATCAATGTTTGTTGTTCCATGATAGCGGAATCCGTGGCCTCGTGTCGCTTTTCCGATGCTTCCATAAATTTCATTAAAATGGTCTCTAGGTCGGGTTTCTTCTCGGTTGGTGGCTGCTCCTTTTGATAGAGGCCTCGACTTGTCTGCCTATACTTCTCTTATTTTTGCTTCTTATACTCTTCATATGGCAGCCACTCCTTCTTCGGTTTCCTCCAGTCCTCATCAAACTTATCCCCATTAGAGTAGCACACTTGAGCTTTTCTGTTCCCAAATTCATCCACGTTGCAGTCCTTGGTCAAGTGTGGGCCACTGCATCGCTCGCACCCCACTCTTATGGCATGTATCGACTGGTCCATTTGTGTTATCCTGCGATCCATGTTATTCAGCATGGCCATGACAGCTGCAATTTCTTCAGTTTGGGCTCCTCCACCGCCTTTGCTTCCATCTTGCCTCGGGTTATGGTATTTGCGAGAGTGTTTCGCGAATTCTTCAATTAGCTCCTTGACCTCCCTTGGATTTTTCCTTGTCATCGGTCCTTGAGAATCAAGGATTTGTCTTGTCATCACATTGACCCCATCATAAAAGATTGACATCTCTTGTTGCACATTTAGGTCATGTTGCGGGCAGTTTCTGAGTAAGCCCTTGTACCGCTCCCATGCTTCGTACAGTGACTCCCCCGGCTGTTGCTCAAAGTTGGCTATTGCCTTCTTGAATTTGGCTATCTTGGATGGCGGGCAAAACTGGTCTAGGAATTTCTCATGCATTTGAGCCCAAGTGGTGATTGTACCCAGTGGGAGTGCTTTTAACCACTCCTTAGCAGCTCCTTTGAAAGTGACGGGCAACATCCTAAGCAAGACTGTGTTCCTGTTGACATTTGGGACATTGAAGTAATCTGCAATGTCGTTGACTTCATCTAGATGCTTAAAAGCATCCTCATGGTCTTTCCCGAAAAATGGGATGTCCTTCAGCGCAGTCAATATGTGTCCCTTCAGCTCGAATGTGGCATTGGCAGGTATTGCGGGTTGGACTAATCCGGGACCCACATCTTCTCGGATCCGCTTCTTATAAGCTCCCATGGACATTTCTTCAATTGCTGCCATCTCGTTCCTTGGCTCGTTCTCGGGTTCACTTGTGTGTTCTTCAAATTCTGGCTCGGTATCGCTTTCGTACTCGGTTTGCATGGGTGTATGATCCAAATGCTCAATATTGCTCTCGTGCTTTGCTGATGAACTTGACTCTCCTGTCTTCTTTCCCGACTTCCTAGAGAAGGCTGACTTCAATTCTTGCAAGGGCGTCTTTTTCTTGTGAATTGTAGACTCGGGATCTTCTAGTGGTGGCACCAATGGTGTGTTTGAGCCTCTGGTCATTAACTCCTGCAACTTGCTAAACTAAAACGTAAAACTGGACTAAAATAAGAAAAACTAAAAAATGAACTCTCAGATTTCACGTCGTGAGTGTACTAAATCTCACGTCGTGAACTCTGTGCCAAACAGAAAAAATTAAACTAAGATAAGCTAGCAAAATAAATAACCAATTAAACTTTCTGCAGATTTAAAAACGATTAATCTAATGCAGCTAAATAAACTAATAATCTGCACCGTTCCCCGGCAACGGCGCCAAAAACTTGATGTGCACAAAAGTACCCACTAATTTTAATATTTATAACCTAACAAACTTAGACTAACTATACACTTATAGGCAGTGTACCTAGTCAGATTACAGTATAGCTTAGGTAAGTCGGGTGTCGATCACAGGGAACGGTGTTACTAATTAATCTACTTACTATTAAATTAACCTAATTTATTAACAAATTTAATAAGGGGTTTTATCTGATTTTGCAAGATCAGATGAACTTAAATCAAATTAAATAAAAACACACTCTTGCTTAGTTGAATCCACTTCTTTCTTATGACTAGCTAATGATTATGGGTTATTAAGTTGGTTTTTAGTTATATTAGTAATTTAGTTCTATCTTACCAATAAGTAACTAATTCATGTCAAACCATGTATGTTCACACATAATTAAACACAGAACTAATTATGAATGTAAATATGTTATGTAAGATTTGTTGTATAAACGCAATTATGGTCACAATTCACGTTCTCTAGCACAACTAAGATTTATTCAGTTTAATTACCAACTAAGATTGGTCAATCCTAGCTCTAACAATTTAATGTTCACTAAATTATTAGGTAAACAAGTTCATGCAGTTTCATGGTCACTAAGCTACACAGAACATGCAATCTAGCAATTAGATAAACAAATAATAACATGCTAGGTTATACAAATCAAACACAAGCAATTCTTACCAACTCAAATTAATCCATAAACATATAGCTATTCATAAGTTCAGAGCTTCATCCAGCTAAGCAAGAGTAGCTAGATTCAGCTGCTCATCATAGTAATTAAACTAACACAGCTAAAACTAATGAAAGACATGTTCATAATCAACTAAAATATAAAACTTTACTTCTTTTGGTGTTGAAATCCCTCTTCCAGGACCTTTCTTCTCCTGGAACTCCTTTTCTTCTGCCAAAAGTCTACTTTTCGTAATAATCAGGAGGACTTATATAATCCTCAAAAACCCGCGCCACGTCGTGGCCTGATGCGCCACGTCGTGGGCTTCAAGTAAACCGTATCCTTCAAGGAAATCCTCCGTGTCGCGATGTTTATCTTCTGGAACACCCGTGCCACGTCGTGGGCTTCACCGCCACGTCGTGAATTGAGCTCTTATCGTGAATTTATTATTTTCTTGTCTTCCAAGCCTCCCATGTTTCCCATTTTGTCACCTCTGGTCCCTCTCTTCGAAAATCCTTTGTATTAACTGAAAATAACAATTTAAACTCATAAATATCATTATTCTGAACATATTATCAATTTATTAATAAAAATGTACTTAAATACTGCCTAAAAATAAGTATAAATATGGCAATATCAAATTTCATCAATTAGATTCTCAAATAATCATAATATTATATATATGTCAACCATATAAACAGATGAACTGGTGATTGTTATTTAAAAAATCCTAAAAACATTTGAAGACATTATCTCTTATACTTATTTTATAAAATTAAGTATTTAAATATAACTACTTAATATTATAGAATTATTACAATGCACATAGAAAGCCTTTTTTTATATTAGTAGGATGTGTGTATGTATGTATTTGTTTTAAAATAAGTTATAAGGTTGAAAGAGAAGTATGTTACTTAAAACAAGAGTAATAAATGGTATGTAGAGAGGGGATGGGGTCATGATGTCTTGATAAAACGCAACAAATGGAAATAAACCCAATGCAATATTTAACATTTAGCATCCAACACCTTTAGAATTACTCTTTCGCCCCCCAACACTCTCACATGCCTTTGCCCTCCCCTCTTGCTCAACTAATAACATATAAACCACTTGAATTAGGAGTATCTTTTAAGTTTGAATTTATACAAGTGATATTATATAATTTTAAATATCTGCATGGATAACATAATCCTTTTCATAGACTGTGCACATATTAATTTAGCCGAATATGAGATACTCTTTCTTAAGTTACATATTAATTTGACTGCTCTCATACTAAAATCATTTACCTGTCTACTAGAGTTTTTCCCATCATTTTTAACAAGGTCTATGTAAATTTTACCTTTTTATATATTGGCTAAGTCATAAGTGTCCTAGTAAAAAATATATGTTAAAAGGTTGATACAATGATAAGACATGTTAGATCAAAAGCTATCAAAGTTAGATCTCTACGATTATCCACTATACCAACAATTAATAGTTAATATAAAGCTTGTCACTATTATGGCCTAACTAATATGGGCATTTATCACAAACATATAAGATCATTCTTTCTAACAGCCTAAAAGGTTCAGATTTAAATCCTGAAATATGGAATGACTTATTACATATGAGAAATAAATCAATTACCTAAATTCACTTTTAAACATATTAACTATCTGTTGTTTAGTTTCTTTACAAAAACTAAAACACGACCAAAATTTGATTAATACAATAGATAAAGAAAAAACCTATACTAATACTAAATAAAGATTCATTCTACCACATCTCATTCTGTCATTCAATTTGTTACATCTCATTTTGCCATAATTTTGATATATTTATTGTGCACTTGTCATTTACTTTATTTTTAATTTTTCAATATATCATTAATTTAGTTTTAATAAATTAAATATGTCATAATGACTATTAATTTTAAATTTTAAATTTCAATTTCTAATAAATTACCGTTTAAACATTCATATTTAACAGTTTGTTATAATTAACTCGTTTAATAAGGGTTAGTACACGAGTCTGATAACTAAACACGTAATTTTAATTTATTTATTTTTCGCATATTAATTTTTTTTAAGTATTTTTCCACATAATTTTCACTTATTTCAAATTTCAAATTCACATAAACTTTCCGTTTAATCATTCGTATTTAACATTTTGTTTTAATCAACACATAAAGTATACGAATCTCACAACTAATTGATAATATTAACAACCCACATTGGAAGAGATTTTATTTTTTCTTAATTTATATTCCGTTTTAGAGTATGCATGTGATCTATGAATATGACTTTCACATCCACTAATTCACAATTAGAGAATTGGATCCACTAATTCACAATTAGAGAATTGGATGTGGGCAACAAGATGCAACACCAAGTTGTGTCATCTCACATATCACCTAAACAAATGGTGTTATAACATCAAGTGGGGAAATGGGCAACAAGATGCAGCACCAACTTTTTAACAATAAATATGTTTTATTTTTATATTTTTTTTCGAAATTAGTTTTTTTTTTCTTTTTCGTTTTTGTTATTTTTTTAATCACTAAAATGAAACATAACATCTAAATAAAATATATTTTTATAGAACATAATATTAAAAAAACAAAAAAGACATAATTTTTAAAAATCTAAAATTATAATTATAATAAAAACTACATTAAAAGACAATATTAATTAAACCTAATATATAAACATTTTACTACGATGTAGTAGTTTTATTCAACACTGAATCAAATCGCAGCAACTCCCACGCTTTCTCGAACGCATATATATGTCCCATCTCGATCCGATATTGTTCTTTTGCAGTGTTGAACAAATCCACGTCATTGGTTCCGCTTTGTTGTTGCGTCTTAAACTGGTTATCAATGTCGTTGACTTTTGTGCACCGGTTGCTAATTTGAATCAATTTGTTACTAAGCATGT
This sequence comes from Lactuca saligna, assembly GCF_052625555.1. Classification (NCBI taxonomy): domain Eukaryota; kingdom Viridiplantae; phylum Streptophyta; class Magnoliopsida; order Asterales; family Asteraceae; genus Lactuca; species Lactuca saligna. The sequence continues at coordinate 32,379,572 of NC_136424.1, forward strand.
CTGTATTGTGATTTTGTTTTTTATTCAATATAGTGTGAAATTTTTTGCACACCGCCTCCCAATAAGCACATTTCTTCACCCTATTTCTACGATATTCGTCTTTTGAAATACCACACCATGCTTGCACCAAAGCAGTTTCTTCATCTGTTGTCCACCAATGTAGAGCTTCCTTATTTTCCATGTCAACCACTATAGCTTTCCCTCTCTCTCCCATTTGCGTTTCAACGGATGGTTGTGTTGGAATGTTTGAACTTTGCTACATTTTATGTTGTTGAAATAGAAGTATAGAAAGAAAGAATGAAGATGTGTATAAAATAGGTGAGAATGAAATGTATTTATAATTAGAAAAAAATATTTTTTTTAATATTGTAAATGACCCCAAATTGGCAACGGTAAAATGGTAACGTTCCAAAATTGCGCGTTTTATCGTGTGGTAATGGCAACGACTTGTGTCATAACGAGAAACAACGAGTAGGGGGCGGTGTTCCCCTGTCATTACGCCGTTTTGAACGTCCAGCTCAGCCTCCACGAGCACGAGTACAACCCACACCGAATACTCTTATAGATAAGCTAGATTGAACTTGGCTTCGAAGGACTAAACGTATGTGTGAATTTGCATATGGATAATATGGAAAAGAAAACTCAAACACAGACACGCATACATAAATGTATGCATACATATATAACTACTTAACCGACTATTAAACCTCGGTCATTAGTTTTTTCATTAGTGAATGGTTAAAAAGTCTCAACCCGGTCCTGGGAAGGTGTGTGAAATCCTCTCAGGTCAAATAATTTATTTGATATATATATATATATATATATATATATATATATATATATATATATATATATATATATATATATATATATATATATATATATATATATATATATATATATATATATATATGCCAGTTTTTAAAGCATCCTATATATAGTAACCTTTTCATTTGACACCACACCACCTTTTCTTTCACAAACTCTCTCTCTCTCTCTCTCTCTCTCTCTCTCTCTCTCTCTCAATCAAAAGGCCTAAATAGTGACAGAATTTCCCAAAATGGCCTTGAAGAAGTCATCAAACAAGCTCTCACAAGCTGCACTTGTTAAGCATATCATGAAGAGGTGCTCAAGCTTAGGAAAGAAACAACATTATGATGACGTACCCAAGGGCCATTTCGTCGTTTACGTTGGTGAAAACCGCAGCCGCTACATCATACCAATTTCATTCCTATCGAGGCCCGAGTTCCAAAGTCTACTCAGGCAAGCGGAAGAAGAGTTTGGGTTCGATCATGACATGGGGCTAACCATCCCCTGTGAAGAAGAAGTCTTTCAATCACTTACTTCACTGCTTCGATTCTGAGTGAATTAGCTAGATTTACTAATATTATTTTCCATTTTTTTTTTGTTTTACTTCAATTACTTATGTTAGATTTACTCTAACCATGCTTTAAGAAATTATTTGAAGAAAAACCCAAAACATGAAATGGGCCTTTTCAACTAATTTTGTAAATTCTAAAGCATTTTTCTCACAATATTTTTGATTCTTTTGGCTTATTATTTGAAACTTATATTTGTCCGTTAGTCATTTAAATAATGTTAATGGCCACTTAATTACCTTCACCTAGCTTCGAAAATGACATTCTTTCTTTGTGTTAGACGATTAGAATTGCAGCTATATATTTTGTAAAATTAATAAACTTAGTTAGGAAAATAGATTATAATTGAATGTTTCTGCTAACCCTAGGGAAGCATAGACATTGTAGACTAGTTCAAACAAAGATGATAGATATGAAAGTTGTGGAAAAGAAAAAGTTAATTAGATTAATATATCTTTAGTATGTTTATTTATAAATGTAAACGAGTCGATCTCTTACACTTCGTTTTTCTGTGCAACTTAACGAGAGAAAAGAAATGAAATAGATGGAAATGATAAGAATTTTAAAAAAAATGGTGTTTTCGAATTTCATTAAAGGAAGGAAGTGGAAGGAAATGAAATGATCACTTTTTCTCCTAACTTTCCTTCCAATTGGGAAGAATTTTGAAAGAAATAACAAAATGATTAATTTTCCTTCCACTCTTCTCCAACTCGAAAACACAAAAGAAAACCTTCTTTTCCTTTCCCTTCTCTTCTTTTCCCTCCTTACATTATTTTTTTTTTCTATTCTTTGCTTAAACTCGGAAACTAAGCATTAGTAAAAAATTAACAACAAAATCTTCAACATGTTATTTTATTCCTATGCTATAAGGCTAGAGGGAATGGTGTCACATTTGTTAAATTAAAAGTATTGTCACATACATGTTATTTTATTCCTATGCTATAAGACTAGAGGGAGTGGTGTCACATTTGTTAAACTAAAAATATTCTCACATAGGCACGACATAGGATTTGTCACGCTCTTCAAAATTGTCATTTAGAGGGCACATGCCACTTTTTTCATGCTATTTTTTTAATTATATTTAATTTATATAAAAAATAATCAATTTAAACAAATTAACTTTTATAAAAATTTAAATTTCATTAACTTGAAAGGAAATTACAAACGCACATAAAAAAATATGTCTTAGAAGAAAAACACAAGACACTTTAAATTAAATAAAACACAACACACTTGAAATTAAAATAAAACATAAGACACGTCAACTTAAAACAAGCTTCAAATTAAAACAACACATAAGAAAACTTCATTCGAAATATTGATGTTGTTTGTCTGATCTACTCATAACTTGTCAAAACTCTACAAACCAGAAAAGGTTTGTTACTTTCGGCACAGAAACTTCGAAGAGCGTTAGGGAACAACATTTCATAATTTTCACCATTTGCAGAATTTTGCCTTAGCCTACTATAATAATGTGAAACTATACCAACATTGCATTTGTTGATCTCCATTTGGCAAAGATTTAATTCATATTTTGTTGGCTCCCTACAGCTACATCGTAGTTGTTCCGTTAGGTGATCCTATTCCATAAAGAATTCTCATCTAGGTGGTTGATGTGATTCGGATATTCACTTATATAGATCTATGCGCGAGCAAAATTATCTCTTCATCTTTTATAACATCTAAATCTTGGTGCTATGAATTCTAAAAGCATTTTTGGATTTTTGGTTAGCCACGATGTGGCAGTGCGTTATTGGGGGTGTGCATCCTTAATGAGTGCCACGTCGTGGCACTATTTTGGCCATGTCGTGGCATCTATTTTATGTAAAACCCTATCTCTGGGTTTTTGCCCCTATTAAAGAGATGTGATGGTTAAAGTTTTCACACCCTTAGTCTCCATCACCCACCCTCCTTCTCACTGTCATTGTAGCCCTAGCCTCCATTGTTGAAGATCTTAAGCTTTAGTTGGTATTTTGGTGTTTTGAACAAGATGGAAGCACACTTGGGATGTAGATCTAGCTTGCAAGCTTCATCATTGCCTCCGACCTTATATTTTAGACCTTTATAAATGGTCAAGATTTAACCTTTATTGCTTTATGTCTCTAGATCTAGGTTTTTTTCCCCATTTTCTTCATGATGATGTAGTTAGAGTTGGAGGATCCCATAAAGTTAGAAACTTTATGGATCCTTATGTTCCTTGATGTATCATATACTACAGATCTGAAGTGTGTTGTGGTTTTGGAACACCTTGCATGAAATATTGGTGTTTTCCTTCACTTTTGACCTAGCTTGAGCCCTAGCCATGTATTGGGCATGCATAGCCAAAAAGTAGCAATCTTTAGGACTTAATGGTTGTTAGGAAGCTTTCTAGAAATGATGCATGGTTGGCTTAATGATTGGGGGGGGAGGGTGAATCCATTAAGTTGTGAACATTCATTGTCCACGGCGTAATAACCTGTTCACCACGATGTGGTGTCTTGGGTGTTTGCGACCGTCTTGGAATTTTTTTCCAAGGTGTGGCAATGGATGTGGCAATGGTTTTCCTTACGATTGAGAGATTGGTTTGGGACCAAACTCATTAGCCACAATGTGGCCATTGCTTGGCCATGACGAGGGGCTAGTCGAAGTCAAACTTTGATTGTTGACTTTTTAACTAGATTTTTAGTATTAGAGTGTAGACTAAGGTGAGACCTTGTGTGATTCAATAGGTGGGCAGTAGCATCTATTTCGTGAGGCTGAGCTTAGATTTGTTTGATCCTATAAGAAAAGTAAGTATTCTCACTATACTATGTATGATACTAACTGTCTTTGTAACTCTTGCATGTGTATGTTGGTTTGGGACCTTTTAATATATGTTGGGTTGGGCCCATTTATATGTATGTTGGATTAGGCCCATTTTGGATGATTGGGCTTATCCTATTTGTATGTACATTGGGCTGGGCCCAATTGTATAGTATGTAGTATTTTGGGGAACTCACTAAGCTTTGTGTTTACAGTTTGTGGTTTAAACATTTTTCAGGTACTTCCAATTACAGGTAAAGGGCCCGGCTTGACTGCACAACACCCCTTTATGATTGATGCATCAAAGATTATATTATTCTGATGATTTTGATACATTTTCACTATGATTGGTTTGGAAATACATGATGTATGGATTTGATGATTTTAAAAATGAAAATTTTTATCAGTATTTTTGAGACGTTACATCTTTGCTCTACATACGATCCTTTTTTAGAGATGAAGAAGATTAGAAGATGATGGAAAATATAAAAGGGTAATGATTAAGGTTTGAATGTGGTGAAAAACAAAGAAGGATGTTGGTGTTTATAGTGGATGATGTAAGGTTTAAATTTTGAAAAGTTGAAAAAAACGGTTGTATTTTGAACTCGGCAAGCCGAGTTGGTGGCATGGTGTTTATTGAGGCCAACTCAAACATGTCGAGCCTTTCCATAGCCCACTCCTCCAACCCAAAAGTCATTAAAACAATATTATTTTGGTCTTGAACATATAAAAGCAATATATACAATTATTTGTTGTTTTCCTACTACAAAAGTCAACAATATCAAAAATGTTATTTTTATTGGTTTTCTATATTATGAATGAGAGAGATAGAGAGGGAGATAAAATCTAAAATGATAAATTTTATTGGTTTCCTAAAGAGAAAAGAACAATAACAATAACAACCGTGTAAATTCCATTAGAATGGGATATAAGTGATGTATATGTCAATAATCAAGCTTCAATGAACCTTTATGTCATATATGTAACGTCCCAAATTTTTCTAAGTAAAATTTCATTCATTCATTTCCAAAACCCAACACATTGTGATAATGTATAAAATAGTTATAAAAGTACAAATCGTGTCATGACAGTGGAATGTTGGTAGATATGGTGCGATCATGCTAGACCTTTCTCTTTCGAACCGGAAGTACCCGAAACCTTAAACATAAAACTGTAAACACAAAGCTTAGTGAGTTCCCCCAAAATATCCCATACAATACATATCTCTTTTAACTGGTACTGAGAGTATTTCATCCCCTTTGGTCTCTTTCAATCGGTATTGGGTCTATTTCACCCCCTTTCGGTCTCTTTCAATTGGTATTGGGTCTATTTCACCCCTACAACTAATCATACAATCATATTAGCAAGAGTAACATAAACAACAGGCATATATAAGCATAAAGTTAAGTATCACAAAGACAGTTATCATTCTACGAACATAATCTAGTGGGTCGACATTAGAGCCTTCGACCCATGAGTACATTGAAGCAACTCGCATCAATTGGTCAATGAACAAATCCTACTCTCTCTTGGCATATTGGATCTAAAGGCTCTCCTACTCACATAACCAAACCAACCTTAATTAGGAAACAATAAAATCTCATACTCTGCAAGTCCAACTACTAATGTAAGCTCGTAATTCGGAAAAAGACCATTTTGCCCTTTCGAGTCCTCCACTCTTCAAAGTTTATAAAAAGTCAACCGGTTAAACAAAAGTCAACGGTCAAACACAGAGGGTCGTTTTCCATGCAAGTTTTTCGTAGGTTTCATTTTTGGCACACATCAAGGGGGATTATTGTAAAGATTAATCCTCGGGTTCTAATCACCCTTAATTAGTTTTATAATCATTTTTTGATTATAAAACAAGGGAATGAAGAGTGGGTATTCGAAGCTTCGAGTATTCATTTGCAGATTTGAAGACCGATGTTACTTCGACGGGGAGTTTGGTCTTGATCGCGCAAGCTCGTTGGATATTGGAATCGGAACATCCAATCCTAACTTTGAGGGAGAGAATGTTAGGGTGCAAAGTCACCCTTGGATGTGGAGTGTTTAGTCTTACCCTCATGAATGTGTAAATAGGTTGAGTCTTTCCTATAATTAGGAAATGAGTGACTCCCATTATGTAATGATTGTAAGGAACCATTTAGAAAGCATTAGTTTAAGAGAGAGAATTTAGTATACCTATTTGTACTCTTTTTAATTCATACTAATGAGAGCTTAAAAGATTTATTTACTCCATGTGTTCTTGAATTTGTGTGATGATTCATTAAATCTTTCTTATTCCACACATGCCATCATAATCAACACCATTACAATTGGTATTAGAGCAATATTCTTGATTGGATCAAGAATTGATCCTTGATGGCATTCTACGTTTGGTGATTCTTCATTTTTTTTTATCTTTGATCTTCATGTTTTAGAGAGTTTGGATTCTAGAAATTGAATTCATCTTTGATTCTATTCATAATTCGACTTTCTTCAGTAGAATTCAACTGATATTTACTTTCTCCATCTAGAAAACACATTTAAAATCACTTTCTCTCTCTACAAAAACTCAAGATCTTGTTGATTGATTAAATATGGTGTTCTTGGAGTATGATTCTTGTGCTGTGATCATTGAAGATGTGAAATACAAAGTCAATGAGTATCAATTCTATGGATTGTTATTGAAAGATGGGTTAATTTCATGGAGTACTATGGTTTCTTATGGTGATTTGAAGGATGATCATGGAACATTGATATTTCAACCATTTTTAAAGATTGAATGCGTGTATGGACTTTCCATGCTCAAATTAGCTTCAAGAGAAAATCGAGAGGAAGGAGAAGAAAGAGATTTGTTTAATAGGAGATAAATTTCTCCTGTTAAAAACCTAAGTCATTTTCATGCTCTTAAGTTTGTTGATGATGTTCTTTATGTTCTTGAAGTTCATGATAAGAAGATTCAAGTTGATTCTCATGAAGATGAAAAAGTTTTTTGCTTGAATGGAGTTCAAAACGATGATATTTTGTGTTCTTATGATTCGTTTAAAGGAATGATTCCTTATCAAAAGTCGGTAATCCAAGAAATTCACAAGTATCAAACTCCAAAAGATTTGATTAAAACTTGTAAAGTTTAAGTTGTCAAGAATGAAGTGGTTCTTGAAATCAAATCTTCAATATGTAAAAAGGTGAGAAAGAAAAAGAATAAGAAGATTAAACGGAAGAACAAGTTTACTCACAAAAATCGTCAAATGTTGTGAAGTCGAAATCCATGAAGCAAATTTGGATTCCAAAGCAACAATCTCCAAAGGTAGCATTAAATTTGAAGTCAGAACCCAAAAGTGTTGGTGGTTCTTTTGAAGATGCTCTTGGATCGTTAAAGAACGCGAAGAACAAGTTGTACATCACGCATAGTGGGTGGTATAATGTTCAAATTGGAGATGTTCTCGTTCCAACAAAAGAACCAAGATCTTCTAAATTTGATTCGTTCATTGCAAATGGAACTCGATCATCAAAAATGTATCTTAAATTCTTAAATGCATTCCAAAACATCCATAATTTTGATTCATGCTTTTTGTTTTTCATTTTTGATCGATTTGCCTCATTGGATCAAATCTGTTTCAGACACCGTTGATTGATCAAATTATTTTTTTAGATCAAACCTCAAAATCAAAATCATTTTCTAAATTTGGTTACTGTTCACATGTTTTCTCCCAAATACATTTTGATCAATCATTGTTTGATATTAAGTCCATATTTTTTCTTATGTCCGATACTGTTCATCTCTAACTTTGAGCCCAAAATTTTGATCAACTATTATTAGTCAAAGCCAAATCCAGTCTATTGATCATCTGATGTTCTTTAATCGATTTATCAGTACAAAATTAAATCAATATTGTTTTTTACTTCGTTTTATTCTTCCATCAAAACTGATTCACGAGTTCACGATATTAGCTTTATTCTCAATCCATACGGTTTTGGATCTAATATACAAATCTTGAGTATAATCGATAATCTGTATTAATTTTCTATGTCGATTAAGTACTTCATCTTTCATCATTAGATTTGTGCGTCGATCCAGACTTGCTTGAAATCAACAAGTCAACCAAAGTCAAAATTGAAATTTTGATTGTTGTTCAATGAATTTCGAATTAAATTTGGTTAATGAGAGATATAGTTGAAATCAACTCTGTGATTGAATTCGTTTTTGGGATCGATTGCATTTCCGAAGAAAAATATTTTTACTCATTTTAAAACATTTGGGATGTTATCGTCAATACAGAATCATAAGCTTAAATAGAACTTACATTCATTATCACTAGAGATTATATCTCCTTAATCTCTCCGTGTAATGTGACTTCATATCAACATCTGTGATATAAATAAACTGAGTGGGTCAGGTTGGGAAACCTGGTGAGTACATAGGGTTTTCAACCCACAATAATATAATTATTATGTTTAAACATCAAACAACCAACCCAATTACCCATCCTCATTATCTTCTTTACTCTTAAGGATCTACCCTAAGAATCAGTTATTCCTCGTTCATGTATTCCTAAGGATCATCCTAAGGAATCGACATGAAGTCCATCGTTGCCACGGTTTACACAATAGGCACTAAGTCTACATAGTTGCCAGGGATTAGGCACCAAGTCTGCATGGTCACCAGGGTTTAGGCATCAAGTCTGCATGATCGCCAAGGTTTAGCCACTAAGTATGCATAGTCATCAGGGTTTAGGTATCAAGTCTGCATGATCGCCAAGGTTTAGGCACTAAGACTGCATACTCACCAGGGTTTAGGCATCAAGTCTGCATGATCGCCAAGGTTTAGAGTACACCGGGTGAACACATCGTTCACAACACCTACAGGTTGCGAGCCTGCTAGTGTTCCACTATACTATCTAGAATAGTCTGTGGTTGTCATCCATACTCTGCTAGATGACGGGGTCAGCATTTGGGAACAAGGCTTCTCACATCGTCCACCTCTCACCCTTACCTCATGGTCTATATCACCTCTCAACTCATCATCCAACTCATATTTCATCTACCCATGTTTTACCCGACATATTATGTAGATTTAAATACATATACAGTTTAAATCATATAAAACTTGAATAAAATAGTTCATCTGGCATAGATAGCAATTGTACAGATAATATGCACACATAGCACGTAGTTTATATAAAATACTTCATATTTATGTGTAAGATGAAAGAAACCATGCACTCACTTGATAAGGTGGTGACTCGGTACTCAGACAGCGTTTCGTTTACTTTAAAATAATTTACTTCAACGAAACCTAGTATTATTACCACTAGATTTTAGTCTAATATTTACGGTGACTAATTATTAGTCTTATTATTATTATATAGACATTTAAACAATACTTTCAAACCATTATGTACAGACAGGGGCCAGACATAAAACACCGGAGGGCAGGACCATTTTGGCATATAGCACTTCTGAAATCCAACAACCCTATGCGGCCCTTTAAACCAGATTCCCCGTACCGCGAGTAGTTAAAAAGATATTATAACGACACTTTTATAATAATAGCTCAAATATTTATTATAAGTTCATAATAACAGTACTAATTTTAAATATAAGCTATATTAAAATAGGGTAAGCATAACTTACTTACAAGGGGGTTTTAGCTAGGAGTCGGGCTCTGTATGGGAAGAACTTCATCGCTGAATCTTTCTAAGAACGATTCGTGCAATGGTTCCGCGCTCACCTTACTATACTAAAACTACAGAAAGAGAAGTTGAATCACGAGGGACCGAAATGCTCGGGGGATAAGAAGAGAAAGACTCTTGAATCAAGAGAATGATGGAAGAAATATGAGAGCCCAAGCCTCTTATTTATAGTAATTGAATTTACAAAAATTATCCTCCATAATTACTTAATGACATTATAGTTATATAAACGACTAAACACCCCTTCATAATACTATTTTAAATACATTTAACGATATTCGTACTAAACTAATGTCGAAAGTACACAACACTAGTCTTATAATAACCGCATCATCGATACATTTCTAATGATATATATATATATATATATATATATATATATATATATATATATATATATATATATGTTTGTGTGTGTGTGTACGTATATATGATTTATACTTTATTTTAATACATATATATGCTATTATAAATTGTAACTTGTTCATACGAACTCCATTTTTAACGTTCTTTATATCCACGCGTTGGTATTTACGAATACTACAACTTTCATTTAGACGCAATCAGTTAATTCTCATTCTATCTCAGATTTACAAAACTGTATCGAATTTATCGCGCTCGAAGAGTATGGACCAAGTTTCATCTGTAACGCTCGGGTTTCAGGGCTAAGCATTTTTGTCAATGTAATAGTCTAGGTAAACTCTTGTAACTCTTTTTGAAGTAATAAAGGTGAAATATTTGAGTATTATGTGAATTATGTGTGTTTATGTGTTTATTATTTAATTATAAATGTATAATTAATAAAGAATAAAACTGAGCATCAAAATTAAAGTGTGAGATAATCCCGATATCTCTACATAAAGGGTTAGAATATGTCTCAAGGTTTCCGTGCATATAAGGAACGCTGAAATCCGAGTTATAACGAAGAAGTTATGATCCGTCGAAGTTTCACGACAGAACCGGCACGATACTAGGAAGCGTGAATAGTGAATTTACGATAGAGCGAGATTTAGCCTTAGCGATCTAAACAAAAGTCGTAGAATATGTTAAACTAAGAACATCGATAAAAAGAACGCCCAAATCTGACTTTGTATGAAGAAGTTATGAGATTTTAAACAGACTAATCCTGTCCCGGTCTATTAAAAATATAAGTTTAAAAATAAAGTCAAAATTAGCCGACAGAGTCTAAACGAAAGTTGTAGAGTACGTCTCCACCTACGCGTGGATATAAAGAACGTCAAAAACGGAGTTCGTATGAACGAGTTACAAATTATAATAGCATATTTACGTATTAAAATAAAGTATAAATCATGTATACGTACACATATATATACATATGTATATATTATTAGAAAGGTATCGACGATGCGGTCATTATAAGACTAATGTTGAGTTCTTTCGACATTAGTTTAGTACAAATATCATTAAATCCATTTAAAATAGTATTATAGAGAGGTGTTTAGTTGTTTATATAACTAAAAGGTCATTAAGTAATTATGGAGGGTAGTTTTTGAAAATTCAATTAGTATAAATAAGAGCCTTAGGCTCTCATATTTCTTGCACCATTCTATTGATTCAAGAGTGTTTCTCTCCTTATCCCCCGAGCATTTCGGTCCCTCGTGATTCGACTTCTCTTTCTGTAGTTTAGTATAGTAAGGTGAGCGCTGAAGCGCTGCACGAATCTTTCTTAGAAAGATTCAGCGACGAAGTTCTGCCCCTGCAGAGCCCGACTCCTAGCTGAAACCCCCTTGTAAGTAAGTTATGCTTACCTTATTTTAATCTAGCTTATATTTAAAATTAGTATTGTTATTATGAACTTATAATAAATACTTGGGCTATTATTATGGGTTATATAAGTATTTTTTTTAACGCTTGTATAATAATAATAATAGCTAGACTATTAATTAGTCTCGGCGAATAATAGACTAAACTTTAGTGGTAATAATACTAGGTTTCGTCGAAGAAAGTTCTATTTAAGAAGCGAAGCGCTGTCTGAGTTCGGAATCACCACCTTTTCAAGTGAGTGCATAGTTACTTTCAACTAACACATAGATATGAAGTATTTTATATAAATTACGTGCTATGTGTGCATATTATCTGAATACTTACTATCTATGCTAGATGAACGTTGTTATACATATTTTCAATGATTTAAACTGTATATGTATTTTATATCTACGAAAATGTTGGGGTAAAACATGGGTAGATGTAATAGGTGATGTGTGATAAAATGATGAGAGGCCTCGATGTTGATGTTGTTGATTCTGTCATCTAGTGGAGTGTGGATGACGACCACGGACTCTTCTAGACAGTCCAGTGGAACGCTGGCAGGCTCGCAACCTGTAGGTGTTGTGAACAATGTGTTCACCGGTGTACTCCATCCCCCACATGGTTGCCTTTAGGACATTTATTGCTGAGGAATCCCCTTAGCAGTAGTGTCCATCCCGATGATGATCCTTAGGCTAGGTCCCTTATAATAGGTGTTTAGGGACGTAAAGTGAGGATAACGGGAACGGGTAATCGGGTTATTGTTGATCGATGAAATTAATAAACTTATTTATTGTGGGTTGAAAACCCTTTTTGCTCACCAGGCTCCCAAGCCTGACCCACTCAGTTTCTTGTATTACAGGTAGTGGCGCATGAGCATAGGTGTGATGTTTTGGACAAGGGATTACGGATATAGGCCTGTAGATATGAAATAATGTAGTAAGGCTTATATTGTACTGTTTATGCTTTTGATCTGTACGAACATGACATCCCAAGTCTTTTAATGAAATACATTTCTATGGAAATGCTTTTGATAAATCTTTATCATATTTTGTTTTGGGACAAATTCCGCAACACTTTCATTTAAAATGTAACTCTGATTTTTAAACAAAGCATAAACAAACCGGTCTTTTCTAGCCGTGATTTTGGGGATGTCACATCATCCATATATTTAACATACGAGCTCTACTCTTGACATTATTTATATCCACGTGTAGGTAAAAACATAATCTAAAACTTTCATTTTGACTCCGTCGGTTAATTCTCGACCGATCTTAAATTTAACAGTATGATGAGATTATATTGTTAAATGTCCGCTTAAAATTCATAACTTCTACATACGGACTACGTTTTCGTCTGTCTTTTTACCATTGAGTTCCTATTAATGAGATATTCAACTCTCATATAGGTCGCATATGCCAAAAACCGCTCGAACTAAAATTCTAGTTTCAGGTCGTGCACTACTATGCCAAATGTTAGAAAATTCATAACTTCTTCATACGAAGTCAGATTTGGGCGTTCTTTTTATGGATGCTCTCAGTTTAAAATATTCTACGGCTTTTGTTTAGATTACTATGGCTAAAAAGTCCTCTCTCGTAAATTCACTATTTACGTCTCCTGGTGCTGTGTTGGTTTTGCCGAAAAACTTCGACGAGTCATAACTTCTTTGTTATAACTCGGATTTCGGCTTTCTTTATATGTAATAAACCCTTGTAACATATACTAAAACTGGGTTAAGATGAATCCTTCTAAATAATCTTCCATCAAAAACACATTTTTGATGTTTATTGTCTCTATATTGACTAGCCGGATCTGCGGGCGTTACAATTATCTCCCCCTTAGGATGATTAAGTCCCGGGATCATCAATGAAACAGGGCAGTATGATGATTCCATATGTTATATATTCATCCTAGGTAATAATCGTAATTTCCTTGTTTCTTCGAATGAGTATCTAACTCTTGGACTCCTTGACTGCAGGTGGTGCTCAATCTTGCACTTGCTCCCTATCTCACGTTAGACTCCAAATTATGACCTTCAAGTTACAATATCAATCCTCACTGGATACGAACTTAAGATAAGTTCTTTTATTTCTACAATGGAACGATGTGTCATATTCTAATGACCTATCATCGTATGTTGCAATGCTTAGACTGAGGTCTTTTAGAGTCTTCCAGAACAGACTATACTTTCCTTCACGTTCTAATCTCATCTTAAAGGTAGCATTTCTAGCTACAAGCAACTATCGTGATACCTCTACCGATCGCTTTGGTTATCTTTTATTTCAATCTTCCGACTTAAATCGGATGTTACATCAAACTTGGTTCTCTGAACCATGTAACATACTCATCGCATGGGTATCATCATTTCGTTTCTCCGAATCCTCCATGAATCTTGTTAGCATGGATTCTAAATCAACCTTCTCTTCAGGTGGTGGTTGGTTGCTCTTTTTTATTAAAGCCTCGACCGATTTGCCAAAATTTTCTTCTTTTTGCTTTTTATATTCATCATATGGCAACCACTCTTTCTTTGGCTTCCTCCAATCTTCATCATATTTGTCTCTATTAGATTAGCATACTTAAACCTTTTTATTCTCGTTCTCGTCCAACTGGAAATCTTTAGTCAAATGTGTATCATTGCATCTTTCACAACTTACACGAATAGCATGTATGGATTAGCCCATCCTGGTCAATCTTTGATCCATTGTAATTAAAATAGCTAAAATAGTGGCCATATCCTCTGAAGTGCTACTCCTAATTCCTTTTGCTCCATCATGTCGAGGATTGTGGCATTCACGAAAATGCTTAGAAAACTCTTTAATCAATTCCTTAATCTCACTGGGATTTTTCTTTGTTAAAGGTCCTTGAAAATCAAGGAGTTGCATTGTCATGACGTTTGTCCCATCATAGAAGATTGATACTTCTTGTTGCTCATTCAAATCATTTTGGGGACAATTAATTATTAATCCCCTGTATCTCTCCCATGCCTCGTAAAGTGACTCACCCGGTTGTTGCTTAAAGTTTGCTATGGCTTTTTTGAGTTTAGAAACTTTAGCAGGTGGGAAAAATATTTCTTGGAATTGTTCACGCATTTGCGCGAAAGTAGTAATTGCATCGGGTGGAAGCACCTTCAACCAATCCTTAGCAGCTCCTTTAAAAGTGACTGGAAGCATTCGCAATAATACTGTATCTCTTGGGACATTCCGAATGTTAAAGTAATATGCTATGTCATTGACCTCATCAAGATGCTTGTAAGCATCCTCATGATATTTCCCGAAAAATGGGACTTCCTTAAGAGCGGAAAGAATATGTCCCTTCAGCTCGAATGTTGTGGTAGCAGGAATTGTAGGTTGCACTAGACCAGGACCAGTATCCTTTAGATTCCTTTCTTGTATGTGTCCATGGACATGTTGGCAATGTTCGCCATCTCTTCTTTTGGCTCATTTTCAGGTTCGCTCTCTTCTTTTTCTAATTCGGGTTTGGACTAGTATTCAGATTTGTTAAGATTAGGATTTTGCTCAAACCTTTCAACCTTGCTTTCGTATTTTGAGGAATTTCTTGATTCACCTATGTTCTGGCCTTTCTTCTTTCCAAAAACCGATTTAAGATCATTGAAAGGTGATTTCTTTGGCGGTTGAGTTTCTCCTACGTTCTTATGTGTCTTCTTACGAATGGCCAACTCTGGATCTTCGTGTGGTGGAATCAAAGGTTAGTTGGATCCACGGGTCACGTACTACTGTAGTAAAATAAAAACAAAAACATAAAAATGAAACAAAAGTAATTAAAAAGACCTACTAAACGTTCACCACGACGTGGTACAGAATACCACCTCATGTTGTCGCAGAAAAACTAATCAGAAATGAAAACGAAAAAACATAAAATAACCAAGGTCACGTCGTGAGTTAAGTACTAAAAAACTAAAGCTCAAAATTAACTTTTTGCAGGTTTTACCCCACAAAAAGGATCAAATAAGATAAAGTAAATAAATTAAAAACTAAATTAGCCATTCCCCGGCAATGGGGCCAAAAAACTTTAAGTCGAAATATTACTACACCTAATTTTACCTAATATCTAACTAGCTATTCGACTAAAGATAGTGTGCCTTTTCGCAAATAGTATAGCACAAACAGTCGGGTATCGAACACATGGAACGAGTTTAATTAATTAACCTAATTACTACTAAATTAACCTAAAATTTAAGCAAAAGCTAAATGGTTTTTATCTAATTTTGCAAGTTTAGACATATTTAATCACTTAACAACTATTCAATCAAATACTAAAAACACCTCCGTTTAGTTCGAATCCATTACTCCTTTATGGTTAGTTACTAATTATGGATCATTAAATTTGGTTACCAAATTTTATATTATTAGTAATTTAAGTCCAAATTTACTAATGTTTAACTAATTCATGTAAAACTATGCATGGTCACACACAATCAAACACATAAAAAGCTATTGATTATGGTTGGGGCTATGTAAGATTATTTATCAAACACAATTATGGTTATAATTTATGTTCTCCAACATAGCTAAATTCAATTACTTCAACTACATATCTAAGATCAGGTCGATCCTGGCTCTAGCAATTCAATGGTCACTAAATCACTAGGAGTCAAGTTCATGTAATTTAATAGTCACTAAGCTACACAGAACATGAATTCAAGCAATTTAAGCATCAAATCTTAGCATGCTAGGCATTAACAATCGAACACAAGCACATAACCATCCATTAAAGATCCATAAATCAAATAACTAAACTATAAAGTTGATCTTCATCTAGCTATATGGAAAAATCTAAATTCAGCTACTCATGGCTAATAAAACAAATACAAATCCAATAAATAAAAATATGATTAAATGTACCAAACTAAAGTGATGTTTATAATCTTCAATCTCTAAACCTTTAATCAATTTCGTTCCTTCAATTCTTGGACTTGGTTTTCTATGATTAGATCTCTTTCTAGACCCTCCAAGTATCCAGAAAAACTCTCTAGCACACTCAAAAATTATAAGTGCCAAGGTCTATATACAATTTTCGAAAAATCTATGCTCACATTGTGAGGTTTAAAGCTCACGTTGTGAGTTTAGTTGTAATCCGTATCGATCATGGATTCTATCCTCCGAATGTCTATCATCTAGAATATTGATGCTCACATTGTGAGAAGTGATTCCTCACATCAAGAGGTTGACTTTTCATCTTGATTCTTCTTCTTTTAAGCTCCAAACCTCCAAAGTTCCAATTCTTATCGCTTTTGATCCTTTATCTTCAAAATGTTATTTCAGCTGCAAAATATAATTCAATCTAATAAGTACCGCATATCTTTGCAAATAACCAAAATACTAAACAAAATTTATTAAATATTGCCTAAAATGTGTATAAATATGGCAATATCAACTCCGTATGTTAGCTTTCCAATGTAGGTAATAACCGTAAGTCTTATATCTTTTCTGTTGAGTTTCCAACTCTTAGACTTCTTGATTGTTGACGATGCTCTATCTCGTACCTACTATTCCTTCTAAATTTGGTCTCCATTATTGGTTCATACTCCTTCTTAAATTGACTTAACCTAAAATAAGGTCTTTTACTTTGACTATCATAACAGATTGACGGGTCATGTTCTAATGACCTTTCATTATATAATGCAATGGATAGACTCTTATCTTTTTGATTCCGCTCCTCACACGAAGGATACCTTCCTTCATATTCTAATGTGATATAATAACATTCTAGCAAGTAGAACTTATAACTACATGTTGCTTAATCCTAATGGTGACTGTGATACTTCTATCAATCACTTCAGTTATCTTGTCCTTCAATCTACAGTTGGATGCTACGTCAAAATTTCATCGTAGATTAGTCAGAATCAATTCGCCATGACTACTAGTGTAACGCCCGTGTTTCTGGGTTAAAAGCATTAATAAAGTTGTAATAGTGTAGGTCAACATTTGTAACTCATTTTGAAGTAGTAAAGAGGAATTATGTGAATATTATGTGAATTATATGCTTATTTGCTTAATTATTATGATTTAATTAATTAATAATAAAAATAAGCATTTAAAATAAATATTATAAAAAGCCGATATCTTTTAAGAAAGCTGTAGTGGCCGAAACAAGGATTCCGGAGATATAAAGAACGTCGAAATCCGAGTTATAACGAAGAAGTTATGACTTGTCGAAGTTTCACGACAAAACCGGCACGGCACCGGGAAGCGTAAAAAGTAAATATTATGATAAAGTGCTTTTTAGCCTTAACAATCTAAACTAAAGTTGTAGTATTCATTAAACCGAGAAGTTCGATAAAAAGAACGCCCAAATCTGACTTCGTATGAGGAAGTTATGATTTTTCTAAGTTTTAGCTTAGCAGTAGACAGCTAAATACTCGAATTTAAGATCGAGCGAAATTTAGCCGACACAACCTAAACGAGAATCGAAGGTCTCGTCAATAGTAGTACAACGGTAAAAAGACTGACGAAAACGGACGTCGGATGAAGAAGTTATGAATTTTTAACGGATTTTCCTGTCCCGGTCTGTTAAAAATAATAATATTAAAATTAAAATCAAAATTAGCCAACGAAGTGTGAACGAAAGTTGTAGAGCATGATTTTAGCTACGCGTGCATATAAAGAACGTCAAAAACGGAGCTCGTATGCGAAAGTTATGGATTTTTGAAGTTCGGAGCTCAAAATTCGGAAATTTTCGCATGAACAGTAACCAGACACGTCATCAAGGCCGAAGCTGCTGCGTCGCCGAGTCGTGGCCGAATCCGAGACCGACGTGTGCCAGCCTCTGATAGGCCGAAGCCGAGGTCCAGCCAGAATCAAGGGTGTGTCGCCTCCGTGGAAGAATCCGAAGCAGCCACGTCTCGCCTTCGCATCCTCCGACGCGTTGTTCGCATCTGAGCCTCGCTGGCCTTCGCTGCATCCGACGCGTGTTGCTTCCGGATTCGACCAGCCTCGCGACCTATCCTCTTCCGACGCGCCTCGCCTCCGTGCCTCCTCCCCTCGCAGCCACGCCTCCCTTCCGTGTCCGAGCTTCGCAGGAGCTACGTGGAAGCTTCTCAACCACGGAGACCTCGGCCTCGCACCCTATAAATAGGGGGCTGCGAGATCTCCCGACTACTTTTGAAAAGTTGTCATTATACACCCCTAAACTTATATATTGACTATTTTGACTTCCCCCGAAGCCCCGGTATCATTTTTAAAGCCCGGAATACGTCCCGAAGTGCCCGAAAACCCGAAAAAATTTATCTTTTCGGTTTTGAAGCTCCAACTCTCGCAGAGCCCGGTTTCTCAATAAAACTCCCGGTTTTATCAGAAACGATCATTTTAAGGAACGAATTGCTGCTCGATTATCATCAAATCAAGTGAGTGTATAGTCACTTTCATCTTACACATAGATATGAAGTATTTTCTATAAAATACGTGTTATGTGTAATTATATTGATTGTTTATTTGAGATGATTGTTGAATATAATGTTTTATACAAGTTATAGATTGTATATGTATTTTATCTACAAATATGTTGGGTAGAACATGGGTAGACAAAATAGTTGATGTGTGTTAAAATGATGAGAGGCCTCGATGTTGTTGTTGTTCCAGTCATCTAGCGGAGTATGGATGACGACCACTGACTCTTCTAGACAGTCCAGCGGAACGCTAGCAGGCTCGCAACCTGTAGGTGTTGTGAACGATGTGTTCACCGGTGTACTCCATCCCCCTCATGGTTGCCTTTAGGACATTTATTGTTGAGGAACCCCCTTAGCAGTAGTGTCCATCCCGATGAATAAATCCTTAGACTAGGTCCCTTGTATAGGTGTTTAGGGACGTAAAGTGAGGATAACGGGAATGGGTAATCAGGGTTATTGTTGGTTGATGAAATTAATAAATTTATTGTTGATCGATGAAATTAATAAATTTATTATTATTTGTGGGTTGAAAACCCTATATGCTCACCAGGCTCCCAAGCCTGACCCACTCAGCTTTCTGTTTACAGGTAGTGGACTCAGAGCGTAATTATGATGATGATGAGGGACTTTTGGATTATAGGCCATTAGTTGTAAATAACTGTTGTAAGGCTTATAATGTACTGTTTATACTTATGTACTGTATCGAACATGACATCCCAAGTCTTTTAATGAAATATATTTCTAAGGAAATGCTTTTGATAAATCTTTATCATATTATTGTTTTGGGACAAATTCCACATTCTTTTATTAAAAGGTTACTCTGATTTTGAAATAAAGTATAAACAAAATCGGTCTTTTCTGGAAATAACTTTATTCATTATCAAAATGATGGTAACGATGCACATGGACGAACAATTCAACTACTAGTACCTTAGTAACCTTGTGACTCCTCCTGTTCCAAGAACAAGTCATGTGTTTCCAGCAGTATGAGCCCATACTACCTTCCATACCTACTCATACTCGTCCCACAAGTTGTCTCGCAGGTTTCCCCAAGTCACTATTTCCTAAAGATCACAAAATCAATTTAACACATATAGATGTGTTCATATATAATGAATTTTCTAAACTATGATTACTTCCATGTGTATCCTAAACCGCAATTCTAGTTTCTAACCTTTGGTATAAATTCATTCTCTTGTAGTGTCCAGCTCACAGGTACACTATACCAAAATTTATTCTTAACTAAACCGTTATGTTGAAATCATAATTTCTTATGGTCACATAACAATGTAACATAACTAGAAATTTTATAACTTTCGAAAATGGTTACAACATTTATTCTTACATTAGGCCACTCAATATTAGGTTCACGTCCTACTAGTATCCATATAAGACGACTACTCCATATCCTGAATTTGTGTAGGTAGCTTCCTACCCCTAACTTCCTGAATCACCATGTTCTTCTTCCTTTACTATCTTCAGAGTCTTTTGCAATGCTCATGCCACTCCTTTCTTAATTGGGCAATCCTCCTTGAAATGACCGACTTCTACAAACTTAAAACATGCCATATAAGCAGGTGCACACTGGTTAGCATAGTGACCAGTTTGCCACACCTATAGCAGGTTACAACCTCTATGCATTATCCAATATGCTTCTTTCTGCATTTTCGAACCATATTGCTTCATTGATATCTCTAGGTTTCTCTACGTCATTGTTATATTTTAGAAATCTACCATTTTTATTGGGTTCCAAAATTTATTCACCCTTCCTCTTCTCTTTAATTTCTTCCTTGGTTGTGATTTTCCCTTCACCTATGTATTCCAAGGACCTGGCAACTTGGACGGTTGCTTCCAAGGTAGTTGATTGCTTTACCAAAGAACCAAAATCTGTTGGTAATCCATTAGAAAATTTCTCTATCTTGAAAAGTTCATTAGGAACTAGGTAAGGGACTAATTCCATCTTTTTCAGGAAAGGTTGTAGCATACTCTCTGATGCCCATCTCTCTTTTCTTCAGGTTTTGGAATTTATTTGCAATCTCTAGGAGGTCTCTTTCTAAGAAGTACTCTTCCTTTAATTGCACATGGAATTTTTCCCATGATATCTTCCTTTACTTTCCTTTCAGCATAGCATTAGCCAGCCGCTTACACCAACTCAATACTCCAGTCTTTAGCTTTCTAATTGCAAAGATTGTTTTCCATTGGTGACCGCAATCACAGCTCTCGAACACTGTCTCCATTTCATAGATCCAATCCACGACTGCTACCGTTGTTGGTTCCCCAGAAAGTCTTGGTGGTTGGTATGCCATGAAGTCTTCATACTTGCATCCATCTCTATCCACCTCTTTCTTTGACTCATCATTCTCAACCTTTGACAAACATTCATTCCCACTTTAGTCTCCTTCCTTGGACTGAAACTTATTTAACACTGGTCCTATAATTGGTGCAGTGGGTTCTTTCCTATTTCCTTCAAATAGTTGTCTAATCTCCTTTATATGTTTGTCAAGCATTGCTCGAATCATAGCTTGAACTAGTGCCATTATAACTGGTTCAGATTTTGGTAGGTTTGTTAGCGTAGATTCGTCCATATGCAGATTTTGGGGTTCAGGGCTTCGGTCTCCAATATCATTTGCCACTTTACTATGCATCCTCACCATGAGGTTTTGTACACCAAAATAGGCGTTCTGTGTACCAAGACGAGAATATATTATAATATGGAAGGTTTTATTTATTTTTAGACGCATAAGTCTTCCTTATTACTCCGAAACGTTAAATGTCAGTTTTAATATATTAATAATACGTTTAGTCCTGAACACATAGGTTTCCTAGTTCTAGGATGGAAACACACCTTAACTTTTCCCAAGTCTTAGAAATCTACGGTAGAACCTAAGGCATTCTATACATATCACGTAACACATAGAGGCATTTCTAAAGTATGCTAGTGCATAACGTAGAAAATAAGGTATTTTAACCAATGTTATGCTATATATATTAATTTCATGTTTGGCACTGAATATTATTTAATCCCTATACTCTAAAACATCTTAGTGTTTGTGCCTATTCAGGTATACAACCTAAAAGAATCTAGACACATACCTCACCATCATTACTTAATCTCTAAGTTTAAGTCTGGAAATCCTACAAATTCCTAGTTCGCTTAAGCTAATGCTCTAATACCAACTGTGACATGCTCTAATTTTCAAAACCAATTAAGACTTTTCTTTATGCTTTAAAAAACATTTATTTATATTTGTAGAAAATCTCAGTACAAAAGATTATTTTGATTGCAAATGTTTTTCTTCCAAAATGTTAAAACCCTAAGGATATCATAATTAATATAGATACATAAGTTACATCGTAAAGACTTGATGGTCCTGAATACTATTGTAGAATGTCTCTTAATCACTCAACATCCTAATTAAGTTCCAGTATCTTAATTCTTGATACCTATGATACACATAAACTAAGTGGGTCAAGTTGGGAAACCTGATGAGATAGATAAGAATTTCAATCTCACAGTATTGATATGATAATATTCCTTAATTCAGACCAACAACATGAACTTCTTACCATCGTATATGTAACACCCCATTTTTCCATGGATATACATGTTAATAAAAATACAAAATAAAATATGTTAATCGTGAGCCAAAATAATCATAATAGATTCGTAGGAAACATCATTACAAATTTTGTAGTTATATATAATGCGTAAATCCAACCTTGTATGAAGAAAATATGCTTCTTCTAAACGAAAATCATAGTAGTAATGAACACCCAAACCCAACTCCGTACAGAATAGATATTATTCTTTCAAAGTTTCTGTGCAACCGAGTATAGCAGTGCGCCATACAAAAATCAAATTTTACAACAGTAGACTATTAGAAAAAATAATATTAACGAGAGTTGAAGATCTCTTCAATAAAATTTTATTGATATAAAGAACATCGAGAACGGAGTCCGTATTTAGGAATTATGATTTCTGCAGTAATCTCTAACAGGCTAAGCCTATCAAAAATATAAATTTTTGATAGAGTGGGAATTAGTTATTTGGATCTAAAAGAAAACTACAGATCTCGTTGAGAGCTTTCCATAAATATAAAGAATGTCAAAAATGAAATTTGTATAAAGAAGTTATGCCACTTGAAAAATCTAGAAAACTGGGCACACGAAGTGGCTGGTGCGCACCGATGATGTCGCGCTACCAGAGATCACCACACAGGAAGCCGTCTCTTTAACTACCCAATAGATTCGATGAAGTGGAAGTTAACAAACGCGACAGGTGGCTTGTTTCTAGAAGATATGAGGTGGAGAACTCCAGGCGCGACACGTGACAAAAGGAGGGTGTGGCCAGCAACACACATATGTGTGGCGCATCCTATGCATGCATGGCACACACCCCTTGTTAGCTTGTAAATACCCCATTTTTCGTATAAGTTGCTCAATCCATACGCCTACAACCTTTCTCTCTCAAGTTCCCCTGTGCTTTAGGATTTTTTCCTTAAGAATCTAGCCTATGGCAGAGTCGTGCAAAGCCTCTAGGTGCTCAGCTATTTGTAGCCTTTGTGTAGAGGTTCACGAGCTAGTATTCTACCCGTTTAAACTCTTGTTCGTCATTAAAATACTATGTAGGTAGGCTACGCTTACTCTGTCCTAAGTATAATAATATTTATGTTCATAGTCAATGTTATGAATATATAGATGTATATATATTTATCAGTAATTCCAGTTATAATACTGATTAATCTATTTACGAGAGAGGTGTCTAGAATGGTCACGTTGGCTTGGTTGTTGGATTTTAGAAAGGCTATAAGTCAAAATGGTCCTGCCTCCTAACCTTCCTGCCTAGATGATCCTTATTTGATAGAACAATCAGTCTTCATTGGGATTAGTACCAAATCTAACCTTCTTTACCATATTCTCTTAGGATCTAATAAGTAATAGTATTACAGGTTAATACTCATTAGGTTGGTTGCTTATTAGTGGGATCATCCAGATAACTGTTAATCTTCAGAGTAACTATCCAGGTGAGTTCTTCTCACTATATTGTATACTCCAGTAAGTATCCTCTATATGTTAGGATATAGCTACGTTGTAGTGTACACTTAGGCAAATAGAATATAATATTTAGTTTCTAGTTATATGGATTGTTGCTATAATTATGTTGATATATATGTGTAGAGTTGAGGACGGACCAGCCCTGGGTTGAAGGCCAGTAGACTGGGGAGGACTAGCTTTATGCTAAAGGCCAAAAGAGAGCAGACCAGCCACATGCTAGAGTCTATATAGGGTGGACCAACTATATGATGAAGTCTTAGGGGAGGACCAGCTATAACCTGAAGGCCAATATGTGTATCCACTGTATATATGTTGTTGTGTGGAATATTTTGAGGGAATTCAATAAGTTTGGCTTACAATTATTGAATAACAACTTTACAGGTTGTTCAACTGACCATGGAAAAGCTCACGCATGACTTTATCTACATAGAGACATCAATAAAGTTTTATAGACTTCCACTGAGATGCTCATTATAATTAAAAATGAAATAAAAAGATTTAATTTTTTGTAAGACCTATATTTTAAAATAAATAAAAATGAAAATTTTACTTTGAAATTTTAGAACGTTCGAAGTTGCTATCAGAGCCCTGATTTAAGTGAACTGGATGAATACTCGTGTGATTCCAGACTTAAACTAAGAATCTTAATATTTTAAACAAATTTTTATAAAATAAATGATATAAAAACAAAGGAAAAGGATGTGATGCTTACAGTCGGGTAGATCTCAAAAAGGAATGTGATTCCCAAAATATCCATATTATTTTTATCTATTGATATATGATCTATTACAAATGCATGTTGGTGTAAGGCTAAGGACCTTTTTAGGAATTATTAGTTAGAATTGTTTGATAATTAGGATGGCTTGTAGCCTTAGGTATTGCCTTTATGTGCAACTTGAAGCATCTACTGATATCATATAGTTACTAAGTGTATGCCTTAGAGTTATACCTAATCAAGATTCCATAGCCTTAGAATGCTTTGTTCAACCTTACTTCATGTTCCTTGTTTGGTTGTGAGCTTAGGGTAGAATTAATTATCTGGCCGACTATCCAATCTTGGATTATGTACAACTTGCATACACAAGACGATTATTGATTTAAGGAACAACTTCCTATAGTACAAGATTTCGGATAGGAGGAATCCTAGAAGTAAATCTACGAAAAGTTAGTAGTCATGTCTTAGTAACACTAGGTGTGTGAAAAGACCTAGTGATAAAAGAGAGTAGTGACTTAGAAATGTTAGGACAATTCTTGGATCTAGTATGGATAGGTGTGGAACGTAGTATGGGCCCGTACTAGCGGAAGAATATGATCCATACATCAGTTAGGAAGGGTCATAAAGTTACTAAGAAGCTAGAAAGGTTTGAGTGTTATCTCTAGAACTTGTATTAAACCATTCTCGTTTTTTATCCATGGCATGGTGCTGATCACGAGAGCAAGCAGATCTGGTTCCAAATCTAAAGGTTCAGGACCAAGCAAGGCTAACATACGTGAAATATCTTGTATGCTCAAGAATAATATTAAAGTGATATTGTTAATTACCATATAATATTAATGTGTCATACTAACAAAAACTTGATATAATTGATTATTTATTAGAAAATTATTTTAATAAATATTCATAAACTCTTATAATTAATTGGGAAATAGTTATTTCTTATAATTACAACTAACATATTATTTCATGTGGTATGAATTAATAAGTCATGCACAACCTTTTGGACTAGTCAAGTCTTTTTTGACTTTTACCTAAAGATAAAGTTTATAATTTATAAACTTGGTTTTATAAAATTCAAACTTTTACACTTCTTTTTATACAAATTTCTGAAAATTGATGGAAGAAAAAGAGTAATGGTCTTTTTCATTCTTTAATCAAAATAAATAGGTGTGGGTGCATGCATGCGAGACAAGCTTGCCTAAGGGGCTAAATGGTTTAGGATCTTTAGATTAACCCTTCTCTTTAACTAGCTAGAGGCTTTCATTCTTGCACTACTTTTTTTGCATGCATATGGCTGAAAGTTAGAGTCTCTCTCATCTTCTTTTCTTTTGCTTTGAAAACTTGAAGAAATTGCTACTTGTTTATGCTCTCTTGAAGTTCGTATTGGTTATGAACTTCAAGCTTAAGAGTTTAGAGTTTTGGACTAGCATCTACATCAAGTTGAGTTATTGTTACTATCTCTTAAGTTCAGCATTCTTTATCAACTTCCAAGCCTCCCAAGAGGACCCACAGAACTACAAAGGTTGTTATTTCTGCATCTTCTTCTTTGGTGCTTGTTAAATCTTTTTACAACTGCAAGATAATCCTTGGTGGGTTGTATGTAGCTTATTAAGTTTGAAATTTAAAGACTTCCATTTGCCATATTTTTGAGTTTTATGAAACAAATTTTGAACTAAAACCCAACAATATATGATTGTATTGAGATAGATGTAGTAGCAACTATAAGAGAGATGATCCCATAATTGTTCGGAACTATTAAGACCAAACTAATCGCTCTGTTTGACGAGCGGTATGTTGTCGTTGCTAGTATGAATGTTGCCACCACCAATATTGATGTTGCTGCTATAACTTCTTCTGGAGATAAGGACATGCCCTATTGAGAGTTCAATAAAACCAAGCCTCCAATTTTCAACGGTATAAGAGAACCATTTTCTACAATGAGATGGATCTCTGATGTAGAAGGATACTTCTACACTTAATCTTGCCCGGATAGCCTGATGTTTAGGTA
Organism: Lactuca saligna; assembly: GCF_052625555.1. Classification (NCBI taxonomy): domain Eukaryota; kingdom Viridiplantae; phylum Streptophyta; class Magnoliopsida; order Asterales; family Asteraceae; genus Lactuca; species Lactuca saligna. Next base: position 32,406,360 of record NC_136424.1, read on the forward strand.
TGCGCAAAATCTCCTATGTAATGCGGGAAATGACTGGTGGAACTTCGTCACAAAGGATTACTCACAAACAGAGAAGGACATGGTAACCTGGGAACAGTTTGTGGAAAAATTCAGGGAGGATTATGTACCCCTAGTTGAAAGAGAGTGACTTGCCTCATGAGTTTTTTTTTTGCTCAAGCAGAAAAATGAAATGGTGATGGAAATCCCCAAATTGTTCATGGAGAGAGCCTTGTTATACCCTGAAGATGCATCCTCGGAGCATGTAAAGACGCTTAGGTATCTGAGTATACTCAAGATTGATATTAGAGAGTTTGTAGCAAATAATCACTATGATACCTTGGCAGGAATGCAATATCATGATGGGAGGAGAGAGATAGAGCTGGTGACCCATACGAGGGAGAAGAGGCATACTCTGACTCTATTACAGTTGATAGCCAAGAATTTCAAATCTACTGGTTCAAGGTTTCGAGGTCAGAAGGGATGCACTTCCAATAAGGGCAAGAAGTTTCATGATGGTCCTTGTAGAATAGGACTAGGATGCCACAAGTGTGGCAAGAAAGGGCAGTATGCCAGGGACTGCACACAAAACATGCATGTCTGTTTCAACTTCAACTAGCTCGAAGACTTCAATGTTGAATGTCCCCTTCTGAAGAAGAAGAAGAAGAAGAAGAAGAAGAGAGAAATACAGGCTCCAATGCCTGCAACTCTGAGGATAACTGATGGACGTCAAGGGAAAGATGAATCCCCAAGGCTAAGGGGCGAGCTTTTCAGGTCACGACATAAGAACCAAGGGAGGCAGCTGGTATTGTAGCTAGTACATTTCTAGTCAACTTCATACCTTCATTAGTACTATTTGATTTTGGAACAAGTCATTCTTTCTTAATGCTTAGGTTTAGCAAAAACTTTAGTCTTGCCATAGGAAATTTAGATCATCCTTTAAGAGTAGAGATAGTTGATGACTGAGCGATTAATGCTTTAAAAGTTTATTGTAGTTATACCACAGGAATAGGCAATAATAGTTTCTTAATATATCTCATTCATATTCCTATGCGAAAGATGAGTGTATATTAGGCATGATAGGTTTGTTGGGTTTTGAGCATTCTAACACTCCTAAGTGTACATGCAACCCTAAATACCTTGGATCTATGTTTTCTCTATTATACATGAAAATAAGAACATACAAGGTATTATCCTAATCTAGCATACAAAACAATGAGTGTAACAAGATAGAATACATACCTCTTTGATGTAGAAAGTCTTCATGAAGCTTGAGTGCCTAGCCCCAATAGTGTGGAAGCCTCAAATGGAATCACAATCATCAAAACACTTAGAATAACTTGAGAGAGTTCTACACTTCATGAAATCAGCTAGCCCTTTTCTTCACTTTCTAATGTGATTCTAGTGGCCGATTTTTGTCAAGAATAAGATCTTTATATAGTGTTACAATTAGGGTAAATCCTTAATTGTCATGGCTTTCCATTTCCTTGGATTCATGGGTTCAAATACACCATGGAGCATCCATGGACCATCCTATGGGTTTTAGCCCAACTTGATTATCCATGGAGCATTAGCCCACTATATAAGTATGGATGATTTACACAATCAACCCATATATTTAATTAGTCTTCTTTTGATCACTTAATTAATCCTAGATTAACTCTTGATCAATACTAATTAAATAATCTTATTATTCTTATTGTTAAATTACTAGAACTTATAATATATTAATAACCATAAGTGTCTTATTTCTCTCATTATAGTCTATCCAAGTGCATGATGGTATGCAACCCAAATGGACCATGCCGGGTCGGGTCAAGTCTTACCAATTATAGTTATGGACTTAGACATTAATCCAACAGTCTCCCACTTGGATAAGTCTAAAACTATTATTGCGTATGACTTCAGGAACCAACTGGCAATCGTAGCTCTCAAAAGCTTCTGTCAAACTCTGACCTTGTAGATGAACTTTGACCTAGTCAATGACTTGTCCATTAGATAAGGGATCATATAATCCTCTGTTTTCATGATATCAGTCGGACAAATACATGGAACAACGTCGTACTTATTGTCCAACAGTTTGTTTCCCGATTTTCGATTTGTTTGACAAAGAACTTAATCGAACACATCAATTCAGTTCTGACCGGCCGGTACATAGGTCACAACAAAATCATCGAGGGGCCCAGATATCGCTTCTATTTCTAGAAGGAATAGATAAACTTTGACTCATATACTTGTTCTACTACTTGTTGAATTGTACACAAAGGCACGTTTTATAACATCAAGTTATGGATGCGTTTACGTGCAATCAATGCACAACCAACTCATAGGTAACAACTCATATCTCTAGGTTTGAAAATTTATATGATATTACCGTCTCACGATCACTCGAGATAAATTCCATGAAGTGATACAAGTGAGCGTGGGTTTATTCCAATACTCATAACTTATAGCACTCATGAATGTTGTAGCAACCATTGTTATGACTAAACCCATTTAGCCATCTACAAACCCGATTCATGACAGTCTTGATTCATACCTACTTCCAACATATGAACGACTGTGGAGTGTTTAAATAACTTAGTCATTCAGAAAGAATAACCTAGCTGTTTTGGAAGTCAAAACATGCAAAGTGAAAAACAATAATAATCGAATCTAATATGGTCTCAGAACCCTTTTGAATATAAATAAAACCACTTTTTATTTATCACCATATTGATTACACATTATTCAATGTTTCAAATAATCAACTTAAGACTTGAATAAAAACAACAGTCGTCCCATGCTCCTAGCATGTACACTTTGTTTTTCTAATCAATAGTTATGCCATACCCCAAGTATGCACACTACGTTTGTCTATGATCCTTACATTGTGATGTAGATCAATTGAACATGATTCCAATGATACTCATTTCACAATCCCAAATCCTTATTGTAAATGTGAGAATCCCGGATTCCTATCATTTACCAAAAAAAATTGTTAGAATTTAAACTTTTATGCAATGTTCCTCTTGTAATGATTATTCACAAAGTCACCAAAACCTTGTCACTAGTCATTACAGAGTATTCCAAAGAAGGTCAACTTCTATGGAATGGAAGTCTCATATTCAAAGTACATTGCTTTGAACATCCTTCTTGCATTAAGGTTTTCTAATTTTACATAGATTGAATAACTTCCACCTATGGAGACATTTCCATAGTCCCATTTTGAATATCATTTCCGAACAAGAGTTACTTCTTTTCAGAAAATGTCAATATGGTCCTGCTAAAATTAACACTACACTTCCAAATGTCCTTGAGCAACCAATCTTTGGCAAACCTCAGATTCTCCTCGACAATTGCTTAATCACTTTTAGTCATATCCAGTTCTAGACTTTTCCCTTCTCAATGCCTTAAGCATTTGGAAAATTTAGAAAGGATGAATATTATAGCACATGCAATCGATCCTATATCCGAAGCATATGGGACACGATTCATGATGTTTGACATAAAGACATGATACTAGACAAGTCTTTTGCTACAATATTTTTTATTTGCCATGTTTTCAAAATTTAACTATGAAGAGGGATGCCGTAATCATAATCGAATTTTAAAAACGCAATATATATAGAATTTCTTGAAGTTGAACCATTCCAACACAAAATTCATATATATTATTGACTAAAGATGATTAAAATCTCAATCTAAGCTTTAGAATTGAAATGAAGTATAATTTCCTCTCCTTTAATTATAGCAAAACAACTTTTCAACCCCTACAAGTTCGCGAATTGAAACTTTGTTTCCTATAATTAACATTGCTAGCTTGCAATACTAATCATAATTATCATGCTCCCACTAACATGATGATTATCAGCATAACTCTTATGCTCCCACTAGCTCTGACATATTTCTAGAAATCTGTTGGACTTCTAAAATTTAGATTCATACACCCTTTCTTAGATAGCTCACATGTGTGTCTAAACAATTTTCAGAACTATGAAAAGGGATACCGTAATCATAGTCTTAATTGTTTAGACCATTGCCATTTCTCACAAGTCCATGTTAGTGTGTCGGTTAACCACACAAGCTCCACTAACGACTTTTGAAAATGCAAATAACACAATTGATATCTACGTAAAATCTACTTAATGAAAGCGTTTCCTCACCATCATTTTCATGAATCGGAGAGAAACCTTATGACACTTAGATTTTATAGTGTATGAGTTCCTATCCATGTGAATTTGTCAAAACCATAATCACAAGATAAGGTTAGTGACAAATTCAGCCTTACATGGATTAAACTTATTCAATCTTACTTTCTTGTCACCTTGGTAGCACAAAAGCCCACCATTGCTTCCAAGTTGAACTCTGATAACTCACATGCAAATCCAACTTATTTGAAGTAGGTACAGAAATAAGAATTATGTCAACACGATAGGTTGCAAACCTTAAGTCGTGTGCTAGTGATTAATTACAGGTTTTACTCTTGATTAAATCTTGAAACTCTTTCAGGATCTTTAAGGCTCCCACTGTCCCCTTGACATATATGTTTCCCTAGTCAAGAACCATTCCTTGACAAAACAAATATTCAAGGGATAGTGTGGATTCTTATCAAGACTAACACTTCACACAATTGGTCTTAGTTGGTCTTTGTCTCATCCAAGACATCACAACTTACCAATCTCAAATGTACAAGGGTAGAAACATTTTACACTACATTTAACAAGTGTTTTAAACCTTACTTTATGTCACTCAATGTCACAATCTTGGAGTATGACTCTAAGAATTGTTTTGGAACGAAGTATGACTCATCTTCTTGATTTTAACCAATCCAACAATTCATGACCTCTCTTCTTAGCCATAACAATGCACTAAGACGTCCTTAGAGTATGAATTTGTGATATGGTTTCATAATCATTAAGATGATCATGAAATATGATACTAAAGTACTCTCCCATCCTTTCAAATTTGAGAAACTATTATCTTTCTGCCTAATTTGATTCTTCTCATTTGTTTTGTCATACATTGTAACCTTTCCAATGTTACAGAATTATACTTAACCTCATAAGTATAATCATGTTTACTAATCTTTAGTAAATCATGACAAATCAATCTTTGTGGTGGACCTTGACCAGCGCACACCGGGTGTACCTAATTCCTTAGTCCTTCAATTGACTCACATATACATGTGATGAAAGAATTAGTCTCAATTTTCAAAGATGAAAATTCTCATTCATCATACAATACAACTTGTATGATTCCAAGTTTCTATCCACTTGAAACTTGGGTGATGAAAAACTTTCTTCATTTGGTAAATTCAGACACTACCACAAATGAAAGAATCAAGTCCACTTTCCAATATTGCTATTACTGGAAACATATAAGCAACAATTTTCCACAGATGCCATTGTAAGGATATTTTTAAAATAAATAAAATTAAAACCATTTTTTTTCTTTTATTTTAAAACTTTGTGGAACAACTAATCCTTACAATCCACATGAAAACCTTGTTGTTATCTATTCCTAAGTTATATATCATAACTCTTAAGCAACAGCTCAAAATTCTGATTACCGAACCATGCGATCGAAACCCACCTTCGCAATCAGAATCAACATATACTTACTTTAAGCTTCCTATCTTTTCTTTGATTCTTAAAAACATCAACATGTGACCCATTCACATTATGTAATAAGAATCTCCAAATAGAAACTTAATAGAGTTAGTTAGTGGAATTTAACTGAAGTAGAGTCAAACTTTTTGACTTGATCAATCTTATGATCTTTCAGGTGAATATGGCAGCTTCGTAATCAGTGCCCCTTCCTTTGGCAACAAAACACATGGACCCTTTGGTAATGGCACATGAGACTATCTCAGACTTAGCCTTTCTCTTTACCATTTGGTCAACGGAGTTGACTATGGCCGATCCCTTTCCATTGGGAAGAGAAATCTTTTTCTAGATATCCAATGCCATCATTGCCAATGTCCATTTAAGGTTTGGGAAGTTGATCTCCTAATAAAATTTGCTTTACTAGTGTTCCAAATCATTGCTGATTTCGCAGCACCAAGCAAATAGCTAAGATCACTAAGGCTCGTGTCATAGTCTGTCTCATAGTAGTCCCAAAGGGACTCACTATGTTACTAAGAAAGTGATTGAACATCCAACTTTCACGAGACTTTGACACCTAACTCTCCCGGCTTGTCAATATGTGAGTTTATCTCCAAGATGTGAGCACACATAGACTATGCTTGCCAATAGGGATTGAGTGACTTTAAACTTTTCAAGAACTTGTGGGTGAGGGAGAATAAAAGGAGGAGGTGGAGGAAGTGAAGCATGATGTTGAGGGATACCATCTTCAAGAGATTTGGGAAGATCATAGTTGTCTGAACCAGACATCTATAATGGGAGAAAATCAAGTTAGTTGATTCAAAGTCCTTAATAGAACACCCAATATGAAATATTAAGGCTAGGACCCAACAAAATATTTTATAACTTGGAAGAGGGATGCCGTAATCCAAGCTATAGAATATTTGAAGGTAGGCGAATGACGATTCACCAATTTCCACCATGAAAACGAAATAATTTATTAGGTTTTAATTGGATTTGAAATTCCTAGATCTTTTGATATTCATTGAACTTTTCAATGGCATGTTTCAATCTCGAGTGTGCCCTCTCAAATTTTGTGACTGGGATGCCGAGGATCACAAAACAAGGTGTGAATAACCATACCAATTCACTTGGTACCCTTAATATCATCACCTAATCAATGTGTCGGTTACCCACACACGCTCCATTGATCTATGACAAACTTTAAGTCACCCTTCGTGATCCTTACTAGTCCAAGTTAGTGTGCCGATTACCCACACACGCTCCACCAACGACTTGGTAAGGTACAAAGTGTGAATTCCATGGGCCAGCACCAAATTCACATTTTTTCCTAAAGTAACTAAGATTGGGAATTAAATAAAAAATATTTAGTTACTTTATAATAATCATTATACTTTTAATGAGAATTTAAAGTCATTGTCCTACCCGTTCGGCTAACGACCCTCCACCGATCAAGCAAGCGGTGGGTGAGAGTGGACACCCATTAAGTCGCCATTTTATAGGCAACAACCTTATACCCACCTTATAGACCGGCTTCGTGAATGAGGCTACTAACGGTAAAACGACTTATTCTTATACATATATATATATATATATATATATATATATATATATAATAATTAACCATTAATGTTATAAATAGTATAAGGGTTGAATTTTAACTTTTAAAATTCTAAGTGTTGGAATTAAAGTTTATTAATGTGAGTGAAACTTTACATATTCCAAAACTTGAGGGCAACTTTTGTAACTATGCAAAACTTTTCATTTCATAACTTATGAATTAAAGGTTCATAAAAATGAAAACTCTTCATTTTCATGTAACTTATGTGTTTTAAGTGTGTGTTAAATAAAAGTGACCTTTGGATATCCATAACTTGAGGACAAATTATGGACTCCATTAAAACACATAAATGATCAAGAATTAATTTTAAACAATTAAGCAAATAATTCCTATCATTTTCTAAATTCATAAGAACATGAACATGATCATCAAAATTTCAAGAATTATATGAACACATAAAATCATAGAATTTTGATTATAACTTTGAAATTGGTCCACCATCATCATTACCACATCAAAAATAGGTTTTATGAGTCCAAAACAGTTTAAGGTAATGATTCTAGACCAATTCCATCACCAAAACTCGAAGATATGTTGTCTGGGGTCCAACTTGTCGAGTGCATGAACCAACTCGCCGAGTTGGATGAGTTTTGCCTTGGACTCGTCGAGTCCCTTCTTGGACTCGGCGAGTCAGCTGTGCAGACAGCATAAAATCTTCGATTTTCAGCAATTTGCATCAAGTATTCAAACAAGCAAGCCTAGGCTCTGATACCACTATTGGGTTTTGAGCATTCTAACACTCCTAAGTGTACATGCAACCCTAAATACCTTGGATCTATGTTTTCTCTATTATACATGCAAATAAGAACATACAAGGTATTATCCTAATCTAGCATACAAAACAATGAGTGTAACAAGATAGAATACATACCTCTTTGATGTAGAAAGTCTTCATGAAGCTTGAGTGCCTAGCCCCAATAGTGTGGAAGCCTCAAATGGAATCACAATCATCAAAACACTTAGAATAACTTGAGAGAGTTCTACACTTCATGAAATCGGCTAGCCCTTTTCTTCACTTTCTAATGTGATTCTAGTGGCCGATTTTTGTCAAGAATAAGATCTTTATATAGTGTTACAATTAGGGTAAATCCTTAATTGTCATGGCTTTCCATTTCCTTGGATCCATGGGTTCAAATACACCATGGATCATCCATGGACCATCCTATGGGTTTTAGCCCAACTTGATTATCCATGGAGCATTAGCCCACTATATAAGTATGGATGATTTACACAATCAACCCATATATTTAATTAGTCTTCTTTTGATCACTTAATTAATCCTAGATTAACTCTTGATCAATACTAATTAAATAATCTTATTATTCTTATTATTAATATACTAGAACTTATAATATATTAATAACCATAAGTGTCTTATTTCTCTCATTATAGTCTATCCAAGTGCATGATGGTATGCACCCCAAATGGACCATGCTGGGTCGGGTCAAGTCTTACCAATTATAGTTATGGACTTAGACATTAATCCAACAAGGTTAAACCAGTTTGAATCTCTGATCGACTGTGTGAAGAAAATATTAAGGGATCAGACCTCATGTGGGGGAGAACGTATCATCCAAGGAGAGGGTTCTAGGAGATATTCGACATTCTGTTCCACTGCAAGGGTAGGAAAATAACTATAGCACAGATGTGAGGGATTCTTGGCTTATGTAATCGACACTCGAGAAGAAAAGAAGGAAACCTTGGTAGAAGTGTCAATAGTTTGTAAGTACCCCAATGTGTTTCCGAAAGACCAGCCTGGTGTGCCTTCGGAGCGCCAAGTAGAATTTAGGATCGACTTAGTTCCTGGTGTGGCACCTGTAGCAAATGCACCTTATCGTTTTCCATCCCCAGATATGCATGAATTATCTAATCAGCTACAAGAGCAAATGGACGAAGGGTTTATTCGGCCAAGTAGTTCTACATGGAGAGCGTCGCTTCTGTTTGTTAAGAAGAACGATGGGTCGCATAGGATGTACATAGCCTGTAGAGAGCTTAACAAATTCACGGTAAAGAAACTTTATCCCTTACCTAGGATAGACAACCTTTTCGATCAACTTGAAGGAGCATCTTGGTTTTCCAAAATTGATCTACAATCAGGATACAGCAGATGCGTGTAAAAGAAGAAGATATATCGAAGACTTCTTTCAAAACTCGGTATGGTCACTATGAGTTCGTAGTGATGCCTTTTGGGCTCATGAATGCACCTGATGTATTCATGGACCTAATGAACTGAGTAGGTAGATCTATTTTTTATCGATCGGTAATAGTGTTTATCGATAATATCTTGGTCTTTTCAAATACCCAAGAACAGAATAAAGAACACCTAAGAGAGGTACTCGAGATTCTAAGGAAGAAGAAGTTATATGCATAGTTCTCCAAATGCCAGTTTTGGTTAAGAGAAATCTAGTTCCTTTGGCATGTTGTTAACCAGGATGGTATTTTAATATATTTGGTCAAGATAGAGAGAGTAATGTGATGCCCATTCCCGATTACCCCTTCAGAGATTCAAAGCTTTCTGGGATTAACAGGATATTATAGAAGATTCATTCAAGAATTCTCCATGATTGCATTACTGATGACCCGTTTAACGAAGAAGGGAGTTGCTTTTCATTATGGTCTAAAACAATAGTTGGCATTTGAAACGCTAAGGTAAAACTTATGTGAAGCTCCAGTGTGAGCCCTCCCAGGAGGTATTGATGACATGGTAGTTTACTATGATTCATCAATCATGGGTTTTGGAGCCATCCTTATGAAATGAGGATGAGTAATCACACATGCATCAAGAAAGTTGAAGCCTCATGAAGCTAACTATCCGACACACGATTTAGAATTAGGAGTTGTAGTCTTTGTTCTCAAGATTTGGAGGCATTATCTGTATGGAGTGCGGTGCACCATCTACACCAACCAAAAATGTATGAGATATCTAAAGGATCAGGCCGACCTAAACACGAGACAACATTGATGGTTAGATTTAGTGCAAGACTACGACTGTGAAATCCTCTACCACCCAGGTAAAGCCAATGTGGTAGCTAATACATTAAATGGTAAGTAACCTAGTCTGCCAACAAAGGGCGTCTATTTAAGGATAAATGCGATCACTCCAGTGTTAGACATGATCAAGCAAGCTCAAAATGATTTCGTTAAGGAAGAAACCTGGAAAAGTGAGAGGATTGTAGGGCAAATATTAGATTTCCACATAGATACTCATGGGTTGTTGACTCTACATGGCAGAGTTTGGGTTCCCTACCCAGGAGGAACTCGAAAAATACTAATGGATGAGGCACTTAAGTCTATGTTTTTGATCCATCCAGGAGATAAAAAGATGTACGGGACCTTAGACATAGTTATTGGTGGCCATGTATGAAGAGAGATGTAGTGTGGTACATTAAAAGGTGTTCGACTTGTCGAAAGGTCAAGGTTGAACACCAAATGCCCCACAGGAAGATCCAACCTCCTAATATCCCGATGTGAAAGTGGGAACAGATAAATATGGACTTCATCGCCAAGTTTTCGAAGAATCCTCGTGGACTAGACACTATCTAGGTGATAGTGGATAGATTAACCAAGAATGACAACTTCGTGCCCATAAAATAAAGATGTAATGCCTCAAATTTAAACCAATTTTTTTCGTTTTTAAATTATTAAAACATTTCTCATAAATGAAGTCAACAAAACATAAGTCTCAAATACAAATCATCATCACAAAATATCAGAGTATCTCACAGTGTCCTAGTAACAAATCTCCCAGCGAGTGTCTACAATCAGACCTTCACCTTTCCGTGATCCTCAACAATACCTGAAACTCATACATCAACAACTATAAGCACAAAGTTTAGTCGGTTCTCCAAAATCCACATATAGTACAACATAAGTAAACAAATATGGATTATCGGCAATCCTTGGGATTATCAGCAGCGGGCAACAACATGTGGTATAGGTTATCAGCAACCCTGGAGACTATCTGCAGTCTCATTCACATATAAATGACATCATACAAAATAATAATTAGACCCATATGGTCATCACAAATATAACTATTCTACCACACAGGTAAGAATAAGCGAGGTGACTCGCCTGATGCTGACGGCAGCTTAATTTCACACCAGAACTACCGGAACTAGACTCCGCCTAATATCACAATAACTAGCCCTAATTAGAAACTAAGGTCCATAATTCAACTCCCAAGTAAAAATTTCAAAACTAAACCTCTTAAGGGAAAAGACCATTTTTCCGCTTTCAATGGTCTAAATCCTTAAAAAGTTGACCAAAAGTCAAATTCAGCAAAACGTCAACTTCCCAACGTGTACGATGGGCGTACTCCTTACACGATGCGTACATCTCAAATCAACGACCAATGGGAACAAGTCTGGCTATGCGGGGCGTAGCCAGGAGTATGCCCGGCGTACTCAGCCTGACATATATTTATCAACTTTTACGTCTTAATCCGTTAAGAAACTTATTCCAACTTCAGATCTGACCATAATAGGATGTTTTAACCAACAAAGTCATCAACTTTAAGCCTTTACATGGCTAGGAATGGCCCAACACATAAAACTCTAACTTCCATCACACTTTAAGTCACTTAACTCAAACATGGGCCAAGGGAAATGATAGAGTAACCATTTTTAGGAATCCATAAGACCTAGAACACATGAAAGGACAACTAATATGCTCTAGAGTACTCCATACTCATAAAGGTACAAGCTTTGGGACAGAAAGCTCATGAAAACTCATCTATGGAGATATAAAAGGAAACAAATCAAGCTATAAACTTTATACCTTCAAAAGATGCATAAGATGAAGTTGTTTCTAGATCCTCAAGCTTTCAAGCAACTCCACCTTCTTCACTTGTCTTCTTCATAAAAAACTACCAATATCACCACCAAGCTTCAAGATCCTCACTCACAGATGTACACTCAAGATGAAGGTTTGGAAGGAGTGGAGGCTGGTTATGGGAGGTCCAAGGGTGGGTTAATGTCTTTAAATATGGGTGAAATCCTAAATTTTAGGGTTTTGGAGACTGGGCTAGTACGCTCGGCATACCACATGTATGCCTAGTGTACTAGCGCGGCTTCCTCGATCCCAGACTTCTCTCAACTACACTGCATGTACCCCCACATACGCCCAACATACAGGATAAAATGTCAACTTAAACCACAAGGGACCAAATGTGCATACTTTGATTAGGTTAATGGCTAAAAATTAATATGCCTGCTAATCAGATGTTACAACTCTCCTCCACTAGAATCAAAATTCGTACTCGAAATTAGCCTTGGGAAGCATGTCAGGATAGTGCTCACGCTTCTTAGACTTGGGATCCCATGTCTACTCCGAGCCTTTCCGGTGTTTCCATTGAACTTTGACGAATTTTACTACCTTATTCCTCAAGGTCTTCACTTTTCGGTCCAGAATGGCCACAGGCTTCTCGATGTAATTCAGGCAATCATTAACCTAAGTATCATCCATAGTGACCACCATTGTCTCATCAGCTATATACATTTACTCAGCTTAGAAACATGGAAGGTATCATGAATCTTCCTCAACTTCTATGGTAGCTCCAACCAGCAAGCCACCTTTCCCACACATGCCAACAATCTGAACGGGCCGATAAAACTGGGGCTCAGCTAGCCCGGCTTCCTGAAGCAAATAACACCCTTCCAAGATAGCTCTAGGTCGTCATCAATCTCTGTCTAACTTATTGGATGAGCTTAGTCTTCTTAAGCAATATTTCCGTGCTCCCCATCACTCTCTGTCCGATCTTGACCAAACAAATAGAAGTCCAACACCTCCTCCTATACATAAGCTTAAACGGAGGCATGCTAATACTAGCATCATGGCTATGGTTGTAAGAAAACTTATCCAATAGGAGATAAGAGTCCCAGCTCCCACCAAAGTCAATGATATAGGCCTGCAACATATCCTAGAGCATCTGAATAGTCCCCTCACACTGTGTGTCTGTCTGCAAATGATATGCAATGCTGAAATCTAATCGGGTACCCAACTCCTCGTGAAAATTTTTCCAAAACTTGGAAGTGAAATGAACATCCCGGTCTAGCACAATGGAAGTCGGCAGTCCATGCCGATCCATTACCTCTCGGGCATAAATCTCAGCAAGTTTCTCTGCAAAAAATCCCTTGCTTATGGCCAGGAAATAAGCACTCTTTGTTAAATGGTCCACTATCATATAGATAACATCAAAACCCCTCGCGCTCTTTGGAATTTTTTTAATAAAATCCATGGTGATCTGCTCCTACTTCCATAGTGGAACCTCTAGGGCTGCAACTTGCCGTGAGGGCATTGGTGCGTGGTCTTCACCTTCTGGCAGGTTAAACATTGCTCTAAAAAAAGGCCACATCCCTCCTCATACATGACTACCAATAACTATGCTTTAGGTTGAGATACATCTTGTTATCCCCTTGAATGGAAAATATCGACTTGTGGGCCTCCTCCATCAATACTTGTCGAGCTCCACCAGTATAAGGCACCCAAACCCGCCCATGAAGAGTCAAAAGCCCTCAGTTATTGATATCAAAGACTAAAATCTGACCGATCACCTGCTCACTTTTCCGATTTTCTTCTTTTATGGCCTCCGAATTCACTTTGTTGATAGTATCCAAATTTTGGTTCATCATAGTCATTCTCACACACACATCCTGAATCAAAGAACTAATCGCCCTCTGGCTCAAGGCGTCAACCACAATATTGGCCTTGTGTGGATGATACAAAATATCACAGTCGTAATCTTTCACTACATCCAACCACCTCCTTTACCTCATGTTCAGGTTAGGCTAATTCTTAAGATATCTCACGCTCTTATGGTCAGTGCAGATGGTACACTATACAACATAAAGATAGTGGCGCCAAAGCTTGAGAGCGAAAACCACCACCCCTAACTCCAAATCATGAGTGGGATACCTCGATTCATGAGGTTTCAGCTACCTTGAAGTGTATACAATCACATGCCCCCTCTACACCAACATAGCACCCAACCTTGTAGTGGATGCATCACAGTAAACCACGAAATCCTCAACTCCCTTAGGGAGGGTAAGTACCGGTGCCTTATACAGCCTCTGGCAAAGAGTCTCGAATGATGCCTGCTTCTCAGGCCCCCATCTGAGCACAACATCCTTCCTTATCGATTTAGTGAGAGGAAAACAATCTTGGAGAAATCTCGAATCAATATCCAGTAATATCCTACCAAACCGAGGAACCTCCGAATCTCAGATAGAGATCTCGGCACTTTCCACTACATCACCACCTCTGTCTTGGCTGGATAGACTAAGATACCGTTCTGGTTGAAGAGATGTCCCAGAAACTGAACCTAATGAAACTAGAAGTTGCAATTAGATAACTTAGCATAGAGCCACTTCATCCTCAAAACTCCAAGAATCTCGCACAAATGATCCTCATGCTTCTCCCTGGTCTTCGAATAGGACAAAATATTATCGATGAAGACGATCATCGGTCGATCCAACATGGGCCTGTACACCCAGTTCATGAGATCCATGAACGTCGCCGGTGCATTGTTGAACCCAAAAGGCATCACCAAGAACTTGTAATTCCCTTAGTGAGTTCGAAAGGATGTCTTCTGAACATCCTCCTCTCGCACCCTCATATGACGGTAATCGGACTTCAAATCGATCTTGGAAAACAAAAATTCCCCATGTAACTGATCGAAAAGACCGTCAATCCTCAGTAATGGATACTAGTTCTTCACCATTAACTTGTTTAACTCCTATTAATGAATGCGCATCCAGTGTGAACCATCATTCTTCCTGAGAAAAGGATCAGCGCTCCCCAAGGAGAACTGCTCGGTCGAATAAATCATTTTCCTAACAATTCCTGAAGTTGAGAAGATAAATGATACATCTTAGTAGGTGAAAGATAGTACGGTACCTTGGCAATCGACGTCGCACCCAGGATCAGATCTATCTGAAACTCTACTTGTCTCGCAGGAAGCACACCCGATAACTCAATGGGAAAAACATAAGGAAAATCGCATACAACAGGAACATCAGAAATGGAAATCAATACCTTCTCCTTAATTTGAGTATCTACTACATATGCCATATAACCCATACAACCATGCTACAAATTCTGGCTTGCCCCGATGGTAGAACAAAAGGCTGATCCTGAACTAGTACCTTCACCATAGATGGTCAACACTCCCTTACTAGGGTCTCAAACCGTCACCATTTGATGCTTACAGTCAATCAGAGCCCCAAAATAGTTCAAGTAATCCATACCTACAATCATACAGATATCCCCTGTCACAATAGGGATAAGTTTATTGGATAACCAACACCAGAAATCTCTAAAACACAACTCCAGTAGACATCAGTAGCGGAGACCGGACAATCATCAGGTGTAGAGACTCTCAAGAGCATGCTCATGGCTTCCCACGCACCACTAAAACCATGACAAAAAGATGATGACACAAAATAGTGACGCGCACCCGAGTCAAATAGCACAAGCATAGGTACATAATTGACAAGAAAAGTATAAACACGATCAAGAACATAAGAAAAATAAATAAATCAGTAGAATAATAAAGAAAACATACCAGTCATGACTACTGGAGCTGCTCGATCCTCCTCTGATGTCAAATAAAATGCTCTTCCTCGAACCGTCGGCGTCTCAGCCTTAGCCTGCTAGCCCTCAGTAATATGCAGAATCGTTCAGGCCGGAGCCAGAACCACCCTAGATGCAAGCTGAGGACACTCAGGCCTCAAATGTCTTGTCTGGTTGCAATTGCAACAAACCTGAAATCCCTTGGGGAAATCTTTGGACAAATGCCCCTCCTTGCCACACAAGAAGCAAGTCGTCCCTGACCAACAGGGTCCCTCACGTCCCTTGCCACACTTACCTCAAGTGCGACCGTTCTGGCTCTAGCTCTCAAATCAGTTGACTTGAGCCGCTTAGTCACAGGCTGCAGCTACACGGGCCTCCTATCTCTCACCTGGGTCTCCTTGTCCTCCCTAGTCTGGGTCTTTAGATCGAATTCTCTCCTCCTCGCATTTGTTTGCAGCTCAGCCAATGTCCGATATGACATGTTCACCACGAACTCACAGATATCGCTCCTTAGAATACTTAGATACCAATTCATATGTGCCTTTTTAGAAGACACATGCTCAGGACAAAATAATTCTCTCTCAAAAAGCCTCCTGGTGATTTCAGTTACCATCTCTGTCTTCTGCTTGAGAGACAAGAACTATTAGGCTAACCTCTCTCTCTCTCTCTCTCAATCACTGGAAGAAACTCATATCTGAACATCTCAGTAAATCTCTCCCAGGTCACCACAGAAAACTCTGCAAGGGTATAATCAACTATCACAAACTTCCACAAACCCTTCACTTCCAAGCGAAGCAGGTTCAGCACAAAACGAACCCTCATATTTTCCGGGCAGGAGCAAGTGTAAAAACAACCCTCAACAATAGAAATCCATCTCATCGAAACAATCGGACCCTGTTTCCCATCAAACTTGGGTAGCTTCATGTTGTTGAACTCCCAGTGCCATAACGAATCACTCCCTTATGGTCTCACAGCTACAACAACTGCAGTAGCGGCGGCAGCAACAACCTCTGTGACGGCCCCAAACATCTATAGACTAGCCCTTCTTATTGTCGCGGACACCTTGGCGGTAACAATCTTGTGGATCTCATCGTCACTGGCACTATGCCTCTCAAGGTCGTTGTATCCTGAACCTCGAGTAACCACCATAATGAACATACAAGAAAACCATCTATAAGTTCCTTAGTTCCTTAAGATTCATACTTGAGCCGCGTACGGATCTAGTGCTTTCAATAGTATGGGGCTAATACTACCTTCCACACCAACCCGTATTTGTCTCAAGTCGTCCTCTCAAGACCCTAAGTCACAAGCACTCCATTGCCCCAGATCAACTATACACTCGCCTTGCTGGTTCCTTAGAACCACAACTAAGCATCTAGACACCACCTTTAAACTCCTCCCCAACACTGCTCTGCCTCATAAGATCTTCGCTTTCCTCACCTTTTGCTTCGTGCATGCCAATTATACACAATATGAGACTCGATAGACATTCGAATAAATGATTCCACCTTAAATCCACAACCAAATGAGGAACAGGAAGAAAGGCTACATCAGGCATTCTAAGGCTATAAAATCCAAAGTATGTGCAATTATACATCATAAACCAAGCAAATAGCATTGACAGATTCAATCGCATAAGAATGAACTCCTAGGCTAAAGGTATCACAAATTAGGAAACATTATGCACCATTCATGTTGGATTCTTAGCCAACTGCTAGCAAGCACACAATTCTCGCAGCTCTTAAAATATCAACTCTACACTACTCATAATATAAATTGAGGTATTTCGGGAAACTACCGCTCGAACTCTAGTTAATTGTACACACTGGTTCACTGGGTTTTTCTTCTGCAAAAATCTTCATTTCTTTGAAAAAGGTTTAATGAAAATCTCCAGATCCTTAGTTTGACTTTGGAATTACCCTAGAGTTCATCCAAATCCCTCAAACCATGGATTTGATACCAAATTGTAACGCCTCAAATTTTAAAACAATTTTTTTCATATTTAAATTACCAAAACATTGTTCATAAACTAAGTCAACAAAACATAAGTTTCAAATACAAATCATCATCACAAAATAGCAGAGTATCTTAGACTATCCCAGTAACAAATCTCCCAGTGAGTGTGTACAATCAGACCTTCGTCTTCTTGTGATCTTTAGAAATACCTGAAACCCATAAGTCAATAGCTATAAGCACAACTCTTAATGAGTTCCCAAAAATACGACATACGTCACAACATAAATAAACAACTATGGGTTATCAGCAATCCTAAGGACTATCAGCAGTCCCAGTGGGCAACAACATGCCATATGGATTATCAGCAACCCTAGAGACTATTTGCAGTCTCAATCACACATAAACGACATCATACAAAATAGTAATTATACCCAGTTGGTCATCACAAATACTACTATTTAACTACACAGGTAAGAATAAATGAGGAGACTCACATGATAATAATGACAAATAAGTCTCACACATGAACTATCGGAATTAGACTCTACCTAATATCACAATAATTAACCCTAATTAGAAATTAAGGTGCATAACTCAACTCCTAACTATAAATTCCACAACTAAACCTCTTAAGGGCAAAAAGACGATTTTGCCCCTTTAATGGTCCAAATCCTTAAAATGTTGACCAAAAGTCAAAATCAGCAAAATGCCAACTACCCAACATGTACAAAGAAGTTACGCCACTTTTAAAATATGGAAAACCGGGCACGCGAAGAGACATGATGACGTGGTAAGCTACATACATGTGGCGGCACCAGAGAGTGCTATGTGACAAGTCGGCTCTTCAAATCCCCCAAGAGACATGATGATGTGGTAAGCTACATACATGACACGTGGCACCACGACAATGCGACCCGTGGCTTGTGTCTTGAAGATATGAGGTGGACAACTCCAGGTACAACACATGGCAGAAGGAGGGTGGAACGAGCAACACACACATGTGTGGCACGCACCCCTCATGAGCCTATAAATACCCTGGATTTTCTATAAGCTTCTCACTCCATATCCCTAGAACCTTTCTCTCATAAGTTTCCCTCTACTTTAGCCCTTTTTCCTTAAGAATCTAGCCTGTGGCAGAGCCCTGCAACACCCTTGGGTGCTTAACTATTTATAGCCTTCATGTAGAAGTTCACGAGCTAGTATTCAACCCATTTAAACTCCTAGTCCTCGTCAAAATAATTTAAAGGTAAGTTATGCTTACTTTGTCCTAAGTATAACTATATTTATGTTCATAGTCGTTGTTATGAATATACATATGCGTATACATTGATTAGTAATTGCAGTTATAATACTGATTAATCCACTTATTGGACAAGTGTCTAGTATGGTCACATTGGCTTGGCTATTGGATTTTAGAAAAGAAATACGCCAAAATGGTTCTGTCTCCCAACCTTATTGACAAGCTAACACTTATTTGATAGAACTGTCAATATTCATTGGGGTTAATGATAGATCCAGCCTTTTCTACTAGATTCTTTTAGAATCTAATAATTAATAGTATTATATGTTAATACTTGTTAGGGCTGTTGCTCGTTAGTGGGATCGTCTAGATAATTGTTAATCTTCAGAGTAACTGTCCAGATAAGTTCTTCACACTATATTGTATATTCTAGTATGTACCCTCTGTATGTTAGGATATAGTTACCATGTAGTATACACTTAGGTAGTTAGACTTGAATAATTAGTTTACCATTATATGGATTGTTGTTATATGTATCTTGATATATATGTGTGGAGTTGAGAGCAGAGCAGCCCTAGGCAAAATGCCAATAGACTCGGGAGGACTAGCTTTATGCTAAAGTCCAGAAGAGAGCAGACCAATCATATGTTGAAGGCTATATAAGGCGGATCAGCTATATACTAAAGGCCAAGGGGTGGACCAGCTATAAGCTGAAGGCCAATATGTGTATACACTGTATATGTGTTGTGGTGTGGAATATTTTAAGGGGATTCACTAAGCTTCGGCTTCCAGTTGTTGAACAACTACTGTGCAGGCTGTTTAACTGATCACGGAAAGGCTCATGCATGACTGTATCTACATCAAGACAACAATAAAGTTTTATTGACTTCCGCTAAGATGTTGTTTATAATTAATCCTGGAATAAAAAGATGTAATGTTTTCTAAGTCCTATATTTTAAAATAAATAAATATGAAACATTTTCTTTGAAATTTCAGGATATTCGATTATATATGTATAGGCTTACATTCCTACACATCTATTCCTACCGATCCTCACAATCCTAGTCCAAGATTATCACTAAGAATTACTTCCCCGATGAACCATTTAAGGTATGGGTTTGACTACACAATTTGGGGATCCGTTGACTAGTGTAAGTCTTAAGGCACCCAAGTCTTAAAAGTAATGTGATGAATAGGTTATTACCTTTAATCTACGTCAGTAGGTTATCAACGGTGTTGTAAAACTCGTCGAGTTGGCCAATTACTCCTCCGAGTACTCGCTACTCGGCCCCTTACCGAGGCATGTTACAGAATCTCGAGTTCTCCCTGATCGGCCCCTTTATTGAACTGAGTAATGTTGTAAAACACGGTTAACTCGGTGCTTAATATGTATAATATACTTAATGATTTAGTATTTAACACACACACATGTGATTATTACTACATATATATTGTAAATTTTCAATAGTTATTCACGAAATAAGATCATTATGTGTTTTTTTAGCTTTTGTGTATTCACATGTATCTAATTTTGTTATATATTTCAATTAACTTATGATTTTGACATATATAATTTTCCTTAAAATATTTCTACATGAATTACCGAATCTGGGTACTCCCGGGTACTCGTTACTCAGTAGTCGGCTGAACAGGTACCGAGTAACGAGTTCTGCAACCTTGGTTATCAGCATATATATATATATATATATATATATATATATATATATATATATAGATATATATATATATATATATATATATATATATATATATATATATATATATATACATATAATCCAGGTAATAAGCACATAATTCACGTATGACTTCCAACACATATTTAATATTTTAATTACTAATTTTATTAAGTCATGTTCATAAAAAGGACTATGCACTTACTAGACTTAGGTGTGTGACTGGTGATCTGGGTAGAGTTTCGCTTAACAACTCAAATATTACTTGACGCAACCTAAGTATAATTAAAACAGAGTTTTAGTCTAATGAACTTGAAAACTAATAATAGTGTAGATCCTCACTAACTCTAATGTATAGATTAAGATCTATCAAATAAGGATTAGACAAATAGCACAGTTAGTAAGTAAGATCATTTTGGCATAATAGTTTTTCTAAAATCTAACAACCAAGCCAATGTGGCTATTGTAGACACTTCTCCCGTACGTAGATCAATCATTAGTATGACTTGGAATCACTGATATATCTTATTTATAGGTTCAAAATAATGATTTATAACTATAAATATAAGTTACACTGAAAAGACTAGAGTGTATAGCTTAACTTATAAAGGTTCTTTCTGACAAACATTAGGAAATTGCACTGGTAGAGCTTCTACTCTCTTGCTACTAACTCAGGGGTCGCAGGTCTTTATTGAAGGCTAAAACTAATAGAAAATGAGCTAAAACTAAAATAAATTGAGAGAGAGAGAGAGAGAGAGAGAGAGAGTGTGTGTGTGTGTGTGTGTGTGTGTTTGGGAAGTTGTAGGAGAAAGAGTGAAGCTTGGCATCCTATTTATAGCCATTTTTTAGGTGCACAACATGCAAAAGGGGTGCACATGGCGCATTTTAAGGTGACGACTCTCCAACCATTTTGTGCCATGTGTCAGGATCTCCGTGGTCTGCGTTTTCACCTTCTAGAAATGCGCGTCGCTCACCGTGCGTGGAGCAAAACACAAATTTTGTAAATTTCATAACTACTTCATACAGACTTTGTTTTTTATGTTCTATTTTTTCACACATAGCTCTTAAAGAGTACTACAACTTTACTTTAGGCTCCATCGGCTAATTCGGAATTTATTTTTAGCCCTTATCTTTATATGATTTAATGACTTCGCAAAAATCATAACTCTCTCATATGGACTCCGATTTTGGTGTTCTTTTTTACCAAAATTTCAATCTTAAAGAGTACAACAGGTGAGTCAAATAACTATGTGTCAATGACCTCCAAATCTTCACCCTCAGGTAGCCCAATATCAATACTTCTTGCTTCTTTGGATGTTTATAGAATCCACTCAACATCTTCATCCACATCTATATTAAAATCTTTCATATCAACATCAAGATCATCTAAAATATTTTCTAAGTCTACAAAGAAGTCTTCATCCTTACTATCATTTGTCTCACTATCCTCACTCCAACTACCTTCATTCATACTACCCTGCTCCATATATATTCATACTCAAAGTACTCATAATCCTACATATTTTCATCCCTACAATATTCTACACATAGATCCCCCATTGCTTGGTAATCATCCCCTACATGAGCATCCCAATTGTCTTGGTAATCATCCCCTACATCAATAGCTCCTTTAGCTTGGTTATCTTAAAACTGAACCCCAATAGGGATCAAACTGATCAAGTAGGTCTTTTTGGTTGGTTATAGGTTAATATGATACAATCAACTTTGAGGAATCAGTCGACTCATTCAAATCCAATTTTTTACTACATTACCCAAATAAAATTTTCCTTTTCATTCTAACCCTATTCATTTAAGGAGAAGCATCCCCTTTAATTTCCTCAACATGAATCTTTAATGGGTACTTAAAGTATAGGACTATTCTAGTGCTCCCATGCTCAAAGTACAAATTAATTTCCTTGTGATTAGGCACATACCTTGCCAATTGAATGACTTCTTGATTGTTGATAAAGGGTAGCAATCCAATATTCAAGTTTGAATCTGGAGTCATGAAATGCTAGAACATTATGCCTCTATTATTCTACCCTAAAACTACCATCATATCATTTAACTAATTAACTGAAAACACATCCATGTTGACAAAATCAAAGTGATCCACAAGCCCTTCCATGTACGACATTCTAGGAACCATATTGGTGAACCAACCCCCATGGGTTATCTTGAATGTGCAAAGGCTTGCTACATAACCCGAGGTGAAAATTCAAGAAATAGATGTTACAGATAGAGGAAAGAAAAAGTTAATACAAACATCATTTGGTCAACCCTACCATTAAAAGATTATGATTACAATATTCTTTGCGTGTGTCAGTTTCTTAGCTATAACGTGGGCATAACGAACACAAAGTGACCAACCATTATCATCGAGACCCTAGAATCAGTTGTTCCGAAGGATAATGATTAAGGGTTCTTGAAACTCACCCCCTCCCCCCCCCCCCCCCCCCCCCGGGGAGGGGGGGAGGGGGGGATATTGAGAATGTGCAAGGCACCTTAATGTTTCAAGACGTTGATAAGTGAAATGAATAAAATTCCCTCATATGCAAGGCACATGGGGCATGTTAATGACATCAAATGAACATCCACCCCAAGGGCCATTTGTATGCAAGGTTTGGTCCTT
The DNA here is from genome assembly GCF_052625555.1 of Lactuca saligna. Classification (NCBI taxonomy): domain Eukaryota; kingdom Viridiplantae; phylum Streptophyta; class Magnoliopsida; order Asterales; family Asteraceae; genus Lactuca; species Lactuca saligna. Next base: position 32,429,656 of record NC_136424.1, read on the forward strand.
ATGTAAAATATAAGGGAAAAAAGTTTTGTAAGGACCATTTTAAGGAAAAACTATAAAGCTAAAGGATCATTCATGAATTTTTTTTCTTAATAATATTTGAAGAAAAAGTTACCCCCAAATCACAAGTGTTATAGTTTTCAAACTAACTACAATTATAAAACTTGAGGCTGAGGGAGAAATTTACATCGACACAATTCTCATCATGGTGGTGGAATGAATTTTAGGTAGTTAATTTTAATTTTCATAGTGCGACATATTAGATATTTGGAACCATAATTTCACATTTGAAAAGTATGACATATTGCACATTTGGAATCCTAGTTTCCATTTATACAATGCAGTATCTTCATATCCTTTCTTATTCTGATATCGAGTAGGCAAGATGTCATGATAATCGACACGTCCGATCGTGAGATTTTGGAGGTCATATACAAAAATTAAATTAAGGCACATACCATTATTTGTAAAATATTGTTAATATATCCAATTAAACTAAAAAATTCACTATTTTTGCATCTCTCAAAACTAAACTCGTAACACTTTGTCATCTACTTAGTTTGACCTTACAGGTAAATACACTTTCAAAATTGAAGTTAGGTTTTGGAGCTTTAGTTTCGAAGTGTAAATGTTTATATATCGGTGTCAAATTCTAACTGATATCAACAACATATTTAACAAACATAATTTCTAATTGATATTAACAACATATTTAACAAACATGATTTTTATTGTTAATGTTAGAGATGAGAATTGTAACATGCAATTATACTTTAATTAACAAATTATTATTATTTTCTTCTATTTTTTTTAGTAATATGATATTAAAAAAACGGGTCTCAATCGGATGATCCTTACGATTGGAGCCCCTGTTCCCACACACCCGCACGACCCTAGGGCTGTCACTGATGATCGAACATCCACCGATGGGTATTGTGTTCTTCATGGACACAACTTGATTAGATAGACTTATAGGAAACAATATATGGTTACACAGTCATCTACCAAGGTAAAGTATATGGCCTTAACTCATATTGTTGCTGAAATTTGTTAGATTATTTATATAGCTCACGAAATATACCTTCTTATTTCTTATTCACTAATTTTATGAAGTGACCATATTGGGGTTACATATTTAGCCGAAAATTCCTTGTTTCATCAATGCACTGATATTGTGATATATATGCATTTTTTTCGTGATATTGTGCTTTCTCATGCCTTTCAGGTTTGCTATGTATTTACAGCTACCCCATTAGCTAATGTCTTTATGAAGAGATTTTTTGTCCCTTGTTTTCATACTTTCACGCCATGCTTCACGTCTTTAAAAGAAGTTTGCATGCACTAATGCGTACGATTGAGCACAATTCAACATGCTATAAAGGACATACAGGAGAAGCAGTGTTGCAAAACTCGGTCTAGGCGATCGAGTACCAAACTCGGACATGTCCCGAGGCGCCTAATTAGTAATCGGCCAAGTAATCGGCGAAAAATACTTGGAATCGGTCAAAATAGGTCGAATTGACTCCAATTTGGTAAAACTTAGAGAAACTCAGGCCAACTCAAAAAACTCGGAAATTTTGACGTTTTTTAGAAAAAATCTATAATTGTTATTGATATTCATTTGTTTTGTTATAAATTTTAATAAACGTTTGATATTTGTTATATATATATATATATATATATATATATATATATATATATATATATATATATATATATATATATATATATATATATATATATATATATATAATTTTCCTAAAGTTAATTTAATATAATTTATCCAATTTGAATATTCACCGCATAAACCAAATATTTACTATTCGCTGGCAACATTTGTATTTTGCAACATTGAATAGAAGTGAATTCTTATCAAAAAGCACGAGCTTATGGTTCGAACCCCACAAATACACATGAATTAAAGAAAACCAATTGTAGAACATCTATAAAATCAACATTTATAAATAAATTTAGTACTTACTAAGTTTAGCATACAAAACATGTGTTATGTTTTAAGCATTTTAACAAATAATAGACAATAACGGATCCAGCCTGTTTTAGTAGGGGTGTCCCTCGTACTTTAAACCAGTGCACTTAATAGAAAAAACCAATTTTTTTTACACTAGGTACCAGAAACTAAGCAGTAGCCCGGGATCCCCAATGCTCCACTAAGGTCCGCCACTAATGATAGATGATTTAACACAAAGTAATAATGCAAAAAGAAAAATAAGAACACAATTAATTTTGTGTGGTTCACATGCTTGGGATGATTGGTTACGTCTAGTCCTCCATGGGCAAACACGAGAGAAAGATATCATATTGCTTTCTTCTTAATGATTGTTTTTTGATACATTATATTATATGAATTAGTAAGTTGACCAAAAACTGCACTAAGGCCTAACAAATAATCTCTGACGAAAAACTGGTTAATGACGAAATTGAAGGCGAATATGATATAGTAAGTCACCCTAGAAAAAAAAATCTTCCTATAGCGCTACTCGTGCCCCCGCAAAAGGCTCGTTAGGCTTTAGTCCCACCCGCTCTTAGAGCGGGACCTATTGTTTAGTATGCCTAACGGGTATAGATCAAAGATGAATCAATTGTATAATAATAATAATAATAATAATAATAATAAGTTTAGAGGTGCCAAACTGATGGCTATCTTGGAGATTTTATCGCGATATTGGAGATTTTTTTGTCACTATGTATTGTAATGGTGACTTTACATAGCCAAAAGAAAATCTATTTCCACTCTTTTATAAGATACGATATCTTTATACGTTAGAAGACCTAACACAAATATCTTTGGGTCATAAGAAGCCCCATGACCCCATTTCCATGTCTCTTACTGATCATTGGCAATATATTTGGCACGTCGACTCACGGTGAGATTAATTTGGACTCGTTGCATGCAACCCATTTCACGGAGAATAAAGTACACAAAGTGCTTACAAAATCACTTAATTCAACATGATATCAATCACAAAGTGTTTATTATCTCGTAGGTGGGGCAAATCATCGACAGATTTACAGGATCGAGTTCTAATAGTGTTGAGTACTTTCCGTCCATATAAAGTTGTCCTTGTAAACTTAGGGATGTTCCTCCTACTTAATTAGTACTTACTCAAGAAATCAAATGAGTACAACCATATTCAAAGTTATGGATATGGACTGTATGTTTAATGCAATCATTCAACTTATTTATAGATAGAATAATATCTTATATATGCCAACAAACGTAAGTAGATACATATATGAGATAGATTTTTCAATCTATCAAAACTTGTTAGTCGACTTGTTTTTCGTTAACAATAAGAAAAACTTTAGTATTGAAGTATTGATAGCTACCAATCATCGGTGGAATTATTGGAAAAGTTATAATTTGGTTTGGACTGACAAATTGAATATAAATGCATGATATATATATATATATATATATATATATATATATATATATATATATATATATATATATATATATATATATATATATATATATATATATATATATAGCCCAAGATTTTAATTTCATAAAAAGCAATATTTGTAGGAAATATAGGGTGGTCCTAAATTTATTGGTATGGCAGGTGTCACTTAGTTGTTATGTAGCTACATCATGTGTAATTACTCACTCCAACCCACTAGTTTGTGGGAATTCCATGTAGCCCCCATAGCTCAAAAGAAAAATCAAATATTTTTTTTATTTTTTTTATTTATTTTTTTTTATTTTTACTAATCTTAGATCAATATAACAGGTGAAATTAAAAAATAAAATAAAAAAGAGAATTAATAAATTTCATGTCATTATTTTTTTTATATGAAGAAATAAAAGATAAGTGGAAAACATATATTTTTATATGAAAAAATAAAAGATAAGTGGAAACAAAAGTAACTTTTTGTTTTGTAAATTATATATAAACTGTTACTATAAGAATGTTATTTGTTTTGTAAATTGTATATAAACTGTTATTATAAGAATGACATATCAAGTATGTTTGTTTAGTGATCTATTTGGAATATTAAACATATTAGTTTATCGACCTAATTAACATTGAATGCTAGTTAAGTGACGTTTAATATTAAAAATATATACATATGGTATGCGTCATATAAAATAAATACATATGTATGCCGAGTAGACACACTTTACTTAAAATTGATGCTAAATCGTCATTTCTTTATTAGGCCATTAGTTACAAGAATGTTTTCAAGTATTGTAGATATAGGAACTTACTTAAACAAAAATTATAAATTTAGTAATCTAACTATAAAAAATAAGTTTGTTGACTTTGGATGTCCTTTAGCTATATATGGATTAAAGGTGCACAATTACCGAGGGGATCTTGTATTATACGAAGGAAGCTTGTGAAACAATCCAAAGATAAGGTAGGTTGTTTATCGTTTTTATACGAGCATGTGTGTACGTAAAATTAAAAGTACATACTTGTAATATTTAGAAGGTGGTTGATTGATTACTTATGGGCATGGCCCCAACAGAAGTGTAAGGTTTCACCAAATAATGTTCTATCTTTTATTTCTTTTTCTGGCGATTGCTTTGTTTTTACGAAACAAGTAATAATACAAGAAAATACGGTTAGATTATAATACGGTTATAATATAACTATTTATTTTCTTTTTTATAAAGTTAGTATATCTTAATTAGATTATCCGCAATGAATTGAAAATTTTCAATTATATATATAGATAACAAATTAAATATGTATTAATTATATTATAACCGTATTTTTCATATATTATTAGTATTTATAATTATTATTTTTTCTAACAAATCAAGAAATACATCTGCAAGAACCAAAAATCATGAATATACACAACAAACGGTCTACTGGTAATTAAAACGATTTCCGGATCTTCGTGTTCCCTATATAACATTATCTTATCTGACTGCGCATTCCACATATTTAACTTCATTTTAAAGTTGTGTATTTAATGAAAAATACGGTTATAATATAACTAATAGTTATTTATATATAACTTTGTGCTCCGAATGTAAAATAATAATAATAATAATAATAAAATCTTGTATTTTTACAAAAGAAATATGGTTTTATATTGAATATATATATATATATATATATATATATATATATATATATATATATATATATATATATATATATATATATATATATATATATATATATATATATGATTTCAAATGTTAAAATAAAAAAAAATAAAAAATAAAAAGTTTATATTGTTTCACATGGAAAATGGTCAATAATGAGCAAAATTGGAAAGAACGATGTTTAATTTGGAACAAAAAATAGAGTTTCAAATTAAAAAAATAAAAAATAAAAAATAAAATTAAAAAAAAAAAAAAAAAAAAAAAACTATCTAAACTGGAAAAATAAAAATGAAATTTTTTTTTCAATTTTGACACGTCAATATGTTATGTCATCAAATCAAAAACTGACACGTCAGCAAACAACCGGGTCAACCGATCAAATGATCAGAATTATAATAAATTGAAAACTCAATGTCTAATTTGAGAAAAAAAAAAATAATGCAATGTCAAAATCGAATTTCCGTGTAAACTCAGTGACTTTTATTGTATTTACCCTAAATATTAAAGGGTAATTACTTTGTAATATAATTACTTATAAATTTTATATATATTTAATTGTTTAAAGCCAATTATAACTAAACTTATAATTTGTTATTCAATAAATATTATTAGAGGGGCTACTTCGAGTCCACTCAGTTTCCTATTCAAGAAATATCATATTAAAAACATAATTGTTGTTTAAAAAACAACCCTAGCATGTATCTTCGGTCTTCTTTTTCGGCCATTATCAATTTTTCGGTCATTTTCTCCAACCAATACAATTCCAAAAAAGATATAAATTAGAATTTTACATGTTTATTTCTAAAAAATATTGCAAAGCACACAATCTCCAGGTTTTCTTCTCCGATGAACACACCCCACCCTGCAACATCCCTCTTGCCATCTCTTACATATTTCCATACTCCTCTGTACAGCTCACAAGATAGGCTATATTAGTAATGGATAATAGGATAATTATTCGTCACGACTATAAATAGATGATTTCAATAGAAAATTACTTAGGGAAAATAATCTAAAAGGAAGTCATAGTAGATGTTAAGCTAAGAGCATGCATATCAAAAACATCCAAATCTGATTTCATAAGAGTAAGTTATGATTTTAAAGAGTATTCAGGGCAACTGTATTATTATAGAAACCGAAATTCAAATCAGTCAATTGTTAGGAAAAAAAATCTAGACGAGAGTTGCATATCTCGTCAATACTTATTCGTCGATATAAAGACAATCGAGAACATATATAGTATAAGAGACTGATGATTTTTATGCGGACTTTAACAGTTTAAGTTTGTTAAAAAAATATAACTTTAAAAATAAATTGAGAATTAGTCGACAGTATCTAAAGGAAAGTTGCATATCTCGTCGATAGCTATGTGTGGATATAGAGAACATCAAAAACAGAGCTCGTATGAATAAGATATGATTTTTTTTGAAAAATCTGAAATTTGCACGCACGCGCATGAGGGGCACGACATGTAACAAGCTGTTGACATGGTGACGTGGACGAATATGAACCTGACACGTGGTAGCAAAGGGGCACAATCAACGTTGCTTGAATTGTGCAGCGCATATCTTGTAGGTGCGCGGCGTTCCCATATCCAACTATACATGCCCTTCTAATTCCTTCATTTTTAATCTCACACTCTCTTATCTCTCTTTGAAAATTATCTGGTTCTTAAGCTCCATTTTTTTCCTGACTTCTTAACTCTTTTAGCTAAGCTTTAGGATAGTTGGAAGCTTGACTAGTAGAAACCCTTAGGTCGGAGTTCTAATAGTGCAATCTTCCGATATTTGCTAGAAAACCTCTATAAGTTAAACTACACTCATATCACTTTCAATGTAACTTATATTTATGTTCATAGTTATGAACCTATAAATAAGATTTATCAATAATTCCAAGCCATTATACTGAGAAATCTACTTACTGGAATGATTGCTAGGCTGGATTTAGTGATATGGTTAAAATGAGATTTCCAAACAGTATACTATGTATACGAAACAGACACTACCTCTGATATAATCCTACTTGGTTGTACCTTACTTGATAGATTTTGATGTAGAAATTGGGATTAGTTTAGAATCAATATTATCATTAGTCACCAGGAATATTAGATAAAGACCTAGTGACATTTATACCTAGGTCACGTCCAAGGAAAAGTCAAGGTGTTTATAAATACAAGTGTTCACATGCTTAAATGCTATGTGTGCTTAATATATATATATATATATATATATATATATATATATATATATATATATATATATATTCATACTTAAAATATGATTAGCTAGTGAAGAGCTATGTGAAATAATAAATGAGAGTTTGTGATATGTTAGTAAAGGGTTGTGTGAAATAATGAGATGTGACTCGTTGTGTTGTAGCCAAAGAACTATCATACTATTGTGCTTAAGCAAAATACTATTGTACCGTTGTGCATAGTCACCTAGCAAAATATTAGTTAGTAAAATGTTGTGCGAAATAATGAGGTGTGACTTGTTGTGCTATAACCAATGTACTGTCGTTCTGTTGTGTTTGACCAGTGTACTATTGTACTACAGTGTTATGTCTAACGAAATATTGTACTGCTGTGCCTAGATGTTTAAGGAAGATCATATGACAACTACTGTTGATAAAGATCCTTTTGGAAAGATCCCTCAAGATCATTATTTAAGAATTAGGGAGTGAGGATAAAAGAAATGGGTGATTGGGTTTGTTTGCTGAAAATATATATAATTAAAGATTATAATATTGTAGGTTGAAAACCCTATGTACTCATCAGGTTTACCAACCTGAACCGCTTATTTTCTTTGTATCATAAGTATTGATACGAAGGTATTTGATATTTGGATCTGATGAGAGATTAAAGGAAATGTAGAACATTACGTATTGTAAGGCCAATAATCATTATGTTTATGCTTATGCTTCTTGTATCAACTATGACATCCCAAGTTTTAATAATAAATGAAAAACATTTCTTTGGAAATACTTTTTATGGGACAAATTCTCCATTTATAAACAAATTATGTTTTAAATAAGCATAAATAAAAAAGTTTTAAAATGACTGTAAAAATGGGGATGCCAAAGTTGGTATCAGAGCATTAGTTTAAACGAACTAGGAATTTAGATGATTTCTAGACTTAAACTTAGAATGTTAAGGGATGATCGTGAGACGTGTGTCTTCTATGTTTTTGGTAGTATACCTGAATTGACACAAACACTAGCTTACTTTAAGATAAGATGCCTAATTTGCAGTTATGTGCTAAATGATTTATGCCATGCTTTAGGTTGCCATAATTGCTATATATTGATTAGATCTAAGGTTTGTTGCCAACCTAAACTTAGGAAATTTTATGTGTTCAGGTTTCTAAATATTTAATTACAATATTAGAACTGACATATAACTTTTATGGATGATAAGGAGGATTATGTTTCTAAATATAACTAAAACCTTCTTTATCATAATACACTCACCTCTTGGTACACTGAACGCCTACCTTGGTGTACGAAACATCATGGTAAGAACTCGTAGCGGACTTGGAGGTGATAACGGGAATCGACAGCCTGAGCTTGAACGAGCAATTAGTCGTGCACCGATCGTTGCACCTGCACCCGAACCTATAACGATGGCAGGAGTCCATGCAATCATGCAAGCTATGTTAGACCGACAGATGGAGGAGACAAGGCGACTACTTCAAGAGAATAAGGATGAACCTACTGCACCTGTTATGCAGCTTGAACCAAGCTACAATAGGACTATGAACCAAGCTGATGATGAGTTTTGAGCACTTTAACAACCTTAAGGTGCACGTACAACCCTACATTCTTTGGATCTATGTTTTCTATAATTATACATGCAATTTGTTTTTTCCAAAGCAGTACCCTAACTAGCATGCAAAACTTTCATACTTGTATAATAAACTAGTTAGATAAATACCTTTCTTGTAGCTTGCTAATTGGAGCTTTAAGAGCCTAACACCAATAATGTGAATGCCACAAATGGAACCACAAATTACCACAACAATTGAAGACTTAAGAGAGAGAGAGAGAGAGAGAGAGTATCTTTGCACACAAAAATCGGTTATGCTCTTACACACACACACTAGTGCCAATTTTAATAGCTAGAGGAGTTCTTATATAGTGTGACACAATTAGGGTTACACCATGCAAACCCTAATGTGCATGACTTTCCACATTCCTTAGGCTCCATGGGTTTTAACCTCCATGGAGTATCCATGGGTCACCACATAGGTTTAGCCCAACATAAAGAACTATAGATCATAAGCCCAGTTTATAAGAATGAATGATTTACACAATCAATCCCCATATATTTAATTACTCTCTTTTGATCACAAAACTAATTCCAAATTAATTCTTGATCAATACTAATTTAAATAATATGATTTCATATTAATATATTATAACATATAATATATTAATAAATCGTAAATATCCTCTTCTCAAAAGTCCATCCTACAAATTGTTCCGGTGAAATGCAACACAAATGGACCATGCTAAATCGGATCAAATACATCCCAAATATAGTTATGGACTTAGACACCTCATCCAATGGTCTCCCACTTGGAGAAGTCTAATAACTATAGTTACAAGTACGACTTCAGGAACCGACCAACAATCGTAGCTCTTAAAACTTTATTAAACTAAGACGTGCCATTTTAGACTAGTGATCATATAATCCTCCGTTCTCAAGATATTAGCCGGACAAATACATGGAACAACGTCATGCTTAATGTCCAGCAGTTTGTTTCCTGATTTCCGATTTGTTTGACATAGAATTTATTCGAACACATCAATTTAGTTCTAACTGGGCCCGACACATAATTCATCCGAGGACTAAAAGGAACAAATAAACTTTGACTCATATGCTTGTACTAGCTATTCGCGAAATCATACACAATAGCACGTTTTATAACATCAAGTTACTGATGCGTTTTCGTACTATCAATACACAACAAACTCATGTCTCTTGGTTTGAAGATTTATATGATATTATCATCTCACGATAAATCAAGATAAATTCCATGAAGTGATACACGTGAGTATGGGTTTAATCGAATACTCAGAACTTATGATCACTCATTAATGTTGTAGCAACTTTTGTTATGTATAAACACTTTAGGCATTTACAAGCCCAATTCATGATAGTCTTACTTCTAACATACTTCCAAAGTATGATCGTATGTGAATAGTTTGAATAATATTATTATCCTGTAAGTCAAAACATGCAAATTTGAAACAATAGTAAACAATTGACACAAGATAGTAGCTTTACTCATAAATAAACAACAACTTTTATTTAATCATCAAATGTCAATTACATTTTATCTATTACAAGTTTCATAAATAGCTATCTAATCACTAACACTAATATCGTCCTTCATCCCAATGCGCCTCGCATGATGCAAATGCTTAACCCTACTCAGGCCCTTCATGAGGGGATCTGTTGGGTTCTCTTCTGACGATACCCTCTTTGCTACGAGGAGTCCTTCTTCTATCTTGTGTCTTGTGAAGTGATATTTTACGTCAATGTGTCTGGATCTTCCATGATCACTTGGTTCCTTGGCTAAGGCAACCGCACTATCGCTTCCATAGAAAATCTCCATAGGCTCCTTTATAGATAGCACAACTCCATGGTCTCCGATGAAGTTATTCAGCCATATCGCCTCCTTCGCCGCTTCGCTTGCTGCTATGTATAGTGATTCACATGTTGAATCAGCTACGGTATCCTTCTTAGAACTTTTCCATGTAACTACTCCTCCATTAAGAGTAAGTACCCAGCTCGACTGAGAGCGAAATTATCTCTGTCGGTCTGAAAGTTGGCGTCACTATACCCTATCACTCTCAAGTCATCACTCCCACCAAGGATAAGAACCAGTCCTTGGTTCTTCACAGGTACTTGAGAATATTCTTTACTGTAGTCCAGTGAGCCTTACCAGGGGTTCCCCTGATATCTACTGACCATGCTCAAAGCAAAGTCCACATCAGGGCGAGTACAAGTCATTGCATACAGGATCGAGCTAACCGCGGACGTATATGGCAATCGACTCATCTCAGCTATCTTAGCCTCTGTACTCGAACTCTGAGTCTTGCTTAGTTTGGCATTGCTTTGGATCACTAAGTCACCTTTCTTGGAATTCTGCATGTTGAACCTATTCAACACATTGTCCAAGTAAGCACTTTGACTGAGTCCAATTAGTCTCTTACTACTGTCTCTTAATACCCTTATCCCTAGGATATAAGCAACTTCTCTAAAGTCCTTTATAGTGAAAAACTTCTCAATCCAGAATTTCACCTCCTGCAAGGTTGGGATGACATTGGGATGCCATTTCCTATGAGCAGTATGTCATCCACATACAGTACCAAAAACCTAACTATACTCCCACTAGCTCTGACATATACACAGGACTCATCCTCGCTTCTCAAAAAGCCAAACTCTTTGACTTTCTCATCGAAACAAAGATTCCATCTACGAGATGCTTGTTTCAATCCATATATGGATTTCTCAAGCTTACACACTCTATTAGGGTGCTTTGCATTGACAAAACCCTCTGGCTAACTCATGTAAACATCCTCAACCAACTTTCCATTAAGGAAAGCAGTTTTGAGATCCATTTTCCACATTTTATAGTCATGAAATGCAGCTGTGGCTAGCATAACTCTAATAGATTTAATCTTTGCTACTGGTGAAAAGGTCTCATCATAGTCAACTCCCGGAGTTTGAGTAAATCCCTTCACAACCAGTTGCGCCTTATAAGTGTGCACTTTCCCATCCATGCCAGTCTTCTTCTTGAAGATCCATTTGCACCCCGACTGTCTTACGACCCGGTACATCGTCAACTAAGTTCCAAACTTGATTGTCATACATGGACTGAATCTCGATGTCCATAACCTCTTTCCACTTTGCAGAATCGGGACCTAGCATGGCTTCCTTGTAGTTGTTAGGTTCATCCAAATTTACCAGTGTGCTATTACTGATAAATGTATCACCTTCTGTAGTAATATGGAAACCATAAAACTCAGGTGTATTTCTAACTCTACTGGAACGCCTCAGAGCTATAGATTCGTCAATTGGTTCAATAGGAGTTTCCTCCTCAGGTTGATCTCTAGTGTTTGAGGTTCCTTCACCGCTTGACTCTTCAAGCTCTTCAAGGTCAATTTGCCTCCCACTGTTTCCTTGGATTGTGACTTCTCTCTCACGAAAGACTCCTCTCCTCGCAACAAAGATAACATTATCACTCGGTATGTAGAAGAGATATCCAAAGGATTTATTTGGGTAGCTGATGAAAATAGACCGTTCACTACGAGGTTCTAGCTTGTCATGAGTCTCACGTATCATGAAAGCCTCGCAACCCCAAACCTTGATGTGTGTTAACGAGGGAACCTTCCCTGTCCACATCTCGTGAGGTGTTTTGGCAACCTTCTTAGTTGGGACTAGATTAAGGATATGGGCGGCAGTCTGTAAGGCATACCCCCAAAATGAGATAGGTAACGAATCTTGACTCATCGTCAAACAAACCATGTCCAAAAGGTTCGATTGCGCCTCTCAGCCACACCACTAAGTTGTGGTGTCCTAGGAGGTTTCAGTTATGAAACAATTCCATATTCCTTAAGATAGTCAAGGAACTTGATGCAAAGATACTCTCCACCTTGATCAGATCGGAGCATCTTTATCTTCCTACCCAGCTGATTCTTCAATATTTCTTGTTTAAACTCGTTTAACTTTTCAAAGGTTTCTGACTTATGCTTGATTAGATATACATAGTCATATCTAATGTAATCATCAGTAAAAGTCACATAGAAGCAGTTAGCATCCCTTGTGGAAGTTTTGAAGGGTCTACATACATCTGTGTGTATGAGGTCCAACAAACCTTCACCCATCTCACAAGTACCAGTGAAGGGTGACTTAGTCATCTTTCCAAGCAAACAAGATTTGCAACTAGCATATGACTTTAAGTCAAAAGACTCCAAGACTCCAGCCTTTTGGATTTGGCCTATGCGCTTCTTGTTAACATGTCCAAGACGACAATACCACAAGGATGCTTTATCCAAACTAGTGGAAGAATCAATACGTAATACATTATTTCCTAAGTTGTCTACAACCAACACAGTTTCATATATACCATTTCAAGGCAATGCTTTAAAATAAAATACATCATTATAAAAAGCATTAATAACACCACTTTCATTATCAAAAGAAAAGTTAAAGCCTTGTTTGTACAAACCATGAAAGGAAATAATATTTCTCGCCATTTTAGAGGAGCAACAGCAATTATCCAAATCTAATTTTAAGCCACTACAAAGCAATAAAGAATAAACTCCAATCTTGACGATAGGTTAAGCTTTCCTATTCCTCATGATTAAGTTTATCTTCCCATGCTCCACATTCTCACTTCCTTTTAGTCCCTGCAAATCAGAACAAATGTGAATTCCACAACCTATATCAAGGACCCAAGAATTAGTATGTGGTGAGTTATTAGACAATATAGTGTAAATACCTGCATGGGTGGGTTTTACTTTCCCATCCTTAACATCCTGCAAGTATTTGGGGCAGCTTCGCTTCCAGTGCCCCTTTTCATGACAATAAAAGCACTCTGCTTCTTTTGTGTTGGTGGAGGGAGTAGCAAGACTAACTTTAGTCTTACTAGAAGAGGACCCATCAAGAGAGTTTCCCTAGTGACCCTTGGAAGGGGCTTCCTCTTCTTCCCTTTGCCTTGCCCGATTGCCAGAATTAGGGCAGTAGTAGGAGTGGTAACAATATTCTTACCTTTGAGACTACTTTCAACAGTCCTCAAAAGTCCATGAAGCTTGCTGAGGGTAACCTTCTCCTTGCTCATATGATAAGTCATATGAAACTGATCATAACAGGGAGGCAGAGAATGTAGAATAATATCCATGGTCAGTTCCTCATCGAAGTTCACATTCAACTTCAGCAGATGGTCCACAAACCTTTGCATTTTTTGCAAGTGGGTCGTGATAGACTCTCCATCCTTCATTTTAGTTGTTACAATGGAGGTGATGATATCATACCTCTCTTGACGAGCGCTCTGATGGTATCATTCCATTAGATCTTGCTGCATCTCAGAAGGGTAGAAACCCTCATAGGACTTTTGGAGTTCTGATGTCATAGTTGCCAGCATGATACAGGACACCTTAGTGCCATCCTTCTCATGGTTAGTGTACTCAACAATCTCCTCAGGAGTAGAAGAAGACTCATCAATGACCTTAAGCTCCTTGTCTAGGAAATATTCCTTGTCCTCACAACGAGTGACCATCCTGATGTTCCTAATCCAGTCATTGAAATTAGTACCATCGAAGATGACTCTCCCACAAAGGTTTATAAGAGAGAAGGAGCCAATAGGGCTTGAGCCAGAAGCATTGTTGGAAGACATCTAGAAAAAAAGAGAACAAATTTCAATTATATAAGAGTCCTTAATATAACACCCAAATGAAATATTAAGGCTAGGACCCAACACAATATTTTACAATTTGGAAGAGGGATATCGTAATCCAAGTTGTAAAATATCTGAAGGTGGGTAAATGACAATTTACCAATTTTCATGATGAAAAACGAAATTGATTATTAGGTTTTAGATGAACTTAAATTCCTAGATTCTTTTGAGATTCATTGAACTTTACAATGGCATGTTTAAATCTTGATTATGCCCTTCAAGTTTGTGACTGGGATACCAAGGATCACAAACAAGGTGTGAATAACTATGCAAATATACTTGGTACTCTTAATGTCATTTATCACATAATCGATGTGTTGGTTAACCACACACACTCCATAGATCTATGATAAACATTAATCCACCCTTACTAGTCCGTGTTAGTGTGTCGGTTAACCACACACGCTCCACTAATGACTTGGTAAAGTGCAAAGTGTAATTTCGTGGGTTAGCATCAATTTCACATTTTCCTAAAGTAACTAAGATTGGGAATTTATAAAACATTTAGTTACTTTATAATTATCATTATACTTAATGAGAATTAGTGTCCTATTCTACCCGTTCGGCTAACGAACCTCCACCATTCAAGGAAACAGTGGGTGAGAATGGATACCCATTAAGCTTCCATTTTTTAGGGAGTAACCTTATACCCCCCTTATAGACCGACTTCATGAATGAGGCCTACTAACAGTAAGACTCACTTGTTCTTATACATACATACATATATATATATATATATATATATATATATATATATATATATATATATATATATATATATATATTATTAAACTTATTATATTATACTTTAGGGTAATTTTTGAAACTCTTCAAAACTTTTCATCTCCATAACATATGAGTTTAATGGTCTTTAAAATGAGACTCTTCATTTTCTATAACCTATGAGTTTAATGACTCTTTTATAGAAAAGACTTTTAGAATTCCAAAACTGAGGTCAAATTATGGAGTCCATTAAAATCATTTAAATTATTATTTTAATTAACGCAATAATTAAATAATTCATATATGATTCAATTAAACTCATATGACCAAGATAAATCATATCAAACAAATTTCATGAAATTAGCCTAATCATATAAACTAATATAAAACATGAAACTTTGACAATTATCTTTGAAATTTGATAAGAATAATCATTACCACATCAAAAACAAGTTTATTTGTTCAAAAACAATTTATGGTAATGATTTTAGACCAATTCTAGCTTTAAAACTCGAAAATTTGCATTCTGGAGCACCAACTCGCCGAGTGCATGAACTGAATCGGCGAGTTGGTCAGTTTTTAAGGGTGACTCGGCGAGTCCACTATCCAGAAAGCAGAAAAATGATTTTTTTTCAAGTTTTGAACACAAGTAGCATCAAGTATAATGGAAAACAATCCTAGTCTCTAATGTCACTGATAGGTTTTGAGCATTCTAACAACCTTAAGGTGCACATACAACCCTAAATTTTTTGGATCTATGTTTTCTCTAATTATACATGCAATTTGATTTTTCCAAAGCATTACCCTAACTAGCATACAAAACTTTCATACATGTATAATAAACTAGTTAGATAACATACCTTTCTTGTAGCTTGTTACTTGGAGCTTTAAGAGCCTAGCACCAATAATGTGAATGACTCAAATGGAACCACAAATCACTAAAACAATTGGAAGACTTGAGAGAGAGTATCTTTACACACAAAAATCGGTTATGCTCTTACACACACACACACACTAGTGCCGATTTTGTTAGCTAGAGGAGTTCTTATATATTGTGACACAATTAGGGTTACACCATGAAAACCCTAATGTGCATGAATTTCCACATTCCTTAGGCTCCATGGATTTTAACCTCCATGGAGTATCCATCGGTTTTAACCTCCACAGAGTATCCATGGGTCACCACATGGGTTTATCCCAACATAAAGAACTATGGATCATAAGCCCACTTTATAAGAATGAATGATTTACACAATCAATCCCCATATATTTAATTAGTCTCGTTTGATCACAAAATTAATTCCAAATTAATTCTTGATCAATAATAATTTAAATAATATGATTTCATATTAATTTATTAGAACTTATAATATATTAATAAATCATAAATATCCTTTTCTCAAAAGTCCATCCTACAAATTATTCCGGTGAAATGCAACCCAAATGGACCATGCTAAATTGGGTCAAGTACATACCAAATATAGTTATGGAATTAGACACCATATCTAACAGCTGAACCGTGAAGGTTTAAGAGGAACAACCCTAACCAAGAGGTATGAGAGGAATGGATGCAAGTACAAGGACTTCATGGCTTCCAAATCGTTGAGTCTTTCTAGGAGCCCCAAACCAATGGAAATCATGGATTAGATCTTCGATATGCAGATGGTGTTTGATAGTTGCGACTGCAACAACTGACAAAATACCATTTTAGCTATCATATAACTAAAGACTGGAGTATTAACTTGGTGGAAGTTGTTGGTTGATTTCATGCTAAAGGGTGAAGCAAGGAAGATGTATTAGGAGGACTTCCTAGAGGAGTTAAAGAGGCAATACTGCTCTGAGCTAGATCTTATGGAGATCAATAATAAATTCCAAAAATTAAAGAAAGGAAATATGGGTGTCAACGAGTATGCTATGAATCATGGAGACATGAAGCAGACAAACATTCCTGGGGCTTGCCCCAGCATCGGACCGAAGTCCGGAAACATATAATCTAAATTGGGCCAACCCCGACATCGAACCTTAGTCCGGCATAAGCTAACATACATAAACCAGCCAACATTGGTGCCTTCGACCCGTTCCTACTAGAGGAAAACTCACCTCTCAAGCTGGCTGTTGAAATCTCAAGTGAAGAATCTTTGATGGTTGCTCCAATGACACACCGGCTATAATTTTCACAATAAACACTTGATCAAACTGAGAACCCTTCTAAGGATAAAGTGACCATTTTACCCCTGGACAAAGTCAACATTCAGGTCAAAGTCAACATTTTGGGTTGACCCGACTCGCCGAGTTGCTGCATCAACTCGCCGAGTCCTAAAACCCTGAAATCACAATCTAACTCGTCGAGTCACCCCCTGACTCGCTGAGTTCCCTAACTACCCATAGTCCCGATTTGGCGAATCAACTCCGAGTCCCTTCACAGACTTATCAAGTTCTACCTTAAGATGAAACGGGACAATACGACCCAACTCGTCGAGTTCCTCTATGGACTCGACGAGTTCCCATGTCTGTTTGGGCCTCCTTAAGGGTTCAGCCCCTACTCTTCAGATCTAGGCTTCTTACTTCATCTACACAGTGGAAATGCCCTTTTAAGGGTAAAGTTTCCAACTTTACCCACTAATAATCCTTCTTAGTGGGTTTAGCCAAAACCCAAGTTCTTTAGGACATAGATATTCGTCCAAAAGCCTTATTAATATAACCCAAAGCATGAAAACCTAGATCTAGGTCCTAAACATCCAATGAACACGTAAAGTCTCGGACTTTACTTCCATGCATGGCCTTTTAGGGCTTAAAATGCCATAAAATTTCCTTAAGCTTGCATGGGGCTTCCATGGTCATAAAGTTTGCACCTTTATGCCATGAAACCCCTTCTAGATCCCATATATGAAAGGTAAACCACTTGGGACGTCCATGTCCTAAAGATCCAGATTCTTAAACCAAAACCCCTATAAATGGACATAAGAAGATCTAATGAACTAATAGCCAAGTTGGAGACTTGATTACCAGGAAATGATGAGGATAGAAGGAAGTTTTTGGATCTATTACCTTCTCCTTGAGCCTTCTAACTCCTTCTCCTTCAAGCTTCAAGAACACACAAGATTACACAAAAATGGCTCACACACTCACAAAATGCTCTAGGGTTTCGTGGATTAGGGTTTTGGGACTTGGAGGGTGGAAATGAGACCATATGGTGGGGATTAATTTAGTTAAATAGGGTGCAACACCTCGAAATTAGGGTTTCACTCTGGCAGACCTACTCGCCGAGTTGAGGGATCTCAACTCATCGAATAGATGGCTTAAAACCCTGCATCCAATCTCGTTTCTACTCGACGAGTCTGGGGTTCCCAACTCGTCGAGTAGCTCTACAAAAATAACAAATTACAATTAAATACGTACCAGGAATGAGACATTACAAATGGATATTTCAAAGTATATCAGGGGTTGTTTCACTGATTTGTTTTATTTAACTCCAATATTATTTTGACATTTTTTTTTGTAAATAAGAATCTAATGAACCAAAATGACATTAAAAGGAACACATATATTCTAGAGCTTTGTGTTACTATAAGAGAGTAATTGTTTTCTTCGACTATGGTACTTGTCTCTCTTTTTTTTTTTGTAAAATTTGAGTTTGGTGATTCAAACATATTTATTGGAAGAGTGGAGGAGGAATGCATAGAAAGTTATCTTGGGTTTATTGTTACTCTTTATCGGTTATTATTAATGGATTTTTTTTTCATTTTTTTCTTTATGCTATTTTCATTTTCGAATACAAAGCTATATGCACATTCCAATACGAGATTATTAAGTTGATGCAAAATTCAATTATAAGTTGTATTTGATTGGTATTTTCTTTAAGAAAAAAAAAAAACTAAGGTTTAATTTGACTAAGTGGTTCGAGAATTACATTTTATTGATGATTGTTATTTTCTGATTAAGTCTATCACATTTATAGCTTTATTCTCTTAGAATGCATGGAAATGTTTAATATTTGAAAATTGATTATATTTTCTTTATGGATTTAGTATTTAAAGAAGCAACTATTGATGTGGAAAATAAAGAAAAAAACATTCTGTCAAATATATAAAACGTTTTTAGCAATAACATTCTTTAAGAATAAATTATTGTTTTTGTTAGATTTTGATTTTTTTTTTCTTTTTTAATTAATCATACTTAGTTTTAATCTTTAAGAATAAATACAATTGTTAATTATTATTAGTCATATTTTTTTTCTAAAATGAATGTAATAATTGTTTATAATTTTTTTTAAGAATTAATTTAATTAGTGATTCTTAAAGAATAAAATTCATTTTATATAAAGGTTATATCATTTAGTACATGTTATTCTTGATAATATGTTGTATAATTCTTTAAGCATGCTAATTATCAAAAAGATCATGAATGCGACCATATTTAGTAAGAATAAAATCGAAAATAAATTTACTAGTTTATGAATAACATTCTGACATTCTAACAAAATAAAATCGGTTATTATTAAAGTTATCTTAGAATTAAAATTGAATTAAATTAAAATATTCAAAATTTTAAAATTAAGAGAACTAGTTATCCCTTAAAATCCGAAATTTTCTTTTTTAAATATAGTTTAATTGATAAAAATACCATTATCCTGGAATTCATATGATTATATGGTACATGTTATCCTATTATAATATCATAGATTTTCTTTACGACAATACAATACATATCATCTGCATTATATATATATATATATATATATATATATATATATATATATATATATATATATATATATTGCAATTTAGTCCTAAATACCAGTAAATGTAATCAAAAAGGGATATTTAATGGGTTAGCCGGTATCCCACCGGTACTATGCGCATGTGGCACCTTACGTGTACAAGAGAGTTTTACCCTTCCATTTCCACTGCATTCGACATCTGGTAAATCAATTGAGAGAAAAAGTTAGGGTTTTTACAAAGTGAAACACGAAGGAAGTAGGGTTTTACTGAGAGAAACGAAGGTAAAACCTAATGGTTGTCAAATCAGAGAAATTTCACCATAAGTCATCTGAAGAATACGACTCTGAAGAATACGAAGATGATGAGGAGGTAGCTTGATACTGAGCACATAGATGTGGAAATGGAAGAAGATGATTTCAAGACACAGGGTAAAGAGAGATGCAAGGATGCTTTCCTTAACTTCAGTTCCGATTATGAACATAATGAAGCCGATGAAAATAATGAATTAGTTGATGAAGAAGGGTTTGGTTCAGAAGAGGAAACCGATGACATAGCAGGGGCTAATGATCTTGATTCGGTAGATGCGGTTGGTGCAGGCTTCCACATTCATGACCCATCAATTAAGTGGAATAAGATGAAGCCCCTTCTTGGTGAAAGGTATGAATCACCACATCAGTTGCAACAATGTCTCACTAATTATGCTATTAAGTCAGGGTATAACATTAAATTTGTGAAGTGTGACACTTGAGATTAACTGCCAAATGTGGTTCTAAGATGAAGTCTCAACCCTGTCCATTCAGAGTTCATGCTTCCTAAATGACTCAAGAAAGGTATTTTCAGATTAAAACCTTAGTCGATGAGCACAAATGTGTTAGAAATTTCAATATTTCAAATTTATTGAGTCCCAATTGGCTAGCAAGACACTTTTTGAAGGATTTGATAATGAAACCTAACTTGAAGTGTAAGGAGATGCAATCAATAATTAGGACCAAATTTCATTGTGGTGTGTCTTGGTCTAAGGCTTACAAAACAAGGTGTAGAGTAATGACCACTATAGATGGTAAACTCACAGAACATTATGCTAGGGTGTAGGAGTATTGTCATGAGTTACTAAGGTCAAATCCTAGTAGCACTATCTAAGTGGGTGTCACTGTAAATCCAGATCAAACAACATACTTTCACAGGATGTATTTGTGTTTTAAAGCAATCAAGGAAGGTTGGAAAATAGGGTGTTGTAGGGTAATTGGTCTAGATGGATCTTTCTTGAAATGGACATATAAAGGAGAATTACTCACAGCAATAGGGAGGGATGCAAACAACCAAGTTTATCCAATTGCTTGGGCAGTTGTTGTCATTGAAAATAAAGCTAATTGGAAATGGTTTCTGGAAATGCTCACAGAGGATCTTAATCTGCTAGATAGAGGAGGGTTTACTATAATTTCTTATCAACATAAGGTTTGTAATTTCTTAGCATATTTATGATTTTTCCTTACCATCATCTTATATGTTTATGTATTCATTACATTGTAAGGATTGCTTGAAGCAAACAAGGAAGTACTACCAAATGTGGAGTATAGACAGTGTGCAAGACACATATATGCTAACTTTAGGAAGACCTATTATGGAGTGGAGTTCAAGAATATGTTCTGGGCAGCTTCCTTTTCAACTGTAGAGAGTGAATTTCTGAGGAAATGGATGATATAAAAGAGGTTAATCCCAATGCATATGAATATTTGCTTGCATGACATCCTCACACATGGTGCAGGGTATTTTTTAGCACTGATGTAGCATGTGGGGTAGTTGAAAATGGCATTGCAGAGTGCTTCAACGCCATCATATTGGATGCTAGAAAGAAACCCATTCTAGCAATGCTTGAAGATATTAGGTTGTACATGATGGATAGGTTCTACCATACGTTACAAAAGGTAGAAAAGTGGGAATCAGTGGTTTGTCCAACTGCTATCAAGAAAATGAACAAGTTTGGAGAGGATTTGAGGTTTTTCTTAGCATTTTTATTGTTCCTTATCATCATTATTCTAATTTCATTGTTCTGATTTCATATAGTAATGCCATTATAGGAATTGGAATGTGAATCTAAATGGACCATCTATTTTTGAAGCCATGAATGGATTAGAAGGGTACGTGGTTGACTTACAGGGCATAGTGTGCAATATTATTCACTGGACAAGATCATGTTCAATTCATAAGTGAGTGCTTTAACATGGACAGGTTTAAGGCCATATATGAAAACAATATACTACATGTGAATGGTAGAAATGTATGGCCTAGAACATCATACACAAAGCCTCTAACCCCTTTAGCTAGAAGAATTCTAGGGAGACCAACTCTAAAAAGAAAGAGGTATGTCACTGAATCTCAAGACAAATACTCCTAAAATAAGATGAAGGTTACTGGAATAGGAAGGACAGTCTAATGCAAAAATTGTCTTCAAAGGGGTCATAACAAGGCATCATGTAAGAATCCCAAGGTCACACCAGAACCCAAACCCATGAAAAAAATGGGTAGACCAAGATTGGATCCTGATATCATTCATTGAACTAGAGGTGGTGTCAGAGGTAGTAGAGGTGGTGCAATGGGTAGTAGAGGTGGTATATGGGGTAAGAGAGGTGGTGCAGCAGGTAACACAGGTGGTGCAGATGCAAAGGGTAACAGAGGTGGTACAAGTAGTAAAAGAGGTGGTAGGGGCAGTAAAACATCTGTTGGAATTGAAAGTAGTGGAGTGGCTGAAGTTGAAGGTGGTGGAGTTGAAAATGAGGATGCCACTATTCCTGAAAAATAATTAGTCCATTTATGGAAGACAATGCAAGATTTGAAACTATCAAGGTATTCACTTGAAGAAATTAAAAATACACTTAATCTGATAGATTCACATACGAAACAGCTCAATGATTACAATGACATTATTGATCAAGTTCTTCCTATGTCTATGGTAAACCCTCTATATTACCTTAATGTTAACATTCATATGTGTTATTAATTGCTTGATGTTATTAATTGCTTGATGTTTTACAGGAAGAGGAGTATCCACCTCAGACCGAGACACAAGATGGGGCTGAAGAAATTATCCCTCAGACACAACCAAAAAGTGAAGAAGAAGAAGAAGAAGAAGAAGGCATTAATGACACCCAGGAATTACCAATACACCTTAGGATTGTGAAAAGAATAAGGCCCTCTGAGAGGATTGTTAAAACCAAGCTGAAGAAGATGGGATGTGTTGGGACTTCTACAAATTCAGCATTGGAGTTGGATTAGGGTGTTAGGGTAGTAAGGGTATTATGGTACATCTTTTGTGAATGCTACTTTTGTGCATCTTTTGTGAATGCTACTTTTGTACATCTTTTTTGAATGCCCTTAAATTACTGATAGCCATATTTTGTACATCTTTTGTAAACACACTGAAACATTGTGAATGCCCTTAACATGGTTGGTAATGACATATTGGAGTTTGTTGTTTAATTATTTTAGCCACAAGTGTGCATACTTCATGGTTATATTTATCAAGTGTACACTATTTATGCAAACCATAATAACATATTGCCATTTCATTAACCAAAACATTACATGATGCACAAGAACATATATCCATTACATCATGATAACAAACCAAAAGATTGCATCATCCCTACCATACATAATACCCTACAACTTACACTAAACTAACCATACATCATCCCTACAATTAAACAAACGAAACAAACCATCATCCACTTGCAAAATCCAAATTCATTACCAAGCACATGTGTATTCTCACGCATTGCAATTTGATTATCAGGTTCAAGAGCATTTACAAGGGCAATAGGGACATCAACATTCACTGGGGCAATAGGGCTATCAACAGGTATTTCACCTTCATTAATAGGGTTATTGAAAGGAATAGCTACACCCCCATTAGCAACAGCTCCTAATTCATACATTCTTTCTCTATACCACTTATTCAATTGTGGTGGGTCAATCCAAGGAAAATACCCACAGTCCTTCTCCTCATCCTACATGACATAGAAAGATGCATGTTTTTAACATAGAAGAATGGTAATTTAGTGAAATAGAAGAATCTGAGTGAGATTTGAATATTCTATACCATGTAATTTGGGCAACCAAAAAACCTCCGAACTAGATTCTTTCGAGTCCATGATGTCCACATTCCATCCATATCTCCACAATAGCACATTCTGATGTTGGTGCTTGACGAACTCGACATCGATTTCCTGTTTCCAATTTGCCCTAATTGTTCGCTCCTTTGACAATCGAATGAAGAAGAAGAGCTCGATTCATTGATTTAGCCCTCTTAAATGGCACGTAGGATGTTATTTAACATGATGAATTCCACGTAAGCTACCACATCAGTTAGATACCGGTTAACCCATTAAATATCCCATTTTGATTACGTTTACCGGTATTTAGGACTAAATTGCAAATATATATATATATATATATATATATATATATATATATATATATATATATATATATATATATATATATATATATATATATATATATTTATATATATTCTAGTTGGTCTTATTTGCTTCTATTTATCATCATAATTATAATAAGATCACATGAACACATAGGTTTTCTTGGACTATAAGTTGTCTCCTCATTATGCCCATCACTCTAGCATTCCTTTGATCACATGTGGAATTGTGGACCCTTTATAACTTTATGATCCTTTCGAGAAGCCATAAACAACTAAAAAAATGCTGCAAAATTAAATCATTTTACGGTTTAATCGTAAGAAACGAATAAATTAGTATCTAAGAATAATTTAAAGTGACAAGGATGGTTGTGTCTATGCTCTCATCGACAAAGAGACCAAGACTAGTGGTTCAAATACATAATTGATGTGTTACAAAAACTTTGTTGGGCCACCAACTCCAATTTGATCTTATTAAGTACGTAATTTCAAAGCATATAATTATTATTGACAACGTTTTGTCTCTTGTTTGCTCATGAAACTATTAGGCCGATACTTAAGTGGTAAGGATGGTTGTGTTTTTGCTCCCCTCGACAAAGAGACCAAAACTTGTGATTTGTTTTTTTATAATTATAATTAAGATTGGTTTTGTCTCTTGGTGTTCTATGGACTAGAAAAATGCATATTTGTTTTAGAAACAACCACATATAATTTGTAGGTGGCATGTAGTTTGATGATAAAATATTTTCTGTAAATAGTTGAGAAAAAACCATATTCATAAATCAGAAATGCCACTTGGTTGGCTATAACTTATAAGGAAGGGAATGAGAGAATTTTGATATTATATGGGCCTTGAATTGAAGACTCGATCACCAGACCCGTTTCCTCCTCAGCCGGCGTTAATTTGGACCAGACCCATGTTTCTGGACAAGAAGGGGACGCGAAGCCTTTTAGAAAGTCGAATGGATAATCCTTCAATATTTAAATGTCAAGTGGGTTATCAGGAATTGATTTTATAGATTAGTTCGGATTAAATGATTAATGGTTTTGGATCTTGTAATAACTATTATTTGAATTATTTTTTAATTATCAAATGTTATTATATATATATATATATATATATATATATATATATATATATATATATATATATATATATATATTGCACCAATTTATTACTTAGATGGTTTTTATTTTTTGTTAATTGTCGTATTTGTTAAACTAAAAAATAGTTTATAAGTTAGTTTTATAAAGAAGATGAAATGTGTTTCATTGTGCGATAGTTGCATATGTGATGTATCTTATGTGGATTAATCAACTTATTAAGTAGAAGACTTCTACTTTGATTAGCATTTATTTTTAAATGGAAAAACCATTCTAATTGTTCGGTAGTTAGTTTTTGGGATCTTTTAGCTTTTAGTTTTTAATAAAGAAAATTGAATTAAAGAAAAAAACCTCATTGATAATACTAGCTTAAAGTTTTAATTTTCAACAAAAAAAAAAAAAAAAAAAAAAAAAAAAAAAAAAAAAATCAAATCCAAAAGTTCAAATAGCTTTATTTTATATTTTGTATATTAACTGAATTATCTCTTACAAAATAAATCCATATTTTATCATTAAACGTCTATTATTTTTTTGCTTTCTACCATGAATAAATTAAAAATGTTCTTTCATAAGTTTAGCCACTAAGGAAAAACACTATTAAAAGTGAAACATTCTTCACATGGGTGGTACTGTTGACTATAGTCACATGTGTATAATATAATTCGGTTATTTGGTGGGATATTAAAAGGTTAATATATTTTTTAATTTATATATATTTGGTAAGTGAGGTTTTTTCTTTCGGTTCACATTTAACCTTTCAACTTGTTAAACCGTACACATTCAATCTTTATGATTGGTTACTCCAGATTAATCGGTATATTTCTCATTTTGTACACATTTAATCTTTAATATTTTTGTACATATTTAGTATTTGATATTTTTATACACATTTAGTTCTTAATATTTTTTTATTTCAAAATAAGTCATTTTTGTTTTTGTACTCATTCAGTACTTATGAATGATTTATTTAGGTTTTTCTACCGACATTTTACGCGAGACAATCGTTGATGATGTGTTTGAGACTGCTAATGCTTATGTCCATCGCGATCACGACTGTTTGGTTACGTAGGTCTTGTAGTTTGGCTTAGGTCTTCTGTTCTGAACGTCGTAACTTCTCCATCCGATATCAGATCTAACGATCTTTATATGCACATGCTCGGTTTTTAAGTCTACTACAACTTTCGTTAAGACTACTCCCACTAAAATATAATATATTTTTACTTATTATTTTATTAAAAAAAACATCCATACATGCATTCATAAAAAACGTATAAATATAAGATCATAAATAAAAATATATTCTTAACGGAAGTGATCTAAACGAAAGTTGTAGTAGACTAAAATACGAATGTATGATTAAAAAAATCATTAAAATCCAAGATCATATGCAGTTATGACTTTCAGAATACATGACCTAAGCAACCAAGTAATCGAGATCGTCATGAACATAAGCATCAAAAACCCAAACATCTCATTAATGACCGTCCCATGTAAGATGTCGTAAGAAAAACCTAAAGAAATCATTCATAAAAACCAAATGGGTACAAAAAACTAAAATGATTTATTTTGCAACAAAAAAAATATTAAAGCTGAAATGACCGAACGTGTACAGTTTAACAAGTTAAAAGGGATAAATATGAATGAAAAAAAAACTTAATGACCAAATGTATATAGATCGAATAATATATTATCTTTTTAAATCAGTATCCTGGTTAATTTTTTTCTTATCAAACTACCATGACTTTGAATAAAATCTTATAATTGATTTAACTTTTGTAATGTAACATAATTATAAAATATTTCAAATTTTGATAAATATAGGTAAGTGCCCTATGATTTCATCAAAAACTCCTTATTTACAACACGTAGGAGCTACCAAAAAAAATATAGAGATATGAAAATATGTTTTGAGATATTAATCCATAAATTTAATAAATAATAAGATAGTACAACACATTAAAGTTGCAAACAAGCAAATACAATCATCTGAACCTTATAAGCCTACGTTTTTCCCTTTACAAACTTGTACAATTACCACAATCCAAAACCAACAAACCAAACCAATTTAAAACCATGCAAATCCAACCACTCTGTTTCGTTTTAACTTAAAACAACAACAGTTGTTTCTTCAAAAGTTAAAAACATATTTCATCAAAAACTTATGTCATCATCATCTCCACTGAAAACAAACCAACAAAAAATAACAATATAACAATCCATACACTACTTTCATCAAAAGAGAAATGGAAGACCCACATACAAAAAAAAAAAAAAAAAAAAAAAAAAAAAAAAAAAAAAAGAAATTTACCTCGCAACAATCCCAAAATCTCCATAGTAGTAGTAGTAGTAGTATCTACACAAGTTTTTCACTTTGCTTTTGTGGAAAAGAACCTGCTGAATCCACGTCCATTGTTGTTCTTTTCAGGTGTGGGATTTGATGATGATGAAGAAGATGATCCGGATTTAGTTGGGCGATGTTTTGAGGTTCTTGAATTTATTGGTGATTTTAAAAGATTGTTTCCTTCAGAATCCCAAGGGTCTAAATGAGCTGGAGATGGAGACTCATTTCCAATATGATGAACTAAATTATTATTATTATTATTATTATTGTTCATTCCATTGCTAGTTGTTGTTACTTCTTCTTCTTCTTCTTCTTCTTCTTCATCTTCTTCTGTGAATGTTTGACTTTTTTGACTTGTCTCTCTTATTGGAGACCCCATGAATTCGGTTGTTGGAGGTCGCATGCCTTTTAATTGTTTTCCTAGGAGGAATATTGTTTCTTGACACTCTGCTAATTTCTCTGCAGCTGCTGCTAATTCTCTCTCCTGAAAATAGTTTTTTTTTAGAGGAAGTTACGGAAATGGTCCTTGTACTTTCTGGTTATTAACGTGTTTGATCCGATATTGAAAGCTTTTTCAGTTTTGGTGTTTATTTTGAGGTTTTGTAATTTTGTATCGATTTTGGTTTAGTCCTTGTTTTGACATTTTATATCGGATTTGGTACTTATTTCAAAGTTTCAGGGAGTAAATCGATAATGTACCTTGAAATAAGGACCAAAAGTGAAAAAAGGGTTTGATTTTGGTCATTTTTCAAGGTTCTGGGGACCAAAATCTTTATGAAACCTTAAAATAAGGACCACATTTGGAAAAGATTCTCTTTTGAAAAAAAAGGTCCCTGTACTTTGTGGTTTCTATCATGTTTAGTTCAAAGCTGAAACCTTTTTCACTTTTGGTCCTTACTTTAAGGTTTCATATCAATTTTAGTCCCTAATTTCAAGGTTTCATATCAAATTTGATCCTTTATTTCAAGGTTATGAATTGATTTTGCTCCTTCAAAGTTTCCAGGAACCAAAATCGATACAAAACTTTAAAACAAGGACCAGAAATGAAAAAGTTTTCAACTTTAGACTAAACACAGTAAAAATCAGAAAGCACAGGGACCAGTTTGGTAAATTACTCTACTTGACTACACAAACAGTGGTATAGTGAAACTGAAACTTGCAGGTCAGTCCAATTTCAGATTTTGTTACATAACTCATCCTTATTGTTTCGCTTTGTTTCAACTTTAGTCACTGGCTTATTATATTTATAATTTTTAAATGACCATTTTGCCCTTGGACCAAAACAAAGATTACAGATTTTACCTGGTTACTTTTACCATCCGTCTCAGCAACTGGAGGTGGGGTGTTTTCGGTTTCAATCCTAAAACATAAATTAAATGTTAGTATCAAGATTTAAAAATAAATATATAAATTAGAATTTAGAAAATATATTTATTTACCTTTGCAATTGTTCTAGAAGATCTTTGCACTTTTCCTCAGTCTCCTTATGATTCTTCTTCTCTTCTTCTAGCTGATTATCCAACACTGTAATCTTTTCTTCTAGAACATTCACCCGATTTTGCAACTCATTTGCACGAACTTCAAGCGAATTATAAGATTCAGCCATACACTTAAGCTGAGTCTCAAACAACCCGTTTGACTTTTGAGCATTGGTCAACTGAGATTTCACTTCACTCAAACTCAACTCAGTTTCACTCAACTGTAGCTTTGTATTTTCAAGATTCTCATTACATTTTTCAAGATCCATAAAAATCTTCTCTTTTTCCAACTTCAACTCTTCAAACTCCTCAAATGAACATTTCCATGGGGATACGGTTGTTTCAGAGGTAGGTACAGAGTTCTCATTTTCATGGGGTATGTCAGGGTCAGAAGTGGAATCTGAAAACTGAGTTGAATTTGAATAGTCAACTTTATTTTCAGGTAAAGCGATTTTGTCAATGCAATCTGGACTACCTGTTTCAGCATCATTCACAAAAGTAAAACGAAGCTCACCAGCTTTACCAAGAACACCAGAAAGAGAAACAACAAAATCTTGCAATTTTACTTTTTTGTCCTCAATCTCTTTGTAAATGACCGAAAACCCCTCGACCTTCTGCACAAACCCATTCTCTTCAACTCCCACCACAGATTTTGCTTCCTTTTCAACAGTCATTACAAAATTGTAAATCCCAGAAATCGCATCACCCAATTCTTGATCATCGTGTGAAATTACGTTTATACCCTTTGGATTTAATTCTTCGGTCTCTGGTGTTTCTTTACTCACTGAGTCGGTAGCTAGCTTTTCCATCTCCAAGAAATCATCCATGAGCTCCAAATTGTTTGCATTTTCAGATCTTTGAGGACTTTCAGGAATCTTATTATTATTATTATTATTATTATCTTTTTTATTATGAGTCAACTCAGAAATCAAAGCTGTAGCCCAAGAACCTGTGACACTAACTTCATCATCATTACCCTCTTCAGAAAAGGAAGCCACACTAGGGGCGTTACTTGCGTTTTGAATTTGACCAGAATACCCTTTGACTTGACTTTCAAGACTCTGAAGCTTACTAACTGTTTTAGCACAAATGTTTCTAGAAGCTTGTAGCTCAGTGTTACGTTTAGCTAAAGCTTCTTTCAACATCTTTGTTTCCTCTTCCATTCCTAGTATTCTCTCTGTTAACATTTCGTTTTCTTTTTTGTAATTTTGTAAACTGTCAAGGGTAAAATCGGGCAAAGAAGAAAAGCTTTGACTATGTTGACTATGTTGACTGTGTGGACTATGTGGGCTCGGGGGTTTGACCGGAGACCGTTTGACTCGTGACTCACCATAATCTCTCCCTAAACTATCAACTTCAAGTTTCATTTGAGCTAAAGCAGCGGGACCCGGTAATTTCTTTCTCACAAGTCCACGTAGACGTTGACACTCGGCTTCTAATTTAGCTATCTTTCTCACACCTTCTAAATGCTGTTTATTTGCCACGTCAGCAGACCTAACACTCATGTTTTTTTCCTCATTTCGAATCTCCAACTCTTTAGCAACAATATGTAATTCGTATTTCAAAGAATTGATTTCTCTTTCACATGATTCGATATCGGATTTTAACCTTTCGATTTCTGCTTCCTTTTCGGATTTTTCTTCACTCATTTTGATCAACATGTTTGAGCGTTCTTGTAAAGATCTTGAAATTGCAGCATTGTCAGCAGCTGATCGCATCAGTTCTTGATCAAGATTCGAGATTTTTGTATCGAATTCGAGTTTTAATTTGTCCCATTGTTTTGTTTTTGCAAGAACAACATCGTGGATGATTTGTTCGTGTTCTTCTTTCAGGTTTCTTATTTGCCTCATGCATTCCTTTAAAGCTCCATCTAAATGTGAGGCTCGATCTTCAGCAGTAAGTTTTAGTAAAGTTACTGATTCTAAATGGTTTTTTAGGGTTGCTGCTTCTGCTTCTGCTTTTTCCCAACCTATAAAAATTTTGCTTTTTAGAAAAAATAACTATTTTTATTACCCATAATAGTAAGAAAGTTACATTTTTTTAACAGATGATAGCAAGCAAGATAACAAGATTTTCTTTACCCATAATAGTAAGATTTTCTTTGTTGTAGAATGAATAAGTTTTATGCCATAATGTGATAGAATGAAAACATGAACATACCACAAACAGCTTCTTCAGCAACTTTTGCATGTTGTTTGACAAGATTCTCCTTTGTTGTCATTTCTGAATGGGCTTCAGAAAGCTGCTCATTCAATTCCTTGACTTCATCTTCTAAATTTTTAATTTGATCTTCATATACTAGTTGTTGATCTTCGTATCGTTTCACTTGTTCATCGTATGATTTCACTTGATCTTCATATGATTTCATTTGATCTTCATATGATTTGACTTGATCCTCCAATCCAGTTAAATGGGAATATGACTCCACAGAAATCTGGACATAGTTTGGCTTTTTGTAGCTATCTTGTTTCACCTGAAATGTGATGAGGATAATGTAAATAAAGAGATTTTAAAGATTTTATAAAGAATTATTAAAATGTTAGTGAATGTAGAAACCTTGTCACTTTGTGAGGCAGCTGAAGAAGGGACACCAGCAGATTCTGATACAACAACTGCTTTATCAGATGACTTTTTCTTCCATGGCCAACTCCGGCGATCCATGGTCTACTGTTACATGTGTACAAAAGAATAAAGAAAATCAAGTAACAATAATATAAAAGATGAATCCAAGATAAATATGAAGTTAAATGCTTCTTGATTATTCAACCATAAGTTTGCTTGCAGAGTAAGACTTATGTAACATGTTTCTTATAAAGAAATAATCAAATTGTCTTTAATGTAACAAAGAATATTGAAAACAAACCTGGAGGAAGAAAAGAAAAAAAAAAGTAAAAGAGTTTCTGGGTTTCTGGTTTCTGACCCTGCACAAGAACCAGGAAGATGATATTGATTCCTCACTGTACTTTTCTGCTCATGCAGGGCATTCAGAAACCATGGTAACAGTTAAAAGGTAATCGAATTTTCATTTTAAATAATATTAATTTGCGATGAGGGAGGGGTAGGGAAAGAGAATGCAGATTGAGACCCAACACCAACAGCCCTAGAAAACAAATGTTCAGAATTGACATTCAGGAGAAGAAAAGGAAAAAGAAAAAGGCAGGCGAAGATGAAAAGTGACAATCTAAAGTTGAAGAAGGATAGACTAAAATGAAAGGAATCCCAATCAACAAGAATAGCATGCATCACCAAATCTGGAGAATTATCTCGGTGAATAAAAATATAAAAGAAAAACCAAAAAAAAACAAACACCGACATCATTTAGGAAAAAATCAAAGCTAACCACACTAAATTACTAATTAATTAAAATACTCCATGATGAAGAGTACACCGGTTGGTTACAGATTCCTCCAGTTCATATACGTAATCTGTCAATTCATAGGCTAATTGAAAAAGAAAAAATGAAAAAAGCCAATAAGGAATCAATTTTCAGTGAGAATTTTTTAGTAACAAAGATGACCTAACAATGTAATGTAAAATGGTTTCAGATTGTTACTCTTATCAGAAATAGTCAAAATTCATATCTAATTGAAGATCAGTAAAGTTGAAGTAACACCGAATCGCCGATAAACAGTATACTAGATTGAAAGTAGATAAAAAGAAACAAATTCGGAATTAAACTTTTAAAAAAAAAAAAAAAAAAAGTATCAACGCAAATAACCTTATCAATCTAGAACTCGATTAGATCAAGGACGGATAGGAAAACATTTAGTCTCGAGAAAAGCGCAAAGCGAAAACCGATTAATAACTTGAGAACTAAACAGAGATCGCAAACATCGATGATAATAGACTTACCAGTAGCAATGTAGTTCTCGGAGAGAGAAAATGAAAGTGAGAAACGAAAACAATAAACAGATAGAAGTCGATTGATGAAGCTCGATTGAAGAATTTTGTCTTTTCAGTTCCTGTAGCAATTAGAGATCCACACTTTATGCTTGTCTGTAAATTCAGATTCTCGTCAGATGTGTCATATGGCGGTTGTGATGAGTGGACGTGGTGGTGGTGGTGATGGTGGTGGCCGATGTGGTGGTGGTGGTGGGTGGCGGAGAGATAAAATTTTATATATCCGGAGGGGGAAGGCTGCGTTAGGTGTCACTTAAAAACTCAGGGGTTGAGAAGCACTTTAAAATACATCACCATGTATTGCAGTATATAGAAATTTCACTTTCACCCCCTACTTTTACTTTTAGTTGTATCTGGAAATTTCACTTTTGATCCCCTTAATTAGAACCATGGTACATATTTGTACCTTAAAAATTAATAAGTCTACTTAGTTTAAAAATTATGAAAAATCTAAGATTTATTTAGTTTAAAGTAAGAGATGCTATATGAATATTATGAACTATTTAAAAATACAATTAAAATAATGTTTTAGTGTCTTAATAGTTCTGACGACAACGAAAAACCATTATTGTTGCGTCTTGTACTATCACTCAATATTAATAAATGTTTTTTTTATATTATATATGAAATACATTGCATAAATTTGTGTAACACACAATGCTTCATACATTTATTATATGTGATTTTTATGCTAGAAACTTACATTTTAATGTATAAATTTTAAATGATTAAATAACTAATTTATATAATTGTTGATCATTTAATTTTAAAATATCGAAGGCAGTACAATTTGGAGTTGGTGTATTTGATTACTATTTAACGTGTAGAATTTAAATATAGATACATTTTCTCCCACTTTTTATTTTTATTTTTATAAGATTTGTCAAATTAGCGTTCAAAAAATGTATTTTTATTTATTTTAACTTATTTTTGGTATGCATTTGAAAACGTCACCTTAACCCCTACATTAACTATTGCGTAAGTTTAGAAATGTATACTTGACCTCAATATTTATTTTTGATAGTACTATTAGTATACTATACATCATTTCTATCATCATCTCTTTAAAATCCACCAACTTGATTACTTTTTCTTTCAAAGTATTCATTGAATTATGTCTATACTCAATATTATTCATCCCCTCTTGATAATTATCATTTTATTTTACTTTTCTAGGCTTAGGTCATTAATTAGTGTTCGGATATCTACATTATTAATAGATTATTAATAGACTGATTCTATACTACTAATAAACAAATGAATTAAAATACTATGGTCTTTATTATAAATTAACTTAATTGACATCATATGATATAAAAAACTAACCATAATATATGAGCAAGATGCCTATTACATGCAAGGTTCTACGGATTAAATAATTGGTTATTAAGTTTCTTGATTTAATAATTTATGTCTACGAAATCAACCTTGGTGTTTTACCTTCAACCTCTAGTACCATGACCATAGTCTATTATTTCTCCCTTCAAAGGCCCCCAACTTCAATAAATATCAATGAACCCACATGAATTTTATATATGTGTGATAAGACTATTATATAAATAACATTTAAGTTGATGTTTATGAAAAAAAAAGTATTTTATTTGTAAATATTTCTAAAAAAAGTCAAAATATTGATTATATGAGAGAATAGTGTTCATGTTTTTATAAAGAAATAGTAATAGTGTTTCCCTTGGAATTGAGTAACCTCAACAGTCGTATTTTTTGCTAAAATCAGACATCATACATAGTTTTTAGGGACGAAAAAGAATAGTTTTGGGTGAAAACTTAGAATAGAATCATAATTCCAGATTTTTGTGAAAAACTAGAATAAAATCAAAATCCCAAAATTGTCTTGTTTTGGATGCTAAAGTATACACATATTATATTTATTTTATACACTTTCAACTTCTCTATAAATGTTTTCTATTTATTTTATATTAATAAAATATGTTTAAATAATATTTTTAACGTTTTTCTAATTTTTAAAATTTATTTTTCATGTAACAATCCAAACATGATTTATATCCAAACTCTTCATCTTTTTTAGAATTGGTTAATAAAATAAAGAGTGTGACTAACATAAATGTTACGATAATAACTTTTCATATTAATATGACTAATTTTCAAAAAATTATAAATAAACCAAAATTACAAACTAAATGACAATGGACTCTTTGGGTTTGAGTATCTTGTTTCTTTATCCTTTTTTTATTAGAATTATTTCCATTTTGTTTGCCATAAATAATGCAAATGGATATGCATTATGTTGATTGCGTTCTCAACGTTTTGTAAGGAACACTGGAAAAATATAATATTTTCATGACGATGGAGAATTACAAAAAAAAATTATAATTGTGGAAAGAATGCATCTTTCACATGAAGGGAGCAAAGTGCATATAGCCATATAGGAAACACCAAAATAATCATTTTCTATACCTGAAGGGTAAGTACTGCATCTATTTAATATATAAAGGAGTAGAGTGTAATATTAGAAACAGTTAAAAAGAAGTGGGAATAATCATATGATATCATAATAAGATTTACTTCTTTCCTCTATTTACAAAAAATTGCAAATCACTCCCTCAATAAAACCTAAATTACAACTATTTTTTAACAAAAACTTACATAAATTAAATACGTATGATTGGACTTTGGAACAAACGTCCCCAAAATAATAAAATTAGTATACATAATATAGAAATAAGACGAATTAATATAATACTATACTGAATAAGACATGATATTATAAGTTTAAAAAAGAAATATGCAGTTATATTTTATAACCATACATCCATAACAATATAAAAAATCATGAGTATGGTATCACATTTTATAAATAAAGGGTACATATTAGTGCTGTTGATTTTATTAGTTCAAATTACGTATTACTGAAAGTATTTAGCTGAAAATAAGCTATTAATTATTTGAGTACACAAGATTCTGAAAATCCATTAATTGCGTTTAAATAGTAAATACATATACTGAAAATGGACAAACCCTAATCTTTGTGTACC
Source organism: Lactuca saligna (assembly GCF_052625555.1). Taxonomy (NCBI): domain Eukaryota; kingdom Viridiplantae; phylum Streptophyta; class Magnoliopsida; order Asterales; family Asteraceae; genus Lactuca; species Lactuca saligna. Next base: position 32,465,925 of record NC_136424.1, read on the forward strand.
AGTTTTAACAACAGTCTCAAAACTACACATACATACTAAAAGATATACACATACATACATACTTCTTAGAAAGGAAAACTTGTAAATTACTCAAAGTTGTTTAATTGGTTTCTTTTAGAATAATATTTTAACCCTAACTCTAGATAATATAACCCTTTCATTTTAATTGATATTTTACAACTTTAGCATCAAATTGTTTTTATTTATTTGGTTTTCATTATAATATGTAAGAGTTTACTTTATGTTTCATGTTAATCATCTTAGTTAAGTATAGTTAAGTTGTATAGATTTGTTGTTTATGCCGGTGATCAATGGTTGGTCTTGTATAATAATAATATAAATATCAAATTAGTGGTTATACTACGTTAGTGATTTATATTGACTTAGACATGGTCTATTTGTCAAGATAGTTTTTATATATGGAATCTTTATGGTCAACAATAAATTTTTATAGTTTGTATGAACGTAACATAGTTACGTATAAATTATGTATATATTTTGCCTTCTTTCTTTTTCTTTCTTTGATTTTTTAATTCGAATACATGTAAATTGGTATCAAGGTTATGGTTAAACATGGGAAGGTTAAGATCGACATGTTTAATGGCTACAAACTTGGCTTTTATAAGATACATTTTGATGATCAATCTCTATTAGAAGAGGCTTCATAAACCCTTGTTCGAACAAACCCTAAATTGATGAAACAAGAGGACCGGTGTTTTGGATTAATAGGTCCTTGGTGTGATGGAGTTGTCATTGCCAAATAATATTGTGTACAATACCGTCTACAAGATTACAATGTTTAGATTAGTCATGATGTTTTATGATATGTAAAAAAAACATTAATTGTTAATAAGATATTTTTTTGATTAGTAAAAAAAAATAAGGAAGACATGTTGGTAACAACCTTAGGCTTTGCGGTATGGATTGGGCTTGGCTATGCGTAGTGTATACGTGGCAAGGTCACCTATACGTGAACACCGCCCCAGGTGTGCGTAAGTGGCTTGTGGCGTGGGGCTCGCTACGGACGAAGACAGCAGATGTGATTGGTGCAACATTTTTTATCGTTCTTTTTCCTTTCTTTTGACCGTTACCAAGTTAAAAGAAAAAATCAAACAAAACTGAACACACATAGATAAATACATACACAACATATAAACAAACACATTTCCATTCACATCACAAGCATATTTCTATTCCCTCTTTCAAACACACTTTCAAACATAGATATGAATAATTTTGTGGATTCGATTTCTTCTTCTTCATCAGATGATGATGGTAGCTCTAATGAAGATGACTTGGTGTTGCACACATTGTCTGCGACACGTAATATGGTGCAACAAAGAGGCGAAAGTTCAAATATCGAGAAGAGGCATGGAATTTCAATAGTTCGGGACCATATGGCGGCACACGAGCTTTTGGTACGTGATTACTTTGCACCTAATAGTTTGTATGACCTATTAAAATTTGAAGATTGGTTTCGTATTAATAGAAATTTATTTTTACGTATTGCTAGAGATTTGGAAAACAATTATGAGTTTTTCCAATTGAGATGGGATGCAAGAGGTAAACGTGGTTTTAATACACTACAAAAATACACAACATCCCTTAGACAATTGACATACGACATAGCAGCAGATGCGCCAGATGAGTATCTAAAAATGTCTGAGAGGATTGGGCGAGAATGTGCTTATCTTTTTTGTGAGTGTGTCATAGAGCTTTATGGTGACATATATTTGCAACATCCAACTAGAAATGATATCGAACAGTTGTATGTCGTACATGAAGCTAAACATGGCTTACTAGGAATGTTTGGCGAAATTGATTGTACATATTAGGAGTGAGCAAATTGTCCCAATGTATGGCGAGGTCAATTAACACGAGGTGATCATGGCGTGCCAATTATTATACTAAAGGTCGTTGCTTCACATGACCTACGGATTTGGCATGCATTCTTTGGTATGGTGGGGTTAAACGACGACCCGAATGTGCTTGGAGCCTCTCCGATATTTAATGATATTTTGCAAGGGAAAGCATCAAACATGTCGTTCGTTGTGAATGAACATCAATATAATTATGGATATTACCTTGGTGATGAGATATATCCAGTGAACTCTACGTTTGTCAAGTCATACTCATTTTCGGCCGATGAAAAACGAAAATTGTTCAAGTTAGCACAAGAATCGGCAAGGAAGGATGTGGAACAGGCGTTTGGGGTCCTCAAACAAAAGTGGCACATTATCAAATATATGGCACTGTCATGGGATAGGGTGAAATTGACGAAGGTGTTGACTGTTTGTGTTATTTTACATAACATGATAATTGAAGAAGATGGTGGGGCTATTTGTATGCATAATCCGAAAGATATTCTTAACCCACCTGCAGTAATACAAGTCGGCAATCCTGCATACTTCACACAACTTTTGAAAATACAAAAAATTGAAACACATCACAATTTACGTTATGATTTGACTGAGCATATATGGAAAAGGCAATTCCAGCAACACGGTGACAATGACAACGACGGGGATGACGACGGGGATGACGACAAGGAGGACGACCAGTAATATTTTCTATGTTTTTTTAGTAATTTAGGTTTTAAATTATTATGTTTTTTAAGTAATGTAGATTTTAAATTTCTGGTTTTTAATTTAATGTAAAATGTTTTTGATTAATATCTATGTTTTTGTTTTTGTTTAATAACTATTTTTTAAATTATTCTAATGTAAAAAAAATTAAAAAGAAAAAGAAAAAATGATGTGGAGTGTTGACCATTTCCAAGAGTTGCTGGGTTGGTAGTAGGTTGGTAGTGGAACTGACAAAGCGATGTGGTGGCATCACTTTTTCGGTAGGTTGGGTGTGACCATACCCCTTAGCCTTATAGTCAAATTCAATTTAACACTATCTAAAGTGGTATATATTGAAAATAAATTTGATGATAAAGTTTAGGCTTTGTTGTTACCATCTTCATTGTTAGAGAATTTGTTTAATATTGTTATAGAAATTAGCAGTTCATTTGGAACTACTAGCTTACATTCGAAGAAATTCACAATCTAATCCTAGGAGAGGTTATTCATAGAAACAATGCATTTGAAGACTAAAGGTGGGGCAAATGTATAGGACCGTTGAAATCAAGAAATATGGTTTAATCTAAGAACATAATGATAGTGAATAGGGTTAAAAATATGGATTTGGTAAAATAAAATTTGGATATTTCATAGATCGTATATTGTCACTTTGTCACTTTTGGTATTGATATTTCTTGGCTATCTATGGTTTGTTGAGAAATGCAATGTGGGATAATCTATGAGTAACACTTCAAGTTTTAGGCATAAATTTTAAGTATTTTACTAAAGAGCATATGGAATGTTATATTTCATAAGAGTGGACCAAGCTAGCGAAAAATGAGTATGTATACTCATATATTTGAAATTTTGACAAGTTCAGTAAAATTTCTAAAATATAGTTGACTTTTTTTGGTAAAAAATAACTACTAGACATCTCAAGCTTCATGTCAAAGTTGGCTAAAGAGATGGTGTGGGTTGTCATGAAACTTAGTTGTTAAACAACTTTGCCTACCATGTTGCTTAAGTTGTCCTCGGGAAGACCTAAATTTGTCTAGTTCTTTTACATTTCTTCATTATGATCATGTTTATGTATTTTATTCTAGCTCTAACACTCTAAGAAGTTTTGGGTTGTTGTCCTTCGACCCCACCCTCTGATCATTCAGTAGGACCACCACCAAAGGTTCTTCCCTTTAAACCCCATAAGGGTCTTTGATCATTGACCATGTAATGATACATGACCTCCTTAACCCCCTCCTTTCATCATTTTTTGGGATCAAACTCCATTTATATATAAGTGTGCACTCAACACCTCCTAACTTGTATTATATCATAATTTAAATCTTCATTCAGTTCTCGTATTAATTCCAATTACACTAAATGGCCGATGAAACTAAAATCATCAACATATTATGGTAGGAAAATGTGAGGGTATTAGTCAATTTTAGTGACACGTTGGTATGTTATGTAGAGAGTATATTCAAATTTTAGATTATAGATTTTGGTACATCATTCGATGACTAACATATGTTTGAGAAATGATGTTAAATTTCAAGTATTGTAATGACCCGAATTTTCTACATCTAATTAACCAGGGATTATTAGAGTTTTTCTTACAAAGTGTGGAATTCTATAAATATTAAAACACTTTACATCCAAGGGTTAATCACGAGTTTACAATAAAATCTATTACCTAATAGAACAACAAGGAAATACAATTAAAATAACAATCTAGTCTAAGTCTGTAACATTCGAGATTTGGTATGTTTCCCTTTTAGCCCCTCAATGCAAATTTTCTATCTTTTTAGTCCCTATCTAGTACGTGGGGCGTACTATATGAGTACGCTTAGCGTACTGGGCCGTTTATGGATCGTGCATGTACCAACGTATGTTGGGCGTACGTGGGAGTACGCACGACATACACAAGGCTGGGGAAAACCCTAATTTTTAGGGTTTGTGCCCTATTTAAGCAACTTATATCACCTTTGGACCTTCTATTGATTACCCTCCATCACTTTATACCCTAATATCGAAACCCTAAGTGTCATTTGTGAGTTTTGAGCTTGAAAGTGATTTTTGGTGGTGTTTTGGTGAAGTAGAAGAGGTAAAACACTTGGAGGTTGCTTGGGAGTGGCTTGAGCTTGTAGATCCAGGATCATCTTCATCTTAGCAAGCCATTTGAGGTAAAAAGCTCTCATCTTGATGGTTCTTTGTGCTAGATTTAACTCAGGGTGCTATTATTACATTTCATGGTCTCTTCAGAAGCCATGGAGGTTAAATCTTAGCACCTTATCCATAAAAATGCAACCTTTATGAGTCATTTTGGTCCATACATGAGTTAGGTTCTTTTTTATGGTTCCTTTTGAGTTTTGGGTCTTATTAAGTCGTGCATAGGTGTAAATTTGCCAACTTTACGTGTTAAGTAACATTCTAGAATCAGATTTGAGAGTTTAGCATCTTGGCTTAACTGAATAAGTGCTTAATGAGTTGAGTTAGTTGTCCGCGGCGTACACAAGGCGTACTCAGCTCGTACGTTAAACGTATTGTCCCCAGAAGGAGTATGCCAAGCATAAGTCAAAGTACGCCCATGCACTCAACGTACTCTGTTGTTTGACTTTTGGGTTGACTTCCTCGGGTTTGGGCTATATTTTAGGCTTTTAGGGTTTAGGCCTTGTTGGGTCATGGATAGACTATAGGCTTTCTTGGAATTAGGTCCATGATGGTTTTAGGGCCTAATTAGAAAGTTGAGCCATATTGGGCCTTGGGATGCCATTTAGGACTTTGGGCCTTTATAGCAAATAGGTTGGGCCTTGGTTTTGGGACAAGTAAGAAAATGGTAAAATGGTCTTTACCCTTGATATGGAACAAGTAACTTTGATTCTAGACTATGGTCGAGATCCAAATATTAATTGGATAATATTTGATGATGTTAGAGTGGGGATTTTCCGAATCAGCAAACCAAGATTTATTGAGAGATTCAGGGCTTGAGATGAGTTTCCTCAATGGGTTTAGCAGGTCGAAGGCATCAATGCTAGCCCATGGTTTATTATGTTTAGGATGCTAGTTGTATGTGCTCTTGCATGTGTTATGTGTTTATCTGTATACCAGGCGGGACTTGATGATTATTTTGTATGCTATTTATCTTTGTCATTTTTGCATGTGTTTATATGTTTGTATGTATATCAGGCGGGGCCTGATGACTGATAGATCTGTTTCGAGCAGGGCTCGATGCCGGGTGGGGCCCATTATATGTTTGATATGTACGGTATGTGGTATTTTGGGGAACTCACTAAGCTTTGTGCTTATAGTTTTCAATTTATGTTTCAAGTACTTATGGATCGAAGGGGAAGAGCTCAGGATGATTACAATGCACACACCATATTGTTCTGCATTTTATATTACTCTGATGTACTTGGATATTTATTGATACACTTTGATTCACCATGATTTTTAAGATGTTGTTTTGGATAATGGTTTTAGTAATTTTAAAAATTAAAACTTTTAGTCTTAATTTTTGGGACGTTACAAATAGTATCAGAGTCTTAGTTTGAGGGATTCAGGTATACTCTCGAGTGTGTCTGAACTCAAACTGAGGGTTTGGTAGAATTTCTCAAAAAGAAATATTTATAAAAAGGGTTTTCTATTAAAAGAAAAGGGGTGTGGTTCATGCAATTGACCGAGCTCAAGTAAGTTTTTCCAAAATATACATACATGTTTTATGACATGCTTTTAATTGTGAATCTGTGAATCACATGCTAGTTAGGGCTAAGGATCTGCTCAGGATGTGCATGATAGAATGCCAGGAGAGATGCCTTTATATGGCTACTATAAGAGCTTGTAAACTAGCATGCTAGTACTAATCAGTCAGTGATAGGATGCTCTATTTAGGTTATGCTTATTCTGATTACTCAATGCTCAAATTTTTCTTGCTTTGTGCTTTTAGGAGTTCCCATTAGCTCCAGCTAACTAGTAAGAGAATATACTAAGTTACATATTTTTTAGACTAAATAATTTTAGAAGGTTAGGTTTTAACTCTATTGTGCAACTCTTGTCTGAGTCCAACCATTATAGTGTGAGACCTTTCATTCGAAGAATTATCTAGTGTTAGCGATATGTAATTATACTCGTGAGCTAGTTATAGGATGTTAGGGGGAGTTCCTTCTATAGCTATGGCGAGGAGTAGTATGGTGGTTGCCCTAGGAAAACCTAGGAAGAGATTTAGTGTTGGGAGCCTTGTCATTTTGAGGATTGTATGTATATATAAGGACTGACTTGGAGGATTCAAAGTGATCCTTGAGGAAAGTACAGATAGATGTGGAAGGTAGTATGGGCTAATAATACTGGAAGCATAGGATCCATACTCGAGCCAAGGAGAGCTGCTATGAAAACAGGAAGCATTTAGAGTATGAGACTCCCCGATATATATATATGTGTGTGTGTGTGTGTGTGTGTGTGTTTTGGTGGTTTGTATGGTCAATTTTTAGTATGGCGACCTTTCGAGGCATACTGGTTAGTAGTTCTTGTGCTGGTGAGGGTTTAGGCTTGGGTTCTGGAGCTGGGCAGTTGAATGATCAGACGTAGGAGTTCATTTCATCTGAGATTACCCGTAACATACTTGACCAGAGTCTTGTGACCTTTGGTACGGTCAAGGAGGGCATTATGGAGATTTTGGATTAGAGTTTGAGCGCTTTTCAGTCTAACATGGTGGTATTGATAGGAGCTCACACATTAACCTTTTGTGAGTTTTGAGCATGTAGGGGTCCAGAGTACTTTGGGGAGAAGGACCCGATCGCAAGCAGAGGATGGTTAGCGGATGTCGCTAACGCCTTCCACACTAGCAGTTGTCCCGATGGGGCAAAGGTCAGACTTTGTAAGTCCCCAAATCTAAGAACCAGCTAGTGATCAACAAATAAACAAGCCAAGATGATAAGAACAAGAAGGGGTATAAACATAATTGATCCAAATTGCACAAGTTTTATATCAACCGAAAACGTCAGGCAGAATGGACAATACACACACAGTTGACCGAAAACGACTCCTGACAACTAACAAACTAAGACACTATTTATATGGAACAGTAACAACAAAAGTGTTGCAGCCGAAAACACCACATGGAGTGAAAACGGGACGTTTTCAGTCCACCCAACCGAAAAACCACAAAACACCTAAACAAAGTGTAACAAAGACTACAAACCATAAATTCCTAGCTCAAACCAACAAAACATGTCCTAACAGTCTCCCCCTTGGTTTGAGGCTAACATAAATTCAATCCTTCTCAATGAGCAGCACATCAGATCTTCCCATTGCCCCCAACCACATCTTCTTGTTAACTATCTCTGCGACCATACCAATAAACTCTTTGGAATCAACCTCCGAAAGATCATTCTTGACCACGATTTGATGTTGTGCTAGAGTATGGATGTTACGCTCCCCAAACTGCAGAAGATCCTTGGCTTCAACAAGACAGAAAACACCTTCAGGGAATTTGATGATTGCGGTGGTTGTGGCCTCATCATAAACCCAATATTCCATATTGTGTAGAGACCCGTCTTGGAACTGCTAAACAATAGGAATTTGACTCGTTTCCTTTGTGGGAGGCCACATCACAGATTTTACTGTCCGGTTGGTTTTGGGATCAAAGACGCCTTTGAATTTCTTTACAAATGAATATGAAGTCTTCATTCCATCTAATTTCCTCCTTACTTGGTTCTCTAAAAAGAGTTTGAAATCAGACCCGCGAGGATCATTTGATGGATTATGGAATGGAGCTTCAGCAAGTTCAGTAAGGTCAACTTTAGTCCAAGAGTTAAAGTAATTTTTGTGTTCATAGTACTCCAAATTTCCACTTTTCCTCCTCACCACCCATATATATAATATATCATGAAATCCCCACATTAAAATTCCAGACCGGTTTCTGTACTTGACCTTCAATCATTTCTTCCTGAGCTCAGTCACATTCAGTTAGGGCTTATCTCCATATACATTCTTATTAGAATTCTTCATGAAGAGCAGATTCCTTTTTCATTATGTAGATATTTTCTTCTGAGCTCACTTTAAAGTTACTCTTGGAACAGGTTGAGCAGGTTCAGTTTCAAAACGATCAACAACATGGGTCGTTCTGACAGGTTGAGAAGCATCTTGAGGATCTTAAGTCGCTTGGACAGGGGCACAATGGGAAGCCTCAACTTCATTGGGTTCACTGATCGATGATTTGAATTTTTTGCCAAATTCACTTATAAACTTATTCTTTAAATAAAAATAACCAACAGTTAAAGCACCAAGATTAAGCTACAAGTCAGAGATTTGTTTTGATTTTTGTGTATTTTCTTTCTCGAGCTCGAAAACTCTAATGTCTAGAGTTCCAATCAAAACATATTTTTCAATGAGATTTTAACTCAATACTCAAATCTCCTCCTCGAGTTAAAAAATAGTTGAGTCTTATTTGACAGGGCTCCCTGCACCAATTGATATTCCTTTGCCCCTGGGTGCAGGATCAACACCTTCACGAGCCAAAAATCTGGCAAGCCGTTCAGAGGTTGCATCGTGCGCATGTTGAGGAGTTGATGAGCCACTAGGAGCTGAAGATCTCCCGGCTTCAAAAGAAGTATGAACAATGTTGGGCTCCTCATGCATCATTTGGTTGTCAAAATGAGTTGGTTGGGTTGGTGAAACAGATGCAATTGATTGTTGGACTGGTTGAACTTGTTCCTTGATAAGCACTCTTATCCTTGGATATGCTCTTCTTCTTTTAAGTGGAGGCTGGGAGGCTTGTGTCTCTTGTATATCACTCTCAGATGGAATAACGGTTAGAGTAGTAACTGCTTGGGGAGGAAGCCTCATAGTTGAATCCAAATCAACAATAAAATCGGCCATCTGATCGGGTGTTTGTTGTGGCAACTTGAGAATATTTGTTTCTCCCTGAGTCTCCATTAGTGAAACTCCAACATCATCGATATTATCAAAGAACGAATTGAGGTCTTCATCATTCGGCTCGAAATCAAAACAGAAGGCATCATCATCAAACCTTAAGGCATTATCCCCTAGATCCATCCCAAAATCACCTTCATCATCATCTTCATCATCATCATCATCATTATCATCATCAACATTAACCATGGGGACATGTTCCTCTACAATAATTGCTACATGAGGAGTAGTGTCATCTTCATGATCAGAGACAGTAACTTCATCATCTTCATCATTTGAGGCTTCTTCTGAATCTGAATCCTCACGAATCTCAGCAAAACAACCAAACTTCTCTAAGGGCCTCGTTCCTTGAAACACAAATTTTGAACCCTTGCGGGTTTGCTTCATTAGGCCAAAAGTGCTAGGACCCAGAGACTTCAAATCTAAAGTTTCTCCCCTTCCTTTCAATTCAAGATATTTGGCTAAAGATCATCTGGAGGAACCTTGGGTACAATAAAAAGATGCCCTTTCTCTTCCCCTGTAGATTATTCTTCATTTCATTCAACACATATCTTGAAAAATTAAAGTCAAGATCCATGACTAGAGCATCGAGGGCATCGATATTCAATAGAGAAATTTCATATGCACATGCTTTCCTACCAGAGATGCATATAACAAAGGAATGGGAAAGAAAATTCCAGTATGGAGGGAACAACTTTTTTATTGTTGGGGGAAGACTCCTTGATAAACCATCCTGTCAAGGATCTTCTTGATCTGATCCACATGAATTTCAGTTGGAAATCCTGGCTGATCCTTAAATTGAAGCACATCTCGAATATCCTGTTCAGAAACAATAATTTCTCTTCCTTGAATAGATGATTTCACTATGCCTTCTCCATTCGCTCCCCTTTTGTTAACAACAGATTTGTCCTAAAATTGATTCACTAACTCCTAATAAATAATGGGATTTTATTGTAAAGCGTGAGTAAGTCTGTAGTTTTTAAGTCCATGAACCATGGACCTAAATTCTTGATATGCCCATTGGAGGATCTGACAAGCATGCTGCAATATTGTGGTTTTCTGAGAATTTTAGGTCTGCCATTTATGTGCATCAACCAAGCCAAGTGAGAAGATTTAAAAATTTAAATAGTTAGGATTAAATTTCTCAAATGTATGTTTATTTGGCTCCAATTTATTTTTATCCAAGTTGAAAATAAGGTTGATTAAGGGTTTTTGAACGAAAAAAAACTACATTTAAAATTTAAAAGCATTTTAATATTGGTTTTCGTCCGCAAACGGTTTTCAGTCGCAAATGCATTTTCGGCCGCAAATGGTTTCGACCGAAAACGCTTCCTATTCCAGTTTTGACGAAGAACACTGTCGGGATTACATTTTTGGCTTCCAAAATCTGCAAAAACAAGTTCGAATCACATGAGAATTAGCAGAGTAGGTTTCACCATCGTTATACCTTGAAGAATCGAGGGTCAATTTCAAATTATAACCGCAAACTATGAAAAATCGATGAAGGGTACTGAAGATCACTCAAGAACACATGAGAGAAAAAGAGAGGGGTTTTCGGCCGCAAATGAAAAGGTGAGGGTTATCAGCCGAAAATCCCTCCTTTAAAACCCTATACTATTCTCACCCAACACCCATAATCAAATGAGTTGTAAACCGAGAACTTTTTAAGACAAAACCAATAAATTCAATTTTTTAAATCAAAATTGAAACATTTTGAAGACACAAAATTAAATTTAAAGTAAAATAAAATAAAATATAAATATAAATATAAATAACGTAAATTCTAAAATTTAAATGCAAACTAAAAATTAAAAAATTTTAGAAAATAAAATAAAAATAAAAATAAAACCAATTACTTTTCAAAATTAAAAGTTTTTGGGATCGTAAGTTCTGACACAGTCTTAACATGTTTTTCGGTACCTCGACCTTCATGAATAGATCTGATCAATTGTCAGTATTGTGGTCCACTTAAACACGAAGGACTTTTGGCAATTTTGATAGAAATTAAATGACAAGTCATTTTACCTAAATTCTTAAACGGACCATTTAACTGACGGCGACCAAGGGTATTGTTGGCCACTTAAATTTAGCAGCAAGATCTACCGACAACTTATTAATTTATTCAATTTTAGATAAACTAGAGTATGTTTCCCACTTCCTGATATACCATGACAATCAAGTGTTTCCAAAGAATTCCTTACTTTAGATGAGTAGACAATTATTAGGAGAGAAAATAGATTTAGAAGTGCATATGTTGTGCCCCAGGTCGGAGCTCTTCCAATCACACAGAGGGGACAACATGTGACTAACACAGATAGCGGGGTTGAGAGATAAAATAATGCATATGTTGTGTTCAAGGTCAGATCGTTTCAATCACGCAAATGAGACAACATATGACTAATAGACAGAAAGAAATGCATTGATAAGAAGGTGCATAGAAATAGAGTTGCATATGTTGCATTCCAGGTCGGATACCAATCATGCAAAGGAAGTAACATATGACTGACAGATAGAAAGCAAGAAAACAATTTTCTACAGACCTACTCTATCAGAACCCCCCAGTTACCCTACCAATACCAGAATTAAGGTCATGAGACCATACACCAAGGAAATGTTAAACCACAGCTCTCTCTATCTCTCTATATATGTATATATATATATATATATGTATGTATATATATATATATATGTGTATATATATATATATGATTTTAATGTATCCTGCAGGTTCTCATGTTTATCTCATTGTTCAATATACCCAAGCATCGTATATTCAGTCCAAATGAGACTATGTAAGTTCATATCGTCTAGTCCTTTCATTGTCAATCAAAGTCTAGTCCTTTTAAACCCTTCGTTCCTACCAACACATTGAACACAGAGTCTAGACAATTCAGATTCATTACCTTACACTTGTTTAGACCGCCCTTTATCACTTAATCTTGCTATCACTTCCCAAATGATCACCTAGATACAAACACCATAAGAACATATTTTTGGATTTTTTTTTGTTTTATAATTTTTTATGTTTTTATTTCTCACCCTAAATTTTTGCATAGGAGAGAAAAGAAATGAAAATAAGATATGCATATGTAAACGAAAAAAATAGTCTTCAAAACGAATCATTTTAAGAAAACCCACAAGCACATCGAATCGAGTTTTGCTGAAAGGTTTGGTAAACAGATCCGCCACATTATTATCAGTGTGGATCTGCTTCAAACGAATAAGTTTACGCTCATAGATGTCTCAGGTAGAATAAATTTTGATATCGATGTGCTTGGTTTTGGAATGTTGAACGGGATTTTTAGTAATTTGTGTCACAACATCATTATCACAAAATATGAGGTGTCAAGAAAGTTCAAATCATAGTCTAGCAATTGGTGTTGAATCCAGACCACCTGTGAGAGTGCCCAAAAGCCAATAACAAGAATGTTGGAGGTACAGGAAGGGTTTTGGCATTAGGGAACGAGGAAGCCATGAAGAACCCCATGGTGGTTACCTATACATTTCTCCTCAATAACACATATGCATGCATACTTTTTGATAGCTGTGCGGAGAGGAGTTTCGTGAGTCATAAATTTGAACATTTCCTCAAACAAAAACCTCAAACACTTAACAAAGTATTTACCATAGAAATGGCTAACGGGAAAACTCAAACCGCAAACGACATATACGTAGGATGAACTCTAACTCTAAACAACCATTCCTTCCAAATCGAATTAATGTCAGTAACAAGAAAGAGCTTTGACGTTATCATTGGCAAGGACTGGTTACGTCCTCACCATGTCGATATCATGTGTTACGAAAAGGCCGTTCGCCTTAGCCTACTAAGTAATGAAACCCTTGTCATCTAAGGTGACAAACCTGGCACAAACCTCTGAATCATATCTTGCATCAAGGCTCAGTTACTATCTACACAAGATGTACCACACGTTCCTAGCTCACGATATTGACTAGAAGAGAGAAGTGAAAGACATCAAGGATATCCTAGAGGTATGTAACTTTCTCGATGTATTCCCGAAGACCTTCCGGGAGTACCACCCATGCGAAAAATCCAGTTCAGAATCGACTTGATTCTAGGAGCCACCCCAATAGCCAAATCAATGTACCGATTAGCCTTGGCCGAAATGTAGGATTGTCCAGTCAACTAAATGAACTGCTAGGTAAAGGATTCATCATACCAAGCTTCACACCTTGGGGAGCCTCAATACTTTTCATAAAGAAAAAGGATGGATCATTTCATATGTGTATTGACTATCGGGATTTGAACAAACTCACCATCAAAAACGATATCCCCTACCACGAATCGAAAACCTATTCGACCAACTTCAGGGAGTGAGCTACTTCTCAAAAATCGATATGAGGTCGGGGTACCATCAGCTATGAGTCCAGGAGTAAGATATACCTAAAACAACGTTTAGAAATCGCTACGATCACTATGAGTTCATGGTGATACCCATCGGATTGACTAATGCGCTCGCGGTGTTCATGGACCTAATAAACTGTGTATGCCTACCTTACATAGATAAATTCATGATAGTATTCATCGATGACATACTAATCTATTCACGAAGTAAGGAAGAACATAGTCAACACCTACAAGAAGTCTTGGGGACATTAAGGACGTAGAAACTATATGTGAAGTTTTTGAAATGAGAATTCTAGATCCGAAAAGTGGACTTCTTGGGACACGTGGTTAGCAAGGAAGGAATACATGTGGATCCTTTCAAAATCAAACCAATTGAGAATTGGGAAGCACCAAGGTCACCGACAAAAATCCACCAGTTCTTAGGCCTTGTTGGCTACTACAGGAGGTTCATACAAAAATTTTCCAAGATCGCAAAGCCACTCATTACCTTGACTCAGAAAGGAGTGACCTTTAATTGGGTAATTGGGTTGATTGTTTGATGTTTAAACATAATAATTATATTATTGTGGGTTGAAAACCCTATGTACTCACCAAGTTTCCCAACCTGACCCACTCAGTTTATTTATATCACAGGTGTTGATATGAAGTCACATTACACTAAGAGATTAAGGAGATATAAATCACTAGTGATAATGAATGTAGGTTCTGTTTATGCTTATGTTTATGTATTGACAATGACATCCCAAATGTTTTAAAATGAATAAAAAATACTTTTCTTCGGAAATGCTTTGATAACGTATTTATCATGTCTTATTGGGAAAAAATTTCACAACATTTTTATTAAAAGAGGTACTCTGATTTTTATAAAGCATAAACAAAATCGGTTTTTTCTGATCGTAAAATGGGGATGCCGCATGGTACTAGATAATTCTTCAAATGAAAGGTCCCACACTACAACTGTTGGACTCAAACAAGAGCTACATAATAAAGTTAAACCTATCCTTTTAAAATTATCCAATCTCAATAATATGTAACCAAACGCATTCATCCACTGGTTAGTTGGTACTAATAAAATTTCCTAATATCACAAAGCACTCAACATTCGACCAACAAGCAATTCAAGTCAGAACATAACCTAAACATGTCGTCCTATCAAATACCAATCTCATACTAACATGCAAATCTATAAGCTCATACAATATGCACATAAAGGCATCTCTACTAGGGATGTCAACGGGACCAAAAGGGACCGGAAATAGCCTCCCCCGCCCCCACCCCCGAATTCAATTTTTTCCCCGGGTCCCGCCCCCGAATCCCCTGGTATCCTAACCCCCGATCCTACCCCCGAATGCATCCATTGCCCCATGTCCCGCCCCCATTCCCCCGTTTCATGGGCTTAAAAATGGTTTTTTGGGCTTAAAAAACTATTTTCTATAACTATAACACCTTAACATCTAATTACAAATCCAACATAACAAAAACAATAAATCCTATGTTACAAAAACTATAAAATCAACATTACAAATATAAAATACAGAACTATTCAAAACATCTAAGTGACAACTAAAGACATGAAGACATAAATCAAGTTAATAGAGTCGATAAAAAATTGGTAAACTAATAAAATAACTAAGCCAAAATTATATGCTTTAAACTCATGTCTCTAATTAAGAAACAAATTAACTTTGGAACGTAACAATCCATGACCAAGCCAGCACCATCTTCACTTTTTTCACCATATTTTTGCACCATTTTACTCCAAACCAGCACCATTTTCTCCCTGTAATCATGTGTAGCATCATTAGTATAACAAAAAACCAATTGATTCAAATATCATACATATAAAAATATCAAGAATTGAACATGCCTTTTTAACATGATTATAAGTTCAATGTATTCATCTACATTGGATTAAGGAGTAAAAATTATCACACTAAATAAATTGTTAAAAGCCAAGTTCCTCCAAAGTTCATTATTTTTCTTGGCATTAGTAATACATATGTTCATGAAAACCTAGAGTGAAAAAAAAAAGTTCACATAAAAAGCTTTGAAACTCACTTACAGATTCATAAAAGACATAAAATTGCAAGAACCATTTTTCATTTAACAAAATAAAATACGAATCGATTAACAAAGATTATGTGACTTAAAATTTCATATAGAAATTCACAAAACTCAAGAGATGACAAAAGATGAGAAATAAACCCAAATCATTATTAGATCCAAAGATAAAAAGAGTGGACTAGTGAAAGATTTTACCAGTGAAGAAAGACATGGATCAACGTCGTGGATTTGAAATTAGGTTGTCAGCAGGAGGACGACGACAAACGGATTGAAGCAAGCGGCAGAGGGTGACAGTGAGACGATAGAAGCACGATGATCGACAATTACAGAATTCAGTGGGTTGTTCAATTATATAGAGAGGGACGATAGTCAGAGATTGCTAATAGGGTTTGATGAATACGAAGAAATGAAGTGGCAAGTCGGAAGCATGAAGAACTAAAGTTGTGAGTGTGAGCCTGTGAACACTGAAGATGAATTTCTCATTCTCTCTATGTCGGCGACCAAAGGAAATGAGAGAAACAACCCTAAAAATCAGATTATATGTCTATATATATATATATATATATATATATATATATATATATATATATATATATATATATATATATATATTATTTATTATATATATATATATATATTATTTATTATATATGCAAATGGGGCCCCGGCAGGAGTACGGGACGGAAATACACACTCCCGACCCCGATCCTGAAAATAAACGGGGTTTAATCTTTCCCCCGCCCCCGCTCCCGCTCCCAAATTTTTAAAAAAATTAGCCTCATACGGTATCGGGGTCCCACTGGAGTTTTGGACATCACTGATCTCTCTTGTCATTCTATCATGCAATTCTAACCAGATCATTAGCCCTAATCTAGCATACAATTCTCATATCATATTGTAAAATATATAACATGTATGTGTATTTTGGGAAGACTTACTTGAGCTCAGATGATTGTACGCATTGAACCCCTTTATTTTATTAAAATCCCTTAATTAAAATATTTATTTTTATGAAAATCTACCAAAGCCTCGATTTGAGTTTAGGCATACCCGAGAGTACGCTCGAATCCCTTAAATCAAGGCTCTAATACCAACTTGTAACATCCTAAAATCTCAAATAAAAATTTTCAGTTTTAATTCATTCCAATCATACAATAATCATGTCAAAACAGTCAAAAGTGTACCATATTAATATAATATCAGAGTACAAATTCCCAAAATCACATGATGTGGAAAACGTGGGCAGATGCAATGTGATTAGGTCAGGCCTTTCCCTTTCGAGCTAGAAGTACCTGAAACATAAATTGAAAACTGTAGCACAAAGCTTAGTGAGCTCCCCCAAAATACCTCATACCATACAAGCATAACAGTCAAACATGTATTGGTATATTTCAATCCTTTTGATTTTTTTCAAATGGTATTGGGTGTATTTCAACCCCTTCAGTCTCTTTCAACCGGTACTAGGTATTTTTCAACCCATTCGATTTCTTTCAACTACTAATGGGTCTATTTCACCCCCTTCAGTCTCTTTCAACCAGGAGTGGGTATATTTCAAGCCCTTCGATCTCTTTCAACCGGTATCAGAACTATTTCACCTCTACAGCTAGCATGCAATCAAAACAGCAAGAGTCACAGAGACATCAAGCATATACAGGCATAACAGGTAATAGTCACGAAGAAAATCATCATTCTACAAACAAAATCTAGTGGGCCGACATTGGTGCCTTCGAACCACGAGTATAATGGAGGAAACTCACCTCCTACTGAAGGTATCAAATCAAACTCGAGCTATTGACTCGTGAAATCCTCTCACTAAGTCATAAGAAAAAAACCCTAATCAAAATCAGAGGACATAACTCAAAGTGGTGTTCAGGGTGATGATGATTTATTTAATGAAGAGGATATTGCTCATACTTTAGATGTTCCACCAAAAACTTCTACATCAACTGGAAAAACTACAACTCCGATGGTATCTACTCCACCATCTTCATCTATTTTGACTCCACCTGAGTCATATGTTTTTTAGCAAGTATTAAATGATCCATTTATTAATCTTTCTCAAACCCTTACACCACCTCCTCCGAATTCTTATCTGATTCAAACCATTTTACCACCTCATCCAAAATCTGTTTCTGAATCGACATCTCAACTATAAAACACTTCACCATTTCAAATTCCGATCTTTACATATTTTATGAAAAATTCTTATGTGTCATAAACTACGACGACCACATAACCTCCACCAGAAGTTCCTACTTTTGAATCTGATAATAAGGAGAATAGGACTTCAAGCATCCTTGAGAACACATCTGGTGTGGACTCAAATGTCAAAATTGTTGTGAACACATCGGAGCCTACATCTACTTCTACTCCTCACACATCTCCACATTTTGATGAGGATTTTCTTATTGGTGATGAACTTGAACTAATTGATGATCTCTTAATTCTTACTTTCAATTTTCAATTTGATAGTGATGATGATGTTGATTTAACTACTCTAATGACTCATTGTGAATATTAGGAGTTAAACAAAAAGTTGGATAGGATTCTTCTACATACCAATTATCTCTCAACAACCAACTAGAAAAACATAGTTATATCTCATCAAACAACTATAGAGATGTTAACACAATCCAATGTAAATACTTTTGAAGCTCTCAAGAAGTTAACTGAAGAGTCAGCTAAGAATGTGTCTGAATTCAACAAGATGATTGAAGGATTCGTTGATCTCTTCAAACCGAGAAGGAGGGTCTTTCAAGTTTGCGATTTGGTCTTAAAAAAGACAGTTTAGCTCATCATACATCTATTTCAAATTCAGTTATGAGGTTGAAAAATGGCCTTACACATGAGAACAAAGTTAGGGATTCACTTGCTGAGTCTACTCAAAAGGCCAAAGTTCTCAAAGAACAGTTGAAAATGCAACTATTCAGCTTAGGAAAATGAATGAAGAAGTTATTTGAGTGAAGGAACATGATTTTGAGATCAATCAGGGTCTTGTTCAAATTGTTAAAAACAAAGATGCTTTGTATTCTGATTACATTTTGCAGCTTATGGATGCGAAGTTGAATCCCATTCTCCCAAAACTTAATAATATTTTCAATGTTATGAGTAACAGAGCTACGGTGCAACAAGGGAGAGATCAATTAGTGAATGAAGAGGAAGTTCCAAAAGGTAATCTGAACAGTTCTTATCAAACTGGCAAAATAGTTAAGATGGCAAATGCTAAAAAGATTGTCCTTGAAAGGAAAACCATGGAAGATAAGTTGAAAACCCTTAAAGAAATGAAGTTTGGATGGAAGGGTAATGTAGCTTCTCGATCAGTAAAAGGAAAAATCAATATTCTTTCATAAGAAGATGTTGATCATAATACAAACTTGTCTGAAAAAGAATTGACGGAACAAGCAAAGCGTAATGAGGAGCTTGATGCTTTGAATGCTTTAATAGTAAAGTTCGATGCTAAAGAAGCTGAAAATAAAATTTTTGAAGAAATTCTTGCTTCTAAGAAGTCCATGTTTCTAGAATGGACTATTGCTCAGATTTAAAAAGGAGCCATTGACAATCCAATTTTTTTTTTGGTTAGAACCTCAAACTTCTTTTTCTATTGAGAATGAAATGGAGTGTCAGTTGGACTTTTTGATTAATGCAAAAGCATTTCAATTTTAATGCTTTGAAAGTATTGTGAAGGTTCTTATTTCAAATTTATGCATAAACAAGAAGTTGTTCAAATTGTATGTGAAATACTCAAAGCCACAATATAAGTCTTGGAGTTTGAAAAGGATAATAGGGTTGAAAGTTGGAAAACCTTTTGATGCTTATGGTTTTGCAAATATCATCTTTAAAGCCTTCAGAGGTCATAATCATGAAGCCTATGAATTTACCTTGGCAAATACTCCTTTTATAAATCCATACAATTGGATTCCTTTGCTTAGGAATGGCAATGGGGCGGGTTCGGGGCGGGGCTTGGATTCTCAAACCCGCCCCGATAACTTTCGGGTATCTTATCGGGGCGCCCCATTGGGTTTCGGGTTTCCCCATCGGGTTTCGGGTATCTTATCGGGTTTACAACAACTGATAACGAAATCTTTATTCTCTTTTAGGGTACCCTAATGTCTTATAAAATATACATGTTCTAGCAACTCTTTTAAATTAAAAACATGATGCATCACTTTAATAAAATAAACTGGACGTTATATAAAAAATTATTTGATTTAAGTTTTGTTTAATACGTCAAAACACATAAAAATGATCATTAACACCAGATTGTTAATAACTAAAAAAATTGTCCACGATAAGTATTTTATATTTGAACGTGTACAATTAACAGCAAAATTTTTTGAACATATATATATATATATATATATATATATATATATATATATATATATATATATATAATCGGGCCGGGGCGGGTCGGGGCGAGGATAACCCACTCCCTGCCCCGAACCCGATAAAAAACCCGATAACGACCCGTTACCCGACCCGAAATGATCGGGTTTCGGGTTTCCCCATCGGGTTCGGGTTTTTTTGCCATCCATACCTTTGCTCAATATTGTTTCCAAGGACACTTTGAAATACGAACCAATTTATCGACATTTGAGAAGGATGGTATGGGCATACATTCTTGAAGTTTTAGACATGGATGTTGAGATCCTTGTTGTTCTCAAAAGAAAGCCAATTCTGAAACCCTTTCCACCACTTGATGATTTGGATAAAACCAAAGTTGGTTCTATTGAAAAATAACATTGGGGAGTAGTATATAAGACCAAGGAGAATGAGAATATGAAGAATTGCATGTTGTTCTTACGAGATAAGCATTTGTATTATATTGCTTCATTGAATCGAATTCTTGCAAGAGATGTGGCATGCAAGTCAAATAGTGAAGCAGATTTGAAATGTGTTTCAGATTTGCTTAAGTGGTGGATGGTTGTTCGAGTGAATTTATTGAAGACTATTCCAAAAGCTTTTGAAGTTGCAGAGAAAGAGAAAGTAAAGACTACAACAACAACTTGACACAAAGGGGGAGATTGTTAAGGTTTGGAGTTTGTGTTGTGTCAATGTTGTATGCACCTATTCGCAATTGTATGTCTTGTATAGAGTCTTTACCTATTCCAAAATGTTATGTTCCAATTTTGGAATTTATGTATTCTTAGGTTTTTAGTTTTGAACTGTCGACTTAAGATTCTTTTCTAGTGCTTCTCGTTTGCCTATATATAAGAGCATTAGTTAGATAGAATGGGAATCTTTTGACAGAATAATTTTGCATAATCCTTTGTAACGAATTGTTCTTTTACCCATTAATGCAAATCATATCTTATTTACCTTTTTTTTGTTCCTCTCAATTTATATGTTCTTCTTATGATGTTTTCATTTTAGAATCTATCATTCCCAAATTCTTATAATATCGATGTCTTGTATCCATCCAATATATTGTAGAAAGAAGGAATAATTGGTCAATTATCTTAGGGTCGGCATGTGATATGATTCAGAGTTCTACAATGGCTTTAGAAAGCACACTTTGCTAGTTATTCGAAGTCTATAATTGCAATTGTAGCCAGTGACATATCTAAGTGTGAGACTATTGGATTAAGTGTCTAATGTCGTAACTAAACTGGTATAACTTTATAGAATAAAGAATAGTCCTTTTTGGATTGTCCTCAATAACTAGAAATAGCTAGAAATAATTTTAGGAGAGTGAGGAAATGGTTTGTTGATTTATTATATGATTAATAAATTATTTAGAAATAGTTTATAATTAATTGGAAATTAATTTTGGATTAATTAAAATTAATAAAATGTGTAAATTATAAATTGCAATTGTCTAATTGTTGAGCAAGAGAGACAATTCTAGAACCTCCCTATGGTGGATGGTTTATGAAGGGTTCCAGAAGGGTTCTAGAAGCATCCTATAGTTGTTAAGGATAATTGTCTTGAATAGATTAAATCTTATTATTTAATTATTCAAATTAGGGTTTATCCTGGAGATATTCTAGAAGCGTTCTGGAAGCATCCTATAGCTGATAAGGATAACCACCTTGAATAGATTAAATCTTATTATTTAATTATTCAAATTAGGGTTTATCTTGGAGATCCACCAGCTATAAATAGGGACCCCTAGCATGCCAAAACCGATCCCTAGCCTTCACAAGCCAGAAATCATATTTTCTCTCCATCCTCATATCTCCTATTTCATTCCTAGGGTTTCTAGGGTCTTAGGTGTGAACCATTAGAGACATTCACATTACTAGAGCTTACTTTCCAAGGAAGGATTGGAGATTCAAGGTTGTTATATTCGATTATAGCAAAGGGTATGTGTTTCTAATTAAGTTGATTTTCGAAATTAGTAGATTAGATCTTTACATTCATAATATGTTGCTATATTGTGAAAATGCCATAATCTCTAGGTTGCATGTACCCATAAGTAGTTTTGTGATTCCCCTTCGTAGATCTATTTTTTTGTAACCTAGAAAACCCATCAATTTCAACCATAAAAACCAAATGCATAACCATTACAGAATCGAACAAGAGCTTATATGGTTAAAGAACTTTCTATTGGAGTTAGGTATGAAGCATGAAGACTGCATTATTCATTATCACAATCATATTGCATTTCATCTTGCGAAGAATTTAGTGTTTCATAGTAGGAATAAACACATCTATATGAGACACTACTTCATTAAAGAGCTAATTAGTAATGGTGCATCGTTCTTGCGGATAATCATTGGTATAAAGAATCAAACATATATGTTTACCAAGATGATAACATAGAAGTTAATAATAGGATCACCTTCAACTGTACTCGTAGATAATTAATGAGAAGGTTGCGATAGAGAAATGAAGTTACACATTTTTTAAAATTTACGAGATGTATACACCATAGAACACATTTGATTTATTGTTGACCCTCCAAGTTAAGATTGTTGAGTTTGTTAAGACAATTGTTTTTAGCAGTATCATGTCCTACATTGGCCTTGGGATAAACAGTTAGTACCAAATCTTGATCTCATATCGATATTGTACCGGAACCGATACCGAACCATATCAAATTTAACATATGAGACGGTACTCGGTACTTTAAAATCATAAAATTCGGGATTCGGTACCGATGTTATTACCGAAAACCGGTACCATTCCCGGTACAAGTATCGATAATTTCAATTGGGTTCGGTACTCAAGATTGGTTTAGAACAAATTGGTTTTTGGGAACGGTGTCGGTTCCATCTCACGCTCATCCCTACATTGGTTAGACGTGCTTCCATTCGTCTCCTTCCTTACTGTAACACAATTACCTATATGCAATTGTGTTTTTTTTTTTTTCTTTTTTCTTATAAATGTATGTTTCTTGTCCGAACAAGTAACATTAATTCCAATACAAAACATCAACTTCATTACATTTTTTAAATAAGACTACATATACCATAGGGACTTGAGTTTTAATTTAAAATCCAGCAAATAATTTTATAAGTCATTTATTTTAGGTACATAGCAAAACATCAATAGCTATCAAACTAACAACAAATAAAACATACGTTTACATTGAATGATTCAAGGTTACAATAGATGTCGACAAAATAAATTAAAATAAGACAAAAAAAATATAATATGTAATTTATTTATATAAAAAATGCATGAAGTGCGAAAAAGGTTATTATTAATAAGCTTGTGGAAGAAGTGAGGTATAATTTGTTTATGTGCTTAGCTGTAAACGAGTCTAATTGCAAATGGACCACCGTCACTCACACACTACAGCTCACCACTTGAGTGTGACCCAGAAACCATACCCTGTTCCGCTGCTCCACTCAATCCCACCCTCACCCATCTTCCTTCATTCTAGCAGAAACATACCCAGTTAAAAGAAAATAATATTAATTAATTAAATAAAATGTATGAAATTGAGGTAGAAAATAAAAAATAAAAAAAAAACAAAATAACCCTTTTCCAGAGCTAAGAAGGCTAGATGTAGACTATTATACAAGATATGATGGAAAAAGTACATGCTCTCAGTGGAATGTCGATCTGGAATTTACAATGATGGATCTGAAAAAATGAAGAATAATTAAAATAGATTTTTTTTTTTTTTTTTTTAATTGAATGTGGTAAGAAGGCAGAGCCTTTAGGCTTTTGGGAGTGAAAATGGCGAGGAGTGAGGACCCACCACCCACCAGAAATTGAGCTTTGTGTTTTGAATTTTATGGTCACTCATTTATAGAGTTGAAAAATGGAACCCTACTAACTTTTACTATTTTTGGAAAATTTATCTTTTGCAA
Organism: Lactuca saligna; assembly: GCF_052625555.1. Taxonomy (NCBI): domain Eukaryota; kingdom Viridiplantae; phylum Streptophyta; class Magnoliopsida; order Asterales; family Asteraceae; genus Lactuca; species Lactuca saligna. The sequence continues at coordinate 32,490,107 of NC_136424.1, forward strand.
ATTATTTTAGAGTAAGTTACACTTTTATCTCATTAGTTTGCATATTTTTATAGGTGAGATATATATTTTTATAGGTGAGATATGAGACATGATCCTAACCATTTACCATTTATTTTGAAGATAAAAAAATAAAAGAAAATGTAAAATGAAAAATAAAATGAAAAATCCGAATTTTTTTTAATATTATTTTCGTTATTTAATTTATCCAAAAAATTAAAAAATAAATAAAAATAAAAAATTACAGTTTTTTTTTTCGAAATATACGTGAAATATTCTAATAGATATTACATTGTAAATAATCAAATCGGATTTTTAGAATGTTAGAATACCATTCTAAGTCATAAAGTTTCCAACTTTGTAAGACTTTCCATGGCTAGAAGGAGTCCAAAAACCAAAACTCTAACTTAATACACAAACTAAAGCATCATAACTCTTTTATGGAGGGAAGAAAGAGACCAAGATCACATTTTTATGGTTCCTAACACTCATAAACTTCTGAAAGGACAACTCTTATGGTTTAAAGTAGGCCATACTCATGATTACCAAGACTATGGGACCAAAATGAATAAAAACTTAAGATTTAGCAAGATCTAAGGAAACATTCATCAAGTTCATAACTTTATAGCTTCTGAAGGTTACTTGCATGGAGAACAACTCAGATCTACAAGGCTTGAAGCTTTCCAAAAGCACTCCAAAGATCTTCATCCTTCAAAGATGGACACCAAACACACAAATGGCTCAAAACTTTACAAATGAACATTAGGGTTTGCAATTGATCGATTTGGGAGGATGGAGTCTAGAGGTTGAAAGGGTTTTAGGGGTTAAGGTTTCTTAAATAGTGCTCAAACCCTAAAAATTAGGGGTTGCTCACCTGCCAAGTATGCCTAGCGTACTCATAAGTACGCCCACAACCCTTTTACGTGATGTATACACCCCAAGTACACATGGTGTAGGACAAATTTTTCAACACATTTATATTTTTGGTTCAAAAAGGAAAAATATCTGATGTCTGGGTGTTACAAATCTACCCCACTTGAATCAGACTTCATACTCGAAGTCCTATGTTGCGAATAACTCTGGGTAGTGCTCCCGCATATCAGCCACAGGTTCCCAAGTCCATTCGGAACCCTTCCAATGTTGCAACTGAACTTTGACCAACGGAACCACCTTCTTGCGCAATACCTTTGTTTTCATATCCAAATCGCCACTAGCCTCTCAACATAGTTCAGACGATCATTAACCTGAAAATCATCCAAAGGAACCACTATTGAATCATCAACTACACACTTTCATAGCTAAGAAACATGGAAGATGTTGTGAATCCGACTGAGTTCCTTAGGCAAATCCAATTAGTAGGCCACCCTTCCTACCCTGGCAGCCACTCGAAACGGACCGATAAATCAGGGACCAAACTTAACCCTCTTCCTGAAGCGTATTACACCCTTCCAGGGCGATACCTTAAGTAAAACCATATCACCGACCTAGAATTCGAACTCGGATTGATGCTTGTCAACATAACTCTTCTATTGGGTCTTAGATGTCTACAACCTCTGTCTGATCTGTTAAGTTCTGTCGTTTGAAGGACTACCTCGGTCTTTCCCATGACCTTGTGACCGACCTCCCCCCAATAAACTGGCGTACAGAATTTCCTTACATAAAGGATACTGGAGTGATAGTTGTTGTTGTAAGAAAACCTAGCCATAGGTAGGTAAGATTCCCAACTCCCACTAAAATCTATAACACAAGCTCTCAACATATCCTTGAGCGTCTGGATGGTCCACTCGCTCTGGCCGTCAGTCTACGGATGATAAGCAGTGCTAAAGTGCAATCTCGTACCCAGTTCCTCGTGGAACCTATGCCAAAATTGATAAGTGAACCAAACATATCGATCAGATACAATGGAAAATGGAACACCATGTCGAGTGACAATCTCGTGCACATACATATCGGATAATTTCTCGGCCGAGGATCTCTACCGAATAGCTAGAAAGTGGGCACACTTGGTCAGACGATCCATAATGACCCATATCGCATCAAATCCATTAGCCGTCCTGGTAATTTGGTGATGAAATCCATGGTGATTTGTTCCCCTTTCCACATTGGAACCTCTGAAGGCCGTAGCTTGTCGTGTGGTCTCTAGTTCTCGGCCTTGACTATCTGACAGGTCAACCACATCTCAACATACTATGTCATCTCCCTCTTCATGCATGACCACTAGTAACTAACTCTCAAATATCGTTTCGCAACGTGGACCAACTATATGTTCAACAGTGAGGGCCAAACGCTACCTACATCAGGGTTGCACAAGGTATGTCGCCTACGTTATGGATACCCGGTAGAGATGGCAAAAAAAACCCGTACCCAATGGGTACCAGAAACCCTAACCCGAGTTGACCGGGGACGGGGATGGGTATTACTCGAATATAAAAAGCGGGGATGGGGATGGGGATGGTTCTACCTACCGGGTACCCATACCCGTACCCAAAACCGGCCCCGATATGTACCTGATATATATATATATATATATATATATATATTATATTACTTATGTTTTTATTTTTAATAATGCATAACCAAATTTTCAGTAGACAAAGTAAAGTTTTTTAACAATTAAACTTATAGTTTTGGGAAGAATTTTTATGTCTTTTTTTGCAAAAAAATGATTTTATTTGTAACCATGAATGTTATTGTTCGTGTTTGAAGACATTCAATTATTATAGTGTTTTTATATTAGTTTTGTTAGTTAATATATAATTATGAGTTATTTTTCATAAAAGTTCAAAACTTTGTAACAGGGAAAAATCCCCGATTACCCATTGGGGATGGGGATGGTGATAGATTTTTAATCCCCGATGGGGATGGGGTCGGGTATGGGGATGGGGATGGGGATGGAGATTCGGGTATGGGGATGGGGAACACGAAACCCGGTATACCCGTACTCATTGCCATCCCTAATACTCGGGAGACGGGTAAGGTGATTATGAGTGATGTACAAGTGGTACGAGAGTACTCGGAAGTATTCCCAGAGGAGCTACCTAGGATACCTCCGAGAGACAGGTAGAGTTCAGGATTGACCTAGTCCCTGGTGCGGTTCTGATAGCCAAGGTACCATATTGGTTGGCTCATCCTGATATGCAGGAGTTGTCTACACAACTGTAGGAGCTGTTAGACAAGGAATTCATTGGGCCGAGTAGTTCACCCTAGAGAGCCCCGATCCTATTTTTGTAGAAGAAAGACGGGTCATATCGGATGTGTATAGATTACCAGGAGCTGAACAAGGTAGCAGTGAAGAACCATTAACCACTCCCGAGGATTGATGATCTCTTCGACCAACTACAGGGGGCATCTTGGTTTTCCAAGATAAACTTGCGCTCAGGCTACCATCGGATGAGGGTTAGAGACGAGGATTACAAAAGACTGCTTTCCGGACTCGCTATGGCCACTACGAATTCGTGTTGATTCCCTTTGGGCTTACCAATGCTCCTGCTGCATTCATGGACCTCATGAACCGCGTATGCAGACCGATGCTGGATCGATCTATGATAGTTTTCATCGATGACATCTTGGTTTAGTCCAAGATGCAAGAGCAACATGATGAGGACTTGCGAGAGGTGTTGAATACCCTGAGGAGGGAGAGCTTGTACGCCAAGTTCTCCAAATGTGTGTTCTGGTTGCGCGAGGTGTAGTTTCTTGGGCACCTTGTCAACCATAACGACATTTTAGTCGACCCGGCCAAAGCAGAGGTCGTGATAAGATAGGAGGTTTTGAAGTCTCCATTTGAGACTCGGAGTTTCCTAGGATTGGCAGGTTATTACCAAAGATTCATTCTCGACTTTTGCAAGATAGTCATACCCTTGACCCGGTTGACGAAGAAAGTCGTAGTCTTTTGCTGGGGGCCTGAGCAGCAGGCAACGCTTAAGACATTGAGGTATAGGTTGTGCGAGGCACTGATACTAGCTCTGCCAGAGGGCGTGGAGGATTTTGTAGTATACTGTGATGTGTCCATTTCAGGTTTGGGCACGGTATTGATGTAGAGGGGGCATCTTATCGCCTACTCCTCAAGGCAGCTGAAGCCTCACGAGGCGAACTACCTGACGCACGATCTGGAGTTATAGGTGGTTGTTTTTGCCCTCAATATATTAACCTCTATGAGGTCCGATGTACCATATACATGGACCACAAGAGCTTGAGGTACCTCATGGATCAGCCGAATCTGAACATGAGGCAGCATCGATGGCTAGATGTGGTGAAGGATTACGATTGTGAAATCCTCTACCACACAGGGAAGGCCAACATTGTGGCTGATGCACTTAGTCGCAAGGCAACCCCGATCTGAGATATTTTCTTGAGGATGAAGGTGGTGACTCCACTTTTGGAGCAGATCCGAGAGGCACATGTTGAGGGTACGAAGGAGGAGCGCCGGAAGTGTGAACGGATCATAGGCCAAGTGGCCTCATTTGACTATGACAGCCGCAGGTTACTAACCCTGCACGGGAGGGTCTAGGTTCCGTACTGGGGCGGAGTACGATGGATTTTTATGGATGAGTCCCAAAAATCTAGGTTTTCTATCCATCCTGGGGCGACGAAGATGTATATAGATCTTCGCCCCAATTATTGGTGGCCCAACATGAAGCGAGATGTATCCTAGTACGTTGAGAGATACCTAACATACAAGAAGGTCAAGTCCGAGCACCAGAGGCCTCACGCCAGGACACAACCATTGGATATCCCTATGTGGAAATGGGAAGATATTACTATGGATTTATCACGAAGCTGCCAATGAACTTACGGGGAGTAGATTTGATTTGGGTCATCGTTGATCGATTGAACATAAGTGCCCATTTCATTCCGATCCAGGAGAGCATTTCGGCCAAGAAGTTGGCTGACATCTACATTTGAGAGGTTGTAGCATGACACGGAGTGCCAGTCTTTGTGATTTCTAACGGAGACGTGTGGTTCACTTCCAGATTCTGGAGGAAGTTTCACGATGAGTTGGGTACTCGCTTGCACTTCATCACCGCCTTTTACCCACATACGGATGGTCAAAGTGACCAGACCATCCAAACTTTGGAGGATATGCTGTGAGCATGCGTTTTAGACTTCGATGGTAGTTGGGACACCTACCTTCCTTTGGTAGAGTTTTCCTACAATAATAGCTATCACGTGAGTATTGACCATCCTCCCTTTGAGATGTTATACGGAGGAAGTGTATGTAAAAACAAGATCTACAACATTCATTTAGACTTCGTTAGCTAATTTTGACTTTATTTATATTATATTATTTTTAGTAGGCCGGGACAGGAAAACTCCGTTATAAAGTCATAACTCCTTCGTCTGACGTCCTTTTTCATCCGTCTTTCTGTCGTTGCACTATTATAGATGAGATATTCAATTCTCATTTAGATTGTATTGGCTAAATACCACTCTAACGTAAATTCACTATTTACATCGCGCTGTGTCGTGCTGGTTCTTTCGCGAAACTTCGATAGGTCATAACTTATTCGTTATAACTCGGATTTCGGCGTTCTTTATATGTACGGAATCCTTGTAACATATACTATAACTTAGTTAAGATTATTCCTTCTAAATAATCTTCCATCAAAAAGTCATTTTTGATGCTTATTATCTCTAAATTGACTAGTCCGGATCTACGGGCGTTACACCCGGCTACTGGTTGAAAGATACCGAAGGGAAGCCTAACTTCCAGTTATGCATGCCAGATACTGGTTGAAAGATACCGAGGGATAGACATTATATGAGTATGTATGTGGTATGATGGGGGAACTCACTAAGCTTCATGATTACATTTTTCAGTTTTGTTTTCAGGTACCTCTTCATTGAAGGGGAAGGAGCCAGCATGGTACCAGCGCATCACACACACAGGATTTCTAGATTATGAGATTCTTGGTATTGTACTCTGACATTATTACAATTTTCATGATATGGTTTTGAGAATTTTGATTGGTTTTATGAAATGATGTGACACGATGATGCTTTCTTATAAATGTTTTTTCTAAACCTTTAAATAAAAATGAAAATTTTGGCCTTGAAATTTGGGATGTTACATACAACCATGTTGTAGATACCGTCGAGCCCTGGCAGTAGAACAAGAGTTTGATCTAACCCTAGTACCATCGCCATAAATGGTTTTTGTCACCCTCTAACCACTACTTGATGCACTTCACAACCTATCATGGCACTAAACCTGCTCAGCCAATTGATCCCTACTATCATGTAGACACCCCCTATTAGGATAGGGATGAAATTGATCAGGTAAGACACCTGTGACATCCCCATTTTCACAGCCAGAAAAAAACCGATTTTGTTTATGCTTTATAAAAAATCAGAGTACCTCTTTTAGTAAAAATGTTGCGAAATTTGTTCCTAGTAAAACGTGATAAATACGTTATCAAAGCATTTCCAAATAAAAGTATTTTTATGCATTTTAAAACATTTGGGATGTCATCGTCAATACAGAAACATAAGCATAAACAGAACTTACATTCATTATCACTAGTGATTTATATCTCCTTAATCTCTTAGTGTAATGTGACTTCATATCAACACATGTGATATAAATAAACTGAGTAGGTCAGGTTGGGAAACTTGGTGAGTACATAGGGTTTTCAACCCACAATAAATAAGTTTATTAATTTCATCAACCAACAATAACTCGATTACCCGTTCCCGTTATCCTCACATTATGTCCCTAAAACACCTATCATAAGGGACCTAAAATAAGGATCAACATCGGGATGGACACTAATGTTAAGGGGATTCCTCAGCAATAAATGTCCTTAAGGTAACCATGAGGGGGATAAAGTACACTCGGTGAGCATATAGTTCAAATAAACACCTACAGGTTGCGAGCCTGCTAGCATTCCACTGGACTGTCTAGAATAGTCAGTGGTCGTCATGTATACTCCGCTAGATAACTAGATCATCAATAACATCTATATCGAGGCCTCTCATTATTTTATTTGGTCACACAACAACTATTACATCTACCCATGTTTTACCCAACACATTTTGTAGATATAAAATACATATACATGATAAATCATTTAAAACGTGTATAAAAATATTTCACCTAGCATAGACAGCAAACATTCAGACAATATTCACACATAGCACGTAATTTATATTAAATACTGTTGGGTTTTGAGCAATCTAACACTTCCTAAGTATGCATGCAACCCTAATAAACCTTGGATCTATATTTGTCTAAATACATGCAAAATAATAATTTTTCCAAGGTTCATAACCTATCTAACATGGCATGGGGTACTTTTAAACATAAAAGAATTAGATGAGATTACATACCTTTTGATGATGAGTTTGATTCCTAAGGAGTTTGAGGGCCAAGCACCAATAGTGTGAATGCCTCAAATGGAATCACAAATCACCACAAACTCTTGGAAAACTTTGAGAGAGTGTATACACACTTATAAAATCGGCCACACACAAACACACATACTCTAGTTACACTAGTTTCACTCTTGGCTATTTCATGCAACATAAGCATGCTTATATAGTGTACATGATTAGGGTGAAACCCTAATAACCCATGACCTTTCCTTTTCCAAGGATCCATGGGTTAAAAGCTCCATGGATCATCCATGGACTTCCATACAAGCCTAGCCCATTAACAAATGAGTGTTAGCCCACACCATATAAAACCAATAGCCCACAATCTAATTAGTCTTCCTTTTAATCTCTAAATTAATTCATAATTAATTTAAGACTAAGACTAATTAAATAACATGACTTCATATTAATATATTATAACTTATAATATATTAATAATCATATGTGTATAACTCTCATAAAATTATCCATAAATAGTTTGGATGAAATGCAACCCAAATGGACCATGCCGGGTTGGGTCAAGTAAGTACCAAATAAGTTATGGACTTAGACACCTTATCCAACAGACTCCCACTTGGATAAGTCTAATAACTATATTTGTGTATGTTACTTCAGGAACCAACCATCAATCGTAGCTCTCGAAAACTCTGTTGAACTAAGAAGCGCCATTTTAGATAAGTGATCGTATAATCCTCTGTTCTCATGATATCAGTCGGACAAATACATGGAACAACATCGTACTTATTGTCCAGCAGTTTGTTTCCCGATTTTCGATTTGTTTGACAAAGAACTTAATCGAACACATCAATTTAGTTCTGACCGGCCGGTACATAGGTCACAACAAAATCATCGAGGGGCCCAGATATCGCTTCTATTTCTAGAAGGAACAAATAAACTTCGACTCATATACTTGTTCTACTACTTGTTGAATTGTATACAAAGGCACATTTTATAATGTCAAGTTACTGATGCGTTGACGTGCAATCAATGCACAACCAACTCATAGGTAACAACTCATATCTCTAGGTTTGAAGATTTATATGATATTACCGTCTCACGATCACTCGAGATAAATTCCATGAACTGATACAAGTGAGCGTGGGTTTATTCCAATACTAATAACTTATGAGCACTCATGAATGTTGTAGCAACCATTGCTATGACTAAACCCATTTAGCCATCTACAAACCCGATTCATGACAGTCTTGACTCATACCTACTTCCAACATATGAACGACTGTGGAGTGTTTAAATAACTTAGTCATTCGGAAAGAATAACCTAGCTATTTTGGAAGTCAAAACATGCAAAGTGAAACACAATAATAATCGAATCCAATATGGTCTCAGAACCCTTTTGAATATAAATAGAACCACCTTTATTTATCACCATATTGATTACACATTATTCATTGTATAATGTTTCAAACAATCAACTTAAGACTTGAATAAAAAACAACAGTCGTCCCATGCTCCTAGCATGTACACTTTGTTTTCTAAACAATAGTTATGCCATACTCCAAGTATGCACACTATGTTTGTCTATGATCCTTACATTGTGATGTAGATCAATTGAACATGATTCCAATGATACTCATTTCACAATCCCAAATCCTTATTGTAAATGTGAGAATCCCCGATTCCTATCATTTACCAAAAAAATCTGTTAGATTTTAAACTATTATGCAATGTTCCTCTTGTAATGATTATTCACAAAGTCACCAAAACCTTGTCACCAATCATTACAGAGTATTCCAAAGAAGGTCAACTTCTATGGAACGGAAGTCTCATATTCAAAGTACATTGCTTTGAACATCCTTCTTGCATTAAGGTTTTCTAATCTTACATAGATTGAATAACTTCCACCTATGGAGACATTTCCATAGTCCCATTTTGACTATCACTTCCGAACAAGAGTTACTTCTTTTCAGAACATGTCAATACGGTCCTTTCCGACAACTTACATCATACTTCCAACTTTCCCTGAGCAATCAATCTTTGGCGAACCTCAGATTTGTCCTCGACAATTGCTTAATCACTTTAGTCATATCCAGTTCTAGACTTTTCCCTTCTCAATGCCTTCAACATTTGGAAAATTTAGAAAAGATGAATATTATAGCACATGCAATCGATCCTATATCCGAAGCATATGGGACACGATTCATGATGTTTGACATAAATACATGATACTAGACCAGTCTTTTGCTACAATATTTTTTATCTGCCATGTTTTCAAAAATTAACTATGAAGAGGGATACCGTAGTCATAATTGAATTTTGAGCAATATATATATAGAATTTCCTTAAGTCGAACCATTCAGACATAAAATTCATATATATGTCCTTGACTAAAGATGATTAAAATCTCAATCTAAGCTTCTAGAATTGAAATGAAGTATAATTTTCTCTCCCTTAATTATAGCAAAACCACTTTTTCAACCCCTGCAACTTCACGAATTGAAACTTTGTTTTCTATAATTAGCATTGCTAACTTGCAATACTAATCATAATTATCATGCTACCACTAACATGATGATTATTAGCATAACACTTATGCTCCCACTAGCTCTGACATATTTCCAGAAATCTACTGGACTTCTGAAATTTAGATTCATACACCCTTTCTTAGATAGCTCACCTGTGTGTCTAAGCAATTTCAGGAACTATGAAAAGGGATGTCGTAATCATAGTCTTAATTTCTTAGGCATTTTCCATTTCTCACAAGTCCATGTTAGTGTGCCGGTTAACCACACACGCTCCACTAATGACTTTTGAAAATGCAAATAACACAATTGATATCTACGTAAAATCTACTTAGTGAAAGCGTTTCCTCACCATCATTTTCATGAATCGGAGAGAAACCTTATGACACTTAGATTTTATAGTGTATGAGTTCCTATCCATGTGAATTTGTCAAAACCATAATCACAAGATAAGGTTAGTGACAAATTTAGCCTTACATGGATTAGACTTGTTCAATCTTAATTTCTTGTCACCTTGGTAGCACAAAAGCCCACCATTGCTTCCAAGTTGAACTCTGATAACTCACATACAAATTCAACTTATTTGAAGTAGGTACAGAAATAAGAATTATGTCAACACGATAGGTTGCAAATCTTAAGTCGTGTGCTAGTGATAAATTACAGGTTTTACTCTTGATTAAATCTTGAAACTCTTTCAGGATCTTTAAGGCTCCCACTGTCCCCTTGACATATAAGTTTCCCCAGTCAAGAACCATTCCTTAACAAAACAAATATTCAAGGGATAGTGCGGATTCTTATCAAGACTAACACTTCACACAATTGGTCTTAGTTGGTCTTTGTCTCATCCAAGACATCACAACTTACCAATCTCAAATGTACAAGAGTAGAAAACATTTTACTCTTACATTTGACTAGTGTTAATAAATCTTCCTTTATGTCACTCAAGGTTACAATCTTGGAGTATGACTCTAAGAATTGTTTTCGAACGAAGTATGACTCATCTTCTTGATTTTAACCAATCCAACAATTTTATGACCTCTATTCTTAGCCATAACAATGCACTAAGACGTCCTTAGAGTATGAATTTGTGATATGGTTTCATAATCATTAAGATGATCATGAAATATGATACTAAAGTACTCTCTCATCCTTTCAGATTTGAGAAACTTTTATCTTTCTACCTAAGTTGATTTTTCTCATTTGTTTTGTCATACATTTTATCCTTTCCAATGTTACAGAATTATACTTAACCTTATAAGTATAATCATATTTACTAATCTTTAGTAAATCATGACAAATCAATCTTTGTGGTGGACCTTGACCAGCGCACACCCAGTGTACCTAATTCCTTAGTCCTTCAATTGACTCACATATACATGTGATCAAAGAATTAGTCTTAATTTTCAAAGATGAAAATTCTCATTCATCATACAATACAACTTGTATGATTCCAAGTTTCTGTCCAATTGAAACTTGGGTGATGAAAAACTTTCTTCATTTGGTAAATTCAGACACTACTACAAATGAAAGAATCAAATCCACTTTCCAATATTGCTATTACTGGAAACATATAAGCAACAATTTTCCACAGATGCCATTGTAAGGATATTTTTAAAATAAATAAAATTAAAACCCTTTTTTTCTTTTATTTTAAAACTTTCCGGAAAAACTTATCCTTACAATCCACATGAAAACCTTGTTGTTATCTATTCATAAGCAATATATTATAACTCTTAAGCAACAACTCAAAATTCTGATTACCGAACCATGCGATCGAAACCCACCTTCGCAATCAGAATCAACATATACTTACTTTAAGCTTCCTATCTTTTCTTTGATTCTTAAAAACATCAACATGTGACCCATTCACATTATGTAATAAGAATCTCCAAATAGGAACTTAATAAAGTTAGACAGTGGACTTTACCCGAAGTAGAGTCAAACCTCTTGACTTGATCAACCTTATGACCTTTCAGGTGAATAGGGAAGCTTCGCAATCAGTGTCCCTCCCTTTGGCAATAAAACATATAGACCCTTTGGTAATGGCACATGAGACTATCTCAGACTTAGCCTTTCTCTTTACCATTTGGTCAACCGAGTTGACTATGGCCAATCCCTTTCCATTGGGAAGAGAAATGCTTTTGTAGATATCCAATGCTACCATTGTCAATGTCCATTTAAGACTTGGGAAGTTGTTCCTTTAATCAAATTTGCTTTACTGGTGTTCCAAATAATTGTTGATTCCACAACACCAAGCAAATAGATAACATCATTAAGGTTCATGTCACAGTCTGTCTCATAGTAGTCCCAAAGAGACTCACTATGTTACTAAGAAAGTGATTGAACATCTAACTTTCACGAGACTTTGACACCCAACTCTCCCGGCTTGTCAATATGTGACTTTATCTCCAAGATGTGATCACACATAGACTATGCTTGCCAATAGGGATTGAGTGACTTTAAACTTTTCAAGAACTTGTGGGTGAGGGAGAATAATTGGAGGAGGTGGAGGAAGTGAAGCATGATGTTGAGGGACACCATCTTCAAGAGATTTGGGAAGATCATAGTTGTCTGAACCAGACATCTATAATGGGAGAAAATCAAGTTAGTTGATTCAAAGTCCTTAATATAACACCCAATATGAAATATTAAGGCTAGGACCCAACACAATATTTTATAACTTGGAAGAGGGATGCCATAATCCAAGCTATAGAATATTTGAAGGTAGGCGAATGACGATTCTCCAATTTCCACCATGAAAAATGAAATAATTTATTAGGTTTTAATTGGATTTGAAATTCCTAGATCTTTTGAGATTCATTGAACTTTTCAATGGAATGTTTCAATCTCGAGTGTGCCCTCTCAAATTTTGTGACTGGGATGCCGAGGATCACAAAACAAGGTATGAATAACCATACCAATTCACTTGGTACCCTTAATATTATCACCTAATCAATGTGTTGGTTAACCACACACGCTCCATTGATCTATGACAAACATTAAGTCACCCTTCGTGATCCTTACTAGTCCAAGTTAGTGTGCCGGTTAACCACACACGCTCCACCAACGACTTGGTAAGGTACAAAGTGTGAATTCCATGGGATAACACCAAATTCACATTTTTCCTAAAATAAATAAGATTAGGAATTAAATAAAAAATATTTAGTTACTTTATAATAATCATTATACTTTTAATGAGAATTTAAAGTCATTGTCCTACCTGTTCGGCTAACGACCCTCCACCAGTCTAGCAAGCGGTGGGTGAGAGTGGACACCCATTAAGTCGCCATTTTATAGGCAACAATCTTATACCCACCTTATACACCGGCTTTGTGAATGAGGCCTACTAACGGTAAAACGACTTGTTCTTATACATATATATAATAATTAACCATTAATGTTATAAATAGTATAAGTGTTGAATTTTAACTTTTTAAAATTCGAAGTGTTGGAATTAAAGTTTATTAAAGTGTGTTAAACTTTTCCAAATTCCAAAACTTGAGGGCAAGTTTTGTAACTCTTCAAAACTTTTCATTTCATAACTTATGAATTGAAGGTTCGTAAAATGAAGACTCTTCATTTTATGTAACTTATGTGTTTTTAATGTGTGTTACAGAAAAGTGACCTTTGGATATCCATAACTTGAGGACAAATTATGGACTCCATTAAAACACATAAATGATTAAGAATTAACCCTAAACTATTCAGCAAATAATTCCTATCATCTTCAAAATTCATAAGAACATGAACATGATTATCAAAGTTTCAAGAATTATATGAACACATACAAAGCATGAACTTTTGATATATGCTATTGTAAATAGATTAGAACAACCATTACACCAACTAAAATAAGTTTTAAAACATCAAAATAGTTTAGGGTAAAGTTTCTAGTCCACTTCCAACAGCAAAAGTCGAAAATCTGCATTCTGAACCTTCTACTCGCCGAGTGCACGAACCTACTCGACGAGTAGGATTAATTTTGCCTTGGACTCGGCGAGTCCTTATGCAGACAACAAAAATTTCGACTTTTTTCACTATTTTGCATCAAGTATCAAACAAGCAAGCCTAGGCTCTGATACCACTGTTGGGTTTTAAGCAATCTAACACTTCCTAAGTGTGCATGCAACCCTAATAAACCTTGGATCTATGTTTGTCTAAATACATGCAAAATAATAATTTTTCCAAGGTTCATAACCTACCTAACATGGCATGGGGTACTTTTAAACATAAAAGAATTAGATGAGATTACATACCTTTTGATGATGAGTTTGATTCCTAAGGAGTTTGAGGGCCAAACACCAATAGTGTGAATGCCTCAAATGGAAGCACAAATCACCACAAACTCTTGGAAAACTTTGAGAGAGTGTATACACACTTATAAAATCGGCCACACACAAACACACATACTCTAGTTACACTAGTTTCACTAGTGGCTATTTCATGCAACATAAGCATGCTTATATAGTGTACATGATTAGGGTGAAACCCTAATAACCCATGACCTTTCCTTTTCCAAGGATCCATGGGTTAAAAGCTCCATGGATCATCCATGGACTTCCATACAAGCCTAGCTCGTTAACAAATGAGTGTTAGCCCACACCATATAAAACCAATAGCCCACAATCTAATTAGTCTTCCTTTTAATCTCTAAATTAATTCATAATTAATTTAAGACTAAGACTAATTAAATAACATGACTTCATATTAATATATTATAACTTATAATATATTAACAATCCTATGTGTATAACTCTCATAAAATTATCCATAAATAGTTTGGATGAAATGCAACCCAAATGGACCATGCCGGATCGGGTCAAGTATGTACCAAATAAGTTATGGACTTAGACACCTTATCCAACAGATACTTCATATCTATGTGTAAGATGAAAATAACTATGCACTCACTTGAAAAGGTGGTGATTCCGAACTGAGACAGCGCTTCGCTTCTTAAAAATAATTTCGACGAAACCTAATATTATTACCACTAGAGTTTAGTATATTATTCGCCGAGACTAATTAATAGTCTAGCTATTATTACTATTATATAAGCGTTAAACAATTATATAACCCATAATAATAGCCCAAGTACTTATTATAAGTTCCTAATAACGTTACTATAATTAAATAAAAGCTATATTAAAAAATAGTGTATGCGTAGCTCACTTACAACGGGTTTTATAGAAAATCGAGTTTTGCTTGGAGCAACGTTCCCGAGCCGAAAAGCTCTTCTTCTCAGAGCCGTCGAGCAATCCGGGGCTTCTGCCTCGTGCTAGGGAGGTTCCTTAGGCTTTTCGGGGGGTTTCGGGACTAGAGAAAGATCTAGAGAGAGAGAGAGAGAGTAAAGAGAAGAAAGAATGTGAAAGGTGTGAAGAAAATGAGGGTGGGAGAGGTTCTATTTATAGGGTGAAAAATGGCTAAACTTGGTGCCACATGTCACCATCTAGTGGCAAGACTTGGGGAGAAAGCAATGGCCAAGATTGTGCCACATCACCCATTTTGGCACATCACACTTTCGACTTCTAAAATCCGTAACTTTCACATGCGAACTACGTTTTTGATGTTTTTATATCCACACGTAGGTAAAAATAAGATCTACAACTTTCATTTTGACTCCGTCGGCTAATTCTCGACCGATCTTAAATTTAACATTACGAGGGGATTATACTGTTAAATGTTCGCGTAAAATTCATAACTTCTACATATGGACTCTATTTTCGTCTGTCTTTTTACCATTGAGTTCCTATTAATGAGATCTTAAATTCTCATTTAGGTTGCATAGGCCAAAAACTGCTCGATCTAAAATTCGAGTTTCGGGTCGTGCACTAATATGCCAAATTTTAGAAAATTCATAACTTGCTCATACGAATTCAGGTTTGGGCGTTATATTTTTTTGTATGTTCTTGGTTTAACGTATACTAAAACTTTTGTTTAGATCACTAAGGCTAAAAAGTCATTTATCAAAAATTCACTATTTACGTCTCCCGATGTCGTGCCGGTTTTGCCGTAAAACTTCGACGGACCATAACTTCTTCGTTATAACTCGGATTTTGGAATTATTTATATATACGTAACTCTTGATACATATTCTACAACTTGGTTAAGATTATTTATTCTAAATAATATTTTGTCGAAAGGTCATTTTTGACCCCTATTATCTCTAAATTGACTAGCCCGGATGTGTCGGCGTTACAACACCCAGAAAATCTCCAAGGAATAATCCCGAAAAATGCTTTATGAAGAAACCCTATGCTTGTTGGAGATGGAAACTTGCAACGAGCACTCAAACTCTTCAAGAAAAATATAAAAACTCTTACTAAAGGACAAAGACATAAAGGATCGAATCGCACCTGAGTCAAAAAGCACAAGAGCAGGCAAGAAGTTCACAAAGAAGGTACCTAACAGAAATACAATCATAATCATACAACAAAATAACTTGACAAAATCATAAATGAAAACATACTAGTAGCAACGTCCGACACCACCCTAGCCTCCTCCGCCCTGAGCTGAAAGGCATGATCCTTGGCCTTCGCGGACTCAACTCTTTTTTTTGTCCATTTGTAATCATATATGTAGGTGGGTTTGGTGCCTGCACTGGCCTGGAAGTAAGCAAAGGACAGTGGGACTTCTTGTGGTCCACTTGATCACAATGGTAACAAATCCTGTTGGTTGGTACTGGGTACTGTTGGCGATAATACTTCGCAAATTGCCCCTACTTTCCATTTTTTTGGCACCCAGTCTAGATCGACAAAGGCCATCATGTGCCTTCCAACACTTTCCACAAGTGCAACCCTTTTGTATTCTAAATTGTGAAACAATAGGCGTCAAACGCTTTTGCGTATGTTGTGGATGCACCGAAGCCTGCCTCTCCCCTGCGTCTGGATCTCAATCTCAATCTCCTACCTCTGTGTGGCATATTGAAGCATGGAAAGGTTACTATAACATTGGGTAGACACAAACTGCAAAACCTCCATCTTGAGCATGCTCAAGTACCGCGCTATCCTAGGCCTGCTTCGAGGTAGAATACTCAGGATAGAAAAGGGATCTCTCAGTAAACATCTTGGTGATCTCAATCACCGACTCTGACATCTGCCTCAATGCCAGATACTCCTAGGCTAACCACTCTTATTCATTCATTTAGTCTTTCTCTCTTTCTTTCTTTCTTTCTTTCTTTCTTTCTCTCTCTCTCTCTCTCTCTATATATATATATATATATATATATATATATATATATATATATATATACACACAAAGGGAACATACTCCGTGCAAAACATCTCCTGAAACTACCCCAAGTAACAACAACCCTCTACTTCAAAGTATAAGAATTAGTCACTGGGTCCCACCTATCCTTCACGCCCAAATGGGGAAGGTTCAGGGTGCACATGATCTTCCAGTCCTATGGACAAAAACATGTGAAAAATCAGTCCTCCACATAAAAAATCCATCTCATGGATACGACCGGATCCTTAAACCCGTCGAACTCTGGGGGATTCGTGTTGTTATGTCCCAATACTAGAATGTGTTGGAATAGTGTCTAAGGCTGTAACTATATTAGGCAAGTATTTGATCCGGTTGTGCATGGTCCTTTTGGGTTGCCTTCACCATAGCAACTTGATGGATGATTTGTTAAGAGAGAGTAAATATTATAAGGAATAATATATGGTTATTTGATTAATATAAGTCATAGATTAATTGGAATTAATTTGGTGACTTAAAGAGATTAATTAAATAAAGGGGTATAAACTGTCAATTGTTTGATAGTTAAACTTTAGACTATAAATCCATTGGGATATGCTTTGGACGAATTCTATGAGATATAGGATAGCTAAAATCATCCAAAGGCTTATCTATGGAATGGATTTGGATAGCCTTAAGAGAAGATTATCCAATTAGGGTTTAGGTTGTAACCCTTAAGGAGTCTACAAGTATAAATAGACCCTAGGGGTGAGGGAATTCGACACACCATCTAAAGTAGAGATACTCTGGCCGAATTCCTCCCCTCTCCTCTCTCCTAAATCATCTTGCTTGCTATTGGTGTTTGTAAGCCATTAGAGGAGTGACATTTGTGACTCTAGAAGCTCCAAGACAACAAGATCAACAAGGAACTCAAAGGTATGATTCTAGATCTGTTTCAATGTTGTTATTTAACCTAATTAGCCATTAGAAGTCTTGGATTCAAAGCATGTTTAATTAGAAAGCCTAGATCCAAGCATTAGGGTTTTGCATGCGCACATAGGAAAGTTCTTATGGCTAAAACCCATCAGTGGTATCAAAGCCTAGCTTGGTTTTCTTTAAATTGTTGCTTGATTAACTGAAACAAACCTGCAAAATTCGATTTTGGGTTTATGAGTCATGTACTCGGCGAGTTCCAAAGTGGACTCGGCGAGTAGGCCTGTACTCGGCGAGTCCGAGCGTCTGGATTAGGCAAAACCGGGATTTTTTCATGTTTATCTTATGGAAACTTACCTTAATCATATTAGATCAACCCTAATCCGATTTTTTGATATATATGACTATTATCTTGATCTAATTAAAGATATTTATCATCTAATAAAATATTTAATTTCCTTATGTGATAAATGATTAATTATTTTGATAATTATCTTAAAAGAAATCTTGGATAAATCAAATAAAGATAATTAGGATATTAATTGTTAATTGGAATTATTTGTTATTTGATCCTTCATGTTTTAAATGTTTAAAACCTACCCTAAAGTTTTGAAATTTATATTTGTGATTAAAAGTTTTAATTTAGACAACTTGAATTTCAAACCCTAGATTTTAAATGGTTTTAAAATACAACCCTATACTAATATGATATTACTAGAATAATATATATATATATATATATATATATATATATATATATATATATATATATATGTATGTATAACTAAATGCTAGTCTTACCGTTAGTAGGCCTCATTCACGAAGCCGATTTATAAGGTGGGTATAAGGTTGCGGCCTATAAAACGGCGCTTAATGGGTGTACACTCACACCCACCGCTTGCTTGATTGGTGGAGGGTCGTTAGCCGAACGGGTAGGATAGGGCAATATCATCCTCTCATTAAAAGTATAATAAGAAATACAAAGTAACTACACGTTTTAAAAATTTCCCAATCTTAGTTACTTTAGGAAAAGTGAATTGATGCAATCCCATGAAATTACACTTTGCACCTTGCTAAGAAGTTAGTGGAGCGTGTGTGGTTTACCGGCACACTAATTGGTTCTAAGTGAAGGTGGCAAAGGGTGATTCATTGTTTATCATAGTTCGATGGAGCGTGTGTGGTTTACCGGCACATCGAATATGTGATCATTACAATGAAGGCACCATGTGAATTTGCATGGTAATTCACACCCACTTTGTGATCCTCGGCATCCCAGTCACAAACAAGAGGGGCATATCGAGATTTAAACATGCCATTGAATAGTTCAATGAATCTCATCCGAACCTAGGAATTCTCAAAAACACTTAGGACTAATAGTTTAAGTTTTGTAATAGAGAATTAGTGAATCGTCATTCACTTACCTTCAATTTATTTGCATGTTAGATTACGACATCCCTTTTCTAGTATGTAAATGTTATTGTTGGATCCTAGCCCTAATTTTTCTTATTGGGTGATAATTAGGGATTCTTATTCTAATCTATCTTTGTCCTTTTCTAATCGAAGATGTCGAACGCAAACAACGCTGCTGCTAGTTCTTTCACGTTGATGAGCCTTTGCCAAAAGGTCACCTTCGATGGAACGAACTTTAGCGAATGGATAAGATACATTCGCACCATTGCTCGCTATGAGGATAAAGAGTATGTCCTCGATGAGAAGCTCGAGAAAATCAACCCCGAAGTTGCTACTCCCGAAGAAATCACCGCCTTTGAAACTCATGAGCGAGATGCAACGAAGGTACATTGCATCATGATCGCCACCATGAACTCCGAATTCCAAAAGTCCTACGAGGACATGTATCCATACGAGATGCATCAAGACTTGTTGGAGAGATACCACCAAAACGCGAGACAAGAGCGTTATGAGATTTTCACTAACATGATCTCCGATAAGATGGGTCATGGAGAATCTCTTACCGTGCACCTGGAAAAGATGCAAAGGTATGTCGACCGCCTTCGCAAGTTAAATGTTGACTTCGGTGAAGACTTGGCGATCGACATGGTGCTTCACTCTTTGCCTCCAATGTACAACCAATTTAGGATGACCTACCACATGAACAAAGAAGAGGTCACCCTAAGCAAACTCCAAGGTCTCTTGAGGGTTGCTGAGAGCAACTTCAAGGACAAGTCTGTTGCACCAACTCCCAATCCGTCCGCTGCTCCTGTCTTGGCTATTGGTCAAGGGAAGGGAAAGAAGAGGAAAGCTTCATCGAATAACTATCGCAAGGTGAAAGCCCGAGATGGTGCCTCTTCTAGTGGGACCAAAGTTGATCCCGCTAAGCCCTGCTCCAACCCAAAGGAGGCAGAGTGCCACCACTGCCACAAGATAGGACATTGGAAGAGAAGCTGCCCGGATTACCTGCAAGCGATCAAAGAAGGAAAGATCAAGCCATCTTTCGCAGGTATATACACAATCAAATCTAACGATTCTAATCATGCTATTTCTTGGGTTCTTGATACCGGTTGTGGTTATCACATTTGTTCTAATGCGCAGGGACTAAGAAGAAGTAGGGATGTAGAGCAAGGAAGGATCAATCTAATCATGGGGAACAGAAGATCATCGCCTGTGACCAAGATTGGAGTGTATTCTTTAGTGCTTAGGAATAGTTTGGTTTTAGATTTGAACAATTGTTGCTATTCGCCAGAAATGGCTAGAAACATCATTTCATTTCATGGTTTATATAGACAAGGATTTAGATTTTCTTTTAATAATGAGAATGGTTCTATTTTGGCTTATCTAAATGGTGTCTTTTACTTTGAAGCTATACCATGTAATGGAATATATGAAACTGTTATGATTGTTGATAACTTAGGAAATGATGTTTTAAATATTGATTCTTCCACTAGTATGGATAAAGCATCCTTGTGGCATTGTCGTCTTGGACATGTCAACAAGAAACGCATAGCACAACTCCAAAAGGATGGAGTGTTGGAGTCATTCGACCTTAGGGAAGATGACACATGCGAGTCTTGTTTACTTGGAAAGATGACTAAGTCACCCTTCACGAGTACTTGTGAAAGGGGTGAGGGGCTATTGGACCTAATACATACCGATGTATGTGGACCCTTTAGATTAACCACGAAGGATGGGAACCGCTTCTATGTGACTTTTACCGATGACTATAGTAGGTATGGGTATATCTACTTAATCAAGCAAAAGTCAGACACCTTTGAAAAGTTCAAAGAGTTCAAGAATGAAGTGGAGAATCAATTGGGCAGGAAAATCAAGATGCTTCGATCCGATCGAGGAGGAGAGTACCTAAGTCTTGAATTCCACGATTATCTCAAGGAGTGTGGAATAGTTTCGCAATTGACGCCTCCTAGGACACCGCAGTTGAATGGTGTGGCAGAAAGGCGTAATCGAACCTTATTGGATATGGTTCTCTCTATGATGAGTCGTGCTTCACTACCTATCTTCTTTTGGGGGTATGCCTTAGAGACTGCCGCCCATATCCTTAACCGAGTCCCTACTAAGAAGGTTGCCAAAACACCTCACGAGATGTGGACAGGGAAAGCTCCCTCGTTGGCACATATCAAGGTTTGGGGTTGCGAGGCTTTCGTAAGACGAGATACTCATGACAAGCTTGAACCTCGAAGTGAGCGATGTATTTTCATCGGCTACCCGCAAACATCCTTTGGATATCTCTTCTATAGACCGAAAGACAATGTTGTCTTTGTTACGAGGATAGGAGTTTTCCGAGAGCGAGAACTCATAAGCCAAGGAGATAGTGGGAGGCAAATCGAACTTGAAGAGATTCAAGAATCAATAGATGAAGGAACCTCTACCGCTGGCATTCAACCCAAAGAGGAAACTCCGGTTGAACCGATTGACGAATCCTTACCTCTTAGACGTTCCGATAGATTTAGAGTTCAACCCCAGTTTTATGGTTTTCATATTACTACCGAAGGGGACACGTATATTAGTGATGGTACCCTAGTAAATCTTGATGAACCTAGTAGCTATAAGGAAGCCATGGCAGGCCCGGAGTCTGCGAAATGGAAAGAGGCAATGGATAGCGAGATCCAATCCATGTATGATAACCAAGTTTGGAATTTGGTTGATTATGTGCCCGAACGTAAGACCGTTGGGTGCAAATGGATCTTCAAAAAGAAGACCGACGTGGATGGGAACGTACACACATATAAGGCGCGATTGCTCGCGAAGGGCTTTACTCAAACTCCCGGAGTTGACTATGATGAGACCTTCTCACCAGTTGCGAAGATTAAATCTATTAGAGTGATGCTAGCAATTGCCGCATTTCATGATTATGAGATTTGGCAAATGGATGTCAAGACCGCTTTCCTTAACGGAAAGTTGGCTGAGGATGTTTACATGGCTCAGCCAGAGGGGTTTGTGGATCCGAAGCATCCAAATAGAGTGTGTAAGCTTGAGAAGTCCATTTATGGACTTAAGCAAGCATCTCGTAGATGGAATCTTTGCTTCGATGAGAAAGTCAAAGAGTTTGGATTTGTACGAAGCGAAGACGAATCTTGTGTATATGTCAAAGCCAGT
Organism: Lactuca saligna; assembly: GCF_052625555.1. NCBI lineage: Eukaryota > Viridiplantae > Streptophyta > Magnoliopsida > Asterales > Asteraceae > Lactuca > Lactuca saligna. The sequence continues at coordinate 32,512,639 of NC_136424.1, forward strand.
GGGAGTATAGTAAGCTTCCTCGTTCTATATGTCGATGACATATTACTCATGGGAAACGACGTCCCGACTCTGCAGGAAGTCAAGTCCTGGCTCGGGAAGTGTTTCGCTATGAAGGACCTCGGAGAGGCTTCTTACATTTTGGGAATAAGGATTGTAAGAGAAAGAAGTAAGAGACTAATTGGACTTAGTCAGAATACTTACTTAGAGAAGGTACTAAAACGTTTTAGTATGGAAAACTCAAAGAAGGGATAACTACCGATACAAGGAAATGCCAAGTTGAGTAAGACTCAAAGTCCGAGTACCGAAGCTGAGATAGCAGAAATGAGCCGAGTACCATACGCTTCCGTAGTTGGCTCAATCATGTACGCTATGACTTGTACTCGACCTGATGTAGCCTTCGCTTTGAGCATGGTTAGCAGATATCAAGGGAACCCTGGAAAAGCACATTGGATTGTGGTGAAGAACATCCTTAAGTACCTTCGGAGGATGAAAGAATGGTTCTTAGTCCTTGGAGGGAGTGATGACTTGAAGGTGCGAGGGTATAGTGACGCCAGCTTTCAGACCGACAGGGACAACTATCGTTCGCAGTCGGGCTAGGTCTTTACCCTAAATGGAGGAGCAGTGACATGGAAAAGTTCCAAGCAGGAAACCGTAGCTGATTCAACGTGCGAATCAGAGTACATCGCAGCGAGCGAAGCGTCGAAGGAGACAATATGGCTAAAGAACTTCATTGGTGATCTTGGAGTTGTGCTGGCCATAAAGGAGCCCATAGAGATTTTCTGTGATAACGAAGGTGCGGTTGCCTTGACCAAGGAACCGAGGGATCATGGTAGATCTCGACATATCAACAGAAAATATCACTTCATTAGACATCGTGTAGAAGAAGGACAACTTGTAGTGAAGAGGATATCATCAGAAGATAACCCAGTAGATCCGCTTACGAAGGGACTGAGTAGGGTTAAGCACTTGCAGCATGCTAGGAGTATTGGGCTGAAGGATGATATTAATATAGATTAGATAGTATTAGAAACGTATAATAGATAAATGTAATTAACATTTGATGATTAAATAAAGGAGTTTTATTTATGAGTAAAGTTACTGTCACATGTTAATTGTTTAACTATTGTTTCACTTTGCATGTTTTGACTTCCAGAATAATTGAGTTTATTAGGAATAATCGAATTATTCAAATGGTCCACAATCGTTCATATGTTGGGAGTAGATATGAAGGAAGATTGTCATGAATTGGTGTGTAGAATGTCTAAATGGTGTTAGACATAGCAAGGGTTGCTGCAACGTTCATGAGTGCTTATGAACTGGTTTTGAGCATTGGAATAAACCCGCGCTTGCTGGAATCACCTTATGGAATACGATATAAAAGGTGATCGCAAGACGATAATATCATATAGTCTTAAAACCTAGATATATGGTTTATTATTTGTTAATTGATTGTACATTGATAATGCGAAAAAGCATCAGTAACTCGTTGTTATAAAACGCATTGTTGTGTATAGTTGGTTAATGAATAAGTAAATGCATATAAGTCGAAGTTTATCTGTAAATTTTATCCTAAGAGGGTAGAAGAGATATCTTGGCCACTCGATGATTTGATTTGACTTATGTGCCGGGCCCGATCAGAACTGAATTGATGTGTTTGATTAAGTTCTATGTCAAATAAATCAGAGATCAAGAAATCTAAATGCTTGACTAACCATTCCATAGGATTGTCAGCATGATATCTAACAGAGGACTGTACGATCCCTTATCTAAAGGACAAGATTGATTAGATCAGAGTTGACAGCGTCTTTGAGAGCTACGATTGCAAACCGAATTGTACTTGTATAGTTACTAGACTTATCCAAGTGGGAGACTGTTGGAATAGTGTCTAAGGCTGTAACTATATTAGGCAAGTATTTGATCCGGTTGTGCATGGTCCTTTTGGGTTGCCTTCACCATAGCAACTTGATGGATGATTTGTTAAGAGAGAGTAAATTTTATAAGGAATAATATATGGTTATTTGATTAATATAAGTCATAGATTAATTGGAATTAATTTGGTGACTTAAAGAGATTAATTAAATAAAGGGGTATAAACTATCAATTGTTTGATAGTTAAACTTTAGACTATAAATCCATTGGGATATGCTTTGGACGAATTCTATGAGATATAGGATAGCTAAAATCGTCCAAAGGCTTATCTATGGAATGGATCTGGATAGCCTTAAGAGAAGATTATCCAATTAGGGTTTAGGTTGTAACCCTTAAGGAGTCTACAAGTATAAATAGACCCTAGGGGTGAGGGAATTCGACACACCATCTAAAGTAGAGATACTCTGGCCGAATTCCTCCCCTCTCCTCTCTCCTAAATCATCTTGCTTGCTATTGGTGTTTGTAAGCCATTAGAGGAGTGACATTTGTGACTCTAGAAGCTCCAAGACAACAAGATCAACAAGGAACTCAAAGGTATGATTCTAGATCTATTTCAATGTTGTTATTTAACCTAATTAGCCATTAGAAGTCTTGGATTCAAAGCATGTTTAATTAGAAAGCCTAGATCCAAGCATTAGGGTTTTGCATGCGCACATAGGAAAGTTCTTATGGCTAAAACCCATCAGAATGATCCTCTCCCCTAAACCCCCACAACAACAAGAACTATGGTAGCTACAACAGCAACAACCTCAACCACAACGACATCTTGCTCATCAAATAGCTTAATCATCGTGGTCTTGATAGACCCAAAAACCTCCGGTATGGCACCCCGAATAGCCATAACTACCTTAGTGGCGATCAACTCACGAATGTCATCATCCGTCAAACCTGACCTCTTCGGGCCGCCAACTCCTGAACCAGAACCTCTCGTGAACACCATACTGAAAATGAACCAAAATATATCAGAAACGCCACAATTCATGATATTGCGACCATTACAGAAAACTAAACCCTCGAGTTTGTGACTTCTTTTCTACGCGTACAGTTCTTGTGCTTCCAGTAGTACAGGCCGATACTACCTTCCACACCTACCCATATTTGTCTCATTGGATCATCACAGACCACCCGAATAAAAAACCCCATGATTTGGATACGCATATATTATCTACTCACTCTCTCGAGAGTGGTTAATCATACCTCAAGTTGGCCTACTACCATCACACATACTCATGGAACTTCCACTAACCATGCAGCCACTCGTGCATGCTAGTCATACATAACGCTGGATTCTATAGACAGTCCAATACTTGATTATACCCTAAGCCGACAACAAGACAAGGAACAGGAAATAAAGCTAAATCAAACACTCTCAAACTATAAAATCTTAGTTATATACAACTATGATGCACACATTAAGCAACTACAGTAATGATGCCAATTCCTTCTAACATACAAGAAATTCTACTTGGCTATCAGGCATCATGCATCATACAATTCTATCATGCAATTCCTGAAGATCCCTAGCCTACTACTAGCATATTATTCTATCATAATCATCGTAAACAAATAACAATATGGGTAACTTGGGGTATACTTTCCTACTTTAGCTGATCGTACACATCTCATCCTTCCTTGGTCACTTTTGAAAACAAATTTGAAAAAAATATTTGATTTTTTTTTGTTGAGTATATTTGTGTTGCGTCTTGGGCTATGTATTTTGTATCCGGATTGGGCCTGTCCATCCGTGTCTATCTAGATTAGTTTCATTGTTATCTAGATTAGCTGTTAAGGTTATAATATATATATATATATATATATATATATATATATATATATATATATATATATATATATGCATGCATGTATGCGTATATTAACAAGTTGTATATTACGTTGATTCTTGTAACCCTAAACGCCTCTACAGATTGAAGTTCTTTATCGAGCTTTTCTGAGGTGTTATTGTATTAATCATTCGACATATTCAGCGCCATACTTGTGTTCTTTATTACGTTCTTATTTAATATCTTGCTTAGAATCATACGATCTTAGAAGAACTTTGTTCTAACAATTGGTATCAGAGCAGGAGACTGTGTGATCAATACACATTCCTTCTATATTCATAATACTTTAGGGTTTCTGCTTTTATCGTATAAATAGAAGCCGTCGTCTTCATATCGACGACAACTCTATTTTTGATAAAACCCTAATCTCAAGTTTACAGGTTTGATTCTAACAGCTCACCATGTCTCACGATGATTCACATACAAACCCCATTAACATCTCAAACAGCATCGGATCAACAACAAGAGTACCCATACTCTATACTCAAGACTACGAAGTATAGGCTCATCACTTTGAAGATTACGTGGTTGGATCGGAAGACAATGGCTATCTCATCTGGGGAGCTATCACTCTTGGACCGTTTGTACATTCGGAGACAAACACAACTGTTAAGACGCAAAAGGATTACAACAAGTTGGTGACAGATGTTCAGAAGATGCCATAGGATGAGAAGGACAAGATCTTGTGTAACGTTAAAGCCATGCGGATGATAAGATTCGCCCTGCAATCTGACACCTTTCGGCTTGTAGGTTCATGCACAACTGATAAAGATATCTGGGATAGGCTGAAGGAACTTTACTCAAGTGATGAAGATCTGGAACACTCCATTCAAACTCTGTTACTATCAAAATTTGGAGTTTTCGAACATAAACCTGAAGAGAAGCTTGTACAGACCTTTGATCGGTTCAATCATCTCTTAAGTAAGATGATCAAGCATGGGATAGAGAGGAAGCTGATTGAGCAGAAAGTACCATTCATAAACGGGCTGAGATCAGAATGGATGGTTGTGGTTTCCACTGTGAAGGTGCATGAACAGTTCAAATCGTACTCGCTGGCGAAGCTAGTAGGGATACTGAAGTCCCATGAAAATGTTGTAACCAAGGAAGTGAAAGTGGTCTCTGGTGTGGGATCGTTGGCTCTTGTTTCTAAAGGAAAAAAGTACTGCTGAAGAAGAAGAAGAAGAGTCAGACATGTCAGAGTGCGACCTTACAAGTGAGGAGTATTCCTTGATGATCACAAATCCAAAGAAATTCGCAAGGAGAAAATTTCCCATCAACAAGAACCGAAACTGGCAGGGAAGTTATAGTTCTGAGAAGATGAAGGATGAACCGATAGTCTCCTCTCAAAAGGATGAAGAGAAAAAGGAGAACAAGGTTGCAGGAGACTCTGGATACGACTGCAACTATTGTCACGACAAGAACCATTTTGCCAAAGATTGCATGTTGAGAAAGATGGCTGAGTAAAGAGATGGTGAAGATGATGAGTCGTATTATATGCGCAAATTAGAAGAAGTCAAGAAGAAAAAGGCATCCAACAGCTCAATGAATGCCTTAATCGTACATGAGAATGCTGGGGAAGATGAGTTCGGTGGCGTAGAAGTCTGGTCAACCGACTCTGAAGATGAAGAGGTTAGAAGACCCACTCATGGAAAGGCGTACTTGGCAAAGAATGAAGGTTCAGGTGGAAAGTGATTTATCGTCACTGCTGGTCCATCAACCGAAAGTGCAGATATGGAACCGAACTTGACAGAAAACAAGTGTTTTGCAGCCAAGCCGGTGAGTGAGAAGATCAACGACTGCGATCGATTGATCAAAAAGGTACATTCTATTCTTGAGTCTCTTAAAATTTCAAAAACTGATTATCAAGAAGAATTAAATGAATTAAACTTTAAATTTTCTAACCTAAGTAGTAGCCTCATGCAAACCCGCTTAGTGAATTCTAACCTAACTGACCAACTCGGCAGGGTGTCTTCAAAAAGTGAGGAAAGGAGAATCTGGATTGAGCTGAAGGAAGCAGAGTTAGTTAGGGATAGGGATGAAAGTATTTATTTGCAAACATACAATTTAAAGTTATTAAAACAAAGAAATGTTTTCTGTTTAATTGCTAATCGTCTTTATACTAATATTGCTCAATTACATTTAAATTGTGAAATTGGTAAGAAAATTTATAAGATGATTTTGCCCTTTCTTGAATTTAAGGAAGACGAAGTTATAGCAGAATATGAAGAAGTCAAGAAGAAAAAGGCATCTAACAGCTCAATGAATGCGTTAATCATACATGAGAATGCTGGGGAAGATGAGTTCGGTGGCGTAGAAGTCTGGTCAACCGACTCTAAAGATGAAGAGGTTAGAAGACCCACTCATGGAAAGGCGTACTTGGCAAAGAATGAAGGTTCAGGTGGAAAGTGCTTTATCGTCACTGCTGGTCCATCAACCGAAAGTGCAAATATGGAACCGAACTTGACAGAAAACAAGTGTTTTGCAGCCAAGTCGGTGAGTGAGAAGATCAACGACTGCGATCGATTGATCAAAAAGGTACATTCTATTCTTGAGTCTCTTAAAATTTCAAAAACTGATTATCAAGAAGAATTAAATGAATTAAACTTTAAATTTTCTAACCTTAGTAGTAGCCTCATGCAAACCCGCTTAGCGAATTCTAACCTAACTGACCAACTCGGCAGGGTGTCTTCAAAAAGTGAGGAGAGGAGAATCTGGATTGAGCTGAAGGAAGTAGAGTTAGTTAGGGACAAGGATGAAAGTATTTATTTGCAAAGAGACAATTTAAAGTTATTAAAACAAAGAAATGTTTTCTGTTTAATTGCTAAGCGTCTTTATACTAATATTGCTCAATTACATTTAAATTGTGAAATTGGTAAGAAAATTCATAAGATGATTTTGCCCTTTATTGAATTTAAGGAAGACAAAGTTATAGCAGAATGTGAATCAGAAGTGTCGTCTGAAGAAACATCAATGTCGTATAGGCTAGGTTTGGATAAGATAGAAACTTTCATCGATTCTAAGGAGCATAAAAGTATGTTAAAAGATATCTTAGGTGAAAATGATAGGCTAAAGATTAAAACTGAAACTATACAAACATTCGATCTGTCAAATACTAAAATTGTTAAAGATAATAAAATAAACTTAGATAATTCGTCTGAATTTGATGCGGAAAGCGAGATGAGTGAAATCTCAGTAGAGGATGAAGTTGATTGCTCTAAGTTTATCAAAAATGAAACCGAGAGTGAAAAACCTCTTATATTAGAAAACTCGATTGAGTTTGCTCATCTGTCAAAAGAACAGAAACCAAAACTCAAGGAAAAAGCCTTGGTCTGTCAAAAGGTTTAGACCGTGCCAAATCAGGTTTATGCTACGACTGGGGTCACTCAAAGGCAAACGGAAGAATTAAGAACAATAGTTGACGAAGATAACGCTGAAGGATTCGAAGACTATTTCTGGTCTGCTCCTATTGATAACGCAGACGAGACTGTGGGACTATCTGAGAAAACCACATGGAGAGTCAAAGGTAGATACATACCATAACCCATCAACAAACCCTCCAGTTTCGATATTCCAAGCACAAGTGGAACCTGTAACAGCTCAAATTTTCAAATAAATTTTTCATTTAAAATAAAACATCATTATTCGACAAAAGAATTTATTCCAAGTTTATTGCAAAAATATAAATAACGAATCCCCAAGATCTTCAACAATGGCAGTGTGTACGTGTCACGCCGGCGCCTTCCCACGGTCATCACTAGTACCTGAAAAACATAAACACAACTGGTAAGCATAAATGCTTAGTGAGTTCCCCAATATACAACTTACACACATACGCCTTTCCAGGCCCTGACCTTCCGGTCCATATAACATTGCCTTCCGGCCCGTAAAGTAATTGCCTTCCGGCCCATAACATATCGCCTTCCGGCCCGTATTATATTGCCTTCCGGCCCATAGTATATTGCCTTCCGGCCCATAACATTTACAAAGCATAACACATATAACATAACACACATAGCACATATATCATACATCATACCTGTTCCTGCTATCACATAACATAATGCCTTCCGGCCCGGATAAACATACATAACATGTATAGCATCTACCTTTCCAGTTATAGCATAAATCACATATATCACATACGAACTTCCGGTCACACAGTCAAACCCTTCCGGGTGAAGTATAGTGAGAAGACTCACCTCATAGTATGCAAGCTATAAACCCTTGGAGCTACTCGCACTCGATCCGCTAATCTGCAGACTCCCTATAATACCACATACCTTTATTAATGATCTTATCAAACAAGACAACTGTCCCTACTAATTACATACAGGTCAACGGTCAACTTGACCGGACTAGTCGAGTGCAAAGGCGACTCGGCGAGTCTAGACACCCCGACTCCACTCGCCGAGTCTAAAGAACGACTCGACGAGTCCCAGTAAGTCTTCAAGCAACTCGCCGAGTCTGAAGAACTACTCGGCGAGTCCTAGTGAATCTTCAAGCTACTCGCCGAGTCTGATCTTTGGACTCGGCGAGTCCTCGCCATGCAGTCAATCAACTGCCTCCTGTAATTCGCATGATTCCGTAATATATAGATATGGGACTTCCTGGACCTTTACACATACTATTACTGGGATTTAAACACTTGTAACAACACTATAATCTATCAAATCCTTAAATGGGTTTCCTAAACCCTAGATTCGTGTACAACACCAAAACTACAGAAATGATCCGAGGATTACCTGGAAAACGTGTTCCCTGTGTCCCCAACCTTCAGAGCTCAACCCCTTGATCCTCCTTTGATCACCACCTTGCCTCTCCTCGCCTAACAACCTCTTTAAGCTTCCACTAGCCTTCTCCCTTGCTCCAGATGCCCACAGTCGTTTAGGTTATCTTCAATCGGCCAAAAGACGAGACATGACGGCCCTAAAGACATTATATACGATCCAGAATCAAAACGGCTAGGGTTTCAGCTGAACAGCGTCGACTCGCCGAGTCCCTAATGGACTCGTCGAGTCCAGTCGCGAATCTGTGACCAAGACCGTGGTCCTACTCGGCGAGTCAGGCATCAACTCGCCGAGTCCCCTCCTAAATATTCCCCAAAATAGTTTAAAGTAATACCTGAAATTCCGGGCTGTTACAACTCTCCCCCACTAGAACTAGACTTCGCCCTCGAAGTCTCACTCTGCGAATAACTCCGGATGTTGCTCCCGCATTTCACTCTCCGGCTCCCAAGTCATCTCCGATCCCTTCCGATGTTGCCACTGAACCAACACCAGAGGTATCTCCTTGTTCCGCAGAACCTTGATCTTCCGATCCCTGATAGCTACGGGTCTCTCGGCGTAATTCAGGCTCGCATCCACCTGAATATCTTCTAACGGAACCACTGCCGATTCATCGGCTATACACTTCCTCAACTGTGATACGTGAAAGGTATTGTGAATCTGACTCAGCTCTGCTGGCAACTCCAACCGATAAGCTACCCGACCTACCCTTGCAATTACACGAAATGGACCTATGAACCGGGGCCCCAATTTGCCCCTCTTTCTGAACCGAATCACTCCTTTCCAAGGAGAAACCTTTAGGAGAACGAAGTCGCCAACCTGGAATTCGAGCTCGGACCGGCGTCTGTCCGCGTAACTCTTCTGTCGGCTCTGGGCGGTCAATAACCTCTGCCTCACCTGTTGAATCTGTTCGGTCGTCTGAAGTACGATCTCTGTACTGCCCATCACTCTCTGTCCCACTTCTCCCCAGCAAATGGGAGTCCGACACCTCCTACCATACAACAACTCAAAAGGCGGCATACCAATGCTCGAATGATGGCTGTTGTTGTAGGAAAACTCAGCCAACGGCAAATGCGCATCCCAGCTACCCCCGAAATCTAACACACACGCTCTAAGCATGTCTTCCAATGTCTGAATCGTCCGCTCGCTCTGACCGTCGGTCTGGGGGTGGTATGCGGTACTAAAGTGCAGTTTAGTACCCAACTCCTCATGGAATTTCTTCCAGAACCTGGATGTGAAACGTACATCGCGGTCCGAAACAATCGAGATCGGCACTCCATGCCGAGATACTATCTCTCTCACGTATAACTCTGCCAACTTCTCTGCTGATGAACTTTCGCTAATGGCAAGGAAGTGTGCACTCTTTGTCAGCTTATCCACAATCACCCAAATCGCATCGACTCCTCTGGCAGTTCTCGGCAATCTGGTGATGAAATCCATCGTGATCTGTTCCCACTTCCACTCAGGAATCTCCAAGGGCTGCAACTTACCATGCGGTCTCTGGTGCTCGGCCTTAACCCTACGGCAGGTCAAACACCTCTCAACGAACCAAGCGACGTCTCTCTTCATGCAAGGCCACCAATACTCCTTTCTCAAATCCAAATACATCTTCGTAGCACCGGGATGGATCGAGAATTTCGATCTGTGAGCCTCCTCCATCAAAGTAGCACGCGTACCGCCCACGAATGGTACCCAAATCCGACCCTGAAACGTCAGAAGTCCCCGTCCATCCATAACGAACTCTGAAATTAACCCAACGACCCGCTCCTTCTTCTGCATCTCGGATTTCACAACCTCGGCCTGTGCCCCACGAATAGCATCTAATACCGGAGTCATCACCGTCAATCTCAAACATACGTCCCGCAATGTAGTGCTCTCCGCCCTACGACTCAATGCATCGGCTACCACATTAGCCTTGCCTGGGTGGTATAGGATCTCACAGTCATAATCCTTAACCACGTCTAACCATCTCCTCTGAAGCATATTTAGGTTGGGTTGATCCATCAAATACTTCAAACTCTTATGGTCCGTGTATATAGTACAACGAACCCCGTACAGGTAGTGACGCCAAATTTTGAGGGCGAACACTACTGCCCCCAACTCTAAGTCATGCGTGGGATACCTCGCCTCGTGAGGCTTCAGCTGCCTCGATGCATAGGCTATCACATGGCCCCTCTGCATCAACACTGCACCCAGTCCCGAAATCGATGCGTCGCAATATACGACAAAGTCCTCCATCCCTTCCGGGAGAGCTAATACTGGGGCTTCGCACAGTCTTTGACGAAGTGTATCAAAGGAAGTCTGCTGCTCGGGTCCCCATGAAAATGTAACACCCTTCCGGGTCAATCTGGTGAGCGGCACCGCGATCTTGGAGAAGTCCCTAATAAACCTCCGATAGTACCCCGCCAACCCAAGGAAACTCCTGATCTCAGAAGGTGACTTCGGTGCCTCCCAACTCATCACTGCTTCCACCTTGGCCGGATCAACCAATATCCCTGTCTGATTAACAACGTGTCCCAGAAATTGGACCTCCCGTAACCAGAAGTCACATTTGGAGAATTTTGCATATAGCTTCTCCGACCTCAGTACCTCAAGGACCTCCCTCAAATGCCCCTCATGCTGCTCTCTAGACCGCGAATACACCAGAATGTCGTCGATAAATACAATCACAGACCGATCCAGCATCGGCCTACATACCCTGTTCATGAGGTCCATGAACACTGCTGGGGCATTGGTGAGCCCAATAGGCATCACCACGAACTCGTAATGCCCATACCGCGTCCTAAATGCTGTCTTCTGGACGTCCTCATCCCGCACTCTTACCTGATGGTACCCTGATCTCAAATCGATCTTGGAAAACCAAGATGCCCCTTGCAACTGATCGAATAGATCATCGATCCTCGGTAACGGATAGCGGTTCTTGACCGTCACCTTGTTCAGCTCCCGGTAATCGATATACATCCGATGTGAACCATCCTTCTTCTTGACGAACAGGATCGGTGCTCCCCACGGCGAGCTACTCGGCCGAATAAATCCCTTTCCCAACAATTCCTGGAGTTGCGAGGACAACTCTTGCATCTCTGGAGGTGCAAGACGATAGGGCACCTTCGCGATAGGCGCAGCCCCTGGAACTAGATCGATACCAAACTCTACTTGCCTCGCAGGAGTTACTCCCGGCAAATCCTCGGGAAAAACATCTGGAAACTCGCGCACCACTAGGACCTCCGCCACTGTCTTCGGTCTCTCTGAAGTCTCCCGCGTATCCATCACATACGCCACAAAACCGTTACATCCCCGCTGTAGGCATTGCCTCGCCCTAGCGGCCGAACAAAAAGCTGATCCCGAACGGGTACCCTCGCCATATACCGTAAGAACTCCCCCACTAGGGTCTCGTATAGTCACCAGCTGACGCTCGCAGTCAATGACGGCGCTGAATCGGCTCAACCAGTCCATGCCTACGATGACACAGACATCCCCCATCGCCATAGGAATTAGGTCAATCGGAAACGCGACCCCGAAGATCTCTAGCACACATCCCCGAAGAACTTCCGTAGCACAAACCACCCTCTCGGCCGCAATAGAAACGCTCAAAGGCCGACTTAACGGCTCACGACTAATGCCGATATGCTGACTAAAGGCTAACGATACAAACGATCTACTCGCACCCGAATCAAATAACACTAAAGCAGGCATAGAGTTCACACGAAAAGTACCTACACATACATTAACATAAGCATGACATTTCAACCTTTAAGTAAATACGTGAATGATAACATACCTGCCACAACATCGGGCGCAGCGCGGACCTCCTCCGCAGTCAGCTGAAAGGCTCTCCCGCGAGCCCTCGGGGCCTCGACCTTCGCCGGTCGGGTCTCAGTAGTCCTGGTAGTAGGTGTAGCTCCCTGACGAAGCTGCGGACACTCGGCCTTCCGATGGCCTGTCTGGTTGCAGTGAAAGCAAACCATAAACCCCTTAGGGCAATCCCTGGCAATGTGTCCCTCCTTGCCACACTTGTAGCAACCACCAGCTCGACACACACCCTCGTGACTCTTGCCGCACTTCGCGCAAGTGCGGCCCTTCGGACCTCCCATCCTCGAATCAGCGGACTTAGTCCGCTTGGCTGCCGGCTGAGGCTGAGCCGGCCGCCGATCCACCTGCCGAGACTCGGCCTCCTCCCTCGCCTGAGTCTCCAACTCGATCTCGCGCTTCCTGGCGTTCGCCTGAAGCTCAGTGAAAGTACGATAGGTGGAGTTTGACACAAACTCCCGAATTTCCCTCTTCAAAACGCCCAAATACCGGCTCATCCGCGACTGCTCCGTAGATACCAGTTCAGGGCAGAACATTGCCCTCTCATGAAACTTCCGCGTGATCACTGCCACGGAATCAGTACCCTGCTTAAGGGTCAAGAACTCCTGAATCAATCGCTCCCTCTCCACCGGGGGAACGTACTCGTCCCTGAACATCTCCGTGAACCTCTCCCACGTCACCGCTGTAATCTCCGCCACAGTGAAGTTCGCCGTCACGAACTTCCACCAATCCTTCGCTCCCAGTCGGAGCTGGTTCAAAGCGAACCGTACCCTCAGGTGCTCCGGGCATGAGCAAGTATAAAAGCACCCCTCAATGTCGGCGATCCACCTCATCGCTGCAATCGGATCCTGTGTCCCATCGAACTCAGGGGGTTTCGTGTTGCTGAATTCTCGGAAGAGCAACGAATCGCCCCCTTGCGGCCTGGCAGCGGCCACCGCTGCGGTAGCGGCAGCGACTGCAGCTTCGGTCAGTGCGGCGTACCGCTCCTCAAACTCCTCCATCAGGGTGGTCTTAATGGACCCAAACATCTCCGGGATCTCAGCCCGAACCGCCGCAGCTACCTCTTCCTGAATCATCTGACGAATCTCCTCGTCATTCATACCGCTCGAACTCGCTCCGTGGCGTGTCGTAACCATGATGTCTCTGAAATACAACATAAAACTATCAGAGACTCCATCAAGTACATTTGTACTCGATAACGCGACCCTACTCAGTCTCCGGTATCCAGGGATTCTTACTTGGGTCTTCCACCGACCCGGTGTCTTCGGTAGTACGGGCCCAATACTACCGACCACACCGTATCAGTATTCGTCCCAAATCTTCCTCCCCAAACCCCGAATAATGAGTACTCTACCTCTAGTATGCACTATCTACTTGCACGCTACCAAATATCTCATATAAGCAATCTCCCTAGACTAAGGCATCACAAAACAGGCCTTTCTAGTCCTATCATGTATACCTAGTCTTCTAGCATGCATAACAATTCATAATTCAGTGCATAACATAACATTGTAAGGTATTTTGGGGATCTTTACCGTTCGGGCGCTGGCTGATCGTACACATTGCTCCGTTCTTGTTTTACCGCTTTACCATTTATGAAATGTTATGTCCTTATTATTTTAAAAGATTTTTCCTCAAATCCTCGGTCTGAGTTCAGTTGCACCCGAATGTACACCCGAATCCCTCAAACCAAGGCTCTGATACCAATTGTAACAGCTCAAATTTTCAAATAAATTTTTCATTTAAAATAAAACATCATTATTCGACAAAAGAATTTATTCCAAGTTTATTGCAAAAATATAAATAACGAATCCCCAAGATCTTCAACAATGGCAGTGTGTACGTGTCACGCCGGCGCCTTCCCACGGTCATCACTAGTACCTGAAAAACATAAACACAACTGGTAAGCATAAATGCTTAGTGAGTTCCCCAATATACAACTTACACACATACGCCTTTCCAGGCCCTGACCTTCCGGTCCACATAACATTGCCTTCCGGCCCGTAAAGTAATTGCCTTCCGGCCCATAACATATCGCCTTCCGGCCCGTATTATATTGCCTTCCGGCCCATAGTATATTGCCTTCCGGCCCATAACATTTACAAAGCATAACACATATAACATAACACACATAGCACATATATCATACATCATACCTGTTCCTGCTATCACATAACATAATGCCTTCCGGCCCGGATAAACATACATAACATGTATAGCATCTCCCTTTCCAGTTATAGCATAAATCACATATATCACATACGACCTTCCGGTCACACAGTCAAACCCTTCCGGGTGAAGTATAGTGAGAAGACTCACCTCGTAGTATGCAAGCTATAAACCCTTGGAGCTACTCGCACTCGATCCGCTAATCTGCAGACTCCCTATAATACCACATACCTTTATTAATGATCTTATCAAACAAGACAACTGTCCCTACTAATTACATACAGGTCAACGGTCAACTTGACCGGACTCGTCGAGTGCAAAGGCGACTCGGCGAGTCTAGACACCCCGACTCCACTCGCCGAGTCTAAAGAACGACTCGACGAGTCCCAGTAAGTCTTCAAGCAACTCGCCGAGTCTGAAGAACTACTCGGCGAGTCCTAGTGAATCTTCAAGCTACTCGCCGAGTCTGATCTTTGGACTCGGCGAGTCCTCGCCATGCAGTCAATCAACTGCCTCCTGTAATTCGCATGATTCCGTAATATTTAGGAGGGGACTCGGCAAGTTGATGTCTGACTCGCCGAGTAGGACCACGGTCTTGGTCACAGATTCGCGACTGGACTCGACGAGTCCATTAGGGACTCGGCGAGTCGACGCTGTTCAGCTGAAACCCTAGCCGTTTTGATTCTGGATCGTATATAATGTCTTTAGGGCCATCATGTCTCGTCTTTTGGCCGATTGAAGATAACCTAAACGACTGTGGGCATCTGGAGCAAGGGAGAAGGCTAGTGGAAGCTTGAAGAGGTTGTTAGGCAAGGAGAGGCAAGGTGGTGATCAAAGGAGGATCAAGGGGTTGAGCTCTGAAGGTTGGGGACACAGGGAACACGTTTTCCAGGTAATCCTCGGATCATTTCTGTAGTTTTGGTGTTGTACACGAATCTAGGGTTTAGGAAACCCATTTAAGGATTTGATAGATTATAGTGTTGTTACAAGTGTTTAAATCCCAGTAATAGTATGTGTAAAGGTCCAGGAAGTCCCATATCTATATATTACGGAATCATGCGAATTACAGGAGGCAGTTGATTGACTGCATGGCGAGGACTCGCCGAGTCCAAAGATTAGACTCGGCGAGTAGCTTGAAGATTCACTAGGACTCGCCGAGTAGTTCTTCAGACTCGGCGAGTTGCTTGAAGACTTACTGGGACTCGTCGAGTCGTTCTTTAGACTCGGCGAGTGGAGTCGGGGTGTCTAGACTCGCCGAGTCGCCTTTGCACTCGACGAGTCCGGTCAAGTTGACCGTTGACCTGTATGTAATTAGTAGGGACAGTTGTCTTGTTTGATAAGATCATTAATAAAGGTATGTGGTATTATAGGGAGTCTGCAGATTAGCGGATCGAGTGCGAGTAGCTCCAAGGGTTTATAGCTTGCATACTACGAGGTGAGTCTTCTCACTATACTTCACCTGGAAGGGTTTGACTGTGTGACCGGAAGGTCGTATGTGATATATGTGATTTATGCTATAACTGGAAAGGTAGATGCTATACATGTTATGTATGTTTATCCGGGCCGGAAGGCATTATGTTATGTGATAGCAGGAACAGGTATGATGTATGATATATGTGCTATGTGTGTTATGTTATATGTGTTATGCTTTGTAAATGTTATGGGCCGGAAGGCAATATACTATGGGCCGGAAGGCAATATAATACGGGCCGGAAGGCGATATGTTATGGGCCGGAAGGCAATTACTTTACGGGCCGGAAGGCAATGTTATGTGGACCGGAAGGTCAGGGCCTGGAAAGGCGTATGTGTGTAAGTTGTATATTGGGGAACTCACTAAGCATTTATGCTTACCAGTTGTGTTTATGTTTTTCAGGTACTAGTGATGACCGTGGGAAGGCGCCGGCGTGACACGTACACACTGCCATTGTTGAAGATCTTGGGGATTCGTTATTTATATTTTTGCAATAAACTTGGAATAAATTCTTTTTTCGAATAATGATGTTTTATTTTAAATGAAAAATTTATTTGAAAATTTGAGCTGTTACAGAACCAAAGATGTTCCTGAAGAACCGATGGTTGAACCTGATGTTCCAATCAAGAGGGAAGAACCGAAAGTTCTACTCAAGAGAAAGGAAGCACCGAAATTTCAAACTAAGAAGAGAACAGAATCTAAAATGGAAGGTAAGACAACTGTAACTCAGAAGGAGAAACCAAAGGCCAACTTCAATGTTCACAAATCTCAGAAGGAGCTAGCTGAATAGAAACGCCTGAGAAATCAAAGATACGCCACGAATCTGAATGAACGGAAAAGGCATTGGAATTCTCAAAATCCCAACTATGAGCCTCCCAGGAAAGAATCCATGGACAAGGGAAAGGAAAAGTTGAAGGAAAATTTCAGTCCAAATTCCTATTATTCCAAATCCCAGAACCGAAAGTCAAGTCTCGGTCCTGAACCCAGTTTCGGTCCTCGACCCAGTTTCGGTCATAGACCTAGATTCAGTCCTCGAACCAGTTTCGGTCATAGACCTAGATTCGGTCCTTGATCCAGATTCAGTCCTAAACCTAGATTCGGTGCCAATCCTAGTTATGGATCCTCCAAGTCCCAAGATGAAACAAATTCTTTGAAGGACATCAAAGGAAAAGGAAAGATGGTATCAGACTCTGAGAAGGAAAATAAGAAATCCTCCACTAAACCTAGGAATCAAACGAAAAATACTAAACCATCAAAAGCAACACCAACTGATACACTAAAATTTAAAGAAGATATAACAAAAATCAAGGTGTTTACCATTAAAAGAAAAGATCAAACCACTCTTATTAAACGAACTTATTTAGTTGATGCTTCTATAGTTATTCCTTTTTCTGTGAAAAACTCACCAGGACCCAAGAAACTTTGGGTTCCTAAATCTGCTTGAATTTGCAGGTAATCAGTGACGAGCAGTTTGACGACGAATGGTATATAGACAGTGACTGCTTACGTCACATGATAGGGAGAAAGGAGGAGCTAAGGGAGTTTCGGTCCCTGGAAGATGGTGGGACTGTGAAGTTTGGAAACAATTCCTATGGTACAATCAAAGGATACAACATGATAACTAATGGAGACTTCTCAATTAGAAAGGTAGCTTATGTAGAGGAATTGCAGCACAATCTCATCAGTGTATCACAATTAGTTGTGGGCACAGGTTTGAAGGTATCATTCAATGATGAGGGGTCTGAGATAATTGAAAAACAATCCAAGAAGGTTTTGCTAAAATCTGCGCGAAAGGGAGAGATGTACCATGTGAATCTTAATCCAATTCGAGGGACACCAGCTATTTGTCTGCTGTCAAATGCAAACACTGATGAAAGATGGTTATGGCATCGACGTCTATCACACCTAAATTTCAAAGATATCAACAAATTAGTGATTGGTGATCACGTTTGAGGCCTTCCTCTTCTCAAGTTCGATAACGAGCATTTATGTGCAGCATGTGAGATGGGTAAGCAGAGCAGAAGAAGTCACCCTACACGCATCAATACTAAGATAGTGGAAGCACTTGAACTGTTACACATTGATTTGTGTGGACCTTTTGTTATAGAGAGTATCGGTGGAAGTAAGTACATTCTTGTTATTGTAGATGAATTTTCACGCTTCACTTGGGTTTTCTTTCTTAAACAGAAATCAGATGCAACTCCCAAGCTGAAGGTGTTCATCAAGCAAGTGGAAGTGCAATTAAGGAAGACGGTCAGAAACATCAGAAGCTACAATGGACTGGAATTCAAGAACAAGGATTTTGAAGACTTTCTGGCTGATAAAGGGATAATTCACAATTTTTCGGCCCCTTATACACCACAGCAGAATGGGATTGTTGAAAGACGAAACCGCTCGTTATGTGAAGCAGCCAGAACCATGCTCAATTACGCTTCCCTACCTTTATACTTCTAGGCTGATGCCATTGCTGCTGCTTGCTATACTCAAAATCGGTCTTTGCTCAACAAGAGATTCTCCATAACTCCTTATGAGATCTTAAACAATAGGAAACCGAACGTCAAATTTTTCCATATTTTCGGTTCAAGGTACTTTATTTTTAATTCTAAAGAGAAACGAAATAAGTTTGATGTTAAAGCCGATGAGGGCATATTTCTGGGTTACTCTCTGTCATCAAAAGCATATAGGGTGTTGAATAAGCGTTCCAGAAAAATTGAAGAAACTTATTATGTCACCTTTGATGACAATTATATGAAGAAGGTTCAAAGGACTGAAAGTGCTTTAGGAGACATATTCAAGAATCTGGATAGGTCTCGGTTCCAATATCCAACCTGTTTGAGGAATACATTCGGCTATTCGATGAACCAGAAAAAACAATTCATTCAGAGGCAACAAAAGCAGACAACTAGGTAGAGAATCTCAAGAAGGTCCTAGACGAAGCTACTAAAGAGATGGAAAGCGAACCACCAAGTCCTAAGTCATCAACAGGCTCTCCAAACAAAGGTTCAACGTTCTAGGGGGAGAGCTCAACCACTTCAAAGACAACTGATGTTTCTATTGAGGGGGAGAATCCAAGTTCATCCCCAACATCTAAAATTTCAGATGATAGAGAAACAACTGATCCAAAACTAACTAGTGAAAGTCCAATCAAGGGGGAGACACCCACTTCCACAAAGCAATGCAAACTCTGATATTGACAGTGATTTCACTTCGCCAGTCGAGGGGGAGAAGGAGAAAGCAAGTGATAGTTTTACTGACGAAGGTGAAGGTGATCAGTCAGATGTTAAAATAGAAGTAGAAGCTGAATTGAATCCTAATATGATTCAAGCTATCCTCCATTAGTAAAATGGACAAAGGATCATCCCAAAGGGCAAATTATTGGTGAAACTTCCGAAAGTGTTCTTACTCGGTCTCAACTGAAGGCGAAACAAACTGCATTATTCTCTAAAGTGGAATTTTGTATGTTTAATTCGTTTATCTCCAAAATTGAGCCGAAAACTGTAAATGCTGCACTTGATCATTCGAATTGGGTTCAAGCAATGCAGGATGAGATCCATGAGTTCGAACGTAACAGAGTTTGGAGGTTGATTCCTACACCGAAAGTTGCCTCTGTTGTTGGCTTGAAATGGGTGTTTAGAAATAAGCTGGACAAAGAGGGGAATGTCATTCGTAACAAGGCTCGGTTGGTAGTAAAAGGTTATTGTCAAGAAGAAGGGATAGATTATGAAGAAACCTTTGCTCCAGTAGCAAGTTTGGAATATGTTAGAATCTTTCTTGCATATGTTGCTCACAAGAACTTTGAAGTTTTCCAAATGGATGTCAAATGCGCTTTCTTGAATGGAGAATTAGAAGAAACCGTCTATGTCGAGCAACCGCCTGGTTTTGTGAATGAAAAGTACCGTGATCATTGCTATGTGTTGGATAAAGATGTCTATGGGCTAAAACAAGCACTGAGAGCCTGGTATGAAACGCTAACTCGCTTCTTAAAAATGTCAAAATTTAAACAAGGTTCGGTTGACCCAACCTTCTTTCGTAAGAAGGAAGGCGAACATTTGATGATTGTTCAGATTTATGTTGATGATATCATCTTCAGCTCCACGAATCCTAGCTTAACAGCTGAATTCAGGAAGTTGATGGAGACTAAATTTGAAATGAGCACAATGGGTCCAATTAACTTTTTCCTTGGTTTGAATATTAGACAGGGACCAGAAGGTATCTTTTTAAACCAGGAGGCATACACCAAGAACTTATTGAAAAAATTTGGAATGAAGGGTGATTCAAAAGTGAAGGTTCCTATGGCATTTGGCACTAAGCTAACCCCATCTCTGGAGAAACCTGCTGTGGATATAACACTTTATCGTCAAATGATAGGGTCCCTTATGTATCTAACAACTAGTAGACCATATATTATGTTTTCTGTTTGTTACTGTGCCAGGTTTCAAGCCAATCCAAGAGAACCTCACATGCTTGCTGTGAAGAACATTTTTCGATATCTGAAGAAAACTTCATCTCTCGGTCTCTGGTATCCTGCAAGATCTGGATTCTTCATTCAAGCCTTTTCTGATGCTGATCTAGGAAGATGTGGACTGGATAGAAAGAGTACTACAAGGGGATGCCAATTTCTTGATGGAAAACTTGTTAGTTGGCAATCCAAGAAACAAACCTGTGTTTCCTTATCCACAGCCGAAGCTGAATACATTGCTGCTGCATCTTGTACCTCTCAAGTGGTTTGGATTCAAAGTCAATTAAGAGATTATGGGCTGAGTATGAAAAAGATTCCTCTCTATTGCGACTCTAAAAGTGCAATTAGGATTTGTCATAATCTAGTGCAACACTAAAAAACCAAGCACATTGCACTTAGGTATCATTTCATCAAGGATCATGTAGAAGACGGGAACGTGGAAGTACACTTTGTTTGATCTGCTGATCAACTGGCTGACATCTTTACTAAAGCGTTACCTGAAGCAACCATTAAGATAATCTTACAAGGCTTGGGCATGATGGAAGAAGAGTCGGTACCAAATCCTAAAATCTCTCATTAAAAATTAGACAACCGAAATGGATAGACCGCTCGGTCTATTTCAGCTCTAGAATTTTAGGGAACAGAAATGGACAGACCGCTCGGTCTATCTCGACTCCATAATTTTCTGGAACAGAAATGAACCGAATGATCGGTCTATCTCGCTTCACTCATTACAAGATAAGGTTTTGGTTGTATATTTTGTGCATATCTTTCTTTTGCTTTGAACTTAATTATTTTATCTTTCTGTTTTTATTCTTTTTCAGAAAATTTCAAAAATCCAAAAATATATTATTTTTCTGTTTTTATTCTTTTTCAGAAAATTTCAAAAATCCAAAAATATTTTATCTTTCTGTTTTTATTCTTTTTTAGAAAATTTCAAAAATCCAAAAATATTTTATCTTTTTGTTTTTATTATTTTTCAGAAAATTTCAAAAAATCCAAAAATATTTTATCTTTTTGTTTTTATTCTTTTTCAGAAAATTTCAAAAAAAAAAAATCCAAAAACATTTTATATTTCTGTTTTTAGTATTATTTTTCCAGAAATTTCAAAACTTTCACTAAGTTTTATCTGTCTCGAATGTTTGTTTGGTGTATCTCTTTATTCTTCTTAGGTGATACGAATACAAGTATAACCGACTGTGGATCTAAGGCAGGTATGATTCAATTTTAAAATGAACTAGTTAAGGGTCCCTTGAAGCATGCTGCTACATGTTGTCTTAAGCCTCTATGATCTTGAGTAGGCCTTAATGATTCGATCTATACCTATCGTTTCTTCCAAATCAGGCTAATTTATGCTACTCGGTCTAGAGCTACCTTACTCTTCTCATATGAGTTAAGAGTTTCTCTGCTCTGTCAGGATTATCTAGCAGAAGGTACATTCGGTCCTCAAGCCACCTCCTTATATTTTCCATCTACTTTTGGCTCACCAACGTAACCCTTGAGACTCTCGGTCTTTACCACTGAGGTTTATGGTTATACAACATCTGTGTTTGTGATCTTAGATACGTTTACCATGTGCTGAGTGAAACCCAATATGCAAACCAACAATGAATTGACGGTGAGTTATATATTCAATAACTTACTGGTTACCTAAGGAAATCTCTTTTTATTTTTGTGTGATCTTTTATGAAATTGTCTATAGCCAAGGCATTTCTTCCCAAAAAGATCCAGCTTATTTTTTTGAGATTTCTGATTCCTATATAGTCACTAAAATAATATTTCCCACCTACCTGTTCAACAGATCACATCGGTCTCACAGGTACTTCTTCCAACGATCGGTTTTACGTTAAAACTCGAAGTTCAGTTGAAGACAAGCTATCCTAAGCCTATGATTAAAAGAAGCCTTTCAATGTTTATTAACAAACAGTTGATCGTATTTTTTTGGGAAACCGCACAAGCACTTCAAGTCTCTCTTGACTTTGAATGAAGTGATTCTTGCTCGGAATCCTCTGCTTTTGGTCTAATAAAATAAGACATCACTCACATCCCATACACATTTGATTTATTTGTTTATCTTCGTCACACTTATGCACGAAATTTTTTATTTTCCAACATTCTGGTTATTGTTTGGTATGAGTTTTGGTTATCCATTGTAACCAAACAAGGGGCTATTTGGAATTTCAAACGCCAATTAAAGATAAGATTTAGGCGCGTGAATTTGATCGGTTTCTAAACCCATGCGTGCTGAAGTATTCCTGGGAGTAACCGCACTGTCACATCGTGCTTTTTCAGGCATCGTTTTAGCAACCACATCATCACAATTTTCTTTCTCTCCAGGCAATGGTATATAAAGGGTTGAACATTTTATTTGTCATTTACCAGCCACAGCTCTATCAAACGTAAACAACAAGTACACACTGTTCATCTTCTTCTTCACTCATTAATGGTGACTTCTTCTTCAGCACATGATCAGACGACATCATCTTCTTTGCTCACAATTAAACCCAACCAAAACATGATCATTGAACTTAGTCCCTTCTTATATGATTCATATATGCTACAGGTTGTGGAATGTTTAAAATATTCCCCCTGGTTTTAACCCTAACCCAAGTTGAAGCCGTTCCAATGTCGCTCTTATCACAAGTTTATTCCACGACGACTTATGACAAGAACAAGGATCACATCTATTTTACTATCCACAACAAGAAATCTTCGATTTCAAAAGTGAAGTTTTGTTCGATTTTGGGCCTTGCAGTCGATTCTTCAATCATCTCACCATATTTTATCACAACATCACATTTTTTCTCAATGATGTACGAGATGGGGTATACTGATGTGCTCACGATGATTACAAAAGTGAAGAAATCCTGTCTACCATCTCAATGGAATGACTTGCTCACTTTGCTGATTAAGGGTTTGGCAGAACGTAGTGGTGGTTTTGATACTACCAGTAAGGGTTTTATTGCCATTCTTTTCAGCCTCTACAACGGGATCAATCTTGATTATGGCTCCATAATCTGGTCTCAAGTAGTGCAAAGTCTTAATACTTTGACACGCCATTTAGAAATTTCATGTGGGCGTTTTTGGACCTTGACTACAAGGAAGGCCATTGATTTGTTGGTGATTCCAATCATGAAGGATGCTCTCCTTGCTACTATTGCCACATTCCATACAAAGAAGATCATTCTCTCTGATCCACGTAAGTTTCTTCATTATGGAATGATTCCTGAAACGATGTATAGGTGTGTTTTGGAACAGAGCAACGTTTTGGCTGATTATAGGAAACTTCCTCCTATTGGACCGAGAGTTCTATCTCTTGAGCAGCAAGCTACATTGGATGCATTGGAGAAGCCTTCCAATAGAGGAAAGAGAGTTACGAAGAAAGAGGATCCTGAGGAGCGTAAGCCCAAGTCCTCTAAATGCAAATCTGGTAAAGGAGACTCTTCTCAACCGAAACAAAAGAAGATAAAGAAGATGGCTCGTCGACCCAGGGAGAACACTCCTCCAAGTACAGATCCTGATGATGAGCAAACTGAGGAAGAGGAGGTTCATCATGTCTCGCCCCGAGAGCCCACTCCTCCACGTTCTCCTACTCCACCAGAATCTCCAAAACAAACCAAAGTTCCAACTCCACCTCAATCACCGAAACAGACAGTTTAACTTTTTGCTCCTATTATTACTCCACCCATTATCACTCAAACAATAACTCTGCCAACTTCATCACCAATTGCTTCAGTTCCTATCTCTACTATACCCATATCTACTCCACTCGTAACCGAATCAACAACCACTACCATTCCCAAACCCATAGTAGAAGTCAATGTATCTGATACAGGGGCTACTACTGTAACTGAACCTCCAGTTATCAACATACCACCTTCACCGACCCCATCCTCTAATTCTGGTGCCACTCTTGGGGAAGATGATGAGGATTTTGACTACATCTACTACAGTCCCTATAGACTTCCAACTGAAGATGAAGCTGATGCTCCTGTCACAAGTCAACAAATACAGGGCATTCATGAGAAGTTGGATAGATTGCTTGCAGTTAATAAAGCCTATGGTGGTGTTGTTCTCAAAGCATTTTTGGAGACAGCCATTAAATAATACACTGATGCAATTGATAAATATACAGAGGCTGTGAATGAGTCTACCTCTACATGTAAGAAGGCTACCAAGGAAGTTTCTGAGGTTGTTCATACAACTCAGATTTTCCTTGATTCTTTGAAGTCTCATGCTGACACCAATGCAGCAAAATACCAAGCCTCAGTGGATTCCTTTTCTAAGTCTCTTCATGAAGAAACTGACAAGTTTGAGGTTGTTCGCACTGAGCTCAAAACAGAAACCACTTCGTTCTTAAAATATGTGGATTCTCGTTTTGATGCTCTTGCTACTAATCTGGCAACTGAGAGTACTTTGAAGGAAGAGCCGGTTAAACAACAAGCCACTATTGATGTAGAGAAAGTGCAGCTAGCCCAAGCAGAGAAGGAAATTTCTTTGTTAAAAACTCAAAGGGCTGTGTACAAAAGTTGTGCAGGAGATGTCAAGGATATGCTGACCAATCTGCTTGAAGCACATGATCCAATATTAACCTTGACCATTCAGAAACATCTTCAATCCAAACTCCTTCCTGCTATTGCAATTCTCAGCGAGATGAAGGGTGTTTCGAAGGGATACATACCTCCAAAACAAGGGGGAGAGGGTAGTGCACAACAAGTCAAAATAGAATCGAAGGTTAATTTAGCTTCGGTTTCTGGTTCTCAGTTAAAGCAGAAAAAGATTCGTGTTGAAAGTGATAGTGATACAGAAGAAGAAACAATTGCTGATGCTCTCAAGAGAAAGAAGAGAGACAGAGAGCTTGATGAAACAATGAAAGTGGCCAGAGAAGCAGAAGAAAGGGAGAGGAAGAATAAGGAAGATGAAGATGCCTTGCAATGAAAGAAGGCTCTATTTCCGGTGTGGAACAGAGATACACTTATCAATCAAGCGATTGAGTTTCCTTCTGTCTATTGGTTGGAACCAGTTGCTTCGTTTGACTGTGATAACTCCAAAGACTCGCAGTTTGACATGCCTATCACCAGAAAAGCGTTTACATTTCACTGCTTTGAGGCAACTGCTGAGGTTCCATATCCACATCCTAAGGTTGACAGGGAACTAATTGATTTTTACTTGAAGAATGGTCAACCGTAGTACTTGACATGGAGTGCACAGAAGATTACAAAAGTCAAGGTAATGAAACCTTCATCTGCAGGGAGATTCATCAATGTCAATTTCATGATCAACCGTGGTTCAGCAAACATGGAGTCTTTTATCTCTCTGGAAGATCTTCCTAACCTTAATCCGCATGACTGGATTTCCCTATACAACATTCTGCTCTCTAATCTTAGGGAGTATGATTTGATTCTTGAACATCTTAAAAGAATGTTGGCATCCTATATTCATGATCTTGCAACCATGGATTAGGAGATAGCAAAGGTTATGAATAAGAAGCCAACTATGAAGCCGACATCTAAACCTGGTGACGTGAACATAATGAAATTGGGGCAGATAGATTCAACAAATCTGACAGTTAGGTTCACTAAAGGTGATAGACACAAGTTTCTTTTTACTCTGGTCGATAAGCATCTGTTTTCAACAGATTGTTTGGAGCATATCATCAATATCATACATCGATGCAAGAAGAAGTCGGCGACTGACAAGAAGAACTTTACTGACATGCTTCGGTGGTATATTACCTTTCGACATCATATTTTGGCCATTATATCGAAGGTGTTTAAAACAGTGAAGAAGCCTTCTGCAGTTAAAAAGGAATGAAGTTTCTGCTCCAAGGATGCAAAGGGGGAGATTGTTGAGTATATTTGTGTTGCGTCTTGGGCTATGTATTTTGTATCCGGATTGGGCCTGTCCATCCGTGTCTATCTAGATTAGCTGTTAGGGTTACAGTATATCTATATATATATGTATGTATGTATATATATATATATATATATATATATATATATATGCATGTATGCGTATATTAACAAGTTATCTATTACGTTGATTCTTGTAACCCTAAACGCCTCTACAGATTGAAGTTCTTTATCGAGCTCTTCTGAGGTGTTACTGCATCAATCATTCGACATATTCAGCGCCATACTTGTGTTCTTTATTACGTTCTTATTTAATATATTGCTTAGAATCATACGATCTTAGAAGAACTTTGTTCTAACATTTTTATAGATTCTTAGTTTGAGTCTAGATTCACATGAATTCTCATCCAATTCTCTCAAACCATGGCTCTGATACCAACTTGTAACATCTCATAAATCACGATAATAATTTCATTTTTAATTTAAATAAAAATCATTGCTTCAATCAAAACTCAAGTCATAAAGCCAATAATCAGACACAATTATCCCAAAATCATAGTATCATAAAATTTCCAAAATATATCACTGAAGGATCCTTTGCCTTGCCCCTATCCTCTGAAGTACTTAAAACCATAAAATCAAATTGTAAGCCAAAGCATAGTGAGTTCCCCCAAAGTACTACACATAACCAAACAGATAATAACATGCATATATGAGCCTTCAACATGACTAGACCGCATCGTAGGGCCTATAGCCTATCAGGTTCACTCTCCGAGCCTTCAGCCTAACTAGACCGCCTCGCAGGGCCAAAAACCTATCCATATCGCTCTCTGGAACTTCGGCCTAGCTAGACCGCCTTGCAGGGCCTATAGTCTATCTGGACTGCCCCAGGTATCTTGTCCTTCATCACAAGTCAGGACCTCTTTGTACGGCCTACAACCTATTTGTTTTGCTGTACGAGCCTTCTGCCTGATTAGACCGCCTTACGGGGCCTACAACCTATCCGGGCTACTCTCCAGGCCTTCAACTTAAATGGACTTCTTCGCAGGGCCTACAACCTATCCGAACCTTTCTCCAGGCCTTCGACCTGAATGGACCGCCTCGTAGAGCCTATAATATATCCTGATCGCCCCGGGTATCTTGGCCTTCAACACAAAGCAGGACCACCTTAACCCAACAATAGCAATAACATGTCGACATATAAAACAACATTCAATATTCGACAAATATAGATAATCATACAGATCTACTAGTCTATCACATATCTAGTAAACATAGGTAATTATACAGATCTACCAGTCCATCATATAAGCAACTTAACATCATCAAATATACCAAAATACATAATCCAGTGGGTCGACATTGGTGCCTTCGACCCACACGTACAGTGAGAAAAACTCACCACACAGTCCGAATATAGTTAAATAGATCACTGCCCCAAATGTTGTTTCTACTGGTCACCTATACAATAAACAATGACCTAAACTCAAACTACTACTCAAATGACCTAAAATGCAACTAAGTCAAAGTTGGTCAAACCCCTGGTCAAAGGTTAAAAGTCAAAGGATGTTAACACAGATTGAGTACACCCTGCGTACTCAATCATTACGCTCAACGTAGTAAATCCTTTCGAGGTTACGGCGCTCCATATTGGTATGTGCAGCGTACCACTAGATACACCCATCGTACTCAACCAATTCCAATTTCCTCCATTAAGTGCTTAATCCATTAAGATCTCATGTCCAAATATCATTCTAAGTCATAAAGTTTCCAACTTTATGATTTTCCATAGCTAGAAGGAGTCCAAAAACCAAAACCCTAACTTAATACACAAACCAAAGCATCATAAATCTTGCATGGAGGGAAGAAATGTACCAAGATCACATTTTTATGGATCCTAGCACTCACAAACGTCTAAAAGGACAACTCTTACGATTTAGAGTAAGCCATACTCATGGATACCAAGACTATGAGGGCCAAAATGCATAAAAACTTAAGATCTAGCAAGATCTAAGGAATTAAACATTCATCAAGTTTATAAATTTATACCTTCTGGAGGTTACTTGTAAGGAGAACAACTCAGATCTACAAGGCTTGAAGCTTTCCAAAAGCATTCTAAAGATCTTCTTCCTCCAAGGATGAACACCAAACACACAAATGGCTGAAAAACTCACAAATAAACACTAGGGTTTGCAATTGATCGATTTGGGAGGATGGAGTCGAGAGGTTGAAAGGGTTTTGAGGGCTAACGTTTCTTAAATAGTGTTCAAACCCTAAAAATTCGGGTCTGCTCACCTGCCAAGCACGCCAAACGTACTCATGAGTACACCTAGCGTACTCGCATACACCCGTAACCCTTTTTAACGAGCTACGTCATGTGTACACCCCAAGTACGCATGGCATAAGGGCCATTTTGCATCATATTTATGTTTTTGGGTCAAAAAGGGAAAATACCTGATCCTGGGTGCTACAAAAACTACTGGGTGCTACAAAAACTACAATGAATATATTTTGATTCACATGTAAATTTCACTAAATTAATTTGTGAATGATCAAAAATATTGAAATAATATGTCAGATTCACATTGTGAATGCCAAAAATAAAATTATATGCATATCGTATTCATAGTGTGAATCTTACTTGCAATGTGAAAAATAAAAATATTTTTTTATATAGATATGAATGCTATTTAAAGACTACTAAAAATTATAAATTTTGATATATTTATTTTATTTTTTTGCTAAAAATAAATGTAAATATTTAAAAAATAACAAAACAAAGTGGATTTTTTGGGAAAAATATCGTTTATATATATCATTATGGATTTCTAATGAAATAGTGCGAAAAATTATAAACAACGGTTGTTTTTTCTTCCGATAAAAAACCTGACCCTTTTTATATTGTAAGTTTTTTTTTGGTTATGATAAGATATATACATGTCTAACATTTTTTTTTCACTTCCGTTATTCATGAATTCGACTAATATAGCTTAATATATCGGTTGAAGGCAAACAGACAAAAAACTGCGTCGCCAGTTCTTTCTGAATAGCAAAACCAATCATTTTGAAAACAACATTTGTGGATCTAACATTTAATTGTATAATCTTGATTAATTGTTTTTTCACAGTCAAAATTGGTTTATATATATATATATATATATATATATATATATATATATATATATATATATGGAGAGAGAGAGAGAACCAAAACGGGTGGGACCACAATAATATCTCATATATAATAAAAAAAAACACATTAATAAAGAAAACTATTAGTAAGGGTACGTTGATAATTTTCATAAGTGGTTAAACCACATATCGGGAAAAGGCCAAATATTACATCAGAACCATCTGTATCAAATATCAAAACATGGACCAGACATGTAGGAAAGTGCCAACTATAGGGACCAAAAATGTAATTCACTAGTACTATGATAGCAATGCTAAGTTGTAAGGCCATTCTTATATTGGATTGAATTGTTTAAAAATTAAAATACATTTAATTGTGAAAAATTCTTTTGTCATGAATTGTTTAAACTATTTAACATGTAAATCCCATGATAATTTCATCGAAACCAAATAAAAAACTCAAACGAAAATCATAACAAAAAATTCTTTTTGAAAAATTGATGATTTGTTTTTTAGTTTAATTAAACCAGATTTTATGGTAGGTCTGGTTTTTTGGTTTTTTATATTAAAAAGAAGAAAAACGAGCCTACCCATGCAAAATAATACT
Organism: Lactuca saligna; assembly: GCF_052625555.1. Classification (NCBI taxonomy): domain Eukaryota; kingdom Viridiplantae; phylum Streptophyta; class Magnoliopsida; order Asterales; family Asteraceae; genus Lactuca; species Lactuca saligna. The sequence goes on from NC_136424.1 coordinate 32,542,690, forward strand.
ATCATTTTACATATAAGCGTCTAAATAAACAATATATATTTTTAATTTCTATTGAAAATTAAAATTATAAACATAGCTTCATGTTATTTTGCAGACAAAATTACAAAAATGTTTGTGTTATGTTGAAAATTATCATTTTGTCTAAAAAATTTTGATCATTGGTCAAAAATTTTCATTTTGTTGTGAGTTTAATCTGTTTCATAATTGGAAGAGTGTGAAATGACCAATTTGCCCTATTTATTTGGTTTCCATTTTCATTTTATTTACTTTACTATTTATCTAATTAAAATAAAAAAAGAAACAAAATATAAACCTACCTTAATACCACTACCCCACCAACATCCCTCTTATACGAGCCTTAATAAATCTTTACTAGTTCGCCGAAAGCCGTCGTTATCTTCGGAAACCATCGATGTAAACCATCACTATGCAACTTTCAGATGTCATCGAGGACCACCACTAATCTGATGAAGCCGCCCTTCTCGGGCGAACATCTCCCTTCTTGTTGGAACACCACCCTTTTCATTACATACCTAAAAAAACCATATTGAAAACATTCTCTCTCTCTCTCTCTCTCTCTCTCTCTCTCTCTCTCTCTCTCTTCATAGTTGTCAATGAAGATGACAAAGCTATGTTTACCTATAATAACGTTCAGACCACCACCATTTATGAATCTTCAAACGATGTCGGAGAACCCTCATTCCATATCCAAAAACCCTAGTAGTGGTGATAATGTTTCACCAAAGAAAGAAGTTGGTGACGGTTGGGATAGGTTTCATCGTTGTTGGAGTCGTTGGAGATGCAGCCACTTTCTCTTTCTCTTGAAAAGGTCTCTATGTGGTTTAGTGTCCGGGATCGCGATGTAAAGATCTATTGTGGTCTTCGGCGAAACCTTAGTGAAGACAAAGATGATGACGCCGCTGGAAGATGACGACGTTCTTCTTTCTTACAAATTTGTTTTACGTCTTTAAATATCCACTCAAAAGAGTCCAAATGGTGGTGGTTTCCTGCCGGTGGTTTCCAAAAGGTGGTGGTGGTTCTTCATATTTTTTCGGTAGATGGTAGTTGTGCTAGTTTTTATTTGTGAAAAATCAAAAAAGTAGTAATATATATATATATATATATATATATATATATATATATATATATATATATATATATATATATATATATATATATATATATATATATATATATATATATATATATATATATATATATAGGGAAGAGTTATATGGAAAATGAATGATTAGGGCAACACATATTTGAACCAATGAAAAAATGACAACACATCACTTCCACAATACATTACTTGTGAAGAAAGAAATGGACACGTGTCATTTGATTATTGGTTCCGGTAGATGTTGCCCTAGTTATTTGTTATATATCTATATATATATATATATATATATATATATATATATATATATATATATATATATATATATACACACACACACACACATAAGTTTATAACCCGTGGAAACTACATTTATAAAATTAATTAAACTTTAATAATGAGAACTCAAAATTATTAATCATATATTTTAAATAAACTATTAATTAAGAGATATTTTAAGTTATATAAAATTATAATCGTTAATTTAAATAAATATGTGAAATTATATCATCTTATAATTTGTATTAATTTTATTTTAATTTTTATTCTAATATTATTAATTTAATAAAATTAAAATGAGAATTTTAAATTTGAAATTTAAAATTGAGAATTAATAGGTTGACAAGTGGTATACTTTAACTAGGAGATCTAATAGCGTGACACATAACAAAAGAAGCATAAAATATATATTAATTAAAAAGCCTAGTAGTATGACACATGTCAGAAGGAGATTAAAACTATTATTTTATTAGAATATATATATATATATATATATATATATATATATATATATATATATATATATATATATATATATATATATATAGAGAGAGAGAGAGAGAGAGAGAGATTTAATATCCTCATAATATTTTTTCCTATTTTTCTTCCTATATATTTAAAATGATTACAAATATACAAATTTAACATCCAAATCAAATTTAAATTACATTAAATAATACTTGTTACCATCTAAAATAGATAAGAATATATATATATATATATATATATATATATATATATATATATATATATATATATATATATATATATATATATATATATATGAGGAAGAGGGTTGAAATATTCTTTTTTATTTTTTTTCCTTTAATCAGAAAGTACTTATGTAAATAAGAAAACCGAAAATGAAAAAACTAAGGTCAAACTCGTTATTTTATAAAATTTCGACACAAATTGGACAAAATTCGCAATAAAATCAAAGTTTTGGATCAGTGTTGCTAGTCTATAATTTTTTGGACTAAAGCGACGATTTTTAGCTAAGCATAATGATCATTTTGACAATTTTGTTTACTTTGTATTGTTAATTAGTATATTAATTGTTTTAATAACAATTTATCATCGTGATTAAACTGCTTGAAAAAACATAAATTAAAAAAAAAGTGAAAAACCGAAGTCTTTTAAAAAAAAATTAAAAATTGAACTTTTTAATTGGATTAGGCATTAAAATAGCTAAAAATAATCTGGTCATATTTTTAAATAACAACTAACAACTTATCCAAAAAATAAAAACAATCACAATTTCCGAAAAACATTTTAATGAACAAGCGACTACATGTTTACCAAGTCTTGGTGCGAACATAATTTACTCTTTACGAGGTTATTTTTACTTCGAGTCAGTTAGCTATACAAATGACAAAAGTGATGGGTTTTGTGAAGTTAAAATACTCTTTTTTATAAAACAATTTTAAACAACAATGAAAACAATGTTTAAAATAAGATTTATTTTATGATCATTTAAACAAAACTACAAATGATCAAATTACATGATATTAGAAAGACTATGACAACTATAAGATGTTAAGAATATAACATTTAAAGACTTTGATCCAAATTGGTTTTAAAGAGTTGATGAAGATGACAAAAACTCAAGAAAAAGTTTCTCTATAATGTATCTACCAATATGTATATATCACCAAGAATGCTAGTTTTTATCTTGTATGATTATTTGGTAAACCTTTAAGCACGTACCACAATTAAGTACTAAAAGAGAAACACTTCTAAACACCAAATATTCACTAGCTGCAAAAGACAAGAAAAATGATGAGTGTTAGTGTATTAGTTTATGCAGCCCACTTGTATGTAGTCATTGTATATGCTCACTTTTTATTTATGTATATATACTCATTGTATCCATCATTTTGGTTAATGAGAATCTTTTTAATATTCTCTATTACTATTATGGTACCTGAGATCAACCTTCCTAATCCTTCTCTATAATTTTCTCTATTCCATTTTCTCTTCCAAGAGCTAGGCAGCGGCTACCCTAGCATCTAGAGCAACACCACATGCCACCCTCTTCTTCAATATTCTTCTTCTTCAATGATAGCTCCTATCTCATCACCTCCTAAGGTTTTTAGCATTACAAACATCAAATATTACATACCTTTGATGCGTGAACTTGAAAGGCTCAACTACAACTCATGGCATAATCATTTCTCCACTTTTTATGAAGCTTATGATGCCACTGAACATATCGACATCACATACAATGCACTCAATCCGACCCCTACCACCTCGAATGGAAGAAGTTTGATGTTGTCGTTCAAATGTGGATTTTCTACCCTCTCATAGCCACTTCTCGACGTGGTACTTGTGCCCTAAGAAAACACTCATCAAGTTTGGATTAGTCTTGTAAAAATACTCTATGACAACAACGAATCGAAAATCATGCAAGTTGACTAAGATCTTCGCAACATCACCATGGGCGACCTCTTGGTTGTCACATATTTCTCAAAAATTTAGAATCTTTCCTCTCTAATATGCAATATTGATGTTGAATCCAAAGTCACTACAAGGCATCCAATAACCAACAACTCTAGCCACCGCCAGCTATAATGAATTGGTGGCGTCTCCCCTACAATGAACGCTTCCTCCGCTGGGGTGGGTTGTAGTTCTTATAGTCTAGCAACATCAAGTTCAACAACAACTTCACTCCATTTATATGCCTATTTCTAGCAGCCCACTTCACGCATGAAATATGCAAAAAAATAGTCTCCTTGGTGCACCTCACAGCCGGCCCAATACCTATTCCTTAGCCTATATTGTAGTTGGCCTACATGATGCAAATGGAGAGCTAAGCAACAACTCATTGACATCTCCTTGGACTTGTTTTGGCACGGATTAACAACCCACTTTGCCACCACAAATGTTTAGATCTATATCGTTGCAAGATCTGGGGGAATGGGTAATGGATACGGGTACAACTGATCATGTTCACGCTAATGCAGGTATACTCGATTCTATTTGTAATAATCATAACTTCATCATATACTAGTTGTGTACGAGTCTAAAATACATGTAACTGTGATTGGACATGCCCAATTTCCTATCAAAAATCCATATCGCCTGTTATACTTAAATAATATTCTTGTCACTCAATCACTTATTAAAAATCTCATTTTCATTCGAAAATTTACTTGTCACAATAATTGTTTGATTGAATTTGATGAGTTTGGTTTTACAGTCAAGGATTACGGGACGCGACAACCTATAATATGATGTGATAGTGATAGTCCTCTATACTCGGTCATCCCACCATCTCCTCAAGCTCTCGCATCTGTAATCCCTTCTCTTTGGCACCAACGCCTAAGTCATCTCAAAAATAAAATTTTAGATTCTTTAATATCAAGCAATTCCCTTTTATGTAATAAACATTATCAAACACTATTTACGTGTCAAATTGGCAAACATACCAAAATTTTGTTTATGTCATCAGATTCTATTGTTTCTAATATTTTTTACAGTGTTCATTTTGTTGTTTGGACAGCTCCTATTTTCAAGTGTTGGTGGATTAAAATATTATGACATATTTCTTGATCATTTTTCTCATTACCTTTGGGGTCATCCTCTTAAAAGAAAATTAGTTGTATTCTCTAAATTTGTTGCATTCTCCACATTAATCAAGAATCAATTCAACATTACAAATAAAATCCCTTCAAAGTGACATCGAGGGAGAATATAACAACAAACAATTCTACGAATACTTTTACAAACATGGTATTCAATTCCGCTTATTGTGTCCCTACACCTCACAACAAAATGCCAAATCCGAATGAATGCTTCACACCATAAATAACACCATCCACACCCTTCTTTTTCAAGATCACATCCCACCCACATTCTGGGTTGAAGCCCTTCATGTGGCTACTCATCTTCCAAACATACTACCATCAATATCAATAAAAAACGAAACTTCCCACTTCTTCTTACTCAAACAAAACCTAACCTACACTCACATTTGGGTATTTGGATGCATATGCTTTCCTCACATGTAATATCCTCATAAACTCTCACCCCGTTCTTCCTCTTGCATCTTCCTCAACTACACTTCACATCATCATGGGTACCATTATCTTGATTTTTCATCCCCAAATATAATAATTTATTGTCATGTTACATTTGACGAGAACATTTTTCCTTCCGGTTAGTTACTCCTACCGAATCTCCTACATATACATTTTTCAATGATGAATTTGATCCACCACCATTCTCTCAGTTTCACCAACAAACTAAAACCACTATTCCTCAATCATCCCCTTCTCAAATCCCCTCTTTGGTCCTCACTCCTACTACATCAGCCTCACCCAACACCTCCCACCCCTCGACCTCCACCTTTGATCTCACATCACTCCTACTCTAACTATACCCACTCACTCCATGACTACTCGTGCCCACAATGGTGTACTGAAACCTATTGAACGCCTTAGCATCCGCACATCATCCATCTTCCCATTCCCCTGTCGTATAGCTATTGAGGACCCTAACTGGCATTAGGCTATGCACAATGAGTATAATGCTCTTATTGCGAATGGAACATGAACCATTGTCTCACGACCCCATCGGATCAGTATTGTTTTCTATATGTGGCTATTTCACCATAAATATCATGCAGATGAGTCCATCTCACACGACAAGGCACAACTTGTAGCTAACGGTCGCATCCAGTAACACGATATAGATTGTGATGAGACTTTCAGTTTGGTTGTCAAACCAGCCATATTCTTATTGTTCTTAGCATTGCGATGTCATGCAATTGGCCCATTCACCATTTGGACGTGAAGACTGCATTTCTTCACAACAATGTTTAAGAGACTGTATATGAAACGACTCAGATTTTCTAACATCTAATCTAAGGGAAATATCAGAGTTTTTATCTATAATACATAATTCTACTAAAGTTTAAAACACTTTACTTCCCAGGTTTAATCATGGGTTTACAATAAAAATCTAACTATTTACATTACTAACAAGGAAATACATAAATAGCTTTCTTCTATCTAAGTCTTGTCCTTGTGCTCATGTCTTCTCTTCTGGTACCACAACTGCTATTACCCAAACTTGCAGAACATAAAAATCTCTGCAATATCAGACACAATGTGTCTAGTGAGTTATTCTTCTATCTTTTCTTATCTTTATTTTCATTCTCTTTCCTATACTCTATCATCTATATCTTTCTCTAATATCATACATTGCTATTCTTTCTCATCTTATCTATCTATTCTCCTATAATCTCCTCTTTTCATCTCTTACTATTTCTTAGCCTCTTCTTAGGATCTTCTTATACTCTGAACATAATCTGTCTCTGCCTATACTTTTATCTCCTGTCTAATATACCTCTTATCTATATCCTACACTTTTCTATGTTCTTTCTCTTCTCTGCTATATCTCTTCTTTGTTCTTTCTCTACACTACTCTTTCCATTCTCTATTCCTATCTCTAATGCCCCATCCTTTGATTTTCATTTAGATCCAATGGTCCCACCTCATACGATACTCCAAGGGAACAACTTCCCACTACATTACTGGGCATGCTCATCTAGTCTTACTCCTCTCTCTTATGACCGCTTACAGATCCTTAATCTTTCTTCTTCTCTTGAATCCCTCACAAATCCATTTATCTCAATCTCTCACTGGTTTTTCTCTAAGTTCTTACAAAGAACTCTCTTATCTTGTTCCTATCATGGAACCTTTTCTCTATCTTATCTAACCATACACAATATAGATTTCTACAGGAATCATCTATCTACATCCCTAAAGGGATCATCATCTTTTTTTCCTATACGGGTATAATCTCATTCCCAAAGGAATCATACTCTTGTCCTGTTAGGAACCACACTCTTATTCCCGAAGGAATCTCTATCTCTTGTCCCCGAAGGAACCACCTTTCTATACATCATTATCTTCTTTGTGTGACTCATCACATAACACTCATCACATGGATAATCTATCTCTTTATTTCATCGAGAGAACATACTATCTTTCTCTTCTAGTACTTGAATCATTAAGTACTTAATCTTTATTTACATCTAATAACATATAAGTGTTCAACACAATACCATTCATGTCTGGACATATATTCTTACTCTTATGAGTATACTACATATAATCATATTCTATCATTTTCTACTATCTCTTGGTAATTAACAAATACCCTTCTCATCTCTAACCATGTAGAGGATGACATTTCATATAATCCTATTCTTTCTTTATCTACTCTCATAGGAATTACTCATAATACCCATATCCCTTCTTTATACATATTTACATACTTTGGTTATACATACATGCTTAGATACATGGTCTTACATATACAACCACACACACTTAGTCTTACATAAGGTTATAATCTATACAACCATATCTTTCCTTCCATTTTGTCATACTCAGATACATGACCTCTAAAAAACATAAACATATATATATACACACACACACACACACACACACATACACACACATAAAATGTATAAAATAACTTAGAGAGAGAGAGATAGATAGATAGATAGATAGATAGATAGAGAGTAATAACTCACCTTATCAGTTGGTGAAGACTAACTGTCCCACTTCGGCTCCTTTATTCAAATCTTATTTTCTCTTAGGCCTATTGATACATACACACAAGTATCTTAATACTTGTATTATCCTATTAAGAGCTTATTGACTCTTTAAGTCAAATTAACCACTTAATGAACCATAATTCTATATTTTTCTTCTTTATCTCTAAATCCAATCCAAGTAATGAATTAAGAACCCTATAATATCTAATTCATTATAATCTAACATATAATCCATCAACTGCACATAATCACTAGTTTGGGTTTCAAATCCTAACTCTCATTGGATTGATCCCACTAATGGGGATTACATACAAAGCTTGTTTGAGGCATCTGAACACCTTTATTAACATTATTAACAAGAATTCTTACTATAATCTAACATAACTAGCTCAATTCAACAAAAACACCATTAAAGCCCTACTAGCTTAAACCTAGAGAAAATGATTACCTAATGAGCATTCCACTTTCAATACAATCCATAAACACGCTGACCGCCTCTTGCCCCTTTTCCTTCTCCAAATTGTCGGAGCTTTGCTTGGGAGGGTTTAGGGGCGTTAAATAACGAGAATAAAGGCTTAATAGCCTTTCACTCTGATGCACAACCACGCCATAGAAATTTATTTACCGTGTGACAATGACCTATTGACATCGTTCAATCGCAGCCATTTGCTTGCCATGCCATTGAGATTTGCTTGCCACACCATGGTTCTCTTCCTCCACTAGCATCATTCTTTGACCACCACATCGTGCATCCATATACATGGTTGCGAGGCAAAGTACATTGCCTTTATTGAATATGGTGAAGTCCTGCTACGTTGTGGTGATCTATCCACCGCGTCACGGTAGCTACTTGACAGCAACTCTTTGGCTGATTCCATTCCAACTTTGGGACAATTTTTCCCAGCTTCTAACGCGCATAACTACTTGGTTTATTACCCGTTTTCTACGGTATTTATATCCACACGACTGTGGGAACATACTCTAAACTTCTGCTAAGTTGAATCTCAATAAATTAGTACAAGTCCTAATGTATTAAGTCATAAAGTTGGATTAAAAACATAAAATTCCGATTTTTACCCTTTTGACCTAACTACATCTTCACATGCTTTATTTCTTTTGAATTTACTCATCTAATCTCTTCTAAGTAACTTAAACATATCTTGCCCATTCCCATGATGTAACATCCCAAAAATAAGACCCAAAAATTTCATTTTTGCTTTAATTAAAAAGGTAATTCAAAACATTATCATACAACCAAAATAGACCCAAGTATGTCACTACATCATATCATATCAGAGTAAATCACAAAATAAGAAATAAGGTGGTGTGTGCTCTAAAATCATCCTAGGATATTCCCTTCCAAACCAGAAGTACTTGAAACATAAACTAAAAACCATAAGCACAAACCTTAGTGAGTTCCCCAAAATACCCCATACCATACATAATAAACATATACTGCCCCCCCGCCCAACATCGAGCCCGCTCAGTTTACAGATCTGTCAATCACCAAGCACCGCCTGACATCGAACCCCGCCTAATATACATATAAACATATAAACACATAATCATACTAACAAATGCGATAATCATAGATATAACAACATACAATACAGCCATCGGGCCTCGCCCGTTATCGAGCCCCGCTCGAGATACATACCAATGCATTCACATGCAAGAGTCACGTAGACATCTAGCATCCTAACATAATAAATTGTGGGCCGGCATTGGCGCCTTCCCGCTAAACATAGTGAGACAACTCAAATTAGACTATTGAATCTCACAGATAAATCTCTGACTGCTGGCCTGCTAAAATCCCCGCACTATCAACATAAAATAACATCCAATTAATAATTGGATCTCAACTCACCCTAAGAGTCCAACCTAGGGTAAAAGAGCTTTTTATCCTTTACCTAACTTGGTCCAAGGCTAAGGCCCGAACCAACTATCCAAAAGGCCCATATTCCAAATTGATCACCCAAGGCCCAAATATGGCCTAATTTTCCAAATTAGGCCCAAATCCATTCATGCTCCTTCAACCAAAAGTTTCCAAAAAAATAACATCAGTCCAAAAAAAATATTTGATGGCCCAACAAATCCATAGACTCCTAAGGTCCAACATGGGCCCAATACAAAAAAGCCCAAAACTCTAAATCCCACAGGTGAGTATGCGGGGTGTACTTAGCTTGTACCCTTAAAGTACATGTTCTGGGGCTATTACGCGCATCGTAATAGATTGTATGCCCATCGTACTCCCTAGTTGGACAACTTTCACAATTAAACTCTTATTCGGTTAATACTTCAACCCAACTCTCAGATCTGACTTCCTTAAGGTGGCTTATCATGTAAAGTTGGCAACTTTACGTGCATGCATGGCTTAATGGGTTTCTACAGCTCAAAAGAACTTAATAATGGGGCTTAACACATGCATGAGTCCATAAACACCTCAAAGCGTGATTTTTTATGGACAAGGGGACCCAAAGAACCCTACATCTACCATCAATGACTTCTGTAGTGAATCAAGAAGCTCATCCATCACTCCAAAAACTCAAAAAGCACAAAATAACTAGATCTAACTATTAGGTTTTATGTACTATAACATCCCTATGGTGCACATACAACCCTAACTCTTTGGAACTAAGTTTTCTCTAATTATACATGCAATAATCATTTTCCAAAACATGAATCCTATACTAGCATGCAAGGTTATATTTGAGTCATAAAAACCTAGTTAGAATATTACACAATGTAGTAGCTTGTAGAACTTGACCTTAAAAGAGCTTAACACCCCAAGTGTGACGCCTCAAATGGAATCACAAAACACCAAGAGCAATTGGATGAATATGAGAGAGGTTTAGGAGACAAAAATCGGCTAGCCTCTTCTTGAAATACACTACTGTTGATTTTAGAAAGCTAGGGGGTCTATTTATAGTTTGGAATCCTTAGGGTTTCAACTTGGAAACCCTAGTTCACTTGGGCTTTTGGACTAATAACTCATTAGCCTTTTGGACTAACTATTTATGGACTTTCAAAAATATTTAGTCCAATAATAATCAACATGGATTATTAGCCCAAACTATAAGTATCATTGATTTACCTAATCAGTCCCTGTAAATTTAATTAGTGTCTTTTGATTAGTAAATTAATTCCAAATTAATTTTTGATCAATACCAGTTAAATAATACGATTCTTCAATTAATATATTATACTTGTAATATATTAATATATCATAATTAACCTCTTACTCAAATATCATTCCTAACAAATTGCTTTGATGAATGCAACCCAAATGGACCTTGCTACTATAGGGTCAAGTACATACTAATTATAACTATGGGCTTAGACACCTTTTCCAACAGTCTCCCACTTGGATAAGTCTAACAACTATAATTGTCAATGTAACTTAAAATCCGATTAGCAATCGTAGCTCTCAAAAAGCCGCTGTTGAACTCTGACGCCTCCATTAGATAAGGGATCATATATTCCTCCATTCTACAGGATATCGTATGAATCGAGACATGGATTATAATCATTCTCTCTATTCATGTGTTGTTTCCCAATTTTTTATTTATAGCAACTGACTAATTGAACAAATCAAATCTGTCTAGCCTTGGCCAAGCGCTTAGGTATGTCATCATTAAATCATCGAGGGGCCCACATATATCGCTTTTATCCCACAACGGGTAAAATGAAAGGATAAACTTCGACTCATATGATTGATGTACTTACTCATTAAATCACACACAACAATACATTTTGTAACACCGAGTTGCTGGTGCGTTTACACATCATCAATATGAAATCAACTTGTAAAATCCAACTCACATGTCTTTGTTTCAAGAATATAAGATATTATCATCTCACGATCACTCGTGAAAAAATCCATGAAGTGATTTAAATGAGCGTGAGTTTAATCCAATACTCAAATCTTATTACAGGAGTACTCATGAACACTGTAGCAAACTTGCACCATGCCTAAACACCTTTAGATAATCTACAATCAGATTCATGACAGTCTTACCTCATTACTTACTTCCAATGTAAGAATGACTATGGATGTTTGAATAACCTAGTTATTTGGGAAGTCAAAATATGCAAAGTGAAACACAAGAATAATTGAATCCAATACGGTTTCAAAACTTTTGAATATAAATAAAACGCCTTTTATTTAATCACCATATTGATTACACATTATTCATTGTATAATGTTTCGATTGATCAACTTAATACTTGAATTAAGACGATAGTTATCCTATGCTTTAAGCATGCACATTATGTTTATCTATGATACTTACTTTGTGGAATAGATTAATTGTAACCATTTCCAATGATACTCATTTCGCAATTCCAAATCCTTATAGAAAGTGTAAGAATACGAAATTCTTGCCACTAGTAGAACATATCAGATTCTAAACTATCATGCAATGATCCATTTGTAATGTCAATGCACCAAAGTCATAGAGACTTGGACAATGCTATTAGAAAGTGCTCTAATAGAGAACAATTCTATGATACGAAGTCTCAAATTCAAAGTACACTCCTTTGAATATCCTTCTTTCCTAAAAGTTTCTAACATAGAATCTTAATATCCAACTCCCATTATGGAAACAATTCCATATTTTCCATATAACAATGCATTCTTAATAGAATGCTATCTATTCAAAATAATGTCAATATGATCCATTTATTACTATACTTCCAACTGTCCTTAAGTAACCAATCCTTGGTGAACCTTAGATTGTCCTTGACAATTGTTTAACCACTTTAGTCATATCTCGTTCTAGTCCTTATTCCATCTTAATGCCATAAGCAATTGAAAATTACAAAAGATTAATATTTTAGCATATGTAATCGATCCTATATCCGAAGCAGATGGGACACGACTCATAATGTCTCACAAAAAGACATGACAATTAACTAGTCTTTTGCTATAAGATTTCCACATATAGAATTTCCTTATGTTTAATTATTTCAACATAACATTCACATATGTCCATGACTAAATAAAAAATTCAATCTAATCTTTTATATTTGAAAAGAAGTATGAGTATCCTCTCCCTTAATTATAGCAAAAAAACTTTTCAAACCATGCAACTTTGTGAATTGATTTTTTTTTCTATAATTAACATTGATAACTCGCAACACCTAATGTAATAATTGTGCTCCCACTAGCATAATAATTACATTCTTACTAGCATAACACTTATACTCCCACTAGCTTTGACATGTACTCAGAAAACAATTTCTGATACAAGATGATTCGATAAGACTAAGCTTCTCAAGCTCATACACCTTTCCTTAGATGGCTCACATATTTGTCTAAATAATTTTAGAACTTACAACAATAAGTCTCAAATGTTTAGACATTTCTCCATTTCTCACAATTTGAACTATGAAAAGGGATGCCGCAATCATAATCGAATTTGAGAATGCAAATATCAGAATTGCTAAATTTTTAAATCTACTTAATGAAAGTGTTTCTTCACAATCATTTTGATGAATTGGAGAGAAACCTTTGTGACTTAGATTATTGGTGTATGTGTTCCTATCCATGTGAATTTGTCATAACCATAATCACAAGACAAGGTAAGTGACAAGTTTAATGGACTGAACTTGTTCAATCTTAATTTCTTGCTACCTAGCAGCACAAGGGCCTACCATTTCTTCCAGGTTGTTATGCAAACAATCGAGAACTCATAGAACTCACATACGTAGTCAACTTAACTGGAATGGGCACAAAAACAAGAATATGTCAACACGATAGGTTACAAACCTTAAGTTGTGTGCTAGTGATTAATAACATGTTTATTCTTGATTAGTTCTTGAAACTTTTCAAGATCTTTAAGACTCCCACTGACCTTGTGACATATAAGATTCTCTTTGTCAAGAAACATTACAAATTTTCAAGAGTTAGTTCAGATTCTTTATCAAGGAAAACATTTCACACAATTGGTCTTAGTTGGTCTTTATCTTAGCCAAGACATCACAACTTACCAATTTCAAATGTACAAGAGTAAGAAACATTTTACTCTACATTTGATGATTTTATAAACCTACTTAAGATATGTCACTCAAGTTACAATCTTGGAGAATGACTCTAAGACTTGATTTTGGAACGAAGTATGATTCATCTTCTTTATTTAACAATTTCAACAATTCATGATTCTTCTTCTTAGCTATACAAATGCACTAAGATGTCCTTATAGGATCAATTGTGATATGGTTTCATAATCACTCAGATGATCATAAAACATGATAGTCAAGTACTCTCCCTTCATTTCAGATTGGAGAAACTTTTATCTTTCGGCTGAATTTGATTCTTCTTATTCGTTCTGCTATACATTGAAACTTTTCCAATGATTCAGAATTACACTTAATCTTGTAAGTATAACCATGTTTACTAAACTTTTAGTAATTAATAATGAACAGTCTTATCGTTCTTTGTGGTGGACCTAACTAGTACAAAACTATGTGTACTAGATCCCCTAATCCTTCACTTGACTCACATATACATGTGAACAAGGAATTAGTCTTACTTTCCCAAAGATGAAGGTTCTCATTCATCATCCAATATAAGTTGCATGATTCCAAGTTTCTATCCAATTGAAACATGGGTGATGAGAATCTTTCCTTATTTGGTTAATTTTGACACTACCACAAACGAAAGAATCAGATCCATTTTCCAGTATTGCTAATATATATATATATATATATATATATATATATATATATATATATATATATTTTTCACAAATTTCATTGCAAGGAGATAAAATCAAACAAAATCAAAATTTTATTTGTTTATAAAATGCGGAATAACTTGTCCTTACAAGGAAATTACAAATGAAAACTATGTTCCTAAATATTTCTAAACAATCTATCATAACTCTTAAGCAACAACTTAAAAATCTGATAACCGAACCATGCGATCGAAATCCATCTCTTTGCAATCAGAATCATCTCACTTTTCTTTTAAGCTTCCTTTATTTTCTTCGATCCTAAAAAAGATCAAAATATAATATTATCCCATCATGTATTAAGAATCTACAAATAGGAACTTAATTGAGTTAGATAGTGTACTTACCTGAAGTAGAGTCAAACATTTTGACGTTACCATCCTTGTGGTCTTTCAGGTAAATAGGGTAGCTTCACAACCAATGCCCATTATCCTGGCAATAAAAGTAAACAGAGTCTCTTGGAATGATACACAGAACAATCTCAGGCTTAGCCTTTCTCTTTACCATTTGGTCAAATGATTTGACCATGGCCGATCCCTTTACATTGGGAAGAAAAGACTTTTCTATACTTCTAATGTTTCCATTGTTAGTGTCCATGGAAGTTTGGGAAATACATCTTCCAAAAAAATTTGCATTACTAGTGCATCAAATCATTTCTGATCCAACATCATTTAGCAAATAGGTAAGATCGATAAGGGTCACGTCGTGGTCTGTCATATAGTAGTATATAATGAACTTACTAGATGACTCAGGAAGTGATTGAAGAACCAAGTCAATAGCCAACTTCCTCGAGACAATGACTCCTAACATTCCTAGCCTGTGAATGTGTGACTTCATCTCCAAGACATGTGCACACACATACCTTCCATTATGGTGTTTGCTAGCCAATAGTGCTTGAGTGACCTAGAAATTTTCAAGTCTATGAACATGTGGTTCAGTGAGAATAATTGGAGGAGGTGGAGGAAGTGAATTATGATTTCCAGATCCTTGATCAAAACATGAAACATCATCTTCATGCGGAAAGCTTTTTCCATAAGATTCGGGAAGACCATAGTTGTCAGAACTAGTCATCTAAGGGAGAAATTCAAGTTAGTTGATTTAAGTCCTTAATATAACACGAAAAAAGAAATATTAAGGCTAGGACCCAACACAATATTCTATAATTCGGAAGAAGGATGCCGTAATCCAATTGTAAAATATTTGAAGGTAGTTAAATGACGATTTACCAATTTCCATCATGAAAAACGAAAATGAACATTAGGTTTTAAATGAATTGAAATTCCAAGATATTATGTGATTCATTGAAATTTTCAATGGCATGATTAATCTCGGTTATGCCCTTCAAGTTTGTGACTGGGATACTGTTGATCACAAACAATGTGTGAATAACCATGCAAATTAGCTTGGTACTCTCGATGATATGTGTCACCTAATCAATGTGCCGGTTAACCACACACGCTCCATTGATCAATGATAATTCAAGATAAACACATTTCCATCCTTCATTAGTCCACATTAGTGTGTCGGTTAACCACACATGCTCCACTAACTGACCAATAAGGTGCAATGTGCAATTTCATGGGTTAGCATCAATTCACATTTGTCCTAAGTAACTAAGATTTGGAAATTTATAAAACATTTAGTTACTTTGTATTTCATTATAACTTTAATGAGAATGTCGTATCCTACCTGTTCGACTAATGACCATACACAAGTCAAGAGTATGGTGGGTAAGAATGTATACCCATTCAATCGCCATTTATAGTTAGTTTCCATAAACACCCCTTATAGACCAGCTTCGTGAATGACACCTAATAACGGTAAGAATGACTTTTTAACTTATACATATATAATATATTAACCTTTTAAATTTTATATAGTATAAGGGTGTATTTTAAACATTTAAAATACTTGGTGGTTTAATCAATTAATTAAACTAGACTTTTAATTTAATTAAACTCAAACCATAATTATGAATTTATTAATGCTCTTTTACTTATTCTTTTAATTAATTATCAACAAAGTCATAATTAAAACTTTTAATTCTAAACTTAAGTTATGAAGTCAAAAGGTTTAGTATTTAATAATTAACAATTAAAACCTTTTTTTAATCAAATTTTAAATTTTAAAACTTGAGGTCAAGTTTTGTAACTCTTCCAAAAAACCTTTGAGTTTTATAACTTTTTTTTATGTCACATAAATGAAACTTTCCAAGTTTCATAACTTGAGGACAAATTATGAAACTCTTCAAGACCTTTGGACTCCAAAACTTGATGACAAGACTTGTAACCATCAAGACTCTTGAATTCCATAACTTAAAGAGTTAATTTTGTTTTATGAATGTGTCTTTTCGTATCCATAACTTATGGAGGTTTCAAAAACTCTTTAGATCAAACTTTTAAACTAATAAAATAATCTTATCATTTTATCTTTTACTAAATTGACCTAATTCAACTCTTGTAGCAAAATGATTCAAATTTTACAAATAATTAGTTTTTCATAAAATCAAGTAATTATTTTAAAATTTGACAATCATCATGTTATTGGATGGGGATAATCATTCCCATATTAGTAAAATCAAAATTTATGAACCAAAATAGTTTGTGATAATGATCCTAATCCAAAACATGCTAAAAACTCGAAAAATTTGCCAACAGGCTACCAACTTGTCGATTTTGATAATGGACTCATCGAGTTCATGAACTTATGAGCCAACTCAACGAGTTCGTTCATGGACTCCTCGAGTCCAGCAGTCAGACAACATTTTTCTTATTTTTTCAACTTTGAAAGTAACACAATTGCATCAATATAATAGAAAACACCAATGGCTCTGATACCACTGTTGGGTTTTATATACTCGAACATCCCTATGGTGCTCATGCAAGCGTAATGCTTTGGATCTAAGTTTTATGTAATTATACATGCAATAATCATTTTCCAAAGCATGAATCCTAAACTAGTATGAAAGGTGATATTTGAATCATAAAAAAATAGTCAGAATATTACCTTGTGTAGCAGGTTGTAGAACATGGCCTTAAAAGAGCTTAGCACCCCAAGTGTGATGCCTCAAATGGAATCACAAAACGCCAAGATCAATTGCATGAATATGAGAGAGGTTTAGGAGACACAAATTGACTAGCCTCTTCTTGAAATACACTAGTGTTGATTTTAGCAAGCTAGGGGATCTATTTATATTTTGGAATCCTTAGGGTTTAAACCTGTAAACCCTAGTTCACTTGGGCTTTTGGACTAATAACTCATTAGACTTTTGGACTAAATATTCATGGACTCTCACAAATATTTAGTCCAATAATAATCAACATGGATTATTAGCCCAAACTATAAATATCATTGATTTACCTAATCAGTCCCTGTAAATTTAATTAGTCTCTTTTGATGATATTATACTCACAGCTTCTTCTACAACTATGCTTCATCAGTTTTTTTTTCTCAGATCAGCTGTGAGTTTCCCATAACATATCTTAGAGCTCTGAACTATTTTCTAGGTATATCAAAAGTTCGATCTCCTACTTGCCTATTTCTTTCTAAAAAAAAAGTATGCCACTAACATTCTAGAGCATGATTATATATCAATTGCAACCCCATTCTCACTCCCACTAAACCAGTTAACAAAATGGATTCTATTGGACCTCTTGTTCAGGATCCGACTCTTTATCACAGTTTGGCCGGGGATCTACAACACTTGAGATTTACTAGACCATATATTGTGTTTGTTATTTAGCAGATATGCCTTTACATATGTGATCCCAGAGAGCCACACCTCCATGCTATGAAGCGTATTCTTAGCTACATTATAGGTACACTAGCCTATAAGCTTCAGATTAATGTATCCACTACTACATCCCTCACAACTTGTTCTAATGTAGACTAGGGGGATATCCTGCCACCTGATGTTTCCAATTATGTATATTGTGTTTTGCTTGGTGAAAACCTCATTTCATGGTTTCAAAATGCTAGGGACTCATATCTCGATCCATCACAGAGGTAGAGTATCGTGGTGTTGCCAATGTTGTTGCCGAAACCTCATGGCTCCTCCATCTCCTTCTAGAGCTCAGATATCCCACCAATAAAGCAACTTTAGTCTACTACGATAATGTTAGTGCAATCTACATGTCTTGTAATCCAATTTAACAACAGACTCAACATATAGAGATTGATATTCATTTTAATC
Organism: Lactuca saligna; assembly: GCF_052625555.1. Lineage (NCBI taxonomy): Eukaryota > Viridiplantae > Streptophyta > Magnoliopsida > Asterales > Asteraceae > Lactuca > Lactuca saligna. The sequence continues at coordinate 32,561,589 of NC_136424.1, forward strand.
ACAAGGTTGCTCTCGAACACATAAGAGTTATACATGTTCCCTATCTAGCATAGTATGCACATATATATTTACCAAGGGACCATTGCCTACTCTATTTCTTGATTTTCGTTCTAGTTTAAACGTTCGCTCCATACCTCCCTATAAAAATAGTCGGGGGGGGGGGGGGTGTTAGTGTGGTAGTTTATGTAGCCTATTTTATATGTAGTCCATGTATATGCCCCCTTTGTATTTGTGTATATATAGTCACTGTATCCACTAGTTTTGGTTAATGATAATCGTTTCAATTTTCTCTATTCCTATTAAGGATATGGGAGGAATAACCCACAATTCTTTCATGATAAGAGAGAATTATGTAAGAGGGAGGTTGGCAAGCAACCTCTCATACGTATCTGTCACAACCCAAAACCGAAACAACGAAAACATTCGGGGGCGGAGGATGTCATGTATAGTATCACAACAATTGTATAATAAGAATCAAAGCAAACATAACCATTACATTGATAAAGTAGAGTATTTACTTTTGTTCAATACATTGTTTGTATGACATCAAAATGTATGACAAAAATAATAAAGACGTCACTCTGGAAGCTCCGTCTTCTCAAAATCCTGTGGGTGTACCTGTCATATCGGTTCCTTGAGAATACAAGTGATTTTGAAAGTGTATCAACATTTAAGTTGGTGAGTTCATAAGTATGTTTAGCGCTGGAAAGCTTGTCTTTGTACTTTGAAAATACTAGTGTGTTTCTCAAGAAAATCCAATATTTTCTATAGTGAAAGTAGTGTATTCATGTATGTTCTTGTACTTGTATAGTGTATTAGTGTACTCTCTGCTAGAAAACAATGTATTTTATCTGTATTTATATGAAAAACCCTTGTATGTATTCCTAGATACCACCAATTGTAGTGAAAGTAGTGTAGTGTAATAGTGTCTTGTATAAAACCTTAGTATGAAAACCTGATTTTTACCAACTATAGAGTTGAGTAGTGTACAATAGTAGAGTTTGCATGATTTTTACCAAATGTAGAGTTGAGTAGTGTAAAGTAGCGTGCCATAGTTTTATTAATGACAATAAAACCATTGAAGTAGTGTTAATCCTGTAAATAAATGTTTTAGTTATACTATTGTGAGTTTCATATAACCATGCTAATATGACCTAGTGGCCTCTACGACGTTCTTCAGGCGACGATAATATGACATTTTCACCCCCATGTATGCCTGCCTAACTGTAGCTAGCAATTTGGGTGTGGGATTGTCAGTCCCATATAGATCTATACAAAAATTTCATGCTCTCCATCCGGGAGACTCTGGTTATAATTTATAGGACTTAGTTCCGAACACTATAGGATACTAGTGAAATAGTGCCTCACAACCGTGTATCAACTAGTTTACGTATATTGTTGTGGTGTCGTAGTGTTATCTTGTATTATAAAATAGTGTGTATTTTCTCGTATTAAAGTATCTTGTAGTGTGAAATAATTATACTTAAATAATTATTTTATTAGAGTGTATATGTATCAATGTATTAGAGTAGTGAATCCAAAACTATACCTATTATAGTTTGATAGTGCGTTCTTGTTTCGTGTATCGTACTTAGTAAAATAGTGTAACAATTCCAACTATATCGACTATAGTTGAAATGTAAGTTTCGTAGTGAAATAAAAACATCTGCAATTTAATTGTATAAGTAATTACCCTGATGCTCGACATAATACAAATGGGTTAAAATATATAAAATATTTTTAGGAAGTGTAGCGAAAGCTCGTTTTGAAATAATTACAAAGGTTTTTAAAATATTTAAAAGTATTTTTATAACACAATAGACCTTGTGTTTTACTTGTATCCCCCCCTAAAATAGTAAAAACATTCAAAATGTAGGGGTGTGAAGTCACCTTGAATGTGCGTTGGCGAAGGAAATTAACGAGTTGTAGAAATGATCCCTGGGTAAGCGTACGCGCTAATAACATTACCCAAAAAATAATTGTAATCATCGTCGTATTTAAATTAATAATTAATTAATTTAAATAGTGAATTGAATAATTAATTAAGTAAATAATGCTTACAAATTAATTTGGAATATTTGAAATAAAAGGGAAGGGTGTTTTCGGTGGAGTTGGAGTTTTTGGTGGGGAAATTGGATGAATTCGGTGGGAAAATAGGGATAGTGTGTGTTCTTGGTGTTCTTGGTAGATTCCTTGAAGATTCCTTCGAATGTTCTTGAAAGTCTTATGAATATATGAAGATACTGGGCAAATCCCTTGAATATTGAGAGTGTTTTCGTATGAAAGTTGAGACCAAATTGGGAGTGTGCTCGATGGAAAATGTGAGAAATGAATTGGAAATCGGCCTAACACACACACACACCTACACACACAAACACACACACACACACATATATATATATATATATATATATGTGTGTGTGTGTGTATATATATATATATATATATATATATATATATATATATATATATATAGGGGTGTTCGGTCCTTAATGGGCCTTAACTTTGAGAATTCAGTCCTATAAGACCGAATTCCCCTTGGATTCGGTTCATACGTGGGGCGCCAAGTGAGAAATCGGTTTCTAGTCCATGTGGAATGGAGAATTCGGTCAAATCCTTACACATGGGATGCAAGTGAGAAATCGGTTTCTAGTCCATGTGGAATGGAGAATTCGGTCAAATCCTTACACATGGGATGTGAATTCAGTTTCTTGGGTCAAAGAGAAAACAAAATTCGTTCAAGCCTCCTTTCTTGTGGGGAATTTGGTTTTTTGCCTGAATTCCAAACAAGGATTTCCTTTAGATGTTAAGTTTAACCCCCTTAACTTGCATTAGTGTAAATTTGATTTGTTTTAAGTTTTTACATGTTTTCAAGGGTATAGCTTTCATTTAAAATTTCTTGGAATAAAACCACTCATATGTTAAGATGTATATTGTGATTCAAGCTAAGTAGTAGACTTAGGTATGCTTAAGTGCAACTCTTTGTTTGATCTAGTGTAAGATGTGATTGAACTAGTGTGAATTTCATTGACTTTAATTGATCCAAAAGATGGGTTGTTACACTATCAAAACCTATGGTTTTAGAGAGGGAAACAAGAGAGATAAATTTTTAGTTTCTATAACTAGATAAGTTAAGGTACCGAGTTAAGTCATGTGAAAACCAAAGTGTCCAAAAATTTGTACATGAATTATGGAATTATACTATATGATATAATAACTAGTTTATGTTATCTTCACTTATTATTTTCATAAAACAATAATTATTATCTAACTAAATGTAAGAAATTGATTTTTTATTACTAATCAAATTACTAATATATATTCAATAAGTGACAACTTGCTAAAGGTGTGACCATGTACGATCATATGTTATTGGCAAACATCATTGTAAAATGATTATTGAGCATATAGATCCAACAATCTCCTACTTGCACACTATTCATTTTAGATCGACATAGACATTGGTTGACGTCTAGCAACAAACCAATGCCCACAACAACACATTGAAGAGGTGTCATCTAGCAACTACTAATTTCCATGTACTCCAAAGCTAAAATTGTTTATAAGGTATGGTATCGATTATTCCTTTGTCATAAGCATCATTTCGACATGATACATGGATCACAATCAATTTCATATGGTGTTTAACTTTTAGTAAGGCCTTAAATGTCTAACTCTCATCGAATAAGAGGAACAAATTCCTTTTTTACTACATATGCCTCTTTCATAATTCGTATTGTACCTAACGATAGTCTTTTTAGCTGGGTGGTTATGAACAACATTAAACCATGTGAAAGTAAAGTATTTCACTATACTTTAGTCCCTAATTGATGGGTTATGAGCATAACAAACAATCTTATGTGTGCATGTAACCCATTGTTGCAGAAATCAAGATTAATCAGCGATTAATCGTGGATTAATCGCTTGACGTTCTTCAACAGTCGAGGATTAGGGCATTAATCGGAAATTTTGGATTAATCGGGTTTGGCGGGATTAATCGGCTTTGGCAGGATTAATCAGTCAACAAAAGTCAAAAAAGTCGAAAAAAGTAAAAAAAAAAAGTCAAAAAAGGTCAAAACATTTAAAAAAAATTCAAAAAATCAACCTTCTTTTTTTACTCTAAAATTTTCAAATTTTCAAAATTTCAAATATTATACCAAAATGTTCATATTTTTGTATTTCCAAGTTACAATTTTTTCTTATTTTCTAATTTTGAAGTACTTATTTTTGTTAAGATATATTAATATTTAATTAATTTTAATATTTTATTAATAATCTATGGTCCTCGATTAATCCCCGTCAAGACCGATTAATCCCTTAACACCAATCGACCGTCGAGCTACCGTCAAACGATTTTTACAACCTTGATGCAACCCTAATAAGATCTATGTCTTATGTAATTGAACATACAATATGAACAACATCATGTAAACCTTAGATCTATGATAAATAATCGAAATTCACATAATAAAGAGTTATGATACATACCTTGGATTGTTATGTAGTAATACCAATTGAATAATCTTGAAGATCTTAAAGCTTGAGAGCAAGTGTCACAAGTGTAACACCTCTAATGAATCATAAACAAGCTTAGCAAGAGGATGTATTATGAAGGGGTAGGAGAAAGCTTCAATTTTCGGGTATAAGACTCTAGGGTTTCTAGTATCCAAAAATAAACAAGGGTATTAGTCTTTATATAGTGGGGTGACTTAATGCCAAAGCTAGGGTTAGAAGTAGGAAACCCTAATTGCTTTGCTTAAGGACCAAGCAAACCCTAAATCTTCCATCCATAAGCCCTTGGACAAAAATTCTACGGCTTTCCTAGAAGATTTCATCCAAGCATCTTTATGAGGGTTCTAGAGCTTCTTTCCTCAACTATCAATAAATTACCAAACAACCCTTACACTTTTACTTAATTCAAGTAATCCCAAAATTAATTCCAATTAATTTTTGATTGACTATTAATTAAATAATATGATTTCTAATTAATATATTATTTCCATAATACATTAATAAATCATTCATTTCAATTTATTAATCAAATTATAAGTCTGCTATCGGACTCTACCTAGTCAGATATAAGTCCTAAGATAATTGATCAAATATAACTCCATTCTACAAGATGTCATATGGACATGAGACAAGGATTATAATCAATCTCTCTATCCAAGATTTGTTTCCCCATTTATGATTCATGACAACTAAAATTAGATTACTAATTGAACACATCAATTTCGTCCAGGATTGGTCAAGCGCTTTAGGTGTCATCATCACATTATCGAGGGGCCCACATATATCACTTTTCTCGTTAGGGCAAAAGGAAATGATAAACTTCGAATTATATGCTTGTACTATTTACTTATCAAATCACACACAACAATACATTTTATAACATCAAGTTACTGATGCATTTACATATTGTCAACGCACAACCAACTTGTAAACAATAACTCATATATCTCCATTTCAAGAATATAAGATATTATCGTCTCAATATTGATAAAACCCATGAAGTAATTCTCTGAGCGTGGGTTAATCCAATACTCAAAATCTCCATTTCCAAGTACTCATAAACATTGCAACAAAGCCATCGCTATGTATAATCTTCAATTCATGACAGTCTTAATTCTCTACTTACTTTCAGAACTATGAGCGAATGTGGATGTTTGAATAATCTAATTATCCGGGAAGTAAAAACATGCAATGTGAAACACAATAATAACCTAATTAACCACAGTCTCAAACTATTAAATATAAATAAAACTCTTATTACTTAATCACCATACTAATTAGACTTTATTCATTGTATAATATTTCAAGTAATCAACTAAACACTTTAATTAAACATCAGTCATGCCCTGTTATAAACATGCATACCATGTCTCTCTATGGTCCTTCCTTTATGAACACATCGATTGGACATTATTCTAGTGATACTGTAACACCGTAATTTTCAAGACAAAATTTTCATTTAACATAATCATTTTACTCTTAGAAACACTTGTTTAAAATCTTATTCATAGTCGATTTACAAAACATAACTCCATTTTCACTTGCATAGAAAACCAGGATCCTCCAAAATATGACTATTTCTCTGGTGTGTACAATCAAGCCGGTGCCGTCCCGTGATACTGAAAGAAACCTGAAAAACATCAAACAAAACACTGTAAGCACGAAGCTTAGTGAGTTCCCCAAAATACCACACATAACACATATTAGCCACTCGAGGCTATAAATCTGTGGGTCCGTGCACCCAAACTCTGTGAACCCTCAGGTTCTAACTCTGGGAACCTTCCGGTTCCAACTCTATAAACATGCACAGCATAAATCACATAGAAATAATGCAGTACAACACATCACGTACATATAGCATACAAATACTCTAATCACATAACTCTGGTTACCTACTCAAGGTAAAATATAGTGAGAAGACTCACATGGCAAGCAGGAAGCAGATATCCCCACACTTGAATCTCGAACTCGCCACCGCCTAACACGTAAGGCAAATACTCTCATGAATATAACTCTCGAGACTAGAATAAATCCTCTCATAACACCCTCTTATGGTTAAAAGACTATTTTACCTCTCTCTTGGCCCAAAGGCCACATCGCTGACCAAACCCTGAAAGTCAACGGCCAACCCTTGGTCGAAATCAAAGTCCTCAGTCTAAGTCAACCCCTGACTGACCCTACTCGCCGAGTCAACCCTGTGACTCGTCGAGTTCCCATAATCAGAACTTTATTCAATCTGCGACCTAACTCGCCGAGTCACCCCGAGACTCGCCGAGTCCAACAACTCTGAGTCCACTCGCACTCGACTCACCGAGTCATCCCTCGACTCACCGATTCTCGACTCAACCAGAGAATATTTGGGACTCTTCGACAAGACTCGTCGAGTCCAAGGCTATCTTCAACCTACTCGCCGAGTTGTTCTTCCAACTCGTCGAGTTCCAGGCCATCTTCAAGCAACTCGTCGAGTCGACCCATGTGACTCGCCGAGTACCACCGTTCTGAATCCATTCAGAAGCACTCCAGGCCATGCAATTGATCCAAAACATAGATCTAGCCTCCTACAACCCATCCATCACGTAAAGTGGCAAACTTTACGTGAATCCAAAGAGATCTAAGCCGTTTGCACATTGGGGCTAGGGTTTGGGACATGTAAGCTTCACTAAACACTCCAACACAGGGACTTTCATGCTCTCTGATTCTTTTCCCTTCCAGATCTGAGGTAGCAACCTCAGATCTAACCTCTAGACTTCCCATTTCATCCATAGACAATTTCTCACAAACCCCAAAATGAAGAAACAACATAACAACAGGTCAATAACGAGATATTACCTCTAAGTGATGCCCCAACTGCAATGAAATTCGAATCCAAGCAAATCCCCTTGCTCCAAGCCTTCAATCTTCCCAAAATTCCTTCAACCATTACTTCTCCAAGCTCCAATCCACTCAACAATGGTGCTTCTCCGTGATTTAGGGTTTTCTAGGGCTCAAGGGGTGATAAAGAGGCTGGGAGGAAAACATAGTGATCTTTATATAAGGCTCAACCCCGAGAATTAGGGTTTTCTCCACTCAGCGCCTACTCGCCGAGTCCATTACACTGACTCGCCGAGTCGGCCACTTAACACGCGACCAGGTCGCGACTCTACTCGCCGAGTCCGCACATGGACTCGCCGAGTCACTCTTTCCCAATTTACTCTTTTAGCCCTTCAACTCTACTCTTGATATTTCGGGATGTTACAGATACACATTTCACAAATTCAAATACTTGTCGCTACAATAATGTGTTAGAATTCCAACTTTCTATGCATTGTGCTTCTAAGATGTCGAGGATTCAAAGTGACAGACACTTAACCAACGATATCAAAGAATGTTTTGTTAGTAAAACAACTCCATGGTAACGAAGTCTCAAATTCAAGATACACACCTTGAACACCTTCCTTGCATTAAAGTTTCTAACTAACATGTAGATTTCAATAACCAACTCCTACTATGGAAATATTTCCATATTCCCATATGACTATCAATTCTGAACAAGAGTCACCTCCACTCAGAATTATGTCAATATGGTCTGTCCAAATACTACAGTATACTTCCAACTATCCACAAGAAACCAATCTTCTATAAACCTTAGGTTGTTCTTGATAGCTGTTTAACAACTTTAGTCACATCCATTTCTTGTGCTTTTCCCTCTCAATGCCCTAGGCATTTGGAAAATCAGAACCAGTGAATATTATAGCATATGTGTGTGTTTAAACCCTTCCAGAATTTATAGCTATAATTCCCGAACGTTAAAACTATTTCTTGACATTTCTCACAATTCGAACTATGAAAAGGGATGCCGTAATCATATTGCAAATTTGAGAATGCAATTAACACAACCACTAACCATAACAACGTTTATCAAATCTTTAAAATCCGCTAGCGAAAGTGTTTCCTCATAATCATTTTCATGAATTAGAGCGAAAACGTTTTCCACCTAGATTATATGGTGTATGTGTTCCCATCCATGTGAATCTATCATTTCCAGCCTACAATCATAAGATAAGGTTTATGAAAAATTCTAATTCTAATTTAACTTTCATGGACTGAACCATACTTGTTCTTAATTTCTTGCCTTCTTGTAGCGGAAGGGCCTACCAGTGCTTCCATGTTGTTTAAGCAGCTCACCCATATTGATCAATGTGCTTTCACTGAACAACGTACTCTGCCTTTAGCAGTAAAATGAGAACCATAGAACTCATAAGAATTTCCATATCAACTGGAATATGCACAGAAACAAGAATGTGTCAACTTAACATGATAGGTTATCAACCTCTGGTCGTGTGCTAGTGATAACTAAAAGGTTTATTCTTGATTGACTCCTGAATTCTTCAAGATCATTAAGACTCCCACTGACTTCTTGACATATAAGTTTCTTTCTCAAGGAACATTCCTTGACGAGCAAAACAAATATTCAAAAGTTAGTGTGTAATCTCAACAAGAAAACACTTCATGGAATTAGCCTTAGTTCATCCTTTGGTTTAACAAAAACATCACAAGTACCAATTGCAATTGTGCCAGAGTAAGAAAACATTATTACTCCACATTTTTTGTGGTGTTACAAACCTACTTAGAATGAAATAAGTTTGCAAAATACGACTCGAAGTAACTTGAGTATGACGCTAAAACTTGATTGGAAATAAAGTATGAAGCATCTCTTGATAGAAGTATTTCAACAATATCTGATTCCTCTTCTTAGTCAAATAATTGCACTAAGATATTTTTCGAGGATCAATTGTGATACAGTTCCATAACCATTAAGACGATCATAAAAATGATACTAAAATAATCTCCTCTCCTTTCAGATTGGAGAAACTTTTATCTTTCTACCTAATAGATTCTTCTTATTCGTTCTGAAAGTTTTTCAAAGCATTAGAATTATGCTTAATCTTATAAACACAACCATATTTACTGAAAGCATCAACAAATCATGACGAATAAATTTATCATCCTTTGTGGTGAATCTAAATAGTCCATATCAATTTGTACTAGATCCTTTAGTCTTTCACTTGACTCACATAAACATGTGATCAATGAACTAGTCATAATTTACAATGATCAAGATTCTCATACATCACACTATTCAAATTGCATGACTCCAAGTTACTATCCAAATGAAACTTGGGCGATGAGAATTCCTTTTCACTTGGTTAACTATGACAATACCACAAATTTTATAATCAAGAATCAAATCCACATTTAACATTGCTAATAATAGAAATGTAACTACCAATTCTCATGAATTCCATTGCAAGAAAATACAAATTAAACTAGATAAATCAAAATTGCACTTTTATTGATAATAAGAGGAATTTTTTTCGTCCTTACAACGCAAAAATTTGAAAACTATATTTCTAAACATCTCCTAAGCAATCAATTAGATTATCGTCACTCCTAAGAGTAGCTTTTAAAATCTGATCAATGAACCAAGCGTTTGAAATCCATCTCTCATGATTAGATTCAACTCACTCTTCTTAGGCTTCCTTCTTTCTCTTAGATCCTGAAAAACATCAAAATATGATCATCACATCATGTATTAAGAATCTATGAATAGGATCTTAATAAAATAATGGACTTAGATAATGGATGTACATGAAGTAGAGTCACACGACTTTACTTTACCATCTTTAAGATCTTTCAGGTAGTTAGGGCAGCTTCGCAACCAATGCCCTTCCGATTGGCAATAGAAACATATTGACCTTTTAGGATTGGCTCATGGAACTATATCATAACTAGCCTTTCTCTTTCCCATATGGTTAAATGGTTTGACCTTGGCCGATCCCTTTCTATTGGGAAGAGAAACCTTTTCTGGACTACCATTGTTGCCAATGTTAATGCCCATGGAAATTTGGGACTCAGATCCTTCAAACACTTTTGCTTGACTTGTGCTCTTAAGCATTTCTGCTTTATCAATAATCAACATATGTGTTAGATCAATTAGGGTCACATTGTGGTCCCTCATATAATAGTCTTTGATGAACTCACTATATGATTCAGGAAGCAAAAGTAGAACCGAGTAAATGGATAGATCCCCTCGAAAAATGACACCCAACATCCCCAATCTATCAATGTGCGACTTCATTTTTAGAACATGTGCACACACAGACTTTCCATCTTGATGTATACATGCCAACAACGCTTGAGTAACTTTATATTTTCCAGCTTGAAGGAAACATGACTTGGGGAGAGTCACTGGAGGAGGCGGAGGAAGAGTTGTAGAAGCATGATTTTTAGTTCCACCATTGCTTGAAGAAGGGAACATTCATTCACCTTGATCATCATGTGGATGATCAACTTTAGATAAAGAAGGAAAAACCTTTCTAGAACGACGATGAAGACTATTGTTGTCAAAACTTGACATCTATAATAGGAGAAAAGAGAATTCAAGTTAGTTGATTTTAATCCTTAATTATTAACCCAAAAAAATTAAATTAAGGCTGGGATCGATATTTTTGATTCGAACTTTGAAGAGGGATGCCATAATCAAATTCGAATCTATTTTACGTAGGTAAAGCATTTACCAATTTCAATCTTACGAAACTCCTAGATCTTTTGAGATTCATTGAACTAATCAACGACATGTTTAATCTTGATTATGCTCTCACTTTTGTGGCTGGTGTGCCGAGGATCACAAACGAGATGTGAATAACCATGCAAATTAGATTGGTACTCTCGATGTCAATTATCATCTAATCAATTTGCCAGTTAGCCACACATGCTCCATTAATCAATGATAATTTATGATACACTCATTTCCACCCTTTATTAGTCCATATTAGTGTGCTGGTTAACCACACACGCTCCACTGACGATTTATACAAAGTGCAATGTGCAATTTTAAGGATTAGTATCAAATTCACATTTTTGCTAAAGTAACTAAAATTGGGAATTTTTTAAAAAACATTTAGTTATTTTATAATTTCATTATACTTATTAATGAGAATTAATTGTCCTACTAAACTCGTTCAACTAACAACCCTCCACCAGTTAAGGGAGCGGTTGGTAAGAATGGATACCCAATAACGGTAGAGCAAAATCAAAAGGCACCACATCGTGGTAAACATTACCACATCGTGGTGGAGCAAAATCAAAAGGCACCATTTCGTGGTGAAAATCACAATGTTGCAGGGCGGAACAGAATGACGATTCTATTATTCTTCTCGTTGTTCAAGTTAATATTTGTACCAATTCAATATAAAACTAAATCTAGGCTCTGATACCACTGATGAGTTTTGAGCATAACACACAATCCTATGTGTGCATGCAACCCTAATAAGATCTATATCTTCTCTAATTGAACATACAATATGAACAACATCATGTAAACCCTAGATCTATGATAAATAATAGAAATTCACATAATAAACAGTTATGATACATACCTTTTATTGTTATGTTGTAATAACAATCCAATAATCTTGAAGATCTTAAAGCTTGAGAGCAAGTGCCACAACTGTAACACCTTTAATGAATCACAAACAAACTTAGCAAGAGGATGAGATATGAGAGGGAGGAGGAAGCTTCAATTTTTGGCTATAAGTCTCCAAGTTTTCTAGTAGCCAAAAATTAACAAGGGTATGTAGCTTTATATAGTCAGGTGACTTAGAGCCAAAGTTAGAGTTAGAAGTAGGAAACCCTAATTGCTTTGCTTAAGGACCAAGCAAACCCTAAACCTTCCATCTATAAGCCCTTGGATGAAAATTCTAGGGCTTTCCTAGAAAATTTCTTATAAGCCTCTTTAGGAGGGTTCTAGAGATTCTTTCCTCAACTATCAATAAATTGCCAAACAGCCCCTACACTTTTAATTAATTCAATTAATCCCACAATTAAATCCAATTAACTTCTGATTAACTATTAAATAAATAATATGATTTCTAATTAACATATTACTTCCACAATACATTAATATATTATTCATTTCAATTTATTAATCAAATAATAAATTCTTCATCTTCCTTAATAGGTCATCATGTCTAGTTGTTAGTATGAAAGCAACCCAAAAGGACTGTGCTACTATTAATTCAAATATATACCAATTATATTTATGGGCTTAGACACCTAATCCAACACTAATATGTATCTCATATCGAAGAATACAATGATACTACCTTTATTAAATATCACTCAGGACTACGATCCATGAAGTGACCTTGATGCGAGTAATGTCCAATACTTATTCTCTAATCAAATACCTATAAAGGTAGTAGTATCTCTTTACTATTTTCATCAGCATGAAAATCAATCAGTCCATTCATATTAGTCTTACCTCGCATGTGCTCACACAACTATGAACGACTATGAACATTTAGAATAACCATGTTATCCAAGGGTTAAACATGCTAACATGTAACATAACTTATTTTTAAATGAAAAGATTATATCCAATATATCAAGTCATTATAATATATGTTGCTTATGCTATTCCAATATCTAAATACTAAATTTCATTCCAATCTTATCATTTAGAACCACGCCCTATACCACCATCATGAGTTTCATGTTTTTGGCTAGTTAAGTAGATTCGATAAACTTGATTTGTATAACTTTGCGAATACTAACATTTTGTGTTTCATATATATATATATATATATATATATATATATATATATATATATATATATATATATACATATACATATATATATATATATATATATATATATATATATATATCCCATATATAGAGAAAAATCTTGAGAATGTTTTAGGTACTTAAAATATGATTTAGATACCCATACCACATACTGGTATTACTTATAGTCATAAATGAACTAATCATTTAAGCATCTTTATTTGTGGTTCCATGCACAACAATGCATTATGACTCTGTAGTGTAACTGCAATTAATATATATATATATATATATATATATATATATATATATATATATATATATATATGTATATATATATATATGTATCAAACTCTTTTCCATGTAAATTTCTTTTCATTCATAACGAGGAGATGCCCGATTGTGATTGGTGATCATCTTAATATATTTGGAAGTTTAGCTTATGTGTAACAATTTACTTGTATCATTCTTTCAAACACTTTGCATATTTGAAATATTTCTTCAGTTCTTCGTGTGTACTTTATAATGTTCCTATCAATCATACTGTGACTTATTCTCATATTATACTAGTATTTATTTGTTATGCTCTAGGTATACGAATTATTTGCGCTTCATGCATAACATGACATATATAATAAATCCAATTGTGACATATATGATAAATCGAATTGCAACAACCTATGGAATATAATCATAGTATATAGCTTAACCATTGTACTAGGATTTTGTGGCATACTTAAAATCATGTCATGTGGTATTGACAGGATAAGCACTCATAGAGTCTTAAATTCTTCATGATCTTGAATATTAATGCAGTTCTACTTAATCTTTTAAGTTGCCACGATCTATCTGTATAGATCTTTATCCAATAATTAGTATGTCTACTACATACAATACTAGGAATGTTACCGTGCTCCCACTAGCTTTCTAGAAAAACACAAGAGTCATCTTGATTTATAAAGAAATCATACTATGTAATTTTATTATAAGAAAGACGATTCTTACTTTGAGATGTTGGCTCTAAGTTTAAAGTTTTTTTTTCATCCATGTATGTTTTATCCTTTGAAAAACTCACTTACTCTTTATAATCGTACAATCGTCCATATATTGAACTAACAGTGAAATATCTGAATGATAAAATGATAATTTGGGCAACACTTCGTGTCTAAAAATGACTTTCTTTGATGAAATCGGGGATTTTTGTTGAAAACCGGGCCTTGCACGTGCAGAGTTTCAACTTCAAAAGATTATTTTCTTGGGTCTTCGGTGTGTCGGGACTTGCTTCGGGTGTCGGGGATGTTTCCTAGGCTTCGGGGGGTGTTAGGGTAACTTGAGAGAGGAAAAAAGGTGTAAAAATGTTAATTTTGTAAACTTAAATTGGCAGCCTCGCACCCATATTTATACTATGTGAAGCCCCAGATTATGATGGGCGTAAATTTGGTGTACGCGGGGCGCACTGCTTTGAGTGACTCTATGCTATGTGTAAATCCAGTATGCTGCATGTAGAGTGATGCATGGCATCAGTTCGATTCCCGGACCTTGGACGTGTCAAGAGCGGATGATACGTGTCCTTTGATTGTAGTACGTTGGGCATACATACCTCGTACGTTGGGCATATATATATCTGTACGCTAAGCGTACCACTTTGTACGCTGGGCGTTCTTCCAGCCTCGAAGTTTGTGCCTAAAACTTCAAAAGTTCATATCTTTTGCATACGAGCTCTGTTTTTGACGTTCTTTATATCCACACGTAGGTGAAATATAGAACTTCAAGCATCATAACTTCTTCATTATAAGTCAGATTGGAGTGTTCTTTATATCTCCGGAATCCTCGTCACGACTACTTCCTCTTTCATCAAGGCTATTTTCCTAATTATTATTCTATTTTGGAGGTATATTTTATTCTTATTTTATTATATTTTATTAAGCATGTATACTACATATAACTACATAAATAACATAATACTCAGATAATAATCTTTATTAACATCATAAAAGGTTAAAATTTTTGACCAATTCAAATAGATGTCACTCAGAGTTGGAGTTCCACATCGGATATATGGTACTACTAAAGGTGTCACCTTGGAAGAATGTTATTGATTTTAGGAAGAGGAAAAAGTTAGGCCCTAGATTCATCGGACCATTCTAAGTGATCGCTAGGGTGGACATGGTAACCTATCAATTGGATCTACCTAAGGGGATTAGCCGGATTCATTAAACTTTGCATGTCTCCCAACTGCGAAAGTGTTTGGCAAACAATTCAACGATAGTTCCTTTAGATTACATTAAGGTGTATGAGCACATGCACAACATTGAGAGACCAATATCCATTCTCGATAGGAAAATGAAGGCCTTGCGCAACAAGGAGGTCCCCTTAGTGAAGGTGCAATGCCATAACCAAAGGGTTCCAAATAGACTTGGGAACCCGATGAGGAGATACGTGAGAATTACCCTCAATTATTTAATGTAGGGGATTTCGAGGAAGAAATCTGATTCAAGTGGGGGAAATTTGTAACATCCATTTTTTAGGTATTAATCTTTTGAGTTAATTACATTAAGTCTTGAGAATTTTGGGATTTTTGACTGACCGCGGCATGGTGATGTAGATCAACCACAACGTAACCACATCATTTAATTGGAAGCATGGTCGTGGGTTGACCACGACACAATGATAGTTGGGTTCAAAACCCCAGGTCTTGGGCATTGGGCCCTATTTAAGCAACCTTATAATTGTGGTTTTCTCTTATTACCAACCTTCATTCCCCAGAAAAGAACCCTAGAGAGAGAGAGAGAGAGAGTGTGTGTGTGTGTGTTCTTTGTGTCTTAGTGTGTGTTTTTGCATTTCGAATTCTTGCAAGCTCTTGTAAGAAGAAAAAGAAAGTGATCAAAGTTAGTTATTTGAATTGCTGTTTTTAGAGGATTGATCCTTCAAGCATTTCTAGACTCCATGAGGTATAAAGTTCATACGTTTTTCCATATAAAGTTGGTTTTCATACTAAAATATAAATCCTCTATATGATACAATGTTGATATGTTATAATGAAGTGTTAGGCAGGTAAATATTTTAATAATTACTTGTGATGGCTTGTTGGTTAGTTGTACATTTATATATGTCAACGTATCATGGGAAAGTTGACGGCGGTCCAACTGTGTGTTGAAGGCCAAGATACTCGGCGGACCAACTTTCTCTTGAAGGCTAAAGGGAGCGGTCCAACTTAATGTTGTAGGTTCAAGGAGCACACAAACCTTGTGCTGAATGCCATTGTGTGCATGCATTATATGAGTATTCTTATGTGGGGTATATTTGGGAACTCACTAAGCTTTGGATTACAGTTGTGGATTTAAAATGGTTCAGGTACTTTTGAGGACCAGGGAAAACCAAAGGCGTGAATGTACACCTTCTCTAAATGTATTCATGATCTTTGAGAGATGTTTTGTTATGAGACTCTAATTTTGGATTTATGATGTGAAACAAATATTTGGTGATTTTTGGTTTTATGAATATGGTTTTTATCTCATTTTAAATTTGAAAAGTTTTACTATGGTTTTTGGGACATTATAGTGGCACCCAAATCAACATACCAATCGCATCCACCGAAGGTGGATGACACTGAGCATGAAAAGCATGTGCCAATTGATCGTAAGTAAGAACCAACTGAGATACATAGTTGGCTAGGTTGGGGCAAGAATTTGGATAATGGCCCTCTTCACAACATATTTGACAATTTGGTGGCCATCGATGACGACCACCAATGTTACTTGATCCTAGCCCACAAAGAAAGTAATACAGTTGGTCAGTATGAATGGGATGATCGATAACACTTAAGTGATCACATATAAGCTTAAATCTACGTCCATTACCAGCAAAAAATTTGTCAACTTTGAGATTTTGTTGAAGTTGGTCATGAAAGTTTTAGACACGTTTAACGGAGGAGTTTTTGTATGCAACTTCTAAAGCATCCCAAATTTTATGTGCCAAGGTTAAGTCGACAATGATGGTAAAAACTTCTTACGTCAGGTAATCGTGTAAAGTAATAAAGTTCATTGTTCAGCCGCAAGCTAGATATCAAAGTTAAGATTATCGACCACCTTATCACCTTGAAGAATGGATGAAGATGGGGATATGGAAGAGGCATCAACATGATGGTGGAGATTTGATATGATAAAATGGAAACCATCTGGTTTCTCCAAAGTAAGTAGTTAGATGAAGAGAGTTGATGTGTTATTATGTGGAAAACGATGTTAAGGGGAAGAGTTTTGTCAGAGGAAGGGGAAGCCATGGAAGTGACTGGATGTAGAAACTGGAGAGAAACATAGAAAGTGAAGGGGAAGGGTTGGGAGATGAAGGGAAAAAAAGGGAAATAATTTATTGGTTGATACCATATGAGATTAATTCTCTATACTACACAAATAAGTTTAGACGTGTATTTATAAATAATAATTTTATAATAAGGGAAAACAACAATTGGTAAATTACATAAATTCACGTGTAAAACAAGAAACAAAAGAAACAATGCTTTAATAGCATGCAACTAGCCTAAACCCAAGTCAATTTAATAGAAAATATCTCTAATGGCTTAACATGACACTATGATGGTAGTTTGTTCCTTGTGCTAAGGAGTCATCACCCTAACCCTGATGGTTTAATAGGATACTTCATTGACATTTCATTACTACTACGAATATGGAGCCACCACCTCTAGTCCACACAAAGGGTAGAAGACTTCTATTTGTGCATGTGAAAATTATTTAGAAATTTACACAATACAACTCAACACATAATAGAGATCCCAAGAACCTGACCATTCAGTTCATCCATCAAAGTATGTATGCATAATGAAGATGTCAAAACCAATTTCAAAATAAGTATTATATTTTCATATCAAATCACTTTCGAAATCTTGTTACATGAATGCAACAAGTGCATGCACAAAATACTAACAATCAATTTAAAATATAGATAGTTTCAAAACACAAAATTTATAATAAGGGACGTGCTCTCCGAGTAACTTACCTCAACTTCTAGCTTTACAAATCACATATTTATTCAATGAAAGTTCTTCTCAAACACCACCTATAAAATACAAGGTAGATTATTAAAAATGACCAAAAATACACTTAGTGTCAAAATATTCTCGAACTCTTACATATTATTAACCTAGTTAGGAATTATAGAGATGAAATCAAGTCAAACAGATGTGCTAAACCATTTGAAATAAAATTAATTGCTTAAGATTATAAGGCATTACGTGTCGCATTTTTTTCTACATGCCACTTTTAAGTAACGAACACATGACGTTCTTGACAATTTTCCTATTTTGGCATCATACTCTACATTACACGTTATGCTCTACACAATGGGTTACCAACTTAGTTTTGTTCACTTATTTAGCCATTCTAATTGCACTTATACAAGTAGATTCCAATAGTACTCATTTGTATATCCGTTGTGGGCTTCCAAATATCATTAAAAAAGCATTTAGCCATACAAGAGTACATTAACTTAATCCATTAAGTTCTTCACAATAAATTATGGGTTTTTAATGATAATCAAACATCTTCTAATCGAATTAAGTGTTTAATTTGACCAACAACTAACAAGTGTTTTTGAATTCATTACAACCATTCCAAACTACAAATTCATCATAGATCAAGCATTAGTTATGTTCTTAATCTATTTAATCTGGTTGAACTCAATTCTACAATGAAATCATAATTCCATTTCCTTGATTCCTATTTTACCATTATGGCTTAACAATCAATAGAACCACTTTTTGATCAAATGGTTCTTCATGTTTTGCATCTAATTCACAACCAATGTATCAATTCATGAGTATGAACATCAATTATATAAATAGATTTTATCAAACTAACAGGAAATCAATAATGAACTAATAAATCCCAAATCAAATTCAACAAAACTAAACTAATTTCTCATTAATGATCATAGAATCATTTAGACACCAACTTAACAACTTCCGGATTATCATTGGATTGCAACGCTTTGTGGTGAGATTCTTATTCAAACACCAAATCTATCAAAGAAATGATAGTTTTGAGATTTAAACCCCATCAACCACCTTAGAAAGGCAATAAAACAAAATACTAGCCTTTAATTGATCACAAGATCGACATTGACTTCCATCTCAAGTTCTAAATTTGAATTTAAGGTAAGTAAAAAAAAAAGATTATACATTAAAACTCTAGAGTCATCCTAATCCTTGCGCAAATTTGTCTAACGTTGCTTGAAATCAACCTTTTGGAGCGTCTCATCATGGAATCATCAACTTCATCATTCCTCTAGCTCTCAATCGATTTAATGATGAAATGAAAATAGAAGTTGCAACTTATAGATAATTTTTAGAGTTCTAATATGCCTTCCACATCATTTGACAATAATGTACCAAATACACCAAGTAATGGGGATTAACTTACAAAGTTAACTCATTTAGTCCCTCTCCATTCATTTCATCAATATAATTTTTCCACGGGTCAATTAAACGAGTCAACCCTTCGGTCAAACACACTTTTCACTATTTTGATACTTTTGGTCCTTAACTTCCAAAATAATTAACATTTTTCCAATTACCATTTAAACCGTTATTATGATTTTTTTTATAACTTACATCATTCTAACTTATTTATTACTTTATTATTTTTTTAATTTACTCAAAAGTATAACCCTAAAAACTAAGTGTTACAATATTTATGATCATATCTGTATTACAAATAGATATAAATACCCCAACACATAACTTATGTGTTTTTGTATTGTTCTTCATAGAGTCCTCACAAAATGATAAATTTTTGCTTAACATTAAATAGACAGAAAACATTGTCTAGTTCGTGAAGATTTTGTTATTAGATTAGACTAATGTCATACATCGTGTTAATCGAGTTAGTTAAGGAGTCAAAGTGTTTATCGTTTCGTATTTTGTAAACATATACATCTTTATATGTTTTAAGTATACTATAGATCCATAAAAAAATGTTGTTGTTTTTTCTATCAATTCTTTTTTATGTAGGATCTTATTAATTCTAAAAGTATAAAATCATGTTTGAACGAAATTAAAGATTGCACACGAGAGTAAATAAGATTCTGATGTGATTAAAGCATGAAAGCTCGATTACATCTTTTGAAGTAAGAACTTATCAAAAAACATACTCTAACTTCTAACTAAAATCCATATTAGGTTGACAAACAGAGAGTTGGTTAGAGAAATAACCAATAAGAATATGACACCTAGGTAATGATATACTTTCAAACTGTTACGCACATGTCACTACGAAACCTAGTATACAAAACTCCAAACCCAAACATAGTTTTGGAATCACACATTGAAGACTAAAATATTACATTACAAATATTCAGAATAAGACTTGCACACAACATACATTTACACTCTAAGACCTAACATTTTATAAGAATAAGATTTTGAAAAACCATATAACTATATTCAACCCCTCATCTACAATTATCTCAGTCATATTCATAACCTAACAAATGATTTTTATTTCTTACATCTGAGAGGTCATGAGTTCAAGTCTTATTAGAAGACATAGGTGATGTTTAAGTTTAGATTAGAAGTATGATAGTTTGCCGTTTAAAAAAAACGAAAAGAAATGGAAGTAGCATTAAAAAAAAAATAAACCAATTTACAAGTTAATTATTGAAGATTAGGGGAATTTTTTAAAAAAAAATCGGGGGTGGGGGCAATTTTAACCCTCGTTTTAATTTCGGGGGCAGGGGCGGGGGTAGACAATCTCGTCCCGAAACCCCCATAGGGATTCCGTTAATAAATTACACATATATTAATTATATCAATATGATAACCAATAACATGATTTTGAGCTTCCAAAATTCATCAAAAAAACATGTTTTTAAGTTGTTAAATATATTGATTTTGAGATGCCATAACTTTTTTATATTTAATATGTAAAATTCTGCTAAAAATAATTATTTGTTATATAAAAAATAGCTTTTTTTTTTTAAACATAAATAACAACTTCTTTTAACAAAAAAAAAAGATGCTCCAAAATCAATCGGGGATGGGAAAACGGAGGCGGTGGTGGAGGTAATAAAGAAGATTCAGGGGCGGGGGTGGGGGTAGGAAGACTGAACATTTCGGGGGTAGGGACGGGGGAACGGAGATATTTCGGGGGCGGGACGGGGAATGCACTTCCCGTCCCGTTTGCCCCCATTGACACTATTCGACGGTGGCTTCCTATATGCAAAGTGTTCACAAAGACAAGAAATTCAAAAGCTATATTGGGTCCTTTCTATGCATTTCCAAGGATATGCTAGTTTGAAGTGCTTGACCAATGGGTACCGCGATGGTCTTGGTGGTACTCGGCTACCCCGGATGTGTGGGCTTGTTTCTATCTAGGTTAGATATCAGTTCGGTATTTTACGAAATAACGACCCGAATACACCATTAATTACCTTGAAACATTACGGTTTAAGTAGAGTAAACTAACAAAATGGATCTTATCAAAATGAGACAATGTTTTAAATTCTTATTGGTCCATGAAAGTCGGTATGTTTATGAATTTACCACATCCATACGATCACTTTTTTGTACAAATAAGAAGAGCGATGGTTACATTTTGAAAAAGAAAGAAAATGATACAAAAGATCGATGCCTCATATTAGAAGAAGATGGAAACAAGTCACGTAAAAGTCAGTGAACTATTTCTTGTGAGTTTGTTTAAAATAAAAATAAAAAACATCTAGATATCTTATCAAGTTACTAAGTAAGTATATTAGAGTGATTAGGATTTTTAAAGCCATATAAAATTTGTTACCAAAAGATTTTTAATCGAGCCTAACCCAATCATAATATCCGGTGTTGAAGTTTCGTTTGAAACATATATGATATTAGAATTAGTTTAAGAAAAAACTATATTTGTAAATCTAAAAAACCTGTTTGTAAATTAAACAAAATTGTTCGGTAAATAATAATATAAGATTTTAAATTAGACAAAATGTATTTATTCTCTAAGCATTTAAGTACAATACTTTTGTTGTTTTTTTATGGAATCTTCATGTTTAACAAGTTTGACCAAAAAAAAAAAGACATTTTATTTTGTTGTCAAATATGTTTTTGGAGAAAGAAAACAAAATAATCAAAATTGTTCTTTGCTAATTTGGTCGTCGGTAGTATATTATAAGAAACAACACATCCTTCTAAAATATCAATTCTCAATCATTTATATTTTTAACTTTTACAGCTCAATTTGTATTTTTTTAAATGTCGTTAAATGTAAGTTCGAAATCAATATAAATAAACTATAATCGCATTGTAAACTTAAGATGCTTCGCAATGTTATTTCAAAACAAAAAATCAAGGTACGTATGCATTCATCAATCAACTAATCAAAAGGTTGTAAAATATTGTTGATCATCAAACAAATTAAAACACATTTAAATCTGTCGGTGACTGAATGTCTAAATATAAAATATTAAAATATTGTGATGGTACCTTGATGGCTTGACATCATTTATTTTCATGTCCTTCAAACACTTGGCACCCACAAGATTTATTTGCATGCCTTTCAAAACCCTCATTATCACCCTCACCTTCGCCTAGGGTTCTTGTGAAAACAGTACGTCTTCTTGCAGTGAATAAGGAAAAAATATAAACACCACTGACACAACCTTGGCTTTTTCTTCGACTCAATCCCCACAAAACCTTATATTCTTGACTTTCCAGCAGAAATATAACTCATCGTTAGACATGTTGCTCCTTATAAAAAAGTTGTATGATTTACACAGTTATAAATGATAACATTAACGAGTTTGAACATAGAACTTTACGCTTATTAATATATATTACGATGCATAATTATCATAATATCTATATACTCCTCACATAACTTATTATTCACATTCTCCCTTAAATGTAACTCTTTTGAACATGATCACTCTTAGATAAATATACTTTTTAATATTGTACAGGAAAATACCCATCTTTGACCATTGTAATAAATGTTGAGTGAATTACCTTTTAATTATTTTTGGTAGTGAAACAATTTTGCTTTTGAGTTTCCTTTAAATGTAATATTTTTTTTTATAAACGGAATGGTTAGTAATTAGTATCTCCCAAATCAGTAGAATTTATTTATGTTTGGATTAGAACACAAGACCTCCGACATAAGAGACAAAACCACTAAGTGGGTTAGTCCCACATTGGTTTAAATGTAACATTTTTAACTTGACTCGTAGATAAGAATGACCGTTGCTAGGGCGATCACGTTGATCATGACGACTTATTTCCCTAGTTGTTGGCGTTTGAGACTATTTATCGGCGTTTATCCCTCATCGGCGTAAATGTAAGGTACCCTTTTAGATGATGTTTTTTTTATTATTATTTTTTTTTATTGTTCGGTCGATGGTGTATTAGGGTGATCGGGTTTCATAGGTCGACGTAAAAGTAAATGTCATGATACGAGATTAGTCCAAGATAGAATGGACCACGAGCTAATCAAAAGGTTGATTTCCACGGATTGGACAACCTTCATCGTCATTTCTATCACCAATTAAAATTATCCCAAAGATGAAAGAAGAAAATGTTGGTGTGATATAAATGAGTTTAAGGTTAGTATTTATAGAGTTTAGGAATTGAAAATAAAAACTAAAATAAAAGGAGTCAAATAAGAGAGAGACTCGATGGAGGGGTGCTGAGAACCGCCATTGAGCTACCTCTTGTACTAAAACTCAATAAATCAAAAAACAACTTCCTTTATTATGTAACAACTAGTTCAATACAAATAAATTGAAACCTTACACTAAACTTCTACAAGAAATCTAACCTTTCTCTTATTCTCACATAATACACTATAGAGAGATTTTGGGTTTTAATACACTAATCTTGTTGGGTACATTAATCTTGGGTTTAAGATTAGAAAGACGAACTGATATTATGAGAACACAATAAGAGAGAGAATATATTTTTTGAACCAACTATATTCTCACTTTAATAACACTTATATGGTGTATACGGCACCTTGGGAATTATAAACCATCGATATGGGAGAATACATATTATGATGGGTTTCGATACATAAAATAGAGAGTTTTTTCATAAAAGCCGGTAACAAAAGTAGTAAATATTTTTAGTAAATTTCGAGTATATTACTAAACAAAACCATCAAGGGTCCTTTTAAAGATGTTAGAATGATATTAAAACAACCATATGATATTTTAGAAAGACAACATTTGAAGCCTTTGGACCCTCTTGGATTTGGGGTGTTGAAGTAGATGACAAGAACAAGAACTTTGATCTTCTCTACAAGTAATCCACAAACAAGATTAAGGTATCCAAAATGCTAGTTTTCTTCATTTATTACTTTTTTTATTTAATCTTTAAGTCATTAAACAATTAAACACTAAAGGAAGACACAAAGTAAGCATCAAATCCTCACACTTGAACTTCAAAAGAAGAGATGAAGAGTAGCCTAAAAAGCTATAACTTTTGTGTAATAAAGAGATGAAAAAAGTTAAATAACTAGCTCATTTCTCATGTATAAGACACCAATATATACTTCCATGCATGGTAGGTCAAACCATTAAAATAATCTAAAATATTATAAAGCATAAAGATAAGGGAGACAACATGTAGGTTAACATGGGGAAGATACATAAGTAATTTCTATAACATCCCAATGCGAGACACTTCTAAATTTAAACCCAATTAATTTATTTATTTTGAATTTTGGTTCCAAGCTCAAGAAATGTATGAAAAGGGCCTTAATGGTATTATTGTAAATTGAGGCCTTTGGAGTACGCCATACGTACATGGTGTACGTTGAGCGTGTTAGGTCGTGCCCTAGTACACTGTCGTACATCAATGTACACTGGGCGTACTTGCTAAATGAAGAAACCGTAATTTTTAGGGTTTGGCTGGTATTTAAGCATCCTTATGGCATCCTTCCGCTTGACCTTATCAGCCTCCACCTTCTCATTTGTTTTTGTAACCCTAGTTCACATTGAGAAGCCATTTCCAGCCTAAAAGTCTGTGTTTGTATGCTTAGAAGAAGAATTAATAAAGCCAAGCTAATCTTGGAAGAGTGAAACACTTTGGATCTGGGACTTGTTCATCATTTGCAACCTTTCAATGGTGTAAAGCTTTCAAATTTAACTTTCAATCATGTAGATCTAGAAATGGGTGTTTTAGTGATACTTTCTTGTCGAAAATGTCTTATCTTAATGATTTGAGTTGTCCCTTCAGACCCTGGGAGGGGTCCTAAGTCATAAAAATGAAGTCCTAATGGTTAGTTTTGGTCCAGGCATCTTGTAAAAGGTCTTTATGGATTAAGACCTTGAGTTAAGCACTTAATGGGCATAAAGTCATAAAGTTGGAAACTTTATGACTCTAGAGTGTATTTTAGGTTTGGATATGAAATCAGGACGTAGGTGCTTAAGCTATCAAGCATTTAATGAGTTTTGAACTTTACGAGAGTACGCCCTGCATACGAGGTCAACCACCCCAATGATGGTCAACATGCAAGGATCGGGTACGACCAACGTACTTGCATTAGGTGAATCCGGTTGAGTTGACTCAGTTGGGTTGGCTTAGTTGACCTAGTTGGTTTGAGCAGTTGACTTTTACCAAGTTTGACTTTGAGTGTATTTTAGGTATTTTGGGATTTTGATGGAAATTGGTCATTTGGTGGGAATAGGTGTTAGTTAGAGAGCTGAGATTCGGAGTCGAGACCTCTTTAGCAACTATTCAGCTTGTGGGGCAAGTTCACCTCATTGTACTATTAGGTCGAAGTTTGATTGTTATCTAAATTTATCGTAAGTTGGTATGATGTAGTGATTTGTTAGATCTGTATCCTGATATATAGGATGATGCTATGCTTAGTGATTTGTAAGATCTGTCTAATTTTTTGTTGACTGGTTATATGTATGCTACTATGTTTTGTATATGTCGACATGATTATGTGAGGTTGGGTTCAGGCAGACCAATGTAGACTGAAGGCCAAGAGACCTAGGGTGTCACTGATAGTCTGAAGGCCTGAAAGGCGTACTAGTCAGGGCGAAGGTGGTAACAACCCAAAAATTCAAATAAAAATTTTCATTCACTAATTAGAAATTTCATTCATATTTGTTTTCCAAAATGTCATTACATAGCATTTTGTTCAAAAGACCAGAGTATCCAAAACAACTAGTGCGGAAATACAGGATAATGCACAATGCGCCATCAAGCAGGGCCCTTGCCCTTAGAACCAAAAGTACTTGAAACACCCAACACAACTGTAAGCACATGTTTAGTGAGTTTCTCCAACATACACAAAACACATAACCACATAATGCCATGCACATATACACATAAATCTACCTTGGAATCCCTCTATGGTCTTCAACCGGTATGCCATGGGCTACCCGTATGATCTTATACCCAAGGGTCATGGGCTCCCTCTCATGGTATTAACAAATGTCATGGGCCCCCTGTGGTCATCACGTAAACTAATACATACCAAGTAACAAACCATTGCATATTCAACTATAGAAATCTCATATCAAGTAATGGGCCAACGTTGGTGCCTTCGACCTATTGGTATAGTGAGGATACTCACCCTAGTCTGTTGAGCAGAAAAGATGCTCGACTACTAGCCCAAAATCTCACATTGAACAATATACAAATAACCCTAGTTATGGCACAACCTAGACATTGGCCAAAAAGATTTTCCTTCACTAATGGACCTAGCATTAAAATCCAATTCTACATTGGGCCACAAGGCCCATAAGGCGCAACATGCCTACCTTGGTCCAAATGTTAAATTCAGGCCCAAACACTTAGGTCCCAAAGGTTAGAAATCCACCGAATTACCAAGACTTCTTGAGACCGTACTCCCGTCACACCTCTTCTATCCACTTACCGTACTAAGCTAAGGGTTGTATGCACAACGTAAAACATATTACACCTAGTGTACAAATCGTTCATTCACAACATCCATTAAGTGCTTAATGCATGTAGGCTCTTCACTCAAATTCCAGATCTTGGTCGATATAATGGTCCTAAGGCATAAATTTGGCAACTTTATGCCTTTGCATGTTGTATAAGATCCCAACAACTCAATCTACTTTATTAAGACCTTTCCAAAGGTCTTAACTCATGCACGGAGCCAAAGAAGACATCAAGTTTGCATTTTTATACTTTAAACAAGTCCAAGAGTCTCAGATCTATCCTTCCTAACCTCTGGAGTTTCTCGTACTCCCAAGAGATGATTTATGGACTCAAAAGTGGACTCTAGCAAACCCTAACTCAACAAGCGAGGAGAATAGACAATATGCATGCTTTTTACCTGCAAAAGCTCTCCAAGATGCTCTAGATGCAAGATTCAAAGGCTCCTACCTTGATCAAGACTATAACACCACATTCTTTTTCTTGAACACCCTCTAGAAAGTCACCAAAGACACCTTTAAGCTCAAATCTCACAAGTTCTTGCAAAAATAAGGTTAAAGGATGAAATGAGGCTACGGAGGCTGATTAGAGTTTGGTAAAAATGATATAAGGTTGTTTAAATAGGGTGTAAGTCAAGAAATTAGGGTTTTAATCATCTGCCACGTACTCCTCATGTACATGCTAGTACGCCCAACGTACGAGCCTTAGCCACCCGATGCACACATATACGTACGCTAAGCGTACCAAACTGTACGCCCAACGTACGGAAGGAACCTTTTTGCAAAAAATAAAATACTTGAGGGTAAACAATGGAATACCTGGATTGGAGTGTTACAAAGGCTCAGAGAACGTTCCATATAGGCTGAATGCCCGGTGATGTGTACCAATTATGCTGAAGGTTTTGTGACCGTACCAGATAAACTGTAGACCGGTGGGGCATTCCAGTCAGGCTAAAGGCTCTGTATGAATGTTATCTATATTATGCTTATATTATGTGTTAGTACTTTGGGGGATCTCACTAAGCATCGACTTATAATTTTGGGTTATGTTTCAGGTACTTCAGATGATCGTTGGAAGCCGAAGGCGTGATTGTACATATCCTTGTGTTTTAACTTATGATTTTGGGAGACTCTGATGTTGAACATGTTTTGAAAACTATGTTTGTAAATAACTTGTGAAATTGGTTGGTTTTAAAATTTTTGAATTTATCATGATTTTTATGAGTGTTAAAATTTCCCATGCCTTAGTGAATTCGACCATGGAGAGGATAAGACAAAATTTGTCTTCTAGCCATTTAAACCATGGTAGAGTAACTCACTAATTTAATCATGGTTAAACCAATTTCCAAGACTTTATCCATGACTTATTATATCATACCTTATGCTATAATGACTAGTTTGTTGTTTCTTTTATTATTATTTTCCTAAAATAATAATTATTTTCTAATTAAATACAAGAGTTAAATTTGTTTATTAATGACAAATTACTTAATAAATATTAAATAAGTATCGAACTGATCAAGGTGTGACCTATAGGATCATATGTCATTATCAATATTAATCAATAATGATTTTTGGGCATATATATCAATCAATCTCCCAATTGTATATGATTCATTACAGACTGACATAAACGGGAACTCACATCTAGTAACGGGCTACTTTCCCAAACAACACACGAAGTGGTGCCATTAATCAACATCCAATTCCAGGAATTCAGAAACTACAATTAAAGTATAAGTTAAGTGTATCAATATTCTTTTTATGTTCAGATATCATGTTGGATATGAGACATGGAACATGACCATTCAAATTTTCCATCCAATTTTAAGTAAGGCGCCTTATATGTCTACCTCTCAGCACATAAGAGGAACAAATCCCATCTTGACTACATATACACTCTAATATAGTTCATGTTGTACCCAATGAAAGATTTTATAACAACACAATTACAAACAAAGTTTAACCATGTCAGTGTAACAATCTTAATACTCAAGTTCTCTAATATGCATCTTAGGTTAAAAGACATAAAGATATTTATATGTGTTCAAGATTCACTAATGATAATGATCCATGAAGTGACTTTTGACGCGGGTCATATCCAATAGCTGTTCTCTAACAAATACGTATGAATTTGGATTCAACACCTTGCTATCTCGCCACTTGAAATCAACCAATTCGATTCATATTAGTCTTAATTTACAGTTGCTCCCACAACAATGACTGGCAATGGACAGTTTTGAATAATCACATTATTCATGGATTAAATAACATGCTAACATAGAACACAATAATATTTAACATAAAAGAGATATCTCATATATCAAAAAAGATTACATATGATTGCTACATAGTTCTAAATATCCAGATATTAGTATAGTACACATTTTAAATCCAATCACTAGCTAATAGAAGACCGATTCCTTTTACATGACTCACAAACTTGTTTTCTGAAATAGGCTTTGTCAATGGATATGCTAGATTATCATCTGTATGAACTTCTCAATGCATACATTTCCAAATTCTAACTCCTGACGAATTAAATTGAATTTCTTTTTAATGTGTATAGTCTTGTTGGAAACTATCGGCTCTCTTGCGATAGTGATAGCACCAGTGTTACACAAAGCGTCTCAATGGCATTTTTGATGCTTTTAACAAGTCAAGGATGAATTTCTTTATCCAATCAACTTCTTGAGCTGGCTTACACGTAACTATATACTCTGATTATGTTTTAGAAAGTGAGACCACCTCTTTCTTTGAACTTTTCCAGGTATTGAATCCTCTATTTACACGTATTCCGAGTGC
This sequence comes from Lactuca saligna, assembly GCF_052625555.1. Lineage (NCBI taxonomy): Eukaryota > Viridiplantae > Streptophyta > Magnoliopsida > Asterales > Asteraceae > Lactuca > Lactuca saligna. The sequence continues at coordinate 32,591,422 of NC_136424.1, forward strand.
GATCGTGAGTTATCTCGATTAGTGTTGAAACCAAAATCAATGTAACATCTAACAATAAGTTCTTCTTCAACTCCTCTATAAACCAGAAACATGCATTTAGTTCTTCTTAAGTACTTAAGTATGTTTTTAACCGCCGTCTATTTTTTTCTCTAAGATTAGTTTGATACCTACTGTTTAGACTAATAACATAAACTACATCCGGCCTTTTACATGTTATAGCATACATAATTGAACCTACTAATGAAGCATATGGTATGAAAATCATTCTTTTGATCTCATCTTTATTACTAGGGTTGTCAGCCTTAGAAAGAATGGTGCCAGGCAGTATGGGTACAATTCCCCGATTTAATTTATCCATTGTCAATGTATGTGCTCTGACTCAAACCAATGAGTCTTTTGGGATATATCTCTATAGATCCTAATATCGAGTATGTATGCAACATCCCTTTATCTTTCATTTGAAAGGACTTACTAAGGTTGTAACATTCGGAATTGCGGGTATGCTATTTTTATTATTTCATCATTTAATTTTTTTGGAGTTATTGGAGGGACTCGATGAGTTGGTGCCTTAACTCGTCGAGTAGGATTGTGACTTTTGACGCGTTTTAGCGAATGGAGTCGCTGAGTCGGGTATTTGAATCGACGAGTCAATGTTGATGAGGAAAACCCTAATTTCTCGGGTTTAGGACCTATTTAAAGGTCCTTATGGCCTTCATTTGCGGCCAATTATACCCCTGAGAAACCCTAGAGAGCGAAGAGAGCTTAGAGAGCAAAGGAAAGGCTAATGCATCATCCTTTTTGGTGTGTTCTTACAAGAAGGAGTGGGAAAGTCCAAGCTAGATCGATTGTGGAGCTTGGATTTGTGTTATTCATTTTGAGATTCACTTCTGGAGGTACAAATCCTTTCCTATTTCGTGTATTTGATAGATTTCTTGAATCTAGGGTTTCTTTGCATCATTTTAAGTTGGATTATGAAGCATGTGATGTCCCAAAGTGGTGTTGATGTTGGATCTGGACGATGAGAGGTCCAAAAAGTCCCAACCTTCCAGCTTTATGCTGTTTCATGAGAGTTTTGAGAGTAGGTTACCATTTTAAAGTTTATTTCTCCATTTATGGCTTTGTATGTGTTGCATGAACGTAAAGTTTGAACCTTCACGTGACTTTTGCGTGCTAGAAGGTTAGATCTACTAGTTAGAGAAGCATATTTGACATCAGAAGGTCGTTTGAGTGTTGCCATGGAAGGAACTCGCTGAGTCCATAAGGGGACTCGACGAGTCGAGTCGGGTTGCCCCACGATTCATGACCAGTAGTAGCCCGTCGAGTGGAAGATTCACTCGATGAGTCGAGTGAGGTTTAGAAAGATCCAGAGGACACGCTTGGACTCGCCAAGTCACCTATGTGCACTCGACGAGTCTGGTCAAAGTTTGACCATTGAATTTTGTTGACTTTTAGGGTTGGGTCAACACTTAGACTTTTGGACCATTAAAAGGGTAAAATGGTCTTTTAGCCTTCTGAGAGAACATTAGAACGAACTAGTCTACCCTGGAGATCCGTTATTGATTTGAGATGATTTCTTATATGTTTAGGCGGGGCTAGGTCATTGTTACGAGGTTCAGGGATACCGAGCACGTGAGTTACTAGACAACATACGGGGTGAGTCTTCTCATTATACTTTACCTAGAGTGGTAACTATGTGTGACCGAAAGGTATTATATGTTATGCGGATCATGTGATATGTATTGCTATGTGATATGTGTGTGTTATGATATGTTATGAGTACCATTATATGGACCGGAAGGTCAACAGTGTATAGATCGGAAGGTCTAGATGATGAGGACCGGAAGGTCATATGGGTAGGGCCTGAAGGTCTACCAGAGTTGGGACGGAAGTCCCCTAAGACACATGGATCAGAAGATCCCATTGAGTTATGGCCTTGCGTGGCGTATGTGTTGTATGTGGTATTTTGGGGACCTCACTAAGCATTTATGCTTATAGTGTTATGTGTTATGTATTTCAGGTACTAGCGATGATCGCAGGAAGGTGGACATGATCCGTACACACTGGAAGGAGATTTGTTTTATGATCTTGGGATATGTTTTTATCGTGATGACATTTGTTAAACTTAAGAATTTGAGAAAATTGAATGAGTTTTATGTTATTTGAAAGATGAAAAATTATTTTGAAAATTCACGTTGTTACAAGTTGGCATCAAAGCCTTGGTTTGAGGGATTTGGATGCACCTTTGGGCATATCTGAACTCAAACTGAGGATTTGAAAAAGTTTTCATATAAGAAACAATTTTTCTAAAAAGTAAAATAATTTGAGAAAGTTGAAAGAAGCAGTGTTTATGATCAGTTAGTGCCCGAACAGTGATTTCCCAAAATACCCTTACGTTATGTGTGTATGAGATATGATATGATATGCTATGTATGCTAGAGTGGGCTAGGTATTCATATTAGGACTAGAGTGGCCTGATATGTGATGCCTTAGCTTAGGAGATTACTGCTGGTATGAGATTCTTGAGAGTGAGTAGGTAGAAGTGAGGAACTTACGAGGGGCCTACCGAAGGGTAGCCGATGGTTAGCGAGAAGTAGAGTACTTGTGATCTGGGATCCTAGGAGGAGGACTTGGAATGAATGCTGATGCGGTGTGGGAGCTAGTATAGGGGCCGTACTACTTGTGATCTGGGATCCTAGGAGGAGGACTTGGAATGAATGCTGATGCAGTCCAAGTAAAAATCCTTAGGGTACTAAGGAACAAGTAGGGTTGAGTTTTTGAGTGTGAGTATACTTGAGAAAGTCTCTGATATTTTTATGTTGTATTTCAGAGACATCATGGTTGTGACACGCCATAGACCAGAGACCAACAGTGTGAGTGACGAGGATCTTCATCAGATGATCCACGAGGAGGTGGCTGCAGCTATCCGCACAGAGATACAAGATATGTTTGGGTATATCAAGACCACTTTGATTGAGACATTTGACGAGAGATACACAGTGGTTACTTAGGCTGCGGCTGCTGCAGCTGTGGCTACTGCTAGACCTCAGGGGGGGTGACTCGATGCTGTTCTGGGAGTTCAGCAACACGAAGCCACTGGAGTTTGATGGGACGCAAGATTCGATTGCTGTGATGAAATGAATTTTTGATTTCGAGGAAAGCTTCTACACCTATTCACATTTGAGGGTTCGGTTTGCATAGAACCAGCTTCGCTTAGGAGCGAAGCACTAGTGGACGTTTGTGACGGTGAACTTCACTCTTGCAGAGATTTTGGAGGTGACTTGGGAGAGGTTCACCACCATGTTCAGAGACGAGTATGTTCCCCCCGGTAGAAAGGGTACGGTTGGCACAAGAGTTTTTGTCCCTTAAGCAGGGGACGAAGTTAGTGACTATGATTACATGGATGTTCCATGAGAGGGTGTTGTTTTTCCCTAAGCACGTGTCATCTGAGCAGCTATGCATGAGTTGGTATTTGAGCATTCTGAGGAGGGATATCCGGGAGTTTGTGGCGAACTTGACTTACCGGACATTTGCTGAGCTCCAGGTAAATGCCCGGAAGAGGGAGATTGAGATAGAGACACAGTCCAAGGAGGAGACCAAGTCTCAGGGGAAGGATAGGCATCCAGTACAGTCCTAGCCGGCAGTCAAGCAGGCCATGGGTTTGTAATTATCAGTCCCATGAAAAATCGCAAAAACTTTCTTTGTAGATGTTTAGTGATCTGGATTGTGATTTGATAACGGTGTAGGATGCCAGTAACATATGCGATTTTGACATGAGTACAAACTTGAGCATACATAAATCTTCCATATATTTTTGCATAACATATTGACTTCATTTCATCTCATTCTACCTTTTTAAATCGAAAAAATTATTCCTTAACTATAGATAAACTAAAAGGAAGCTTATTTGCATGCTATGTTGACTTACTATATACCTGAAATATTCCTTTTAGGTCAATTCTAAAGTCCTTTTATCTTGATGTATTTATATGTCTATAACATAAACGGATTCAACAAGATCATTCATATCGAGGTGATATGGTTGGAAGTCTTTTAACTAATGCAACATATCAATGTTATTACTCCCCAGTAGATAGTCATCTACATATAAAACGAGAATGATAAATTTCCTCCCATGGATCATGAGGTATATACATCAATCTAATTCGTTATTAATGAAGTTGTTTTTGTTCCGTTGAACTTTAGATACCATTATCTGGAAGCCTGACTTAGCTTATATATTGATCCCTTAAGCTTACACATTGAATGTTCTTAACCCTTAGAATTAAAACCTTTTAGTTGGGTCATGTATACAATTTTATGTAAATCCATGTAAAGAAAAGAGTTTGATGTGTATTTTATGTAGCTCAAAAACAAAATGAGATACAAGGGCCATTACGATCCTAAATAAGTCATTTATAAGAACAGATGAAAACGTTTCTTGGTAATAAATACCATTCTCTTGTGAATATCCTTTAGCGATCAATCGATATTATGTTCTTCGATGTTAATAATTGATTTTTTTTGGTCTTAAAGACCTACTTGCATCATATGGGTGTGAAACCCTTTGGAAATTCAACAAGTTCCCAAACATCATTCCTTTATAATAAATTAAGCTCTTTAGTCACACCTTAACTGCACTTGATAACAAGTTGGGATATCAATATCTATGATAATGGGTCATTTCCTTTCCTATATTAAGATCGACCTTATATAATTACCATAATTTCTAGGCCGCCTACATCATAGAAAATGTATTGTAGGGTATTGAGTTTCATGAGTTTCAATGTTAGTTAACTAAGTGGGTTCATTTTGTGGTGTTTCTTTTAGCCTTTTCATTTAAAGAGAGTTTTTCAAATGGAAAAGCTTGAATTTTGTAATGAAATGCTTATCGAAATGGGCGCTTGAGTTATGGTTGAAGATTCTTGGATGTCAAAATCCCTCAATAAACCACTCCCACTGATTTTGACATTGTCAAGAAAACTAGCATGCTTCATTCCTACAAATCAGGTTCTATGTTATTGAGCATTAAATTAGAAACATTTAAACCATTTAGGATACTTCATAGAGAAGCAACTGATGAGTTTCCATGTAAACGTTTTGTGAGTTAAGATTTTAGAGTTTTTCTTTTGATAGATAGAGTCACACCTTCATCTTGCTTTCCTTCACGTCAAAATCTCAATGGCTTTTAGGAACATATTTTGAAGGGGTAACCTATTCAACATGTAGACTGTCGTCTTTAATACATTTGTCCATAAGCATTTTGGCAAGTTAGTGTTTGGAAGCATACATTAGACCATGTGCATTAAGGTACCATTCCTCCTCCCAAATACATTGTTTATTGAGGAGTACTTGACATGGCATATTGGTTAATTATCCCAAGGTGTTTAGAAATCAAAGAAAGATCTATGTGATTGACCAACATCCCTATGCTTATCATAATACACACCACCTCTATTTGATCTCATAACTTTTATTTTTTGGTTAAGATAATTTTCATAATGTATGGATACATGTATCGAGAATTGAGTTTCAATTTATAGAGGCCTCCTTCCAAACAACCTTAGCCGAGAACACGAGATTAAAACTAATAGTTACATCACTGTATCAAACGTAAAAGTGAAGTCAAAATTTGCTAACTCGGATACAAATAATAAGTTTTGAGTTATACTCAATGTGTAAAAGTGTATCATCAAGACTTAAACAATGATCATTTATGTTATAATGGAGGTGATCCAACCTTTTCTATGTTTAAGCCTTCATCATTCCCAACTTTAATTGTTCGTTGATTTCAATATACTTTATAGATTTTAAAGAATTCTTTCAATGATTTAGACACATGTATCACGGAAATAAAACCATCCCATCCTAAGTAGGACCAGTTATACTTAGGGACTTCATAAATCATAAAATATAATTATTTTCTTTGCAAGCCATTCTTTATAGTTAGGACAATCTGTTGAGTGAAATGGAATGCCAAAATCAGAAATAATATGATTTATTAAACCTTGGAAATTATACCAACATAAGATATTGTTTAAATTCCATAATAAATTATAATAAACAAATTGAATCATGGTTGAAATGGAATTCCAAAATCACAAATAGTATGATCAGCTCATTTACATCATAGTGGGATGAGACGTCAAAACTTATGATAAAACAGTTACATAATTTGTAGGGAATTTATAATTCGTTTTTTTTATTTACTATATTTTAATGGATAACATATATCATAAGTTGAATTAATAGTAAATAAATAAACACTAATACAACTTATATCGCAAATTCGTCCAATTATTATACTTGATTACACTAATATAACTTTGATATGTATTTCCATAAAAAAGTCATTGATTTATTGATTCTAATGATACTTTATATTTTCTAATTACATGGAATTGTTAAAGATCCATGGGAAGGTTTCATAAAATTATGTATGCCAAAATAATTGTGGATATTGATTTCCTAGAAATTAAAATTAAGACGTGCCCTTGTTTTTAGATGTAAGATGGAATAATTATTAACAAGTGAGCTTAGGTGAGCTTATAGTGAGTTAATTTACAATAGTATTATAAATAATGATACTTTTTAGTTATCATCAAACAACGAATGAGAAGGCAAATAGACAACAATTAAAAAAAATAAATCATTGGTTTTTTTGTTCTTCACGATACAACCGACATCTCATCATGTGGGGTTTTATATATCAATAATATGATTAAACATAACACATAAGGAAAATCGAAAGAAATCAACTGCTTCTATACACATTATTAATTTGTAGATTTTAGCAAAAGGATGGGCGTTATTAAACATATTTTAAATATAGGTTAAAAAGATGTTGATTTCATTAGAACATAGATTATCATGAATCATGCAACAAAAAATTGAAAATAAGTTTGAAACTTATGTTAAACCATGCTCTGATACCACATGATGGATTTATAGGCATAATCACATGATGAATTCAACATATATTTGATAAATCTTAAACCAAATGAAGAACACTTGGAGAATGTGATATCCACTTAATTTGAAGGATGACAACGTCATGATTCTTTTCACTTCCCGTAATGGTGTCTAATTGATTAATCCAATGGATGGTTGATACACACAAGAGTATGATGTTTAATAGAGAGGGAGTTTATGTTATAAAGGAGGATCAAAAAATTCATATTCAACACATAACTTTCTCTCATAAATTTGTGTTTAATTTATCAATTGCATCTTATGGGTAAGTGATAGAACCACATAGATTTAGACCCTTCGGTTATGCAAAAAATGTCATATCCATCATACATGTATTTAATTATACAAACTTGTCATGCCACTATGGGAAATATTACGGTACAAAATTAGTTTTACGCAACACATAAAAACATTACAAAATACTTTGATGGCCAAAAATTAAGCTTTCTGATTGTCATCGCTTGGAGGAAGACATTTCTTTTTTACAGGGTAAGGTAGCCTCATTGGAGTTGCAGAAGATTGGTCATGTTGAAAAGATTGCTATGTCAGAGCATGGTGTGTATAAATTGAAGAATGTCCTTGGAGATTCTAACTTGAAGAACACTGATCTTCAGGCTAGTTTGACTGGTGCAACTTATCATGTTAGGAGGTTGGAAGAGGATATGGGATGGATATTGTCTGAGGGTGTGAGTAACTTAGTGGACAAAGTGTTTTCCGGTTCTCCCCCTTATTATGCCAATCAATCGCTTCAAGCAATAGGTTTTGACTTTGGAAGAGGCACATATGCGAGATGATGAACATCGAGCATTTGTTGGGGCTTTGCTAAGGTAAATATTTCGTTATATGATCCCACTCGATTGCATCAAATGGATAATTCCCTTTCAGGTTTATTTTTTAGCGATTACCTATCTGATTTTGGTTTCCCTATGAGTTTATTCAGTCAGCTGTGGGATTTGGTATCTGATCATACCGATGGTGATGCCTCCACAAGTGGTGGAGGTGATGTAGGTTCTTAGATTGTGGAGGTTGTTAATTTTGGTGTTTATGATGATAGTATTTTAGTTGTTATGGCTTAGGTCTTTGTTTTGTTTTTCCATGATTGGCTACTCTGTTGTTTGTCTTATGTATTATGTCGCTTTTCTAGTTTGTCTTGATTGAACCATTCTTTTCGTTTTGTGTTGATCTTGTGTGTTATGCTTCTCTCTTGTACCTTGTTTTTTTCGTTGTTTAACCTTTCACTTGGACTTGTTGCTTTGAGACTTGGTCTTATGCTTCATAATTAGTAGTGCTTAGGTGATTTTTGTCACATAACTTTTGGTTTTGTGCTTATTTGGTCACTTAACTCATTTTAAGCTTGAAAAGGTCACTGAACTTTTGGCTTTGTGCTCATTTATTCACCTAAATTTGGGTTTGTGTACTTCACTTTTGGTTTTGTGCTCATTTTGTCACCTAACTTTTAAAAATTATACTCATTTAGTGACAAAACTTTTAAAATAACGTTATAAAAAGGGTTTTTGGCACTATAGCACAACAAAGTTTGGTAAATTTACACATTTAGTCACTTAAGTATTTTTTGTGCCCAATTTGCCATTAATGTCAGGAAATACCGAGTAAATAAGGGTTTGGGGAAAATTGTATATGATTTATGGCAAACATGTAAACATGGCTGAATGTTTTGATCCAAACCCATATGGGGTTTTGGCAATGTAGCACAACAAAGTTTAGCAAATTTACACGTTTAGTATCTCAAGTAACCGTTATAAGGTCATATAAAGGTGTATTTGATAGGTAAAATTAAAATTTAATGGTCTATTAGGCACAAAAAATAACTTGAGTGACTAAATGTTTAAAACGGCTAAACTTTGTTGTGCTACAGTGCCAAAAACCCTTATAAAAATGAACACAATTTTAAAAGTTAGAGGGTCAAATTAGCACAAAGTCAAAAGATAAGTGACCAAACCAAAAAGTTAGGTGGTTAAATGACCAGAAAGCAAAAAGTTCAGTGACCTTTTAAACTTAATATGAGTTATGTGACCAAATGAGCACAAAGCTAAAAATTAAGTGACCAGAAATTACTCAAACCCTAATTAGTAAACCAACCAGCCTTGTTTATTAGCTTTTGTTGCTTTCTTGGCTAAGACATTGCTTTGACTAGAATTCTATGTAGTTGATTATGCTGAAAGAGTTATTTTCCCATTCACGGCTAAAGATGTAACCTTAGTAAAGATGTTTCTTTAACCAAAAATGTTTGTGTAGTTAGCTGGCTGGCTACACTTAAAGAATTATTGTTTCTTTTCAGGCTAACTAGGTAGTCTGTTCAAGATTTGTCTTGAACATAAATATTTGTGTAGCTGGATGGCCGAGATATACATATATAATTATTGTTGCTTTCATGGCTAACCGGACAACCTTGGTCAAGATGTTGCTTTGACCAAAATATTTGCATAGTTGTTGGTCGAGCTATACTTAGAAAATTATTATCTCTTTTCTTGGCTAAGTGGGTAGCCTTGGTTAATATGTTGATTTGAGCAAAATGTTTGTATAGTTGGTTGGCCGAAGTACACTTAAAGAATTAGTGTTGCTTTCATGGCTAACCATGTAGCCTTAGTCATTATGTTGCTTTGACCAGAATGTTTGTGTAGTCGGTTGACCCAAGCTACACTTAAAGAAATATTGTTGTTATTTTGGTTTTGACATTGAATCCTTATTTCATTAATTTAGGAGTAGCTTGCCTCTCGCATCTTTCGTATATGCACATACATATGTGAAAGTCGCCATGCTTTCTTTTTGTCTGAGTATCTTGCTTCATTGAATTGCATGCTGACCATTGTTGCTATTCGAATGCGCTTGCCTTTGTGTTTTGGATCTCAGGAGTTTTGTCTAGCTCCCTTGTTTCCTTTATTTATGTACGCCTTTTGTTATTCCACCACGAAGCAAAAACTAGTTGGTTTTGTTGTTCCCTTTTCACATATTTTGATGATCAGATCTCCAACGATATCATGTTTGGGCTTCCTTCTGTATATGGTGATTACGCTTTTTATTGTGGGCTTGGATTTCCTTTGATCTCTTCCTTATTTTACCCTGGTTGCTGATCTATCCTTTGCCATGATCAGTATAGCTTCATTTGTGCTTCCTTTCTCCTTGGTTCCATTATCCCTTATAGGTAACCATATTCCTTGTCCGTTTTGATTAAAGGCTACTCCGTCTAGCTTCCTTTTTGTGTTGCCACACCTTTCATTCTCTATTACTTGCATTTTATATGTGAATTCCCCTAGTGTGACCGAGGCGTCTCAGGAACCAGTGAGGCTTATACTTTTCTTTGTTAGTATTGTACCTACCCCTGACATGGTGTGAAACTTGACTACTCCATATATTGTTGATGCTATGACTCTAAAATTATGCTGGTATTGTAATCGTTCCTTCAGTCCATACACCGTGTCTTGGAAAACTGATTAGCTGTATATTAGGTGGCTCTATTTTTCCTTTCAACTGACTTGGGAGTTGTTTGTAGAAGTGTTTGTACATGATGTTCGTGGAGCTCCCACTATCCATGTAAATGTCATTCACGTAATTTTTCTCTATGAATCCTCAAATAACCATATGTTTGTCTCATCTATGATTCTTGTTGCTGTAATCCCATTTTTCGAAAGTGAACTTGTCTTCATCGCATTGCAGCATCCCAAAATTCAAGGCCAAAACTTTCCTTTTTAAATAAGTTATTATAAAACCATAAGTAATAAAACATCCATAATAACATCTCATGTCAAAAACAAAAGTAGAAATAATCAAAACATGTTATCATAAAACAATATCAGAGTGTAATCCCCACGATCTCATGTGCGGAAAGATAGTGTGATGTGTTGCGATCGAGCCGACTCCTTTCCTTTGAAAACGAAGTACCTAAAACCAAAACTGAAAACTCTAAGAACAAAGCTTAATAAGGTCCCCCATCATACCACATACCATACAAATCACATACTATCAGGCATACCAGTGCGCCCGACCTACTCCTTGCCAGACATATCTGGGTGCCCGACCTACCCTACTGAGCATACCGGGGTGCTCAACCTACCCCTATCAGGCATATCTGGGTGCCCAACCTACCCCTTCGGTCCTGTCGACCGGTAACCGGGGACTATTTCACCCCTACTACTACCACATAATATCATATCACACATATAATAATTTGTCTAGCATAGCTGGGTACTAATCTACCCCCTTCGACCCTATCGACTGGTAATCGGCGACTATTCCCCCAACTACCACTATCACATAACATCATATCATGGTAGCACATAAAACACAACATATAGTGACAAACCTAAGTAATTATCACAAAGACAACTACTCAACAAACAATCCCTACTAGTGGGCCCACATTGTGGCCATAGGCCCACTTCTAGTAAAGGGTAACTCGCTTCACACTGCGGAAGTCCCGCAAACCCAACCCCAACTGCTCGATGATAGATTCCTGAACTATCAATATCAAAACATCACCTAATTAATAAATGGGTTCCAATACATGACCATAAATCCATGCTTGAGAGTAAAAGACTACTCTAACCCTAACTTGGCTTGATTCAATCCCAAGACCCACTCTAAAGGCCCAAAAGTCAACTATGAGTCGAAGCCCAACATATGGCCAAATTTTCCAAATTGGGCCCAAACCTTCACATGGTCTCATTCTAAGGCCCAACATTTTATTCCAGTCCAATAATTGACATTCTAATAGCCCAATATCATATAACCATTAAGGCCCAAACTATGGCCCAATTTTCCAAATTGGGCCCAAACCTTCACATGGGCCTACCCTAAATCCATTTAATTTATTCTACTCCATATGATTGTTCTTGGATGGTCCATCAATATCTCAATCACCAAAGCCCAATAAAAAGGCCCAGCTTAAGGCCCAAGTGAAATTAGGGTTTTCACATAAAATAACGATTAGGGTTGAGTGTTTCTTACTTAACCCATTAAGGACTTAATGCATTAAGTCCATCAATCTATTGGGTAAATCACTTAGTATGCTCGGGTATGATTAATGATTCAGTTCCGATGCCCAAACTTGCCTCCCGATAAGTCCAAGGCCCATACATTAAAAAATTAGGGTTTCTAAACCCTAATTAGGGTTTCCAACCCATCATAGACCAATAGGCCCAAAACCAAGTTGTTAAGCCCAATAGGGTTTCCATGGGTCAATTAGGGTTTCGCTAGGCCCATTAGGGTTTCACTAATCGGGCACCACCCACTACCACCTCGAGTAATGGTGGTCAATGGCGGCTCATGGTAGCGGCCACCACCTTATGTGGTGGTTACGGTGTCTAGTCCATTTTTTTTCCAAACATCCAAAAAGTAACTACATGCAGAGAAAGCACACTGCCACCCAATACGGTGGTTGGTGGCGGCAGTAGGCAGCAGCCACCACCTTACGGTGTTGGTTAGAGTTTCTTTTCATTGTTCCACTTTCTAACTACACTTACGAGGGAAAAACTCAAATCAACTCTCACACACACACACACACACTTATAACATACACAGACAGACACAGTCACCTAGTGGTGGCCGGCGGTGGCGCATGGCTGCAGCCACCATGGTTGGCGGCCATGCTAGTTCCCTTACAACTTCCGACCTACAACAAACACATACATACTCCAAACATGAGGTCAGGCCCCAAGAAATACGCACCCACACAACCACCAAGTCGCGGCAGAACAAAAGGAAGAAGAAAAAGAACGACGGCAACGAACGACGACCATCTTTGCGCCTACAGCCAGCAGCAGTGAACGACGACGACCTTTGCGCCTACAGGTGGCGACAACGATATCCCTGACTGTGACAATGCCTAAATGATGGTTTTCAGCTTTGACGATGATGACCAGCGATGGCGTAGCGACGGGTAAGCAGCAACCACAGCGAACCCAGCACCCTCCGTCGACAGTGAGACGAAAACGATGGCCTCACAATGGTTTTATGGAACCTACGTGGTAGCTGGTGGTTTGAGAACAAATGAACTCACTGATGGTGGCCCAAGTTTGAAGATGGAGAGGGTGGAGGTCGGTGACTAGAATGTATAACGTAACGGCTGGGTGCTATGATTTAGGGTTAGGGTTTCTAATACACCTATATATATATATATATATATATATATATATATATATATATATATATATATATATATATATATATATATATATATATATATATATATATATATATATATGTGTGTGTGTGTGTGTGTGTATGTGTGTGGAGACTGCATAAGGGGGTGGCGGGTGTAACCTATGCTCATCAAACTTCTACCCATTTTAACCATATCGACCCCTACCCACTAGAAATATTTTCGAAACTAACCTAGAATTTACCATTTAAACCCTTAGCATTAAAATCCATTACAATTTCGGTACAAAATTTACCAATTACACCCCTGCCTTCAATAATACTTATAAATTAAGTCCCGATTTTACACTTTAATCCCCGCTTTCTAAAATTATGACAGTTAACTCCTCGAGACCCACACCTTTCTATATAATTATAAATTTTAGGGCTATTATTCATTCATTAATTTATTTATTTATTTATTAAATAAACAGGGTGTTACACATATCCTTGATTAACCTCTGACTATTCTTGTTGACAGAACATGAATATTTTACATTTCCCGTAGCTTTTGGCCTTTGTTTTTCTTTCAACAATGCTTTCTATCAGTTTAGCTCGAAGTCCTCTTATTAGATTGCTTAGCTCTCTAGCATCATTTTGTTTTTGCAAATATCTTCCAACCATAGCACATTTGACGGTACTGTGCCTGGTGGACTCATGAAAATCATAATATTTTCCATGTTATTTGCTGCCTAATCTGTCACCCAATTTTCAGCGTTTTTCTTTTCGCCTTCAACTACTATTTCGACATCATTTCGTCCTCCATTTCTTGGTAACGGGTAGCTTCGAATTTGTTTCATGATGTGAGCCGGACGAACATGCATCCTTGTATTGCATATCTATAATGCTTGGTCTAGGTATGAATTAATTCTAATTATTTTTAAATATTGGAAGGAACTCGATGAGTTGGGCGGCTCCAACTCGACGAGTAGAAAGCTTTCCAGCCACGTAGATTGGAGGACCTACTCGACGAGCTGGTCAGCGAGTTGGCGCTGGAAACGAAAACCCTATTTTTTGGGTATTGCACCCTATTTAAAGGACTTAACTCCTAGGGCTGGCCTCCTTACCAGCCTCCTTACCCAAAGAAAACCCTAGAATTGCCGTCCTCCATGTTCATTAAGTTTTGTGATTGTTTGAGATCTTTGATAGAGGTTTTGAAGAGAGAAGTATCAACCTTGGGGAAGTGAACTTGAATCTAGAAACTCTACATCTAGGGAAACATCTCAGTGGTATAAAGTCGACACCTTGTCATGTGGATAGCTAGATCTCCTTATTTGAAGTTTAAGCATGAGTTTGGGATCTTGGGTGGATTTGTCCAAAAGAAATGGTTTCCAGGGGTTGTCTAGTTATATCTGACCCCTCCATCATTTCTTGAGGCTTAAAGTTGCAAAATTTAATAGCCTCTATGTCCCATTCATGCAATGTGTCCACTATGAAGCCTAAAATGGACCTTGGAGAGTGTTTCAAGCATGCATGACATAAAGTTAGAAACTTTAAGTGATTTTTCCACCTTTGGACATCAGATATGTGTTTTCGGACGATGGTATGAGAGTTTAAGGGCTTACTGAGTCAATACCTTCTTTAAAGGAACTAGGGTTTGGGTTTAGAGCTTATTTGGTGAACCTTGAGGATAAACCTGGAAACTTTACCCTTCTAGACATCTTTAGGGATGGGAATTTGAAGTTTGCAACCTTTGGATTCAATAAAGAGGGCTTAATGAATTAAGTGGGTTGACAGACTGAAGAACTCAATGATTTCTTAGTGGAACTTGATGATTTGGGTTGGGGTTACATCGATTCTGTTGGAAAATAGAGAAACTTGACGAGTTATAGGAAAACTCGATGAGTTGGGTCGCGATATCACGATTCTTACTTTGGGGTGGACTCGACGAGTTAGGTCAACTCAGAGCGTTGACTTTGACCTTGACCAGGATTGACTTTTAAGGGTTTAATTGAGTTGTATCTAAGGAGTTGTTTATGATTAGGTAGGTGGTAGAGCTGATAATTGGATTTTTGACCTACTCAGTTATAGTTTGTATTTATGGTGACTCTCCTCACCATACCAATTGGTTGAAGGCACCATGGTCAGCTCATTATGTGTTATGTGGTATGTAATATGCGAGTTGTCTTATGAAACTTGCATGGAAAACCCTGGGGTGAGCCCATGGCACTTGGTTGTCAGACCATGTGGGGTGCCCATTACATTCCAGGTAAAGACCATGGGGGTGCCCATGACACTTGATTGTTAGACCATGTGGGGATGTCTATGGAATTCCATTTAAAGACCATCGGGGGTGCCTATGGCACTTGGTTATAAGACTATGTGGCGGTGCCCATGGCAGTCCAAGTAAGACAATGGGGTTTCCTATGGCATATAGGTGTAAGACCTTGGGGGGAGCCCACGACATCCGTATATGTTTGTAAATATGGCTTCTATGGTTGATATAGTTATATGATTATATGGATTGTCTGGGGTATGTTATGAGGGACTCACTAAGCATTAGCTTACAGTTTTTTGGTTGTTTCAGGTACTTCAGGATCTAAGGGCAAGAGCCCGGCGTGATGGTGCAACATGCACTCTCTGACTTTTTGTTGGGGACACTCTGACATTACGAATAAATTGTTTGATGTTATGATTTTTGAAAAATAATGTGATTGGAATTTTATATTTTATGGAAATGATTTGTTATTTAAAAATGAATAATTTTATTGAAAATTTGGGTCGTTACAAGTTGGTATCAGAGCCTTGGTTTGAGGGATTTGGGCATACTCTCGGGTGTGTCAGATGTCAAACAGAGGAAATGGTAAAATTGTTTTCAAAAAATCACAGTTAAAAACTTTTTAAAACTGATGTTTTGTAAGAAAAAGGGAGAGTCCAATGTGCCTAATCGGCCGAGCTCAAGTAAGTGTTTTCCCCAATACATTAGCCATGCTATATTGATATTTTGAATTCGATAATCGGATGGATTTTTCTCTGTGTATGCTTTAAAACTTGTATACGGTTAGGATCTTATAGACTTAGAATAATCAACAGTCTATTTGATTATATTCATTATATAATTTACATGCAGAGGGCAACCTATTATTATTGATTTGAGTTCTGGTTTGATGTGAATGGTGGAAATCTTAGGATAGCCTAGGATTTGAGTTATGAGGTGGTTGGAAATATATGTTTTGTTCTGGGATGAATTAGAGTTATCAGGTATATCCTTGGGGAAGACACATGTAGGTGTGGAAGGTAATATTGGGACCGTACTATTGAAAGCACAAGACCTGTACCCAAACTAATGTTAGATCTAGAAGCTTTAAGGAGGTCGGTGTGGAAGGATCCCCTTTTTGAATATCTTGATCATTCTATTTTATGGTATTTCAGATCAGAATGGTAGTGGCCCATTATGGAGCAAGGGTTCTGGATCACGATCATGATTCGGGTTAGGCCGCGATACAGATCCCATTGACGAAAGGCTGCACGAACTTATCGTAGCTGAGGTTATGAGGGGCATTCTTGATACTACCCCAGTGATTTTTAGGATCGTCGATGAGGGGATGATGAAGATCAGGGAGGAGCGGCTTAGTTCTTTCTGAGTTGAGATTGTTGCAGGTCAGGTTAGGGCCTGAACTCTCTCATTCCGAGAGTTCAAGGCATGTGGGGCACCTATATTTTTTAGGGTCAGGGACCCCATAGTTAGTCGATGCTGGGTGGTAGACATGGAGAACGCCCAACGCACGAGCTCTAGCCACGAGGTGGAAAAAGTAGTGTTTTCTTCGTGCATGTTAAGGGACCGAGCCAGGGACTGGTAGGAGGAGGTGACCCACCAAGTGGGATCAGTTGGAGTGGATGAGATGTCATGGGAGATTTTGTCAGAAATTTGCCTTGGAATTCGCACCATCCATTGAGGTGCAATGTTTAGTGAGGGAGTTTCAGGAACTCCAGCAGACCACCGAGACCGTGGCAGAGATCACCGTCAAGTTTCGGGATTAAGCACCATTAATTCAGCAGTATGCTATGGATGAGGATATGAGGAGGATGAGGTATCATTCCATGCTAAGGAATGATATCCATGAGTTCGTGAACTTTTCAGGGTGCAAAACCCTGAATGTGATGGTGGAGAAGGCCCAGTAGCGGGAGATGGAGTTAGACTTCCGCACTAAGCAGAATCCAGAGTAGGCTCAGACAGTTGTAGGTCAGGCCAAAAATCTAAAACCTCTGACTCTTCCAGTAGGGTCCAGCAGGGGCGTGACCGATGTGCTAACTACGGTAAGCCGCACAACATGGGATGTTGGACAGCAGGCTCAAAATGTTACACATGTGGACTGTAGGGCCACATGAGCAGGGATTGGCCTAAGAAGGGCTTGATTTGTTTTCAGTACAAATAGACCGACCATAAAAAGGCTGATTGTCCGAGGTTGGATGGAGGAGGAGGAGCGGTGGCGGCGCCTGCGCCCGCCACAATGAGAATCACTAATGGTTGCCCTGCCAAGGCGGACGCTCCTGTGTTAAAGAGCCACACATTTCAGTTGACCACAGAGGAGGCTCGAGTAGCGCCAGATGTCATGGCTAGGACCTTTCTGGTCAACTGTATGTCGGCTCATGTTCTTTCGATTCAGGAGCTACCCAATCATTCGTATTACTTACGCTTGGCAAGAAGTTTTGGGATCCTCCAGGGACTTTGGATTCCCCGCTTGAGGTTGAGATTGCGGATGACCGCACCGTGAATGCTACGTGGGTATACCAGGACAGTGTCTTGAATGTGTTTAGGGAGAGGTTCTGTGTTGATCTGGTTTCGATACCATTGTGAGAGCTGAAGGTGATCGTCAGAATAGACTGGTTGGGGGCCAATGGGGCCATGATAGACTGCGAGCGCCAGCTGGTGAGAATTCAAACCCTAGGTGGGGGCGAACTGGTTATTCAGGGAGAAAGGTCCTCGTAGGGGCCAAGTCTCTGTTCGACTATGAGGGATAGGAGACTTCTCCATCAGGTCTGTTCGGGATTTCTAGCATACATCTCGGATACAAGGGTTGAGAGAATGACAAATTTGGGAAGTGTACCAGTGGTACGACATTTTCAGGATCTCTTCCCTAACAAGTTGCTTGGTGTTCCTCCAGAGAGGCAAGTATAGTTTCACATTGATTTGGTGCTGGGTGTAGCTCCGATAGCTAAGGAACTATACCGGTTAGCTCCACCTGAGATGCAGGTGCTGTCTACACAGCTTCAGGAGCTGCTAGATTGAGGGTTTATCTGTCTGAGCAGCTCTCCATAGGAAGCATCGATTCTGTTTGTAAAGAAGAAGGACGGCCATATAGGATGTGTATCGATTATCCGTAACTGAACAAGCTAATTGTGAAAAACTGTTATCCGCTTCTGAGGATCAATGATTTGTTCGATCAGCTTCAGGGTGCATCTTGTTTTTCAAAGATTGATTTTCGATCGGGGTACCATCAGATGAGTACTAGGGATGAGCATATACCGCATACAACTTTCAGGATTCGGTACGGTTAGTAGGATTTTGTGGTGATGCCATTCGAACTCACCAATGCCCCAACATCGTTCATGGACCTCATGAACAGGGTGTGTAGGTTGATGTTGGATTGGTCAGGGATCGTTTTTATCGATGATATCTTGGCATATTCTAAGACCAAGGAGCAGCACCAACAACATTTTAGGAAGGTATTGGAGACACTAAGAATAGAAAAGCTTTATGCTAAGTTCATAAAGTGTGATTTTTGGTTGCGTGAGGTTCCATTTTAGGGGCACATCATCAACCAAGAGGGTATTTTGGTTGATCCAACCGAGATTGAGGCAGTGATGCAGTGGGAAATACCGAAGAATGCATCTAAAGTCTGTAGCTTCTTGGGCCTACCGGGGAGTTACTGGAGATTCATTCAGGATTTCTCCAGGATTGTGGTAACTTTGACTCGCGTGACCAAGAAGAATGTCACATTTCGGTGGGGCCCGAATCAGCATTCAACTTTCGAGACTTTAAGAAAAGGACTATGTGAGGCCCCGATTTTAGCACTACCCGAGGGGTTGGATGATCTAGCGGTGTACAGTGATGCGTCTATCACTAGGTTAGGTGATGTTTTGATGCAGATGGGGCATGTGATCGTGTATGCCTTTAGGCAGCTGAAGCCCTATGAGGTGAACTGCCCCACTCATGGCGTGGAATTGGGCGTAGTGGTGTTTGCCCTAAAAAATATGGAGACATTACTTGTAGGGAGTTCGGGCACCATCTTTACTGACTACAAAAAATTGAAGTATTTGACGGATCAGAAGAACTTTAACATGAGGCAGAGGAGATGGTTGGATGAACTGAAAGATTACGATTGCAAGATTTTGTACCATCCAGGGAAGTCCAACATGGTGGCCGATGCTTTGAGCTGCAAGGCTACAAGTGCTCTGATCAAGAATGTTTGTTTGAGGATGATGGTGATTTCTCCATTGTTGGATATGATCAAGAAATCACATGTGGAGGGTTTGAAGAAAGAGAATTAGAAGATTGAGTGGATTCGGGGTAAGATTCCCTTAATTGTTCGGGATGGTCGGGGTCTTTTGACACAGAGTGGTTGGGTGTAGGTATCGGTATCCGGAGGCGCACAAGTCCAAGTTCACTATTCATATGGGGGCTACAAAAATGTACATAGATCTGAGGTTGAGTTACTGGTGGCCCTGCATGAAGCAGGAGATCGCATGGTTTGTGGAGCAGTGCTTGACCTGTAGGAAGGTTAAGGCCGAACATTAGAGGCCCCTCGACAAGTTTCAGCTACTACCCATTCCCATGTGGAAGTGGGAAGAGATCACCATGGACTTCATCACGAAGTTACCGAGGAAGCAGAGGGGTATGGACTCCATTTGGGTCATTGTGTATAGAATGATGAAGAATGCCCATTTTATTGCGATCCTCGAGAGTATTTCTATTGAGAAGTTAACAGATATCTATGTGAGAGAGGTGGTGGTCAGGCACAGAGTGCCAGTATCGGTGGTCTTGGACCGTGATGTCCGATTCACCTCTAGATTCTAGAGGAAGTTCCACGAGGAATTGGGCACACAGTTACACTTCAGCACTGCATACCACCCCCATACAGACGACAAAAGCGAGAAATGATCCAGACGCTCGAGGATATGTTACGGGCATGCGTATTGGATTTCAGAGGGATTTCGGATACATACCTTCAATTAGCAGAGTTTTCATACAAAAAAAATTATCATTGTAGTATCAACCGACCCCTGTTCGAGATGTTGTATGGTCGGAGGTGCAGGACTCCCATATGTCAAGGGGAGGTTCGACACCAAATTATAGGAAGCAGCGAAGTAGTGCTCAGGACCACCGAATTAATTCAGCAGGTGTGCGGCAGGATGCGTCTTGCGCATAGTCGTCAGAAGAGCTATGCTGACCAACGTCAATCGGATCTCAAGTTTTAAGTGGGAGATTTTGTTTTACGGAAAGTATCTCCAAGGAAAGGTGTCATTAGGTTTCTGAAGAGTGGCAAGCTAGGGCCCTGGTTTATTGGTTTGTGCATGATTTCTTCCAGGGTGGGCAAGGTAGCCTATCGATTGGATCTACCTATCAAGCTTAGTCAGATCCACAACACCTTCCACGTGTCTCAGCTCTGGAAGTTTTTCATTGACGAGGCTACAATCATCTCCTTGGATGACATGCATGTTGATGAGAGCTTGAATTAGGTGGAGGAACCAATAGCAATTTTATATCGGAAAATGAAATCCCTACCGAACAAGGAAGTAAAGTTAGTTTAGGTGCAATGGAAACACCAAAGCGGATTTGAATGGACATGGGAACCGGAGGAGGAGATGAGGGAGGATTATCCGGACCTCTTCACATCAGCTGACTTCCAGGATGAAGTTTAGTTCAAGTGGGGGAGATTTTTAACACTTGGTCCAAGTATGAATTAATTATAATTATTTTTAAATATTGTAAGGAACTCGATGAGTTGGGAGGCTCCAACTCGACGAGTAGAAAGCTTTCCAGCTGCGTAGATTGGAGGACCTACTCGACAAATTGGGGAGCCCCAACTCACGAGTTGGCACTAGAAAGGAAAACCCTCATTTTTTGGGTATTGAACCCTTTTTAAGGGACTTAACTCCTAGTTTTGGCCTCCATACCAGCCTCCTTGCCTAGAGAAAACCCTAGAATCTCCTTCCTCATGTTCATTGAGTTTTGTGAGTGGTTCAGTGATTATTTGAGATCTTTGAAGGAGGTTTTGAAAAGAGAAGCATCAAGCTTGGAGAAGTGAACTTGGATCCAGAAACTCTACATCTAGGGCAACATCTCAAAGGTATAAAATCGACACCTTGTCATGTAGATAGCTAGATCTCCTTATTTGAAGTTTAAGCATGTGTTTGGGATCTTGGGTAGAGTTGTCCAAAAGAAATGGATTATTGAGGTTGTCAAATTAGATCTGACCCCTCCATGATGTCTTGAGGCTTAAGGTTGCAAACTTTAATAGCGTCCATGTCCTATTCATGCAATATGTCCACTATGAAGCCTAAAATGGACCTTGGAGATTGTTTCAAGCATGCATGGACGTAAAGTAAGAAACATTACGTGATTTTTCCACCTTTGGACAATAGATTGTGTTTTGGGATTATGGGATGAGAGTTGAAGGGATTAATGAGCCGAGACCTTCCTTAAGGGAACTAGGGTTTGGGTTTAGAGCTTATTGGGCAAACCTGGAAACTTTACCCTTCTAGACATCTATAGGAATGGGGATCTGAAGTTTGGAACCTTTGGATTCAAGAAAAGGACTTAATGCATTAAGTGGGTTGACAAACTGAAGAACTCGATGAGTTCACAGGGCAACTCGACAAGTTGGGTTGGCGAGTTATAGGAAAACTCGATGAGTTGGATCGTGATATCATGATTCTGAATTTGGGGTGGAATCGACGAGTTAAAGGGTAACTCAACGAGTTAGGTCAACTCGGAGCATTAAGTTTGACTTTGACTTTGACCTTGAACAAGATTGCTTTTTAAGGGTTTGAAGGGTTGAGTTGTATCTAAGGAGTTGTTTATGATTAGAGAGGTGGCAAAGCTGGTACTCGAAGTTTGGACGTACTTAGAGACTGTTCACATTTGAGGTAAGTCTCCTCACCATTGCGATGGTTCGAAGGCACCAAGGCCGGCCTGTTACATGTTATGTGGTATGCTAGTTGATTATGTGGTATGTGATATGCTAGTTCTCTTGTGATACTTGCATGGAAGATATTGGGGGAGTTTGTGGCACTTGGTTTTCAAACCATGTAGGGGTGCCCACGGCATTCCAGGTAAAGACCATGGTGGCACCCATGACACTAGGTTGTCAGACCATATGGGGATGTCCCTGGCATTCTAGGTAAAGATCATGGCAGTGCCCATGACACTGATGGGTTTTATGTACTCTAACATCCCTATGGTGCACATAAAACCCTAATGCTTTGGATCTAAGTTTTCTCTAATTATACATGCAATATTATTTTTCAAAAGTATGAAGCCTAACTAGATGCAACCTTGATATATGTATCATAAAAAACTAGGTAGAAGATTACCTTTTGATGTAGCTTGTAGAACTTGGCCTTATAAGAGCTTAGTACCCCAAGTGTGATCCTCAAACAAGTTACAAACACCAATAATAATTTGATGAATACGAGAAAGGTTTAGGAGACACCTAAAATCGATTTTGCTCTTGCTTAGAGTGCTAGTGTATCCGATTTTGGGGCTTAAGGGGTTACATATATAATGTAGAATTCCAAGAGTCATATTTAAACCCTAATTCTTACACTTAGGCTTATGATCCAACAACTCATTTGGACTAACACTTAATGGACTTTCACATATGTTTAATCCAACTCAAACCAATCATGGATTATTAGCCCAAACCATATGTATCACTGATTTACATAATCCGTCCCTATTAATTTAATAGTCACTTTTGATCACTAAATTAATTCCAAATTAATAAATTCTTGATCAATACCAATTAAATAATATGATTTGTCAATTAATATATTGTACTGATTCTATATTAATAAATCAAAACTAACCTCTTTCTCAAATATCCATCCTATCATATTGTTCTAGTGAAGGCAACCCAAAATGGACCATGCTACTATCGGGTTAAGTACATACCAATTATAGTTATGGGCTTAGACACCTAATCCAACTGCCTCCCACTTGGATAAGTCTAATAACTATAACTACGAATGTAACTTCAAAATCCAATTAGCAATCATACCTCTAAAAAGCCGTGGTCAAACTCTAATGCGTCCATTAGATAAGAGATCATATAATCCTCTGTTCTTCAGGATATTGTGTGGATAATGACATGGAATAAAGTCATACTCAATATCCAATAGATTGTTTCCTGATTTCTGATTTGTTTGACATATAACTTAAATGAACACATCAATAGATTTCTGACCGGGCCCGACACATAAGTCAAAACCAAATCATCGAGGGGCCCAAGATATCGCTTTTAATCCTCTTAGGATAAAAGGAACAGATAAACTTCGACTTATATGCTTGGACTAAGTACTCGTTAAATCATACACACTAATATGTTCTATAACATCAATTTACTGATGCAGTTTCGAATCATCAATGTAGAATGAACTCGTATTCAAAAACTCATATATCTTGGTTTGAAGACTATACAATATTATCGTCTCACAATCACTCGTGATAAATTCCATAAATTGATTCATGTGAGCATGGGTTAGTCCAATACTCAAATCTTATTTCAAGAGCACTCATGAATGTTTGTAGCAAACTTTTGCAATGTCTAACACCTTAGACAATCTTACAAAAAAAAACCCCATTCATGACAGTCTACTTTCATAACCTACTTCCAAAGTATGATCGACTGTGGA
The DNA here is from genome assembly GCF_052625555.1 of Lactuca saligna. Taxonomy (NCBI): domain Eukaryota; kingdom Viridiplantae; phylum Streptophyta; class Magnoliopsida; order Asterales; family Asteraceae; genus Lactuca; species Lactuca saligna. The sequence continues at coordinate 32,615,404 of NC_136424.1, forward strand.
TAGTTTGAATAATCTTATTATTCTAGAAGTTAAAACATGCAAAAAGTGAAACAATAGTAAATAATTCAAAGAAGATAGTATATTTACTTATAAATAAAAATCCTTTTATTTAATCATCAAATATCAATTACATTTTAGCTATTTCAAATTTCTAAAGGTCTATCTAATCATTATAACTAATATCATCCTTCAGCCCGATACTCCTAGTGTGCTTCAAGTGCTTAACCCTACTTAGTCCCTTTGTAAGGGGATCTGTTGGGTTCTCCTGTAACGATACCTCCTTCATTACGAGGAGTCCTTCTTCTACTGGATGCATTATGAAGTGATATTTTCTATTAATGTGCCTGGATCTGCCATGATCCATTGGTTCCTTGGCTACGGAGACCACACACTCGTAGTCATGGAAAATCTCCATAGGTTCATTTATAGCTGGTACGACTCCAAGGTCTCTGATGAGGTTCTTTAGCCATATTGCCTCCTTCGACACTTCTCTTTTTGCTATGTATTCTGATTCGCACAATGAATCAGCTACAGTCTCCTGTTTGGAAATTTTCCAAGGTACTGCTCCTCCGTTTAAGGTAAATACCCAACCCGACTGAGAGAGGAAATTATTAATGTCGGTCTGAAAGCTATCATCATTATACCCTGTGACTCTCAAGTCATCACTCCTACCGAGGGTAAGGACCCAGTCCTTAGTCCTCCACAGGCACTTAAGAATGTTCTATACTGCAGTCCAATGAGCTTTACCAGGGTTCCCTTGATATCTACTAACCATGCTCAAAGCTAAGGCTACATCAGGGTGAGTACATGTCATAGCATACATGATCAAGCAAACTATAGAAGCATATGGTATTCGACTCATTTCTGCTATCTTAGCATAGGTACTCGGACTATGAGTCTTACTCGGTTTAGTATTGCTCTAGATAGGCAATTCTCCTTTCTTGGAATCCTCAATGTTAAAACATTTCAACACTTTGTCTAAGTAGGTACTTTGACTAAGTCCTAATAGTATTTTACGCGTATTTCTCAATGTCGTTATCCTTAGAATGTAAGCAGCTTCCCCAAGGTCCTTCATAGTGAAACACTTTCCAAGCTAGGACTTAACCTCCTGAAAGGTTAGAATATCGTTTCCTATGAGTAGTGTATGTCATCTACATACAATACCTGAAAGATAACTATACTACCACTAGCATTGACATATACACACGACTCATCCTTGCTTCTCGAAAAACCAAAGGCACCACCGTAAATTTTCAAGTAGAACTATCATTTAAAATCTCGTAGTTCTCATAACACATATTTCAAAAATCTCTTGTACTTAATTTGTAAAACACAAGTCCATGATTGTTTATATAATACTCCAGGATCCTCAAAGCATAACACTTTCTTTGGTGTGTACAATCAAGCTGGTGCCGTCTCGTGATCCTGAGAAAAACCTGAAACACATATCACATAACACGGTAAGCAAAAGGCTTAGTGAGTTCCCCAAAATACTACACACATATAATTAGCCACTCGAGGCTACAGCTCTGAAACACCCTTTGGTTAATGTATCGCAGTGGGACCCTCCAACCCCATAACTCTGATGGACCCTCCGGTCCTATCTATATGGACCCTCCGGTCACTACTAGAAAAACAATATTTTACGACGCACAATGCATGTCGTTAAATGCTCAGACAACGTTCAAATGTGTGTCAAGGAAGGCCCTTTCATAACGAGAGACGACACGCTTTTGCGCGTCGTCTATAGACGACGCGCATTTACAACACGCAGTTACGACATGCGATTTACGACGCACATTTACGACATCTAATGCGTATCAAGGAAGGCCCTGCCATAAAGGAAGACGACGCGCATTTGTGTTTCGTAACCTTACGACGCACATTTACGACTCGCATCGCGTATCATTAAAGCCCCTGTCAAGAAAGGCCATGTCATAAATGAAGATGATACATATTTTTGCGTATCGTAATTTGATATGTTTAAAAAAATATATTATTTATAGATTTACTAATTTTCAAATTAAATTTGCATTTAATGTCTCATAATAAATAAAATATCATATACAAAAATACAATCCATTGCATAAAATTTAATGTCATACAAATAATCGTTCCATGGAAAGATTACACAAATCAATAAAAGTTGTAACGGAAATTTACAAACTAGTTAGATACAAGAAATATGAAAAACTTGAAATCCCTAAGATTAATAGTTCTAACAAAAGCTTCACGTGAAATACATACAGTTGGACTAGTAAGCAAGGATGTTCCCGAATCCACAATAGTAGCACAAGAACACGTACACGATATCTTCTGCAAGAAGGTGCCGGTCCAAAACTACTGTTGAAGATTGTCATGATAGCTGTTAAGATTTAAGCATAACAATAAACCAATCAGTAACTATAATAAGCTAGAAAAAAAAACAACTAATAAACAAAATAAGCAACTAATTAAGTACAACTATGACTATGTATTGTTCATATAAGAAAAAGAAGGGAAAAAATGTTGATTTATTGTTGTACATACAACACTCTCCAGACACCACTCAATTGAAAAAAAAAGAATAAGGGTAAACTTACAAGAAAAATAAGGAAAAAAAATAGTTTTGAGTGTAAATTTCAAGATAAAGTCACCTGCACCCAGTATAAATTTCAACAAACAGCTTTTGAATGACAAAGATCAGGTACCTCTTGATTAGCACGTGCATGGTCTCACATTGGAAATAATAACAAATTCATTGCTCCACCCATAAACACCAATAACTTGAACATTTTTCAGTTGCAACTCTACCCCCTGGAAATAATGTAATAAAATGACTATTAATTTATGTCGGATAAGAATAAAGTTGAAGTTCACCTCATTTAATGAAAGAATATGCATACAAATTGGTAGCAAACAAGTAAATAAATGAAGAAAGTAGAAGTATATGTGAGCATGGACATGGATGGTACTTGCAAGTTCAGGGTGGCCTTGTCTTATCCAGATATCTGTTCAACTTCATCTATCAAGCATCATATGAATATGAAGAAAAAAATGTATGAAATTCACTCATTAAGTGTAAAGAGGAAAGTAAGATATGTTACCCCAAATCTCAAGGTTTAATTGTCAAGGGTGACAAGCCCAGTGAAAAGCCTGACAACATAATCAACAATCTCCTCTGTTTCATATTCTGAAAACGCAAAGCCTTTTGGTTTATCAGTTTCTTTATCTTGAGGAATGTGCAAATCAACTACACAACCAACTTGAATAAGTATAATGTATAAAACCCTATCGCTTACTCGCTCATCTAAATTACATGTATAAAAAATAAAAATAAAAACATCAGTCATAACAATATAATGAAATAATTCGGGAGATTTAACCGACCAACAATCATCTTTCATCCAAAAGTATAAAGAGTTATAGAAAAAAGGGAACCAGATCATGTCATAGAACAAGAATTCAGTAAGAAGACAAGTTTGAAAGCATACAGAATAAAGTTTAGCCAATCAAGATTGATCTACTTGTAAACTTGAAAATGCAAAACTCTGATTCTCAATCATACATTTAAGAATTTTACATGCTCCGAAGATTTTTAAGAAACTGAATTTCCAGTCCAAAAATCAATTAACCAAAAATAATTGTAATACAAACAATTACGCTAATAATCCCGATTGTTGGGACTGGTATTTAGAATCCCACACAAAATGCAATCAAATGAGTCGTCTAATGGTCAAAATGTAGAAACTATATTAAGGTAGATTTGAAAGTTATCAATATAAACAATGCTTTTTGTTATCTAATCAAGCTTATTCTTAACCATCTCCACATGCAATCTCCGACTCTGCCTTTTTAATTGCAGGTGCTAGCTTATTCTTTACCACCTCCACACATATACCAAGACCAGTAACCTGAAAATAGATAATTTTCTTTTTATTATTATCATTATCATTATAATAAAAAAATATTATTATTTTAAACCTTTTCGTGAGTCTTGAGCAATCATTTTCTAGCAATTCCCATTGTCTATCCTTACCAACTATGCACGATTAATCAATGTCCTTTGGATGTTATAAAAGAAGAAAGAGAATGAACTAAACTTTGATAGACCACCAACTTTCTGTGTACAGACTCCATTCCATTTGTCTTGATGGCTTATCCTGCTACCACTTTGTTCTCCATTAAGAAGTCTTAAAACCTGAATTTCCTAGTAACAAGGATTTAAATATAACAAAAACAATAAATTTACATGAAATATAAAGCTGTTTTGTGTACTAAATGGCTAAATGCATCATGTATTGCTACCACTTATGGGGTTAATAATTCAGTTCATAATAATCCACAAAAGGTAGTGTTTACATTTTGTTTCTTTATTATTTTTTTTACTTTAAGTTAGCTCACAATTTCAAATAAGAAAGTTGCATGAGTTTGATACATGAAAAAACTTATAAACTAAACCACTCATTTCATCCCTTATTTGCCTTTTACCTTAAAGAGGCTTGAGGAGACTTGGAGCATTTTACCACAACATCTATATTTTCAGTAAACTAAGAGGTGACAATGGAAAAAGGTTCATCATTTTTCTTCCTCAATATCGCCTTAAGCACACATATGGCTTTCACACAGACCTAAAAGAACAATGAAGCAAGATATGAAAGGATTTAAATGTGACAAACATATGAAACTAAATCTTGTATATGATAAAAAACACACCAATCAAATACCTGCCACATATAAGATTGGAGTTTGGCTTCTAGAGCATGACTTAAAGCTATTGCATTCAATTTTGAGGCCTCCATTAAGAACACCTAAATGACATCATGAGTAGGTTGAAGGCGAACACCACCAGATGTTACAATGGTCTCTAATAACCTCTCTTCACAACTCTTTTAATTCGAATAACTTGAGCTTGCATTCCCATTTTCAGTATCTACTTGACTTGTGTTTAGATCTTGACCCCAAGATCCAGATGCATTTGTTGATGACCTAGAAGAAAGTGCAGCATGACTAGAAAGTTCTTCGCTATCAGAGTAACTCGATTCATTAGTCAATGATATTCTCAAATTAGGATCCTTGTAAGTTCCTGTGTCATTTTTATTATGACTTTGAGCTTGTGATAAGCTATTTAACCCTTGATTGATTGTTGCACTTCCAATGCCAACCATATCACTAAGAAATGACTTCTTATCATCAGATGGAACATCAAAGTTTGTGTTTCCAAAACCTTTTATACGTTGTGTAAGACCTTCTTGTGGTAGTGGTTTACTGTTGTCATCTCCAACAAATATAGCTGATAAAGCTTCTAGAGTGGTTTCTCTTACAGACTTATTAAGGGCATCACCCATCAATGGATCCAGTTGTCCCTTGTATTGAATTAGTTGACGAACAGGTACTGAGTTCCTTTGCATTTATTTATGTAGTGAGTAAAAACCTACTCTGATTCCAGCCACAACCTTTAGACCAATTGCAGGTTTGAGGTACATCAAATCCCGAAACTGTGAGATTGGATCATTATAGAAGTTTACTCGTTTTGCAAGGAGTTGAAGTTCTTCCACTCGGCTTAATACATCATTAGCCTTCATAGGAACACCAAAAAATCCAACAATGGCCCCTGATTTGATTAAACATCAAAAAAAATCATTTTTAAAGTTAACCACAATCCCATTTCTATTCATGTAATTGATAAGAAACTCTAATGGAATAGAATAGAGCAATTTAGGAAAGTAAGTTAACGTTAGGGTCCATAGTTCCTCCTTTAACTACTTCTCTGCAACCATCTAATAAAACATCAAAAAGCTCAACCTGTGCATCTACTAGAGTAGCTTCAGCAGACCTACCAACCTCTACAACTATCAACCTCATTTGGCTATCGTTTCCAAACATTAATTTCACCTATGATATATTAATTACTCATCTTTATTCACTTCAAAGGAATTAAATTAAATTAAATATGTAAATTATATATATATATATATATATATATGTATATATATATATATATAGAGAGAGAGAGAGAGAGACTAACTGCACAAAAAATGTGTAGCATCTCTCTTTGGTAAGGTCCCATATGACCAGTTGCTCAAGATCATTAGTAAACTGCAATAGAAAATTAAAGATTGAGATAACAATAAGGAAGGTATTGGATCTGAGCAAAGATTATTCAAGAATAAGTTGGTTCTGAAACCTGGATGAGGCTGGAAAATAACATATTTGAATATCTTTAATTGCACACCATAAAATCTCTCTCTAGCTCCACCGTTGTTGGTGTAAAGGTGAAAAAACCCACGAAACCATCCTCTATTGTAGCATATTTGGCTGGTACTAATTTAATTTTGTGTCAATGAGGGCAGCAACTTAATGAACGAACCTCCAAGAAAACACAGTTTGGGTGAGAATCCAGAAAGCACCATATATCATTCTCAAAGTTCTTTTACCGGCTACTATTAATTTGAGAGAAGAAACAGGAAATAGACAATCCATGTTGAATAACTTACCTGAAGTGGATTTCAAGACTCTTTCCATGCCAAGTTTTGAGACTACATCTGAATTTTGCTACTGATTAATCGAATTGATCCCTGGGTTTTTGTTCCACCTGAAGGTGAAGTCTTTTGATACAAAATCGGAACCTACCTCCACTTCCATATTGGTTGAATCTTGGAAGAACCTGAAAACCGATTCACGATCGATTGTTAGAACGTGGGTGAAGGCGAAGGCCCTAGGGCTTCTTGTTGTAGGCTTTGGACGTGGGTGAAGAGGTTGGTGAAGGCGGAGGCCCTTGGGCTTCTTGTTGCTAATTCAAAGATCAACATCGATGGTAGAAGGTGGAGGCATCAGTAGAGGGAACAAGGTAAAAAGAAAGGAGATCGAACCATTTAGTGTGAGGGTTGATTTGGAAGAAATCTCAAACCATTAACCTTAAACATGATGTGAAACAATTGATCCATAATTTTCTTCGTCTACGTCAATTCCTTAGGTTCACATAATCAGACGATGGTGGTAAATGAAGCATTCTTCAAGAAGGAAGGTGCATCGCCACAGTTTGAGGCTAGACAAGGCAATGAGGATTGGAGGCAGTGGATGTGGATGAGGGGTGTAGACGAGGGAGAAGAAGGTGGGGGTTTAAAAAATTTGGGGATTTCATTTTCCATCAGAGATGCGCTTTTCGTAAAAAACAATATATAAAACGACATTCACAGAGGACGCTCAAGTGCCCTACGTGTTTTTAATATTTTTACATGCGACACTAATTTAAGGGAACGCAGTAATGCGTGACCTAAATCCTTAATTTTTTTTTGAAGAGATGACACTTTTTAATGTCACTCTCTTTTTCGTAACATAAATCACTGAGTGTCGTGATTTGCACATCGTAAAAGGGTATTTTTCTTGTAGTGGGTCCTAACTCTGTAAACTCCGAGTAATTGATAATGTCTATTTTATGCATATATTTATGATGTTTTCTTATTATTTTATACTATTTTATATGTTATTTAGAACTAAAAGATACTTAATATACTTTGAAATATTCAATTAGAGTAAAAATGGGAGTTGGAATGCAAAAGGAAGAGAATGGAGCTGAAAAGATGCAAAAAGGATATTGCTAGCAGATTGATCCCTCTTCAGTATTTCGGGTATATCTGATGACTCATAAGTCCAATTGACGAGATTCGAACTGTTCTGAAAACTAGACGAAATTTCCGACGACTTATATGAGATGGACTTTTGGCTAATTCGACGGTTATCTTATCCAAAATTGGCTTTGAAGATGAAGCATAAAAGTTGGACGAAAATTCCCTCCAAATTACTTATTCCCCAAGCATCACTTATCTTATTTTTATTTGCTTAATTCCTAAGCCACCATTAGTTTCCTTATTCCAATCCAACTCTAATATTCCATATAAATTCCATCTCCATCAACTATAAATACCCCATATCATTCCACCATTTTCATAATCTATGATATTCCACTTCGACTTGTGCAACAAGAAAACTTCATAGTTGCCGTTTTGAGGGTCTAGGAGGCGGCCAGAAGGTCGTTAAGCTAACGGGAGCAAAGATCAGAAGGATTAGAGAGTGGATACATGTCGGTAATCATGTGGTTTGTTAACGTGACCATGCTTAGCATTCCACTATGATAGTATTATGTGTTTACTTTCTGATTTAGGTGTAAAAACCTTTTACTTCGTGTTTATGATTGAATGAAACCTTGATTATTGGATTAATTGCTATTTTGGATTGTTTGTTTATTTTTAATTTATTTTGCCAAGTTTTTTAAAAGATCCATACGTGTTAATGATAATTATTTGCTGTTAATTGTCACGTAAATTGAGTTGTATGAACATCATCTTGATTGCTTGTCTCTTATGATTTTGATGACCATCAAGATTATATGTCTAGGAATAATGAATGTGAAACTAGGATTAACTTGGAAATAAGTAAGTTAATGTGTGAGCCTTGTGTCATAAACCATCAACAAGAAGTTAAATTGAATTAGTAATTTGATTAACTATTATTACAAGTCTTGCTTGATACGAACTGAACACTAGGAAGTATGTTAGTTTAATCAACTGATCACTGTTTGAATTGACTTGTTTGCTAAAGGATTAGTATTAGTGAACGCGAATCTAATCATTTTAGGAATCGGTGAACACGAATAAATGAATTTGTGTATGCAATTGTCTATGCTTTTAAGGTGTAATTTATCTAAACCAAAGTACCTGAAGAGATTTGTTTCCCTGTTAGTTTATCGAGATATGTTAATTAATTGTTCGTTTGAGATTCAATAAACCATTTCTTTACTGCTTTTGTGTGTTTTGTAACTTATAATCAAATATTTTAAATTAATTCACTACCGTTCCCCTTGTGTTCGACACCCTTGCTTATCAAAGCTATATTATATTCGATCGGGTTCACTGCTTGTAAGGTGTGATTTAGATGCGATAAATTAGGAATTATAAATAAAAAACTAGTGCATGAAAAATTCACATCAGTCATACACAACATAAATAAAAAAGAAATAATGCAGGATATCATGATACACAAATAAGCACATAAGAAATCTCTATCACACAAAATACCACTCATGGTAAGGTATAGTAAGAACACTCACCTCGTAGTTAGTAAGGAATAGACACGCACTTGATAAACTCGGACTAGCTTCACCTAACATATTAAACAAGTATCTCAATCAATATTTCTCTCTTTCTCTTTTACACCCAAAGGCCCTCTTATTCATTCTCTAACCCCGGGGATGGGTAAAAGACCATTTTACCCCTCCATGGTCCCAAATGGCCCACTCATGAAGTCAACAGAAGTCAAAATGAGTCAACAGTCCAATTCGATCAGACTCGCCGAGTGCACCCATGTGACTCGTTGAGTCCACTCGTATCTCAGATTTCTTCCTAGGGTTTACTAAGCTCGTTGAGTTGATCCCCAAACTCAACGAGTTATTACTAGGTCAATGGTACTGGGTCAGACCCGATCCGAATCGTCGAGTCATCCCATAGACTCGATGAGTTGTCTCAAACAGATCTGTCATTTGATCGACTGAGGTCAGATATGTAGCTCCAACTCATAGATCTCACCTCCTTGTACCCAAAAGTCACGTAAAGGTCTGATCTTGGTGTCCATGCATGGTATATATTGCTCTATATGCCATCAAAACTCCATTAATGCTTCCTAGCTTCAAAACTCCATCGTTGCTCAACCATGGCTTCGCACTTTCGGGCTCGCTAGACCTCACAAGGTCCGGATCTATAGCACACGCTCAAAAAGGGGGTTTGATGTACCTGAAGCCCGATCAAAAGGTGATACAAACCCTAATTCTCACAACCATGGAATCTAATCAATCAACAAAGAAGGTAAGAGCTTTATACCTAGATATGAAGCTTGAGATTAAAAAGAAACAGATCCACAAGCTCTCCTCCTTGATCCTTGAAGAACTTTTCTCTTCCTCTTAAGAAAATGGATTCAAATGAGACTCCTTCCCTCTATTGCTCACAATAAGCGCTAGGGTTATTTTGATGGGGTGAATGAACACTGATGGGGAAAATATTTAGGCTATAAGTGCCTTTAAATGGGCCCAGGCCCGAGAAAATTAGGGTTTCCATCAGCATCGCTGATTCGTCGAGTTGGCTCATCAACTCGTTAAGTCCACTCAATAATCCACGTCACGAGTCGCGACTCTACTCGATGACTTAAGACACCAACTCATCGAGTCCCTTCAGAATTCTTAAATTAAATAATTAAAATAATATACCTGGAAATTCGGATGTTACAATTCTCCCCCACTTGAATGAGATTTCATACTCGAAATCGCTATCTAGTATCACACAACTTAAAACCCAAGAAGTCTGGGAAGCACTACCCAAGAGTACTTCATGCCACTCAACTACCCTCCTCCAATGATACCTGGTCCCAAACTCCCAAACTTAGAAAAGGACAAACCCAAATGCCGTACGATACCACTTCTGGCTCCGCAGAATTTGGAAACTCTAGTGGTCTTTCATGCTACCAAACTATCCCTTCAAGGTATTACTATGTTATTCGCTCCTTGAATAACAGACCTAAAAACTTACTGCCCCTTTGGTTCTCTCGTTGCGATTGATAGAACAAGTTGAAGCCCCAAAATTAGGCTTTTGATAACTTAAACTAGATATATCACACAATCCAGATGATACTTCTGAATGAAAGGGTCACACTACGCCAGGTACCCGTCTACTACACTTTAGTCAGAACTCATCTGAACATTGAACTCTCGACACTTTGTACTTGGACATAATACGAAGACCATGCTTACTCTAGACCCCATAGTTTAACCTCCAAGGATTACCCCTAACATGCCCCATGATGTGTAACCGACTTCTTTCTCTCATCAACTATCTCGGCCAATTGTGACACACAAGTCATGAAGTTCGCTTCACCACAAGTGAATACTATACTCTGACTGAAATCGTTTTACCCTCGGTCTCTGTTGTCTACCACTCATTCAATCTATGCATCTCGCGGTCTTTCCATACAAACGAACTAACCCACACAGGTCTAGGACATCATATGACACACAACACCCCTCACAAGGAACCCACCTTTACGCTCGAAATCTCAACTCGTCTTTATAATGCACCACTAGAGCCAACTCAAACTCGAGAGTCTGACCTGACGTGAAATTGGAACCATTCGTCCTAATGAAGCACCCAACTCATAACACTCACAACTCTCGCATGCATCGCTACATCCAATTCCATCTGATTTCCATAACCACGCCTTCACTCAGAATATAATAACTCTCGACCATTAGGGAGACCCCAGTATCGCCCATAGCCTGACCACCATTTTCCCACAGACTCAAAGATAAGGCTACTCAAGCCTAGGAACTCTTCTGCATCATATTATGACTAGTGAATACTAGAGTTCCCCACGAAACAACATTTACTCTTATTGACTATTGAGCGCTACAGCTCCCCGCAGGATTACGACACCCTCTCACTAATCAGTGAACACTACGGCTCTCCGCAGTATCACGACTTTCTCTCAATGACTAGTGAATATTACGGCTTCCCGTAGTATCACAGCCTTCTCCCACTATATAGTGAATACTACGTCCCCCTGTACTACCACGACACTCTCTTTTGCGGACTCATGGATGTTATGGCTCCTTGTAGCCTTACAACATTCTCTCACTCACTCACTCACCATGGGCTCATTCCACGGTTTCTCCTGATGAACCTAAGAGAATACTCCCATCCAGATTCACTTGCTCTCTTATCACCTCATAACCTCATCATCACGCATCACCACACTGAGATCACAAACTCATGCTCTGTAGCTCAACATAGATAGGTGCTTACACACCCATCCAAAAATATGCATCACTACTCCTGACGGCAGCCGCCATGAAAAAGCTCATTTTCTCACTGCAATTCACATTCTTAAATAATCTAGCTTGATGTCAATTAGCCGAAGGGCTCCCACTGGAACCATAGATACTTGTTATATCGCTTTCCATCTGTTAACTCAAAACTCAAAAAATCCGAAATTAGGACATCATAATTAGATACCTCGGAGCAACATGACAGAACCTCGCAATGTCATGCGTTAACCAATGCTCTCATACTCACGACATCATACTTAGATACCACATTTCTCTTTCAGAATCTCACAACCGATGTTCCTCTTGCACCACTTTTAACCTCAGAATATTCCATCTCCTAATTTGAAACACAGAGGCATCATCAATGACTCAGAACACGTTGACGAAAACCCGAAGCTCCATCCTCTACTAATCACTACCTATACAAAACTACTTATACCGACTATGCAATTGGTTGACAAATCAACTTATGTGCCACCTGGAGTATACATCACATTCTATACATATACCCGCAAATCTTTTCTATTTCTCCTTGAACTTCGTAACCCAACCGCCTCGAACTCAATAATTGCAAACCTGAAAAATCCTTAGCCACAATAAATTCTCTGACCAACGACCACCTGCCGCGGATTCACACATCCTTTCTTAAACACATACTCATAAATCTTCCCATCTTGCAACTCGTCTCATGTGTCCGCACCGTAAACCTCCATAACCAGTTCTCTAACCGCACTTGAACGGATCGCTGATCCTCTCAATAGAACACCCAGTTCTCCCCCACTCAAGATTCGAACCATCACCAATTAGCATACCAACAGTCTACTCCACAGATTGTTTCTCCAGATACATCACCCTTGACTCTTGGAACGTACCACATGGTCATCCAATGATCTTCCTGATGGAAACTAAGCAAATCCAAATATCCCATAGCTTAGAAAAGAATCTAATAATCCTCCCAACTTGATTGCCTCTGGTTGTCTCGAAATCTCAGGCTAAGACACTGTGGGATACCTTAACTGTTCCGAAGTAACCCTAACCCTCATTCTGGAAGTAATGCACTATGACACAGTCTCTGAATCCTCGACCAGCCTCCCAAAACGGGAATCATCATCAAAGCACAAGACCTCACTCTTACAACCGACACACATCATAACAACGAGGGCCACTATCCCGATATACTCCTCTTAACCACCTGAACTGCTGCTAAATGCATGCCATACTCAAAAGACACCTTCCTGGGTCTCTTCCATCTCATCCTCCACCAATGACTCAATGGTACAAGAAAATACCACACAACAGACCAACTGCTCAAATACTTTGAAAATGTCACCACCAATGCTACCCATGGGACCTACCTCCAAACTCTAAAACCGAAAACTCGATAGCTCCTTCTCCTTTTCCAGGAACGGGAATAACGCAACTCTTGCCACATAAAGTGACGACTCATCCATCAGCCGATGGCTCGACTCAAACCTTTTTCCTCCAAAAAGCATCATCTCTACTTTCCAACAAGCATCATATCTACTTTTCTCTACTCACACTCAAAAGGTATCACCGAACTCAAGCATCCCTACCCCTCACGCGTATCTAACTACTTCCTCAGTAGGCTCCTCCAATGCTCGTCTAGGTATCTCTCCTAGATTACTCCTCTACTTAACATTCTCTCTAAAAGATTCCTGTTGGATACTCTTACTCCGCACCTTCTCAAAGGATATCACCGATAACAACAACTCATAGGCTAAGGCATTACAAATCAGGAAACTCTAGCCCTAATATATGAAATACCTAGCCTATCTTTTAGCATGCATCTTTAATATCTCACTAATAACTTATAAAACAAATAAGTAAGGGTATTCACAAATAAGTAAGGGTATTTTGGGAAATCACCGTTCGGGCTTTGGCTGATTGTACACACTGCTCCTTCTCGTTTTTCCCTTGGAAACTCTAGCTCGTTTTAGAAAATCATTTCTTTTGAAGAATTTTCTCAAATCCTCAGTTTGAGTTTAGATATACCCGAAGGTGCATCCGAATCCCTGAAACCATGGCTCTGATACCAGCTTGAAACACCGTAAATTTTCAAGTAAAATTTTCATTTAAAATCTCGCAGTTCTCATAGCACATATTAAAAAAAATCTATTTTATTTAATTTATAAAACACAACTCCATGATTGTTTAGATAATAATCCAGGATGCTCAAAGCATAACTCTTTCTTTGGTGTGTACAATCAAGCCGGTGTCGTCCAGTGATCCTGAGAAAAACCTGAAACACATATCACATAACACGGTAAGGAAAAGGCTTAGTGAGTTCTCCAAAATACCACACACATATAATTAGCCACTCAAGGATATAGCTTTGAAAGACCCTCTGGTCAATGTGTCTCAGTGGGACCCTCCAGCCCAGAACTCTGATGGACCCTTCAGTCCTAACTCTATGGACCCTCCGGTCCTAACTTTGTAAACTCTGAGTAATACACAACATAAATCACAAAGAAAAAATGTAGGATATCATCATACATATATAAGCGCATAAGAAATATCTATCACACAAAAGACCACTCATGGTAAGGTGTAGTGAGAAGACTCACCTCGTAGCTAGTAGGGAATATACACGCATTTGATAAACTCTGACTAGCCTTCGCCTAACATATTAAACAAGTATCTCAATCAATATTTCTCTCTTTCTCTTCTACACCCAAAAGTCCTCTTATTCTTTATCTAACCCTCGGGATGGGTAAAAGACCATTTTACCCCTCCATGGTCCCAAATGGCCCACTCACGAAGTCAACAGAAGTCAGAATGAGTCAACAGTCCAATTCGATCAGACTCACCGAGTGCACCCATGTGACTCGCCAAGTCCACTCGTACCTCAGATTTCTTCCTATGGTTTACTCAACTCGTCGAGTTGACTGCCAAAGTCAACGAGTTATTATTGGGTCAATGGTACTGCGTCAGACCCGATCCGACTCGTCGAGTCAACCCCTAGACTCGGTGAGTTGTCTTAAACAAATCTCTCATTTGATCGATTGAGGTCAAATATGTAACTCCAACTCATAGATCTTTCCTCCTAGTACCCAAAAGTCACGTAAAGGTCTGATCTTGGAGTCCATGCATGGTATATACTGCTCTATATTCCATCAAAACTCCATTAATGCTTCCTAGCTTCAAAACTCCATGGTTGCTCAAGCATGGCTTCACACTTTCGGGCTCTCTGGACCTCACAAGGTTCGGATTTATAGCACACGATCAAAAAGGGGGTTTGATGCACCCGAAGCCCCATCAAAAGGTGATACAAGCCCTAATTCTCACAACCATGGAATCTAATCAATCAACAAAGAAGTTAAGAGCTTTATCTAGATCTGAAGCTTGAGATGAAAAGGAAACAGATCCATAATCTCTCCTCCTTGATCCTTGAAGAACCTTGCTCTTCCTCTTAAGAAAATGACTTCAAATGAGCCTCCTTCCCTCTCTTGCTCACAATAAGCTCTAGGGTTATTCTCATGGGGTGAATGAACACTGATGGGCCAAATATGGAGGCTATAAGTGTTGGATAAGGTTTCTAACTCCATAACTTATTTGATACATACTTGACCCGACCCGACATGGTCCATTTGGGTTGCACTTCACCCGAACAATTTATATGGATAAACTTATGAGAATAGTATGTTTATGATTTATTTATATATTATAATTTATAATATATTAATATAAAGTCATGTTATCTAATTAGTTTTAGTCTTAAATTGATTATGAATTAATTTAGTGATTAAAAATAAGACTAATTAAACATGGGCTATTGCATTTTATATAATGTGGGCTTAAAGTCATTAGGAATGGGCTAAGCATGCATGGGGGCCCATGGATGATCCATGGAGCTTTTAACCCATGGATCCTTGGAAAGGAAAAGACATGGGTTATTAGGGTTTACCCTAATCCCCCACACTATATAAAGATGCACATATTGCAAGAAATGGAACTAGTTGTGTGAGAACTAAGGGTGGCCGATTTCTACATAAACATATTATTCTCTCAAGGTTTTTCCAAGTTTGTGGTGATTTGTGATTCCACTTGAGGCATTCACATTATTGGTGCTAGGCTCTCAAACTCCAAGCAATCAACCACCATCAAAAGGTATGTATTTCTACTAGTAGTTTTATGATTCATAATCCTTATACTATGCTAGTTAGGAAGAAACCTTGGAAATTATTATTTGCATGTATTTTAGAAGAAAACATAGATCCAAGGTTTATAGGGTTGCATGCACACCATAGGAGTGTTAGAATGCTCAAAACCCAACAATAAGTGCCTTTAAATGGGCCCAGGCCCGAGAAAATTAGGGTTTCCATCGGCATCGCTGATTCGTCGAGTCGGCTCATCGACTCGTTGATTCCACTCATTAATCCACGTCACCAGTCGTGACCCTACTCGACGAGTTAAGACAGAAACTCGTCGAGTCCTTTCAGAATTCTTAAATTAAATAATTAAAATAATATACCTGGAAATTTGGATGTTACAACAAACTCTTTGACTTCCTCATTGAAACAAAGATTCCATCTACGAGATGCTTTTTTTAATCCATAAATGGATTTCTCAAGCTTAAACATTCTATTAGGGTACTTTACATTGACAAAAACTTCTGGCTAACTCATGTAAACATCTTGAGCTAACTTCCCATTAAGGAAAGTGGTTTTGACATCCATTTTCCATATTTCATAATCATGAAATGCAACTATGGATATCATAACCCTTATAGATTTAATCTTCGGTACTGGAGAGAAGGTCTTGTCATAGTCAACTCTAGGACTTTGAGTAAAGCCCTTCACAACCAATCATGCCTTATAAGTGTGGACTTTCCCATCCATATCGGATTTCTTCTTGAAGATCCATTTGCATATGACCATCTTACGACTTGGTATATTGTCAAACAAGCTACAAAGTTGATTGTCATATATGGACTGAATCTCGCTGACCATCGCCTCATTCCATTTTGCAGACTCGAGGCCTACCATGGCTTCATTGTAGTTGTTAGGTTCATTCAAATTTACCAGTATACTATCACTAATAAATGTATCACCATTTATAGTAATATAGAAACCATAAAACTGAGGTGCCATTCTAAATCTATTGGAGCGTCCAGAGGTAAGGACTCGTCAACTGGTTCAATTGGAGCTTCTTCCTCGGTTTGAGTGCTAGTGTTTGAGGTTCCTTCATCACTTAGCTCTTGATGCTCTTCAAGGTCAATTTGTCTTCCACTTTCCTCTTGTCATATGAGTTCTCTTTCGTGGAAAACCCATCTCCTCGCAAAAAAGACAACATTGTCACTCGGACTATAGAAGAGATATCAAAAGGATTTAATTAGGGTAGCCGATGAAAATACAATGCTCACTACAAAGTTTGACCTTATCGTGAGTCTCTCGTCTTACGAAAGCCTCGCAACCCCAAACCTTGATATGTGCTAACGATGGAACCTTGCCGGTCCACATCTCATGAGGTGTTTTGGCAACCTTTTTAGTTGGGACTAAATTAAAGTTATGGGCGGCAGTCTCTAAGTCATACCCCCAGAATGAGATAGGTAACAAAGCGCGACTTATAAAGGAAATAACCATGTCCACAAGGTTCGATTGCGCCTCTCAGCCATGCCATTTATCTACGGTGTCCTAGGTGGTGTAAACTGTGAAACAATTCCACATTCCTTTAGATAGTCGTGGAACACGATACTAAGATACTCACCACCTCGATTGGATCGGAGCATCATTATCTTCCTACCCATCTGATACTCCACTTCTTGTTTAAACACTTTGAATTTTTAAAAGGTTTCTAACTTATGCTTGATTAAGTAGATATACCCATATCAACTATAATCATCAGTAAATGTCACATTGAAGCGTTTAGCAACCCTTGTGGCGGATTTGAGGGTCCACACATATCGGTGTGTATGAGATACAACAAACCCTCACCCATTGCACAAGATCTAGTGAAGGGTAACTTGTTCATCTTTCCAAGTAAACAAGATTTATATGTCTCATCCGACTTTCAATCAAATGAATCCAACACTCCATCCTTTTGGAGTTGGACTATGCGCTTCTTGTTGACATGTCCAAGACGACCATGACATAAGCATGCTTTATCCAAACCATTGGATGAATATATATGCAACATATTATTTCCTAAGTTATCTACGACCATCACAGTTTCATATATACCATTACAAGTTAATGCTTCAAAATAAAATTTACCCTTAGAATAAGCATTAATACCACCAATCTCATTATTAATTGAAAAAGTAAAACCTTGTTCATACAAACCATGAAAAGAAATAATATTTTGTGCCATATCAGATGAGTAGCAACAATTATTCAACTCTAAATTTAACCCACTGCTAAGCAATAAAGAATAAACTCCAATCTTGGTGACAGACGACACTTTCCTATTCCCTATGATCCAGATCATCTTCCCGTACTCCAAATCCCTACTTCTTTTTAGACCATGCAAATCAGAATGAATGTGAAAACCACATCCTATATCAAGGACCCAAGAATTAGCATGGGACGAGTTATTAGATAGAATAGTGTAAATACATGCGAAGGTGGGCTTGATGTTCCCATCCTTTAATCCCTGCAAGTATTTAGGACATCTTCATTTCGTGTGCCCCTTTTAGTGACAATCGAAGCATTCTGCTTCCTTTTGATTGGAAGAAGGTTTAGAAGAACCAAATTTGGTCCCACTAGGAGAGGATCCATCATGGGAATTTCCCTTGTGGCTCGTAGAAGGAGTCTTCCTCTTCTTTCCCTTCCCATATCCAATTGCCAAGACAAGGGTAGCAGTAGTAGGAGTACGCACAATAGATTTTCCATTTAAACTTCTCTCAGCGGTTCTTAAAAGACCCTGAAGCTTGCTTAGAGTGACTTCTTCCTTGTTCATATGATAGGTTATTCTGAACTGATCATAACTAGGAGGTAAAGAGTGTAGGATAATTTCAATAGCCAACTCTTCATCGAAGTTGACATTCAACTTCAGCAAGTGGTCCACAAACATTTGCATCTTTTACATGTGGGTCGTGATGGACTCTCCATCCTTTATTTTCGTTGTGATCATGGAGGCTATGATTTCATACCTTTCCTTCTGAGAACTTTGATGGTACCTTTCCATCAAATATTAGTGCATTTCATAGGGCCAAAAGTCCTCATAGGACTTTTGAAGCTCTGCAGTCATGGTAGCAATCATGATAAACGACATCTTTGGTGTGTCTCTCTTACGAGCCTTATATTCAACAATTTGTTCAGGAGTGGCAGTGTTTTCATCAATCTCCTTTAGTACCTTATTGAGAACAAATTCTTTGTCCTTATAGTGAATGGCCATGAGAATGTTCCGAATCCAGTCATTGAAGTTCGATCCATCAAAGATGACCCGCCCACATAAGTTCATGAGGGAGAAAGAGTCGGAAGGGATTGAGTTTGAAGCAGTGTTCGAAGTAGACATCTGAAAAAGAAAGACAAAGTTTAGATTACATAAAATCCCTAATATAACTTCCAAATGAACTATTAAGGCTGGGATCCAACACAATATTCTACAATTTGGAAGTGGGATGTCGTAATCCAATTGTAAAATATTTGAAGGTAGGTAAATGATGATTTACCAATTTCCACGATGAAAAACGAAAATGAAGATTAAGTTTTAAATGAATTCAAATTCCTTGATTCTTTTGAGATTCATTGAACCTTTCAATGGCATGTTTAAATCTCGATTATGCCCTTCAAGTTTGTGACTGGGATACCGAGGATCACAAACAATGTGTGAATAACCATGTAAATGTACTTGGTACTCTTGATGTTACTTATCACCCAATCAATGTGTTGGTTAACCACACAAGCTCCATTGATCCATGATTAACATCAAGCTACCCTTTGCCACTCTTTTCAATCCCAAATTAGTGTATCGGTTAACCACACACGCTCCACTAACGACTTAGCAAGGTGCAAGGTGCAATTTCATGGAATAACACCAAATTTACAATTTTCCTATTGTAACTAAGATTGGGAATTTATAAAAGTTTAGTTACTTTATAATATCATTATACTTATTAATGAGGATTAATATCCTATCCTACCCCTTCAGCTAACGACCCACCAATGGCGGTCATATTATAGGTCGCTTCCTTAAACACCCCTTATAGACTAGCTTCGTGAATGATGCCTACTAATGATAAGACTGACTTGCCTTATACATATACATACATACATACATATACATATATATATATATATATATATATATATATATATATATATAAGAATTAAAATTTTAATATTGTAATAGTATAGGGTTAAATTTTAAAATTTTAAAGTTCTAGGGTTTGGAATTAAATTTTCATAAATGTGACTCTTCAAATTTCAAAACTTGAGGGAAAGTTTTGAAACTCTTCAAAAACTCTTGAGTTTTAGAATTTAATGCTACATAAATGAGATTTTTCAATTTCCATTACTTAAGGGCTAGTTATGAAACTTTTCAAGACCTTTTGAATTCGATAACTTAAAAAGTTAAAGTTTAATGAATGAGAATTTTCATATTTCATAACTTGAGTACAACTTATGAAACTTTTCAAGAAACATTTAGATCAAATTTAACTAATAAAACTAATCATATAATTTATCATTTACCAATTTGATCTAATACTACTCATATGACAAGATAATTTCAAATTCTACAAATAATTAGTTTTTCACAAAATCAAGTAATTATCTTAAAATTTGACAATAATCATGTTATTGGATGAGGATAACCATTACGATATCATTAAAAACGAATTTCATGAACCAAAACAGTTTGTGGTAAGGATGATAATCCAAAACAGCCCAAAAACTCGAAAATTCTGCTAACAAATGACCTAACTCCTCGAGCCAGACAATGGACTCATCGAGTTCATCGTCACATGATCCAAATCGTCGAATTTCCTTACGGACTCGACGAGTTCATCTGGCAGAATCCAAAATTGTGATTTTTTCATCTTTGAATATCACACAATTGCATCAATATAACAGAAAACACCCATGGCTCTGATACAACTGATAGGTTTTATGTACTCTAACATCCCTATGGTGCACATACAACCTAAAATGCTTTGGATCTAAGTTTTCTATAATTATACATACAATATTCTTTTTCCAAAGCATGAAGCCGAATTAGCATGCAACTTTGATACATGTATCTTAAAAACCTAGTTAGAAGATACCTTTTGGTGTAGCTTGTAGAACTTGGCCTCATAAGAACTTAGCATCCCAAGTGTGATGCCTAAAACAAGTCACAAACACCAATAAAAATTAGATGAATATTAGAGTGGTTAAGGAGACAAGTAAATTCGGCTATGCTCTTGCTTAGAATGATAATGTATCCGATTTTAGGGCTTAAGGGGTTACATATATAATGTAGAATTCCAAGAGTCATATTTAACCCCTAATTCTTACACTAAGCTTATGATCCAACAACTCATTTGGACTAAAACTTAATGGAATTTCACATAATTTTAATCCAACTCAACTCAATCATTGATCATTAGCCCAAACCATATGTATCACTGATTTACATTATCAGTCCCTTTAATTTAATCAGTCACTTTTGATCACTAAATTAATTCCAAATTAACTCTTGATCAATACCAATTAAATAATATGATTTCTCAATTAATATATTATACTTATAATATATTAATAAATCACAACTGACCTCTTTCTCAAATATGCATCCTATCAGATTGCTCTGGTGAAGCCAACCCGAAATAGACCATGCTACTATCAGGTCAAGTACATACCAATTATAGTTATGGGCTTAGACACCTAATCCAATAGGAACTTGGTTATAAGACAATGTCGGGGTGCCCATGGCATTCCAAGTAAGACCATTGGGGTGCCCATGGCACATAGGTGTAAGACCATGGGGGAGCCCACGACATCTGTATATGTTTGTATGCATGGCTTGTATAGTTGATATGGTTATATGATTATGTAGATTGTGTGGGGTATGTTATGTGTAACTCACTGAGCATTAGCTTTCAATTTGTTGGTGGTTTCAGGTACTTTGGGATCTAAAGGTGAGAGCCCTGCGTGATGGCATGACATGCACTTTAGCGTTTTATTGGGGACACTCTGATGTTATGAATAAATTTTCTGATGTTATGAATTTTGAAAACAAATGTGGTTGGAATTTTATATTTTATGGAAATGATTTAGTTATTTAAAAATGAATAATTTTATTGAAAATTTAGGTCGTTACAATATCTTCAGTTTTCTTCCACTAAAAGTCTCATGTACGGTGCTCTATTATCCTTTTAGATATAAACTCTTTCTCCTTTGTCGCTCTTCATTTTCTCAGATGTTGTTTCCTCTTGCTTCATGTACTGATGGACTCTCCATAATAACCTTCCTTGATTTGGGTGGTTTGTTGACAAGCTTTTTAAACAAAACTCATAGACTTAATCTGTATGGGTAGGCAACAATTACCATACTATGTACCCATTTTGGGGCGTTTAGAGCTTCTTTATTGAATGATACTCAAGGGCATGTAATGTAATTATACACTCAAAAGTTAAATGCATGACGAATTATGTAGTAGGAAGAATTATACGTCGTTGGTTGGGATGGAGTTACCATTAGTGGTGAACTGCTTGCTGTTAATGTTGGATTAGGTGCCTAAGCCCTTAAATATAATTGGTATGTACTTGACCAGATAGTAGCATGGTCCATTTTGGGTTGCATTCACCAGAACAATTTGATAGGATGGATATTTAAGAAAGTGGTTTTTTGTGATTTATTAATATATTATAAATATAATGTATTAATTAAGAAATCATATTATATAATTAGTATTGATCAAGAATTAATTTAGTGATCAAAAGAGACTGATTAAATTGATGGGGACTGATTATGTAAATCAGTGGTAGATGTGGTTAGGGCTAATGATCCATGATTGATTTGGACTAAGCTTATGAGATAGTCCATGAAGTGTTAGTCCAAATCAATTGTTGGATCATGAACCTAAGTGTAAGAATTAGGGTTTACAAGTGACTCTTGGAATTCTACACTATATATGTGACCTCTAAGCCCTAAAATCGGAACCAAGAGTATTTTAAGACGATATAGCCGATTTTTGGTGCTCGAAGATTTCTCTCATTATCATCCAATTGTTGGTGGTGTTTTGTGAAACATTTGAGGCATCACACTTGAGGTGCTAAACTCTTGAAATGCCAACTTCTACAAGCTACACCAAGAGGTAATCATCTAACTTGTTTTTTATGATTCAAAGAACATATTTATATGCTAGTTAGGCTTCATGCTTTGGAAAAAGAATATTGCATGTATAACTAGAGAAAACTTATATCCAAAGCATTAGGGTTGTATGTGCACCATACGGATGTTATAGTGCTGAACCATCAGTGGTATCAGATCCTAGGGTGTTTTCTGTTATATAGATGCATTGGTTAATACCTCAAAGATGAAGAAAATTGAAATATGCTTTCTACCAGCATGAACTCGACGAGTCCGTTGTGGAACTCGACAAATTCATGATGAACTCGACGAGTCCATTGCCAGACTCGACGAGTTGGACAATTTGTTGGCAGTTTTTCGGGTTTTTTGGCCAAAATTGGATTAGGATCATTCGCATAAACTGTTTTGTATCATAAAACTCGATTCTTCTGATATGATAGTGACTATCCTCATCGATTTAAAAGATAAATTGTCAAATTTATGATAATTACTAATTTATATGATAAAATAAATTATTTGTAATTTTTTGATTTGAAGTTATCTTGCTATATGAGTTGCATTAGGGGTAAAAGATAAATATATATATATATATATGATTATTTTATTAGTTTAAAATTTGATCTAAATGTTTTTTGAAGAGTTACAAAACTTGTCATCAAGTTTTGGAAGTTAAAAGTTTTAAGGAGTTACAAAACTTGCTATCAAGTTTGGAATTCAAAAGGTTTTGATCAGAGTTTTGAATGTTTCCCTCAAGTTTTGGAATTTGAAAAAAGTGTGACATATGAAACATTGAATTCTAAATCCCTAGTATTTTAAATGTTTAAAATACATCCTTATGGTTACATAATTTAAATTTAGAACTAAAAGTTATAATTTTTAGAAATTTAAATGGACACAACTAGAAGGGATAATTATGGCTTTTTTAATAATTAATTAAAAATTAATTAAGAGAGTATTATTAAATCCATAATAACATGATTTAAGTTTAATTAGATTAAGAGTATAATTTATTAATAGATTAAACCACCAAGTATTTTAAATATGTAAAATACACCCTTATACTATATAAATTTAAAAGTTTAATACATTATATATGTATAGGTAAAAGGTTATTCTTACAGTTAGTAGGCCTCATTCACGAAGCTGGTCTATAAGGGGTGTTTAAGGAAATTGCCTATAAAATGGTGATTGAATGGATGTCCACTCTCACACACCATACACTTGAACAGTGGAAGGTCATTAGCCGAATGGGTAGGATAGGACATAAAATTTCATTAATAAGTATAATGAAATACAAGTAACTAAATGTTTTACAAATTCTCAATCTTAGTTACTTAGGAAAAATGTGAATTTGATGCTATCCCATGATGCACCTTGCACCTTATTAGTCGTTAGTGGAACGTGTGTGGTTAACCGACACACTAATATGAGACTAATTTAGGATAAAAATAGGTAGCTCGAAAATTATCATAGATCAATGTAGCGTGTGTGGTTAACCGAAACATTGATTAGATGATAAATGATTTGAAGAGTACCAAGCTAATTTGCATGGTTATTCACACCTTGTTTGTGATCCTCGGTATCCCAGTCACAAACTTGATGGGCATAATCGAGATTAAACATTCCATTTAAAAGTTCAATGAATCTCAAAAGATCTGGGAATTTCATTTAAAACTAATTCGTTTAAAATTTCGTTTTCGTGGTGGAATTTGAAAATCATCATTTACCTACCGATAAATGATTTACAATTGGATTACGGCATCCCTCTTCTGAATTGTAAATTATTGTGTTAGGTCCTAGCCTTAATATTTCATTTGGGTGTTATATTAAGGACTTAAATCAACTAACTTGAATTTCTCCCTTGTAGATGTCTTGTTTTGACAACTATGGTATTCCTGAATCTTTTGGAAAAAGCTTTCCTCATGAAGATGATGTCCATGTTTTAATCAAGGAACTGGAAATCATACTTTACTTCCTGCACCTCCTCCAATTATTTTCCCTGACCCACGTGTTCGACGACTTGAAAATTTCAAGGTCACTCAAGCTCTATTGGAAAACAAACATGAAGATGGAAAATATGTATGTGCTCACATATTGGAGATAAAGTTGCATATTGACAACCTAGGAATGTTGGATGTCGTTTTCCCGAAAAAGTTGGTTGTTGACTTCGTTCTTCAATCACTTCCCGAGTCGTATGATCAGTTTGTTAAAGACTACTTTATAACAGATCACGACGTGACCCTTATTGATCTTACCTATTTGCTAATTGTTGTTGAATCAACAATGAATTGGTGCACTAGTAACGCTAATTTGATTGGAAGATCTACTTCCCAAACTTCCATGGAAAATGGAAACATTGGAAGTATAGAAAAGATTTCTCTTCCCAATGGAAAGGGAAAGACTAATTATGAGATTGTCCCGTGTGCCATTCCGAAAGAATATGTTTGCTTCTATTGCCAAGAGAGGGGACATTGGATGTGAAGCTATCATATCTACCTGAAGGACCACAAGGATGTTAAAGTCAAAATGTTTGATTCTGCTTCAGGTAAGTCCACTATCTATCTGTATTCAGTTCCTATTTGTAGATTCTTAATACATGATGTGATGAGATCACATTTTGATGTTTTGTAGGATTGAAGAAAAGAAAGGAAGCTTAAAAGAAGAGTGAGTTGATTCTGGTCGCGAAGAGATGGATTTCGATTGCATGGTTCGATGATCAGATTTTCGAGCTGTTGTTTAGGAGTTATGATAGATTGCTTAATAATATTTAGAAACATTTTTTTCATATGTATTTGCATTGTATGGAAAAGTTTTCCGTTGTTTATAAATAAATAGAGTTTTGATTTTATCTTATTTATGTTTCCTTGCAATGACATTTGTGAAAATTGTTATTTGTATGTTTCTATTAATAGCAATGTCGAAAATGGTTTGATTCTTAGTTATATCAATTATGGTAGTGTCGTATTTTTCTAGGTAAGAAAAGATTCTCAACTATCAAGTTTCAATTAGACAGAAACTTGGAATCATGTGGTTTTAATTATATGATGTATGAAAATCTTGATACTTGGGAAAATTAGGACCAATTCCTTGTTCACATATGTATGTGAGTCAAGTGAAGGATTGAAGGATCCTTTACACATTGATGTGCACTGGTCAAGTCCGCTACATAGAACGATAATACTATTCGTCATGATTTACTAAATGTTTATTAAATATGGTTATGCTTACAAGATTAAGTATGATTCTGAATCATTGAAAAAGTTTCAACGTATAGCAGAACGAATAAGAAGAATCAATTAGGCAAAAAGACAAAAGTTTCTCCAATCTAAAAGGAAAGGAGAGTAATTTAGTGTTGTGTTTTATGATCATCTTATTGATTATGGAACCGTGTCACAATTGATCCTCAAAGTACACTTTAGTGCATATACATGACTAAGAAGGGGTATCGGAAATTGTTGAAATGGTTAAATCAAGAAGATGAGTCATACTTCATTCCAGAATCAAGTCTTAGAGTTATACTTCACATCTTGAGTGACATATCCTAAGTAGGTTTATAACACATCATGAAATGTGGAGTAGAAATTTTTTCTTACTGATACACATTTAGGATTGGTAGTTGTGATGTTTTGGATAAAACAAATACCAACTAAGACCGATTGTATGAAGTGTTTTTCTTGATAAGAATCCACACTAACTCTTGAATATTTGTTTTTCAAAGAATGTTTCTTGACAAGAGAATCTTATATGTCAAGAGGTAATGGGAGTCTTAATGATCTTGAATAGCTTCGAGAACTAATGAAGAATGAGCCTATTGTTTAATCATTAGCATACGACTTGAGGTTGGTAACTTATCATGTTGACATATTCTTCTTTTTGTGCCCATTCCAGTTAAGTTAACTATGCATGTGAGTTATATGAGTTCTCATTTGATTGCATAGGTCAAATCACCTTGATCAATGAAAGTACATTGACCCGCAAGGGTGAGCTGCTCATTAGCTTGGAAATAATGGTAGGCCCTTGACTACCGGATGGCAAGATATCAAGAATAAGAAAGTTCAATCCATATGATGTTAAATTTGTCATAAACCTTGTCTCCTACTAGTGGTTTAAAATAACAAATTAATATGGACAGGAACACATGAACCATGAAATCTCAGTGGCATAAGGTTTCTTTCCTTCATGAAAATGATTGTGAGGAAACGCTCTCACTAAGTAGATTTTTAAAGAGTTAACAGTTGTGTTAATTGGGTCCTCAAATTCGAGTAAGATTATGACACTTCATAGTTCGAATTGTGAGAAGCGGCAAAAGGTTTGAACATTTGGGACTTCTAACTATAAGTTCTGAAATTGTTTAAACACACATATGAGCTTTCTAATAAAATGTGTATCAGCTTAGATAAAGACTTATCGAAGCATCTCGTATCAGAAATATGAAATTTTGTAAGAAAATCAATAAGTATTGACTTCTAAAAGTCCAACTGATTTCTAGGTACATGTCAAAGCTAGTAGGAGCATAAATGTTATGCTTGTAAGTATGTAATCATTATGCTAGTGGGAGCATAATTATTACGTTAAGTGTTGCAAGTAAGTAATGTTGCTTATAGGAAACAAAGTTCTAAATTTGCAAAGATGTAGAATTTGGAAATTGTTTTGCTATAGTAAGGTTTAAGGGAAAGGTCATTTATACTTCATTTCAAATCTAAAATCTTAGATTGAAATTTTAATGGAACTTAGTCATTGATATATGTGAATTTCGTTTTGAAATATTTCAACATTTGAAATTATATATATGGAAATATTATAGCAAGAGACTGGTCTAGTATTATATCTTTATGTGAGACATTATGAATCGTATCCCATATGCTTCAGGTATAGGATCAGTTGCATATGCTATAATATTCACGTTTTCTCATTTCCCAAATGCTAGGACATTAAAGGGAAAAAGGAATAGAATTTGATATGACTAAAGTAGTTAAACAACTATCAAGGAAGATCTAAGGTTCGCTAAGAATTGGTCACTTGTGAACAATTGGAAGTATATTAATGGATGAACCATATTGATATAATTCTAAATAGATAGGAATCTATTTAGAATGGATAGTCATATGACAATTATGGAAATGTTTCCATAATGGGAGTTGGATATTAAGAATCTATGTGTGAGTTAGAAACTTTAATGCAAGAAGGATGTTCAAGGAATGTTCTTTGAATGTGAAACTTCAATTCCAGGGAATTGTCTTTTAACATTCTTAGATGTAACACTTTGTAATATCATTGGCCAAGTCTCTGTGACTTCTGTTCCTAAACATTAAAAAGGGATCATTGTATGTAAGTTTAGACTCAAACATGTTCTAGTAGTGGCAAGAATATGGTATTCTTACACTAGTGATAAGGATTAGGGAATTGTGAAATAAGCATCCTTGGAAATGTGTTTAATTGATCTATTTCATAAGGAAAGGACCATAAATAAACATAGTGTGCATGCTAGGAGCATGGGATGACTATCGTTTTAATTCAAGTATTTAGTTGATTGTTCGAAAGGTTATACAATGAATAAAGTCTAATCATTATGGTGATTAAGTAATAAGTTTTTTATTTATATTCAAAAGTTTTGAGACCATATTTGATTGTTTTATTCTTGTTATATACTTTGCATGTTTTACTTCCTAAATAACTAGGTTATTTAAACATCCACAGTCGATCATACTTTGGAAGTAAGTAATGAGGTAAGATTGTCATGGATCCGATTGTAGATTGTCTAAGTGTTTAGACATAGCACAAGTTTGCTGCAATCTTCATGAGTACTTCTGAAATAAGATTTGAGTATTAGATTAAACCCATGCTCATCTGAATCACTTCATGGATATTATCACGAGTGATTGTGAGACGATAATATCTTATATTCTTGAAATGGAGAGATATGAGTTGTTGTTTACAAGTCAATTGCATATTAATAATACGTAAATGAATCAATAACTTGATGTTATAAAACATATTGTTGTGTGTGATTTGATGAGTAAATAGTACAAGCATATGAGTCGAATTTTATCAATTCCTTTTATCCTAAGAGGATAAAAGCGATATTTGTGGGCCCGTCGATGACACCTGAAGCGCTTGGCCAACACTGGACTAAGTTGATGTGTTTAGTTATAGTCAGTCGTCATAAATTGAAAATCGGGAAACAACACATGGACAGAGAGAATGATTATAATCTTTGTCCCATGTCCATACGATATCTTGTAGAATGGAGGAATATTTGATCCCTTATCTAAAGGACGAGTTGCTGATAAGATCAGAGTTCAATAGCGGCCTTTGAGAGCTACGATTGCTAATCAACTTTTGAAGTTGCATTGTCAGTTATAGTTATTAGACTTATCCAAGTGGGAGTCTGTTGGATTAGGTGTTTAAGTCTATAACTATAATTGGTATGTACTTGACTCGATTATAGCATGGTCCATTTCGGGTTGCCTTCACAAGAACAATCTGATAGGATGTATATTTGAGATAGAGGTTATTTATGATTTATTAATATATTAATTAGAAAATCATATTATTTAATTAGTATTGATCAATAATTAATTTGGAATTAACTTAGTGATCAAAAGAGACTAATTAAATTAACGGGGACTGATTATGTAAATCAGTGATACATATGATTTGGGCTAATGATCCATGGTTGATTTTGACTAAGCTTATGAGATAGTCCATGAAGTGTTAGTCAAAATGAGTTGTTGGATCATAAGTCTAAGTCTAAGAATCAGGGTTTCAAGTGACTCTTGGAATTCTACACTATATATATATATATATATATATATATATATATATATATATATATATATATATATATATATATATATATATATATATATATATATAACCTATAAGCCCTAAAATCAAAACCAAGAGTATTTTAAGGCGATATAGCCGATTTTTGGTGCTCCAAGCTTTCTCTCATTGTCGTCCAATCGTTGGTGGTATTTTGTGAAACATTTGAGGCATCACACTTGAGGTGCTAAGCTCTTGAAAGGCCAACTTCTACAATCTACAATAAGAGGTAATCATCTAACTAACTTTTTATGATTCAAAGAACATATTTGTATGCTGGTTAGGCTTCATGTGTTGGAAAAAGAATATTGCATGTATAACTAGAGAAAACATAGGTCTAAAGCATTAGGGTTGTATGTGCACCATAGGGATGTTATAGTGCTCAAAACCCATCAGTTAACACCCTAACTAGGGTGAATGCTTGGATTAGGTTGATTGTATTGAAGGGAGAGTCAGATATGGGACATGATTTTTGTTTTTATTTTTGCATGTTTGATACGGATGCTGCCAATGTGGCTAAGTAACCTTCTGAATGCTTGGTAGTGAAGCGGGTAGACGCTTGAATAATGAACAATTTGGATGACACATTGCAAAGATAGACACACATTAGGATACAAAGAGATATCGATGGATGGATCACGATATTGGTTTCTGATGCCAAAGTTAGATGTTGGGTAGAAGTGTAGTAAAATTGGTTACGGTGAGAAAGTTATGCCTTTGTCAGTGTGTGTGTGTGTGTATTGAACTTCTTATGTACAGGGTGGATGGCCCGTGTTCTTGCTTCTTTAACTAGGTGGTGCTTTTATCCGTAAGATGTAAGGGTTGTACCCTTGAATATAACAATTCTGTCTTTTCCGTGTTTCACGGGATGTTGAATAAGGATTTGTACAAATGTTTTTTTTTCCATAATATCTTGCTTCACGATTTAAGTGGTTGATTTGCTTTAAGTGGTTGATTTGCTTTTGTTGAAGTGTACCGACCTGGTAAGCTATTGGCTTATTGTATATACATAGCCAGGTTACTTTATGTGATATATCATTTCCTTGTACGCCTTTGTATATAGGCTGAACCCATACACCATTACCCATATTTTTCATAAATCCTTCCATATTATATCCTATAGCTTGTCCAACACAAACTTACTTTTCTAAGTTGTCAAGTAATGAAATACATTTATGTTTTTTTTAAAAGACTAGAGGAGCTCTACGAGAACTATGCGCATCATCTTCATGTTCCATCTAAATTAAATTAAAAGACCGATTCATTGTTGGACCAATGTTCTGTTCATGTGGTCGTTCACAACCCTCGATATGGAAGGAGAAACTTTATCAACCTCTATGCGAACTAAATTACCATCTGAAGAACCAATACCAACTAGTAAGGGAGGTTCCAAGTTAACAAATTTCTGTAGAGAAGTTGCCGAGGGAGTGAAACCCAGAGGGTGAGTTGCCAATTCACTCACACCTAAATCACTAGCAACCTCTTTATGTAAAACATCATATTTTCCTTTGATCCACTACGTTTTCATTCACATCTACATCATTATTTAGTTGGGAAAATGATTTAAAAGCCCAACAAAGTTTCCAAACCATTCAAAAAATCCCAATCATGTTTTGTCTGTTCAAAAAAAACTCAACGAACTGAACTTTTTGTCTAAAAAATCTAACAAAGTTCCAAACCGTTCAAAAAATCCCAATTTTGTTTTGTTTAAGTTCATTGAGGTTTTTTTTGAACACTCAAAACATGATTGGAGTTTTTTAAACGTTTTGGAAACTTTATTGGTCTAACAAGTCATTTCCCGATACGGTAATAAGCCACGTCATCAATTACTCTTATTTGACTTTTAGGAAAGTATAATTTAGTTGGGCTTTTTAGACAAAATGTTAAGTTCGTTGGGTTTTTTTGGACAGAAAAAACATGATTGAAGTTTTTTGAACAATTTAGAAACTTTGTTGGGCTTGTAAATCATTTTCCCTTATTTAGTTTAGTACCCATATCATAAGAAAATACTATGAAACACCTTCACTTTCATCAACACATGTTTCAACCTCTACACGAACAAAAGAGGCTAGTCTTGAAGCATCCATAGGTTGATGATTAATACACGCAACCTCAATATCATCTTCATCATCAATAGACTTGGGATTCCATCCTATAATCTCCCTAGATCTCACCATCGAACCCCTCCTCTGAACAATCACCATAAATGATTCGAAGAATGTATCATTTACTTTAGATTTGATACACAATCTTTTCCTCAAAAGATTATTATCATTAGGATTTTCCGTATGTAAGAGCTCACCCCACCTTGTAGCCAACTTTTTGAATGAATTACGAGTCCAAGTAATATATGCAAGGCTTTCAATATTTACCCAAATAACCCTCTTATCAATCATGAAAGAAGGTGACCATGGCTGAATAACATCAAACCATAATAAGACTCCTTCGTGAGAAGAAATCACCCGTAAGTTTGGTACAAAGGAAAACTCCTTCAACTTTCCAACTAATGTCAATGGATAATCTTTATTAACTAAGCATCCAAAATCAAGAATCAAATCCATTTGATCAAATCCCTTCGTGATCCCAAAGAGTTAGGAGAAATTCATGTGACAACATTAGCATACGAGATAGCTGGATGGGAATTCAACGTTACATCAGATGCCTTCATTACCGACTTAGTTATTAGATTATAACCACGTTGAAACCGATCCATGTTTGCATGGAGGCGTAACCTACGAATCCAAATGGTACATTTATTTTCAACAAGAATTTCACAGTTCACAGCCTTGATTAATCTAACAAACGCAAAGCGTTTACACTCTTTTCATTTCTAAGCCGGAATAAAAGCATCAATTACATTCCCATATTGAGCACAAATGTTACGAAGGTCCTGAGAAGAAAATCCGTTTGGGAAATTTTGTTACAAAAATTGAGTGAGATACCTCGTTCACAAGATCCTCTTCGGTTTTTTGGATACCCTATGCCTATCGTCCATCGCAATTGAATAAGAGTGTTGGCACCCGCAGGAAATCACTAAGTTGATGTCTATATTATTTCCCAAAAGACTAAGATCAGGATGCCATTTGATTTTGTTAGATTCATTCAGGTGGTTGATGTTCAAGAATTACTTATTCATTTATGTTCCACGTGGTTTGGAAATATTGAAGTGTTTTCGTCTGTTTGACTATTGTAAGATTTGATTGGAGTGGAAATTTGGAAGAAAATTAAGGTCCACATGCACAATTATTTAGACGTACAAATGGGATGACAATGTGTATAAAGCCAAGCCAAAATTCTATGCTAACATTTCGGGCAAGACTGTTAGAAATATGGTTTAGTGGCACTTGGAAATCTGAGAATCGTGATAATCACTTTCAAATCGAAGTATTTGGGTGGTACTCCCAAATCCTCAATTGGATAAGACTCAGATAAAATCAAAGAGAAAGAAAGAGAGAATGAGATGGTGTAATTTTCATGAGTACCAGAAAACTGACTAAAATTGGTTATATACATTCCTTGTCTGAAAAACTGTCAAAACTGTCATATAACAGTTTTCACAACAGTCAAAACTGTTATAAATCCAGGTTTGGTATAAGGATTAATGCAAAGTCAAAACCGGGTCAAATATTCAAAATTTAGATTTTCTGATGCATTTTTAATACAACAATATAACCCAAATAAAAAATTTCCACGCTGATCCCAGCCAGGGGCTCTGCCCCTTGGACCCCGCCAGGGGCTGCCGCCCCTTGGACCCCGCTCCCAGGGGCGCTGCCCCCGGACCCCCGTTCGTTCAGGGGTTTCGACCTTAAATGACAGTGGACTTTGATACTTGATCAAACTTAAACAAGTGTGTACTCCACACCTTCCTTACTTGTTTAATATTTATCAAGATCATTTTTAGTCAACAAAGTAATCCCATTACACTTAAATAACATTGATGATAACAAATCACCAACAAACCTCCCCCATTTAAGTGTAATCTTGATTAATTTAAAATGAAACATAACACCAACAAAACTGATGCATAAATGAAATATCGTGACGATTGAATTTCACATTAGTATATTATTCATTCCAAATATTCGAATATTAGGGTGTCACTAAGGATTGAACCCTTTCTGTTCTAAGTGAATACATGAAGATAATGTACACAACAATTTACATTCTCAAAGTTCTAACTTGACACTATATTTTACTAGCTTGTGTCCCATCCTTCAATAAGCATATCAAAGTCAAGTCCCAACTTCTTGAAGCAGCTAAACTTCATGCTTATATAGGTAGTTCTTTTGTCTTGCACCTACAAATGCAATTTTTCAAAGAACTATTAAGAAATAATATTTCAACCTCCTTAACTTGCAGTACTGAACACATACCTTGGGATGATAATAAAATGTGTTCCAATCTTCAAATATCAAGCTTTCCACATTGAATTCAGCATCTAATATTGCATTAGATGGGAATTGGGTATCTTAATATAAAAGATTTAAGTGGACTTTAAACCCATCCCTACAGCCGCCTTGTGCACAAGATCTCTTGCTAACCCTTTGGTTAGATGATCGGCTAAATTCAACTGAGTTCTTACAAACTCCACAGATATCACACCAGTCATGATGAGTTCACGAATCATGCTATGTCTAACACCTAAATGTCTAGACTTTCCATTGTACACTTGACTATAAGCCTTAGCCAAGGTTGCAGCACTATCACATCTGATGGAAATGGTAGATATCGGCTTGGGCCATATTGGAATTTCATAAATCACATTCCTTAGCCACTCAGCTTCTTTACCAGCAGCAGACAAAGCAACAAATTCAGACTCCATGGTTGAGTTAGTAATACAAGTCTGTTTCTTAGATGCCCATGAAATGGCACCTCCTCCAAGAAGAAACACCCAACCACTAGTAGAGGAGTGATCCTCTAAGTTGTTAATCCAGCTGGCATCTGAATAACCTTCTAAAACAGAAGGATATCCACTATAAGTCAAACCATAATTCATGGTCCCTTTTAAGTACTTAAATACTCTACTCATAGCTTGCCAATGATGTGAACTAGGATTACTAGTATATCTACTAAGCCTTCCCACAGCATATGCTATATCAGGCCTAGTACTAGTCATGGCATACATAAGGCAACCAATAGCCCTTGAGTATTCTAATTGAGACACTGGAGATCCTTTATTAGGTAGAAGCTTAAGACTAGGATCTATAGGAGTGCTAACAGGAGAACAATTCTCAAATTTAAACTTTTTCAATATCTTCTCAATATAATGAGATTGAGAGATTGAAATCCCATTGTTTCCTTTTCTAATTCTTATACCAAGAATTACCTCAGCCTCCCCCATGTCTTTCATATCAAAACTAGATGATAAGAATTTCTTGGTTTTATCAACTTCTTCTAAATCAGTACCAAAAATCAACATATCATCTACATATAAGCAAATCATGACTCCTTTACCAAAAGTATCAAATTTGCTATATACACATTTGTCAGCTTAGTTTAATGCAAAACCATTAGACAAGACAACTTCATCAAACTTTTGATGCCAATTTTTTGGTGCTTGTTTCAAACCATATAATGATTTCTTCAACTTGCACACTTTATGTTCATTTCCAGGCATCACAAACCCTTCAGGTTGTTTCATGTATATTTCCTCATCCAAGTCACCATTCAAGAATGCAGTTTTCACATCCATTTGGTGAATCACAAGATTATGTATAGCTGCAAGAGCTAATAATAATCTAATAGTAGAAATTCTGGCAACAGGAGCATAAGTATCAAAGAAATCAATGCCTTCCTTTTGTCTAAAGCCTTGGATAACCAATCTGGCTTTATACTTATCAATTGTGCCATCCACCTTCATTTTTCTTTTGAGGATCCATTTACATCCTAATGCCTTACAACCAGGAGGTAAATCAGCCAAAACCCAAGTATTGTTATGCATGATAGAATCAATCTCATCATGAATGGCCTCTTTCCAGAAATGAACATCCCTAGAAGCCATAGCTTCACTGAAAGTCTTTGGATCCTCTTCAATATTAAAACAATATTGATATTGAGAAATAGTCTCATTCCTTGTTCCTTCAACTAAATATAGTTGAAAATCAGATCCAAAAGACTTAGCTTTTCTAACTCTTGTGCTTTTCCTAAGTTCAGGTACAGAACTTGCACCACCAGAAACATCTTCAGCTTTAGTAGTACTCTTGCTGGAAGATTGATGAATCATGTCCCTTGGTCTAGGTATAGATGTAAATCTTTCTTCATCAAAGATAGCATCTCTTGACTCTATCACTGTGTTTACAGACACAGAGTCATTAGATTCTAAAACATAGAATCTATATGCTTTGGAATGCTCAGCATATCCAATAAAGATACAATCTATACCTCTCTCACCCAATGTTTTATTTTTAGGTTCACTGAGCCTTACAACTGCTCTACAACCCCAAACTTTGAGATAACTCAAATTTGGTACCTTTTTACACCAAAGTTCATAAGGAGTACTCTTACTCCTTTTATTTGGAGTTCTATTCAAGATGTAACATGCAGTTAACATTGCCTCACCCCAAAACCCTTCACTTAAACCAGAATATGACAACATGGAATTAACCATTTCTTTCAAAGTCCTATTCTTCCTTTCAGCTACACCATTTTGTTGTGGTGTATATGGAGCTGTGGTTTGATGTATTATTCCAGTTGATTCAAAATAAACTGGATCATAATACTCACCACCTCTATCAGTACGCAATACTTTTATTGATTCATTTTTATGAAGCTCAACTTGTTGTTTATAAATTTTAAATTTATCAAGTGCTTCATCCTTAGAATGTAACAAATAGATATAACAATATCTAGATGCATCATCAATAAAAGTAATAACATACTTCTTGTTTCCAAGGGAAGGTGTTGCATGGAAATCACATAAATCACTATGTATAAGATCCAACACCTTGCTTTACCTAACAACATCCTTGAAAGGTTGTCTAGTGATTTTAGTTAGCATGCATGTTTTACATTTTTCATTATTTTGCATATCAAAAGCAGGAATTAAACTCATTTTAGACATGTCTTTTAATCTCTTATAATGAATGTGTCCTAGTCTAGCATGCCATAATTCAGATTTGTAAAAATTATTGCTAGTACTACTAGAAGCCATGCAAATAGAATTATCACTAGAAGGATAATTAATATTAAGCCTAATCATTCCATTACATATATATCCAAATCCTATAAAAGAACCATGTCTTGACAAGATATATTTGTCACTTTCTAACACTTGTTTGTAACCACAATTATTTAATACAACTTCAGACACGAGATTCTTACGAATCCCTGGAACATATCAAACATTGTTTAAACACAAACATTTCCCAGAAGTAAAAGTAAGTAAAACAGATCCTATGCCCTTGATTGGTTCAGTTGCAACATTTCCCATCTTCACAACAGATCCATCTTCAATTGGTTGAAAGTCCTTGAACCAATATAGATCTTTGCAAACATGACTTGTTGCTCCCGAATCAACCCACCATGCAACTTTATCATCCTGCACATAAAATGCTTCAGAAATCACAGAAATATAATTCTGAATATATTTAGAATTCTGCAATGAAACAGAAATCTGACCTTGTTGCTTTTCTGGATCCTTGGATCCACTTGGTCCAGCACCATCCTTATTCACTTTGCGAAGACGACAATCTTTCTTGAAGTGACCTAGTTTGTTACAATTCCAACAAACCAACTTAGCCTTCTTGTTGGAAGACTTGTCATCCTTCCCTTTAAACTTTCTTTTTCCATTAGACTTCTTGGGATTCTTTGAACTTTCTCCTTCCACCATGTTCACAGAAGAGGAACCAACTTGGTTCTTGCCTTTAGGATTGTTATCAAGTTCTTGAGTCCTTATGGACTCTTCAATCCTTAAATGGCTTCCAAGTTGAGTCAAGGTCAATTCCTCCTTGTTATGTTTCAGATTGTGTTTAAAATCCTTCCATGAAGGGGGCAGTTTGTCAATTATCACAGCCACATAAATGGCTTCATCCATTTTCAGATTGTGTTGAGTAAACTGTCCCAAAATCCGTAACATTTCATGGAATTGTTCCATAACAGGCCTGGAGTCAATCATCTTGTAACCCATAAAGTTACTAACAAGAAACTTCTTACTAGAAGCATCTTCAGTCATGTACTTGGATTCAAGAGAATCCCACAGTTCTTTTGCGGATTCAAAATTCTGATAGATATCAAAAAGAGAGTCAGACATACCATTGAGAATATGACCACGACATATGTAATCATCATTTTCCCACTTTGATCTTCTTCGAGTTGCCTCCAAAGGTTCATCTTCAACAGATTCTGGTAAGACTGGAATGGGTGTACTCAGAACATACACTACTTTTAGAGTGGTAAGGAGAAACTTCATCTTCTTCTGCCATCTACGAAAATCTTGCCCTTCAAACTTGTTCAGTTTTTCAAACTTGCTTGTCATTTCCTTCACAGATTCACCACTTGCCATGATCACAGATTACTTCGATTTTTGTTAGAAATATGGTTTAGTGGCACTTGGAAATCTGAGAATCGTGATAATCACTTTCAAATTGAAGTATTTGGGTGGTACTCCCAAATCCTCAATTGGATAAGACTCAAATAAAATCAAAGAGAAAGAAAGAGAGAATGAGATGGTGTAATTTTCGTGAGTACCAGAAAACTGACTAAAATTGGTTATATACATTCCTTGTCTGAAAAACTGTCAAAACTGTCATATAACAGTTTTCTCAACAGTCAAAACTGTTATAAATCCGGGTTTGGTATAAGGATTAATGCAAAGTCAAAACCGGGTCAAATATTCAAAATTTGAATTTTCTGATGCATTTTTAATACAACAATATAACCCAAATAAAAAATTTCCGCGCTGATCCCATCCAGGGGCTCTGCCCCTTGGACCCCGACAGGGGCTGCCGCCCCTTGGACCCCGCTCCCAGGGGCACTGCCCCCGGACCCCCGTTCGTTCAGGGGTTTCGACCTTAAATGACAGTGGACTTTGATACTTGATCAAACTTAAACAAGTGTGTACTCCACACCTTCCTTACTTGTTTAATATTTATCAAGATCATTTTTAGTCAACAAAGTAATCCCATTACACTTAAATAACATTGATGATAACAAATCACCAACAAAGACCACCAATCAAGATGCGGAGATAGATAATGATTCTGGTGACGTTGTGATTAAGCTAGC
Organism: Lactuca saligna; assembly: GCF_052625555.1. NCBI lineage: Eukaryota > Viridiplantae > Streptophyta > Magnoliopsida > Asterales > Asteraceae > Lactuca > Lactuca saligna. Next base: position 32,654,554 of record NC_136424.1, read on the forward strand.
TTCTATTCATAATTTGGTTAATCCTAGTACAAGTTGTTGTGGCTGGGCGGAACATGATCACCATAACTAAAGAGGCCGGAGCAAAGACTTCATGAAAAAAGAAATCATACACAACAAGAATAAAGAGTATTAGGGACGATGCTTTTGCGACGACACGGCCTTTAGCGATGACACCAGACAAGACACGCTTGGTGTAGCCGCTAAACCTCCGATGTCGTCGCTAATAGGGACGTCACTAAAGATCTGACCGGAGATCCGTTGGAGACACACAACTTTCAATCCTGACCATTGGTTCGGAACAAGATCGAACGTATCGCGTTTGTTCCTGTGGAAAGCAATTTAGACGACATCTTTAGAGGCGACACGTCGCCGCTATTGGTATCGATCCATTGACCAACATTGGACTAAATCTTGGCTCTACGATTCTCGCCCAATCCAACAGTCCATAATCTACTGAAATGACACGTTGAGTTCCCTTCATATGGTCGTCGCTAATAGGGTTTCAGTCATCTCTATTATCGTTATCGCTAAAGGGTTGCCCCTTTTGTTCAGTTTCTTCACCCGAGAACACATATTTCTCTGTAACGATTTGTGACATATCACCGGCGACAATTTCCAACATCACTCCAGACGATGCCGCTCTCCGACGCCGATTGACCTCCAAAGCCGACTCCCACCGTCAATTGAGTTCCAGTGCCGACTCCCACCGCGAATTAACCTCGAAACGAGACTCCACCGACTGCCACCTCTCCAATACGACTGTCTGGTCGGATTCTGATCTTATCTCTCCAGTGAGGTTGGTTTTGTCTACCCATTTCTCTTTCTCCATTGCCACCGACTGAACACCACTACTAACAGTGAATGATTTTTTTTCCTGTTTTTAAGTTGCCATTCGAATGACACACATCACCACTGATAGTAGGTTTGTTTTTCCGTCATTTTTTCAGGCAAACAACAAGTATGATTTGAATTTATGAATATATATATATATATATATATATATATATATATATATATATATATATGTGTGTGTGTGTGTGTGAAATTGATGTGAAATTGATATTGTCTTCGGTTTTTTCCTTTGAAATTGAATGTGAAACTTTTGACTGTTGTGATGTTGTGAAACTTTTGATCTTGTGAAATTGGTATGAACTTCATTTGTTTTGGTTTGGTATGTCAAATTCGTATGAAGTGCATTTGATGGTTTGAATTTATGAATGTATATGTGAAATTGTTTTTGTTTGGTATGAACTTTTGACTGTTGTGATATTGTGAAATTGATATGTCAAAAATGTTGTTTTGGTTGATGCTATATAAAAAATATGCATCTTTTTTTTCCTGATTTTATATATATATATATATATATATATATATATATATATATATATATATATATATATATATATATATATATATATATATATATATATATATATATATATATATATATATATATGAAACTATTGTTTGTTTGTGTTTTTATAGGTGATCTTATTTTTTAATTTGTTTAATACTATATGAAAAATGTTTTTTAATTGAGAAATCTTGAATGTTGTTTTGGTTGAATGTTAGTAAAATTTATTTTACCTTTTTATTTGGAGAGACACATAAAAACACAGACGACAATATATTATACTAATCAATTTAATAATACAACCGTTTGTATATAAAATACGATAGTTATCATTCAATAATACAATCATAAATACTTATGAATTTTATTATGAAAAAAAAAAAAAAAAAACTTATTATGAATACAAAAAAAAAAGTATCCATTATATATGAAAGTTTTAACTCAAAAATGTAAAAACAAATAAACAATCTTATTATGAAAACAAAAAAAACTGAAATAAAAAATTATATTAAATGAATTTAATGCATGGAAAATTATAATTTTTTTGATCATTATAATCAAAATTATTATTTTAATCAAATATATTAATATTTTATCATTATAATTTTTGGAGAAATTTACAAAAATAGCCATTTACACTAATGATATTACAAAAATAGCAAAAAAAATCGAAATTACAAAAATAGCCACTAATTTTGCAGATGAGAAGGTCCCATATGCGAAATGGGCTTCTCATCTGCGAAAGTACAAGTGCCTAAAGCACAACTGTGCTTTAAGTACTTGTACTTTCGCAGATGAGAAGGCCCATCTGCGAAATGGGCTCTCATCTGCGAAATACCCTCGATTTTCACTATAAAAACGTTTTTTTTTTCTTCATTTTTCACCCTTCTCTACACAAAAACTCTCTCTAACTTTGGGCTTATCTCGGAATTTTGGCTAGTTTTTGAAGAAAATGGAGGATTATGTCAACAATCCCGCAAATATGGTTAGATTTTAACTCTTTTAATGTCAACAATCTCTTTATTTTATCATTTGTTGTATTATTTAGTGTTAAAAAAAGGTAATTTTGTTGTGTTTGATAGTTTTAATATTTTTTTAGTATACTTGAAGTTTAAATGCAAGTAGAGACAAGTAGAGACTGCGTAGATAATGTTTACAATTTGTTATTTTTGTTGTTTTTTTAGTTGTTGTATAACCTGAAATCTTGTATATTCTAATCGTATAGTTGTTTATATAAAGTGCAAAATAGTCGTTTGTATATATATTTGTCGTATAGGTATAACATTTGTATAAGTTGAAAATTTGTGGTATATATATTGTTAGAAATTGTTTGTGTTTGTCGTATAAGTAAAACATTTGTATAAGTTGAAAATTTGTTTTATATATATTGTTAGAAATTGTTTGTGTTTGTCGTATAAATAAAACATTTGTATAAGTTGAAAATTTGTTGTATATATATTGTTAGAAATTGTTTATATTTGTCGTATAAGTTGAAAATTTGTATAAAGTTGTCGTATAACTTGCAAAACTGTTAGTTTGTTTGTCGTTTTATTTTTAAATTTTTTTTTTGTTTATATGGTTATAAAATGTTAGTTTTAATTAGAAAGATAAAAATTGTTTATATATTTGTCGTTTAACTTGAAAATTTGTTGAAGTTGAATATTTGTCGTTGATATATTTGTCGTTTAAGTTGAAAATATGTTTAATAAAATGTTTATATAATTATGTATGATATTGTTTTCTATCGTTAATATATTAGTTGTATAACTTGGAAAATTGTTTATATATGTGTATGTTATTGTTTTTTATCGGAAATATATATATTAGTAATTAAGAAATTGTATTTGCAGTTTGTAATCATATATTTTAAAAAAAATATATTTTTTAGTTATCTAATTTGTTTTTGTGTTTTTTCTGCAGCATGATTTTAGTTTAATGAATACAAAAGCCTTTGCGAACTTAAAAGGTTGTGGCGGTAACATATGGGACGTATTTGAAGTTTTAGATGATGCCCGACGTGCTATTTTCAGAGATATCGTCTTTGGTTATTTTATTGATGTCCCTAGTTTACAAGGGGGCGCATTATTGTTTCATAAAATGTTCCTTCATCAGATCCGGCCGGACCCTGTTTTATATCCAGATGGAATAAAACGTTTATATTTTCGAGTAGGCAATACGAAAATGGTGTATGGGCCAGAAGAGTTTTGTTTGATTACCAGCTTCAATTTTGGGGAGTATCCAAAAAACATTAGGAGAAAAGGGTCAGAAAAATTAATAAGCAGTAAAAAAAGATGTTTACTGCGTGAACGGCTATTTCCGGACCATACTAATAGTTCGGTGAAAATCAGCGACCTGAAAAGATTAATTTTAAATCGAACATTCCTAGCACTTGACGATGTTGATGCAGTTAGAGTATGTTTGATATACATTTTGTGTGAAGGTTTTTTGGGTAAAGAAGTTAACGATCGGGTGCCACAAGATTGGTTTTATTTGGCTGAGAATTTGGATCTCTGGAATAGGTATATTTTGTTTACGTTAAAAATTCTATTTTATTAAAGTTATAATTTATATAATAATCAATTTTGTTTTTTTGTTTTGTTAGCTTCGCTTGGGGTAGCTATCTCTGGGATTTTACCTATGTTGACCTTGAGGATACATGGAATAAGATACATAATAATTTATCAGTTTCTGAGGGTGGTAAAACTTTAAAGTACTCCGTCTCAGGATTTACGGCTCCAATAAGGGTATAAAAATTTTCTTATATTTAAATTGTTTTATTGTTATGTTTTTTATTTTAATTTTAACTTTTATTACTGTAATTGTTGTAAAAAATTGTAGATATGGATATATGAGATGATTCCGGCTGTTCGTGCATGTGGATTTGCATCGAGAAAAAATAAAGACTTGCCTCGGATGAAACGATGGACCGGAACAAAAAAATTGAAATGGGTTGACGTGAACAAGATTTGGTCAAAGATGCAGGTTTAAAATTAATTCGTTTATTATTAATAAAGTTGATTATTATACTTTTATATGCATTTTTAATATGTTTAATTTTTTAGGCGGGGGTACCACCAAGACAAAACATGCTACCGGGTGATGATGAGATGACATCTTTTTATTATATGTCATTTCAAGAGTATGTATATGGTGAAGGGAAAGCAGTTCCATCCCCAGTACGGGACCATTTTAGGAGACAAGACGAATCTTCGTCTAGTATGTCGTCCAGTGGTCGCTCTCATGGTAGAGGTCGGGGCAGTGGGAAACACAAGCTAGACGAGGTGTTGAAACGGCTACATGCACTGGAGCAGCATGTGTTTATGAACCGACAACCTACAGAGGTTTTTGTTGAAGAAGTGAATAATGACCAATTTTGGAGCGATATTTTTTATGATGGTAGGACAGAGTCACAAAGAAATTATGATGAACAGGTTAGTTACACGCTACACTATTTATTAAATTTTATTAACATATATGAATATCTGTGTTCATATTTTTTTATTTGAAAATATAGGTTGTACAAGATGAAGTGATGAATAAAAACAATACAACTGAAAATGTTTTTGGTGATACTCAAGACGAGAAGGTTGTTATAGATGTTACCTTTACGATTATAATAATTACTTTTTAATAAGTGTCTTTTTTTATTGAGTAAAAAGTTATATTTTTAATGTAGGTGTTGGAGGAGAGGAATGAGTATGCGGGGAACAAATTTGATGATGATGTGTTTGATGTAAATGATTATAGTGGAGTTAAAGAGGTTATTATAGTTACATTAATATAAATATTTTGTTTATTTAGATATTATTGCTTATTAAATTATGTGTATTTCGTTATTAAGTATAAAGTATTATTTTTAATGTAGGAGTGGGAGGAGAGGAATGACAATGCGGGGAACAAATTTGATGATGATGTGCCGGACGAAGACGAACTAATAATAACGGGAAATGTAGATTATTTTCATGATGATGATGATGACAAAGAAGTTACACCCGATAAACCGGGGAGTCGAAAACCATCATAATATTTGTGCCCTCCTTACACTGAGGTATTCGTTTTATTTATAAACCGATGATTTTATGTTTTTGTGAATTATATGAAAGATATAGATTTAAACATTTCAATATTGTTTTTAGTTGCACACGACACCGAAGCAAAAAAGAAGAACAAAAAAGAAGGTTGATATGAAATCAACAAGCCCCGTTCCTCCTCTAGTTTTTGGTGTTGCTCATGACTTCTCCATGTTGCGCTTGCAACCTTACGTAGCAGGCGGTGAGGATGTCATCCAAAATTATGTATTGCATTCATATGATGTCCAGCATCGTTTGTTTAATTTCGTGTTAGATAGAGATTTTTGGAGCTCATTGTTTGGGCATACACACGACGGCTGGTTGGAGTCAGCGGCAAATTAATTGTTAATTAATTCTTTTAAAAGTTAATTGTTTTTTAGTCAATAACAAAAGTATCATGTGTGCAGCATATAACCATTTGGTACCGACTTTTGATGGAGAGACGGTTTGAGAGCGACCGACATACAATAATGCCTCCAAATTTTTTTGTTTCTCATGCTTTGGAAGAAGGACAGGACTGGAGGGCATCTATGGCTGGTATTGCTACGTACCCCAACTTCATGGTTGCTTGGTGGGATGTTGATACGGTAAACTTAATAGTTTATATTGAAAATAATATCGTTTTTTTGTTATGTTTTTGTATTGTGATGTAAATAAACATAATTTTATTTTCTGATCCTCATACAGGTCTTATTGCCGATTCATTCATCCCCTAATCATTGGCTATTTGGGGAACTACGATTAACGTCAATGGAAGTGCATATTTATGACAGTCTTGGTAGAGGTGCTTATGAAAAATTCCAATCTGAAGGAATCTTTTCCAAATTTGAACATCGGGTGGCAAATTATTTGGACAAGATTAAGTATTGGGCCCGGAGGAACATCCCAAGGATTCTATTGAATATGCAATTCATTTATGAAGAAAACGTTCCCCAACAAAGTAGTCATTTGGGAGATTGCGGTGTTTTTCTTTGTATGTTTATGGAGCAATTGGTTTCAGGTCGACCAATACGTGTTCTTATTGACCCAAAGAACGCAGCTTTAGAGTTCCGTCTCCGGATGGCAAAAATTATTTAGGGGTCTTGTCTTGGTCCTATGTAGTTGGATTATATAAATGTATATACAAATTAATGTTGGATTTCATTATTAGTTTATTTTTACAGTTTACTCAACGGACGGTAAAAAATATAACGTTACGACAATTACAACAAATTAATGACCTACTAATTACTTAACATTACATAGAACATAACAACGACTACAACATTTGTTTTAACGTTACAAATACAACAATTTATTGACCTAACAACTTCAAAATCATAAAAACAATATTGAAAAGCTTACAACTTGTAAACAAGAACTGCCAAGAACAACACCCAACTACAAACCAACGCTATCTTTAACTTCTTATTTTCTGATTGAAAGAGCTTATTAGAGTTAACTACTTTGGCTATTACCATAGAAGATTGGTCCTTCTCTTCATCAACCCAACTGATAAACCCGCATTTTGGTCCCTGTTAAATTTAATATTCACAGTAAGAAAATAATTTTTTGTGATGTAAACACGAGGGTTTAAATTTGAATGACGTTAACAACATGATACCAAATATGGGCAAGCGTAAAACAATCTTCCTGGGTTTTTAGATGTTCCCGAAATCCTAACGATACGTTCTCCTCCGCAATTGCAGTATGCCATTAGCCTTGTTTTTCTTATAAATAGGAGTTGCTTTCACTGATACAGTTTTCATACTGAGTGACACCCTTTTATAGAAGAAATCATGTTACAGACAAATCTTTTTGACTATGAATTGAACTGGTTTGACTATGAATTCAAAAAGTTGAACTACGAAATCCAGACAAGTACATTCTGTAGTATTGTCTTGTCGGTCAGTGAAATTTGACTATCAAATGAACTGGTTTGACTATGAATTCAAAAAGTTGAACTATGAAATCCAGACAAGTACCTTCTGTAGTATTGTCTTGTCGGTCAGTGAAATTTGACTATGAAATGAACTAGTTTGACTATGAATTCAAAAAGTTGAACTACGAAATCCAGACTAGTACGTTCTGTAGTATTGTCATGTCGGTCAGTGAAATTTGACTATGAAATGAACTGGTTTGACTACGAATTTAAAAGGTTAAACTATGAATTGTGAACATTAGAGATACAATATTTTCTATTTATAATCTCATTTTATTGATATTGCATTTGTGTGATGATTGTAGAGCACTTTCATCGGTTTTGAAAATGAGTACTAACATCGGAAGAAGCTTTTCTCAACTACCAATTTTCTTACATAACCTTCAACGAACAAATCCTAATACCTTCACAGCCATCAAGAAAACCGATACCAACCGCTTTCAATTTTGTTTTGTGGCTTTAGGTTGCGTGGTATAACATACTAATTTTATTGAGCTATATAATATTTCATGGTAATGTATCTCGATTAGTTTTTACTCATCACTAATATGTGTTCGTTTTTATGTAGATTCGTACCTTCCTTAGGTGCATGATACCGCTGATATATGTGGGTTATTTACCCCTTATTGGGAGCTATCTGACAACAATGTACTTCGCAGTGGCTTTAGATGGAAATCATGAACCACTACTCTTAGCAATTGGTTTGGGAACCTTAGAGTGTGAAGAATCATGGAGATGGTTCGTGATGAGGTTAAAAGATTGTTTAGGTGACGACATAGAGGTTGGTTTCATAAGCAACTTGTGTGATAAAATAGAATTTGGTGTTTATAGTGCCTACCCGGATTCCTATCATGGATATTGTCCTAAAGATATAGCTCGAAAGATACGTGACTGTGTGGGACATAACAGTACGGAAGCTGAATCGTTGTTTTGGAAGTCATGACGTTGATGATTTTTACTTGTGTTTGGAAAGGTTGCAAACTGAATGTAGGAAATCACCTTTCTTTTCCTTGCTTAGGAGTCCAATTTACTGGCTTGACGATATTCCGATTTCAAAATGGACACAAGCATTTTTCCCAAGAATACGCTACAATGTTAAATCGATTGACGTCCCTGAAATTTTGCAAATTATATCCAAACGTGAGTTTCCTATAACAACGATAATTGAGTTAATCACCACGTCGATACAATCAAAGTATGCTGAACGGGCCGACGTGGCGGGTAAGGGAGATTGTTTTATTTACTTTTTTTTAATGTGTTATTATTTTTATTAAAATATCAAAATTTTCAGGGAGGTTATCTGGTGGGTTGACCCCTTACGTTGAGAGTAAAGTTCAAAAATGTGTCAACAAGTCTTACAATTGGAATGCAAGACGTTTGTACGGGGATACATATCAAGTCGATGATAATTTTGCAACCACCAACGTACAACTTGAACGAATGGTATGTAGTTGTGGTAAATGGCAAAAAAGCGGTATACCATGTGCCCACGCTATAGCATGTCTAAGAACCCGTACATCTGAATCCATAAACAGATTGGTTGATTATAAGTTCACTAGTTATGTGTATCGACTTGCATATGGATCTGAGTTGGTGAATACTATACCATCACATGTGCATTGGGAAATACCAAATGAAACGGTGGTCTTGTTACCTCCCTCAATGTAGTAGTTATTCATGTAGCACCTTTATATGTTATGTAGTATTATGTATTAGTGTCGTGTTATGTATTAGTTATCCGTGAAACTTGTTTACATTTTATGTCGTATTATGTATTAGTTATTTATGTACCTCATTCATATTTTATGACTTATTATGTATTAGTTATTTAATTTATGTCGTATTATGTATTGGCTTTTGAGGAAACAACACATATTAAAAGAAATGGACTTTTATTAAATAGTGATGCCTACAGACATACAACAACAAGCAACTTAAATAACGAAAATCCATTACCATAACCAACATGCATATTAAAAATAAGGGACATTCTTTAAAACATTCCATGCATCTAAGTGGGTAAACTCGCTACTATCATATTCAAAACGGTATAGTTCCAAAGCCACCTGCCGTAGAATGTCTTCATCCGTATTTGCATGTTCATTATCCAACTCGTTGTAAATACGTTGAAATTCTTTCACCTTCATTTTCAAATCCAGAAACTTGGCTTTGACATCTTTTCTTCTTCGATATTGACTACGCCCCATTAAATGGTGAAACAAATGACAGACACGAGACCAAAATGATCTAGCACGAACTTGTAAGGGACCCGGTGGAAAATCCTCCTCTACAGTTATAATCCAAGCTTGAACCAAAGCAACCTCCTCTACGTTCCTCCATGTATGTGGTGAGTCCATAATTGCAGGGAGGGAAGTAATACGAAACAACTACAACGTATATTAAAATCTATTTATAACGACTCCTTCATTTCCTGCTGCAATGGCTTGTCAATTCAAGCAGCAATGTATTGTGTTGTCATTCGTCCGGGGATGACTTGTCAACTCAAACAGTGCTCTGTTATGTTATTAGTATAGTACACTGCATTCGTCAGTTAATTTTAACTATGAAATGCAGACATATTAGAAGATTGGACTGCGATTTTGTGTAGAAACTACTATAAATTGACCTTATGTTACACAAATACTTTATTAAATAAACCAATACAGCTGTTCAAATATTGTTTTTTATATTCCACTCTCTTAGTTTCAATCAAAATGAGTTCTATATCATGGAGCAATGAAGAGTTCTTGGTTCTTACACATGCTTATATTCATGTGTACGAGACAAGCAAGTTGAACGATCCAATGTTTTGGACCCGTTTAACCAATATTTTCAATGCTGAAAACCAAAGGGCTACAAGAAACGATCGTGATGAACTAGACATCTTAGCAAGATGGTATGAAATGAAAACCGAAGTTCTATTATTCAACGATCTTTATACCAAAATTGACGACACCCGTTTAAATGCTACTGAGGAGGTTATCTTGGAAGCTGCTAAGGAGGAATACAAGTCATTAAGTAACGGGTTGGAATTCCAGTTTGAAGCCCCTTGGAATATTTTGAAATATATCCCGTTTGTTTAAAATCTATTTTAGTTTATTATTTGAGTACTAGGTTATTTTCATGTAGTAGGTTATTTTCATGTATTTTTTATGTATTTCGTTTGTTTAAAATGTATTTTAGTTTATTATGTGAGCAACTCGTATGATTAACTTGAGTTAATAAATGGTCATTGCATTAGTTATCACAATATATCAGAATACATTAGTAACAAGGATTCCATGAACCATTAAAAACATCACAACAATTACATGAAAAACAACGACATAATACGAACAAAGCATTAACGTAAAACACAAGTCCATGGGTTATTCTTAACACAAAATAGAGCCGTCTACTTGAAATACTGTTTATCTCTAACAACCTTCCAAACTTCCACATATTCGAAGTCTCTGCCGTCATGCTGACAGATGTAAAACTCTGTAACAACTTCCAAGAACTCTTCTTCGTCACGATAACGAACATTGTTACGTTTTGCATAACCACATGCTCGATTGAACCATGTCACTCCTTCCTTTACATCCGTCCACTTAGTAACAACATCTGATTTTCTCTTTTTTGTCCTTCTCCCATCTCATGTTTAAACAAAGATGTGATGCGACTCCATTCATCACCAATTAGGCAATGCGGGGGAGCAAGTAAACATACACCATCCTTAACACTTAGCCAGCATCGTGTTAGAACTAACACCTCGTTTGTCATCCATGGCCTTTCAGAATTGGAACCAGGTACTTCATTCGAAGAACTTGCTGCATTCGATGACATTTCTAATAATGGGAATTCGTTTCGTTTAGGTGATTCGGGTGTTTGGTTTTTATATCTTAAACATCTATTTATATAAGTAAATAGACTATGAATTAATACTATGACTACGAAATGGTTATATTTAGACTACGATTTTCAGCTTTATGCAGTGTTTTGTCATGTCAAACTATAATTTATCTCTTGTCCCTTAAGGGCCCCACTGTTATGTGCAGGTTACTACAGTGACTTGTCATTACTGTCTATCTCTACAGGTTACTACAGTGTTTTGTCATGTCAAACTGTAATTTATCTCTAGTCATTTCAAAGTTGGACTTGTCATTACTGTCTAGTTTAGTACAATATCGACTTTATTATGACTTCCTCACACAAAATCGAAATTTGCTCATGCAACGAAGTAGATTGTTATTATTGTGATTCAGTAGACCCTTTTTTTACAGCACTGAAAAACGGCTTGTTGAGAAGGATGAGCAGTTGATACACATTATGGTAAAAAAAGGATCGTTTCGAAGACAAAATGATAATTAGGGATGACTATATAACAATGGAGAAAGATAAGTACCCGTTGCAGTTCCCTGAGTTTTAAAATTACTTACAGATTAGGTTGCAAAAGGATCGTTTGTTGTTTTTTTAAATAACATGTTGTAACTGTTAAAAAAATCTGCAAACTATATTTTTTAATATAAAGTCTTCACTAATTGATATAATCAACAAACTAAACAAAAATATGAAAGCATAGCAACGTCTTGTAAGATTTAATAAAAATATTACAATACATAATAAGTTAACAACTCGTCATTACTCTTCATTTCAAGGATGTTTTATATCAAAATCAGCGTTATAGGTTTGTGAGCAACTCGCTGAACCACCAATATTAAATGCCATTTCTGCAGTAGAAATTATGTGACGTGCTCCGCTACCAAACGCCGTTCCAGTACAATTATTTCTCGTGTGTCCAATTTGACCACATGTAGAACAATCTTTTATAATTGGACCCTCGCCTTGGGATGGAATGCGGTCTGTGTTTCTTGGCCTGCCTGGCTGACGTTTATCCATTATTGGTGGCTTAACAATCATCAAATCATCGGGGATCTCCCATTCGGATGGCTTTGGCAGAGGGTTTATTGATTCCTCATATGTTTTCCTCAGTGTTTCGGTAAAGTAAGCATTTAATGCATACCTCGAGCAGTCTTCGTAATTGTTCACTGTTAAACATCTTATGACATGACCACAAGGTATCCCATCAAGTTGCCAATGCCTACATGTACATGTCATATGTTTGAGATCAACAATCACATTTTGTGCCCCCTTTTTTACCTCGCATTTCGTATTTGAGATCATGCGAACATCCCATTTGCTAAAACTTTTCTTGTTCTCTTTTACAATTTCATCCGCCCAAGGGGTAAGAATTGTTGTTGCTTCCGTTAAAAAAAGAGCCAAAATGAAGAAGTTAAGATCAATAACATCAAAATTAATAAAACAATAATATTAAAAAATTACTTAATACCTGCAAAGTTACGTCTTTGAAACCACCATTGTTGCATTGTAGCACAAAAAAAATCGATCAACATAAGTATTGGCACCTTACGCGCGTGTCTAGATAATGCATTTATAGACTCCGCACTGTTGGACGACATAAGATTGTATCGGTTCCCTTTAAAATGTGCTCTGGACCAAGTTTCTGGATTTATACTTTTCAAATACTCCCATACTGGTTCTTTTGTCTTTTTCATAACATCCATGGCGGCATCAAAAGCATCAACTGTGTACGCCCTACACGCCTCCCAAAAAATTCCTTTAACCGTCTTACTCTTGCCGAATCTAGAGACTATGTTGAAATACAAATGGACACCACATATTCCATGATGAGCGTGAGGAAAAATGTTGGCAACGGAAGTTGCTATAGATGGAGACCTATCAGATATAATTGTAAGCTCCTGCATATTTCCTATGCAATCACGTAGTTTTTAAAAAAACCATGTCCAAGAATTGGTACACTCATTTTTGCATATACCATATGCAACCGGTAATATTTGGTTTTGTCCATCCTTAGTAACTGCAAGTAACATGGTACCTTTGAACTCGCCCTTTAGGTGAGCTTCATCTACTACTAGGGTCGGTTTACAAAAATTGACAAAAGCGCGTACCTACCATACATTGTATATCTATTCAAATACACCAAAATAAAAATTAAAAATTAATATAATATGATAATACTAACCGAGCAACCGAGTGCGACGTACAAAAACTCAAAGCGGTCATCAACATCTGTTTTAATATGTGTGACAGTACCCGGATTATGTTTGGCCAAGTTGTGACAATACGCCGGAAGTTTGGTAAAAGAATCCTCTTTCGAACCCCTTAACCACAACAATGCATATTGCTTCGCACGCCATGCCTGATGGTATGAGATATTGATATTCAATTGAGCATTCATATCATTAACAATTTCTTTTCCCCGATAAACTCTACTATAGTCTTCAGCCAAAACATCAGCAACATATTCACCCAAAACATATTTGTTTGCTTGTCGATGATTAGGTTGCAACAATGTTGAAGAACATGTGTGTACATCAACAAATTTATTCACTTGGAAAAGACCATCAGAATTTTTAATTGCTTTTGCTCTTAGTAACCAAGAACAATTTTTCAAAACACACACAGCTTCATACCTTGATTTGGTGGATCTACTTGTCCTCGTCTGGAAACCTTCTCGAAGACATTTTTTACCAATACACCACTTTAAAAGTTCTTTGTTCTTAAATATACTCTCACATTGAATCTTTTGAAGATTCATGTCTACCATCTGTGTTGGGATATCTTCATTAATATCAACTGGCCATGCTAGTACAGGGGGCATACCGTGAAAAAGGTTATCGGGAAACTTAGCTTTAACTTCATCACCCAACTCATCTCTATCGGAATTGCTTTGTAGCTCGCTTATATCCAAACATACATCACCAACATCAACATAATGCCCGTAAACATGATTTTTTTCATTTTTTTGACTTGAATTTTTTTTCTTTTTTGTTTTATCTACCACACGCCTATTCATAAGTTTAACTTCTTGTTCGGCAACATCATCACAACGACCACCCACATGATTAAGATATGCACCAACATCATCATCACCAACAGACTTGTAATTCTCAGGTTCCACATAGTGAATAGGTGAATAACTAACATTACCATTTTCAGCAACACTGTGAAACTGAGGTACACTAGGAGTATTGTAAGTACCTATCGGATCGTTGCTCCCTTTATAACTGCATAAATTACCAACAACCTGGTTTCCAATTTCACCACCCCCATTAACCTCCTCAACTTCATCAACCACCACAAACACTTTCACAGCCCTTCCTCCACTACATTTGATTACGTTTATCAACATTCTAACATCCATGTCTTTAACTATAGCTATATAATAATTTAATTCAGGATGGTGGAAACGAAGACTAATTCTATATTTGTCTAACAAACCAATTTTGCTTCTTACCAAAGATACAAAATCACTATAACTAATATACTCAGAAAATATCAAAGCAAGTTCAGAAATACCTCCCTGTGGACATATGTATTCCAGATTAGTTCCATTAACTTGTCATCTCCCACCGGTTACAAGACAAACCATATATTCAATCATTTTTTTGAGCAAATTGTAGAGAGAGTTCCTAAACAAATAACAACCAAAATGATATTTTTTCTACAAAACTATTTATATAGCAACCTGATTTCGTAGTCAAAACAAACCATTTCATAGTCAACCTAAAAAAAATATATATATATACAAAAATAACAACGATTTCGCAGATACAGTCAGAGGATTTCGCAGATGGACCTATTCCATCTGCGAAATTACCCCTATATATACAGCAAAAAATTAAAAAAAAAAAAAAACAAAAAAAAAGCCACCTGCGAAAGTACAAGCACCTAAAG
Source organism: Lactuca saligna (assembly GCF_052625555.1). Lineage (NCBI taxonomy): Eukaryota > Viridiplantae > Streptophyta > Magnoliopsida > Asterales > Asteraceae > Lactuca > Lactuca saligna. The sequence goes on from NC_136424.1 coordinate 32,669,657, forward strand.
CACAGTTGTGCTTTAGGCACTTGTACTTTCGCAGATGAGAAGCCCATTTCGCAGATGGGACCTTCTCATCTGCGAAATGGGTGGTCATTTTTGTAATTTCGATTTTTTTTGGCTATTTTTGCAATGTCATTAGTGTAAATGATTATTTTTGTAAATTTCTCTAATTTTTGTGATTATTATAATCCGACAATAAGATAACTAAAATGATTAGTCAATGTTACAACATATCTCAACTCAAACTTAATCTATCATATCCGTTAACTTTATCACTTCAATATCTTTATTTACACACACAAATATATATATATATTATTTAGATCATTTTTTCATTTGTCATAATATATATATATATATATATATATATATATATATATATATATATATATATATATATATATATATATATATATATACTACAATTGTTTAATGTAAAATGTTATCATATAAGTAAAAAGGAGAAAGATAAGCCGGTAAATCTAATAAATTGGAATCTAATAAGCCGCCAAGGTTTTGACAATGAAATGTTTTCGCAAAATAATAGCAAATGAATGTATATGTAAAAAAATTAGATTAAATGAATTTCATGCTATTTCTTTAATATCTATATTTACAAAAAAAAAAAAATATATATAAAAATAAAATAAAAAAAGTGAAGTAACATAAAAAATACAATATTCTGTTTATAATACAACATCAAAAAACTTCTTTTCTATATGTTAAAATAAAATGCTATAAATACAAAACAAAACGAAAAACATAAGGCAGTAATTCTATTAATTTGTCGTCAAATAACTTAATTATTAAAATCCAATATTATAATAAAAATTATGTTTTTTAGTTTAAGTATCTTCCTTTATTTTCTTTTTAAATCAACGAGAGTAGAAATACCCGCCTGAAATTCATTTAGAAATTAATTTCAGGTTGTTCCCATTTTGGGACTGTTTTTTAATAATTTACCTCATTTAGGATGTGAATGTGTATTACATGATTACTTGTTCAAGAAATATTTGGTTGTTATTTTCTCTTTGCTCCTCGTGTATATAATTTTATATATATATACTTAGGAGCTAAGGGGAAATGCTGTTGAATTTTTATTAAATGCTCAATGATGTAATACACATTTGCATATGAGGTAAGGTATTCAAAAAGTGGGTTTAGAAGCCTACCTTTGTGGATATTCTTCTGTTGTTCGGTTTTCAATTCCAGTCGATTGAGCGGTTATTCTATCCTTATAAATATTGACTCCTAATTTTTGTTCTTGTACAACAAACACTAAAACCTAACTTATGTTTCAGTTGCAACAAGTCAATTGATAAAACCTGGACTACTATTGAAAACCGTAACTCTACTGTGTTCCAACAAGGACTCGAATATTTTCTCGAGAGGTCTAAACCACACGTCAATAACAAAGGTCAAATCAGATGCTCGTTTAAAAAATGTAATGTCAATAAATTTATACTACTAGCCATAATGAAATTCCATATACTTCTACATGGTTTTAGTCCACATTATATTATATGGAAGTATCACGGCGAAAGACAACTCAGCCAGTTGTCAAACACACACACGACGTAGTTACAACATGACTAATGTTATTGTTGATGTTATGGGGGTGTGATTGAAAATAATACCAACCGCGACAAAGGGAACCTATATACAGATGGTAGCGATGTCGATGATGGATTTCAAAATCTGTTAGAGGAAGTCCAATTAAAATTATATCATGGAGGTTCATTTTTGTCCCTTAACTATTTAGCAAAGTTGATGCATATCAAGGTGATTAACAAATGGACTGATAGTTCATTCAATCAGCTTCTTGAGTTGTTACAAATTGCATTTCCTCAAGGAAATAGGGTCCCCCATCACATTACGAAGTAAAACAGACACTTAAAAAGATCGGCTTGGGTTATGAGTCGTTACACATATGTAAAAACGACAACTTTCTTTTTTGGAAAGAACACAACTCGTTGCAAAAGTGTCCAATTTGTAATGAGAGTCAGTGGGTTGATGAAAAACCAAAGGGTTAGAAGGTGGCTCATAAGGTTTTACGATACATTCCTGTGACCCCCAGACTACAACGTTTGTACTGTTCTAGACAGATAACTAAAAATATGATTTTTGGGATAGTATCGGATGATCCAAAGATGGTACGATGTTTTATCCTGTTGATGGTACTTCATGGAAAAAATTCGATATGAAGTATCCTGACTTCTCGAGGGAACCCCAAAAGGTACGCTTAGACCTTGCTGCTGATGGTTTTAATCTGTTTAGTAACATGTGTAATCCTCATAGCACGTGGCCCGTCATACTCACCACTTACAATCTCTCACCATGGCTATGCATGAAAGAGTCATCTTACATGTTGACCTTGTTGACACACGGCCCCAAAGCACCCGGGAAGGACTTGGATGTGTTCCCTAGGCCGTTGGTGGATGAGTTGAAGAAGTTATAGAGTTTTACAGTACATACTAAAGACGTAACTTCAATATGAAAGCGATGTTGTTATGGATAATAAACAACATTCCAGCTCTTAGTAGTTTATCTGGTTGGAGCGGACAAGGGTACAAAGCTTGTTCGACTTGCAACGAAGACACTCCGTCATACCGAGTATCAAATAAGATTGTATATGTTGGTCATCGCCGTTTCATAGATGATGACCATCCATGGAGAAAAATTTTGGACTATAATGGCGAACATGAGACAAGAGGCCCTCCGAGACAATTTAGTGAGTAAGAAATACAAGCGCAACACACACGTCTGTTGTTTCGTCCACCGAGTAAAGTAGCTGCTCAATGAGCTGGTATTAAGAGAGATCGTGAGGATTTCGAGTTAAATTGGTCTAAAAAAGAGCATATTTTTTGAACTTGAGTATTGGTCTTCTCTGGAGCTGAAGCACAACTTCAATCTTATGCATATTGAAAAAAATGTGGGTGAGAGTCTTTTGGGTACTTCTCTGATGAATGATAAGTCTAAAGACACATCAAATGCTCGGGCGGACTTGACAAATCTGAGCATTCAGAAAAAAGTCAATGGTTGAAAAAGAGTGGCAACAAGTTCCTTAAACCCCATCCACCTTACTCGTTCACAAAACCTGACCGCATTAGTTTTTGTAAGTTTATGAGAGATGTGAAACTGTTGGATTGGTTTGGGTCTAACATCGATAAGAAAGTGAATGAAACCAATACTAACCTTATTGGGCTGAAATCGCATGATTATTACATTCTTATTCAACGTTTAATACCCTCTGGAGTTAAAGGGCTTTTGGGCAAAGGTGTTTATACACCAATAGTAGAACTTTGTATGTTTTTTAAGCAACTTTGTTGAAGAGCACTATCGGTGAAAGATATGAAAGAAACGAAACCATCCATTATTAAAATATTGTGCAAATTAGAGGTGATCTATCCTCCTCAGTTTTTTGACATCATGGTTCATTTAGTTTTGCATTTACCTGATAAAGTTATTTGCGGAGGCCCGGTATGTATAAGATGGATGTATCCCTTCGAAAGGTATATGAAAAAACTAAAAAACTATGTTAGAAGCAAGGCGAGGCTGAAAGGTTCTATAAATGATGGTTATGCCGTTGAAGAGGAATTATCATTTTCTTCGATGTACCTTGAAGATGTTGAGAATCGATTCAATCGCCTCGAAAGAAACGAGAATGTTGTCATAGAGGAAACAAAGTTATGGATGTTTCGGTCTAAGTGTCGTCCAGCTAGGGCAAAGAAAATGAAAAATATCAGTCTAGAGGAGAGAAAACGTATGCATTGGTTTGTGCTTGATAGCTGTGAGGAAGTCAGAAAGTATATTGCGTAAGTGTTCTTATCTTTTAATTCATTGTGTCTTTTTAATTTATGCTTTTTACTATATATATATATATATATATATATATATATATATATATATATATATATATATATATATATATCATCAATATAGTGAATTCAAATCATTAAATCTTGAAAGTGATGAAAAAACCGAATTTCCTAAATGGTTCTTTCATAAGGTCTATGATATGCAAAAACAAAAATCTTCAGAGTTTAACAAGGAGTTATCGGCTCTTTCAATCGGTGCATATGCAAATGCCTTTACTCACACCGCTTGTATAGTGAATGATGTTAAGTTTATGGTACTTATGCGTGATGCCCAACGATCAACACAAAACTTGGAGGGTTCTAACTAACGGAGAGAATAAGCATACATATTATGGTAAACTAGAAGATATGATCGAGTTGCATTATCCTCATAAATATTCCACCGTACATTTTCGTTGCAAGTAGTTCGGTACTGCAAGAGTTAAATCTAATAATATTTTTGCCAGTATCGACCCACAACGCGAATTGAGCGGCGAATATCAATTCATATTTGTTATACAGGTGAAGCAAATATTTTACATCCAATAACCTTCTTGAAGTGACGAAAATGAGAACCAATGGTGGGTTGTTGAAAATGTTAATCATAGAAGAATTTGGGATCTACCGATGAACGATGTCGACCATGATCCCATTGAGAATGTCAACAATGATTCAAACGATGTTGTTCTTAGTAATGTTTCTTCTAATTTCACTCTTTCAATAGACTTTAGCTAGTAGTTTCAAAATTCTCAATCGGTTAAAGATGATATTGAAGTTGATCCACTAACGAGCATCATCAATAATGTGTCTGATTGCGAGACTAATTATAATGAGGAAGATTTTGATTATGATAGTGATGTGTCAGCAGAAACTTCAGTGTCTGGGGGCGAGAATGATAAAAAAAATCTTTATATTTGACTAGTAAAATAAGGTATGTATTTGCTATAATCATATAATATTATATATATATATATATATATATATATATATATATATATATATATATATATATATATATATATATATATATGGGAAAAGTGAATATAACCTTCAGGGTATATAAGCATAGGTACCCAAACTCACTATACTACGTCGTTTTGTATCATATAATACGTTCTAATTATCCAATGTTCTTATAATTTAATTTCTAACTTGATTTACTTCCAGGATTTTTATAATTTACACATTTATCTTCCTCTTACAAAATTTATATTTTCAACTACAATATATATAGCCTAGTAGGTGTTCGGCAAAAAGATGTGACGTAAGGAATGATAATAGTGAAATGTCGAATATCTTGAAAGAAAATCAAGTTAGGGTTGTAGTTTAACAATATTATAATGAATATATATATATATATATATATATATATATATATATATATATATATATATATATATTGTGTTGTAATTTTTCAGGATGTTTTTTTTTTGGATTGCATTGCTCCATCTCATGGCTATTGTGATGGGCCATGGAGGTGACAGTGGTGACGAGCCACCACATTCGTTCGGTGGAGGTTTTGGTGATCACCAGAACGATAGTAATTAATATTTAATTCTAATTAGTTGTATTTCATATTGCGTCCATATAAAAAATTATTTTGACTAATATTTGTTTATGCAGCGGTGCCTACATAATGAAGAGGTATGATAGTAAATAAAAAATGCACAAACTATTTGCAACTAACGACAACCGGCCTCTTAAGATGGTATTCGACATAAATACTAACATGTTGATTGGGGAGGTATACAAATGTTTCATTTGGGATGTTGGGAGCTATATGAGGCGGGACATCGGTTTTGATAAAGACACATGGACAGACGTTTCTGAAGCCGAAAGGGTTGGAATGTTGCAGTATCTTTCGGTAAATTATTTATAAAGTTATATATTTAATTTTTTTAATACTGATTTATTTTTAATTTCTCTCTCTCTCTCTCTCTCTCTCTCTCTCTCTCTCTCTTTCTCTTTCTTTCTCTCTCTCTCTCTCTCTCTATATATATATATATATATATATATATATATATATATATATATATATATATATATATATATATATATATATATATATATATTGTAGAGATGGTTTGATTTTGGAGCGACTACAAATCATCCCATGGCTCCAACTTATTGGGCGTCACTGAACACAAATATATGCAAAGTATAGAGGCTGCAAAATATTGCAAAAACCGTTTGACTAATTTTGTAGGGGATGTGGAGGCAGTAAGGGCTCAAGCCCTATGGGTATGGATCAACATCATTGGAATACTTCTATTCACCATTTCTTAACAAAAAAAACATCAAAAACGATCATCTGGAAATGAAGAATGTTGGAAGAAGCAAGTAGTGAAGAATCGTGGAGGGACGTGCAGCTACGGTAGTGCTTGTTTCAAGAAAGTAGGTTACAATAATGTTTTTTCATTTATAACATATTTTTTTAATGTTTATTCAAATATAACATTTTTTCTAATGTTAAACAAAATTTGTATAGACTTGAATATTCATCGTGCGTATGTGAATAAAAAGGGGGAATTTGTTGATCCTTTGGTTGAAGAGCAATATGTAAGTTATTATTACTTGAAAATGAAGTAGATTGTTGGGTTTTTTGTGTAGGTTTTAGGTATATTAACAATCTATGTGAAATATAGAATGCCTTAGTTGCTAAGGTTGCTCTATAGACACATCACATAACCGACTCTGGTGGTGATCCAGACACCATTGATTGGATCGCAATATTTGAGAAAGTTTTGAGTAAATGAAGGGAGCATGTGAGAGGTATTAGGCCTAAAGCTTCTTCAGATGCGGGTACCAGTGCTCCATCTCAATGGCAGTCACAGTCAGAAGCACCACAACCAACACAAGTACTTGTTAAATTCTTAAAGAATTTTTCGTTTAATAGGTTGTTAAATTTTTAACGACTTGGTGCTTTGATGACTTAATAGTTTATGAATTATTAATGACTTAATGTGCTTGTGACTTAATTGTAGGATGTTGATGTGAATGTTTTTCTTCAAACCCCGACATTTGTAATGACCATTGGAGACATTATCCGCTCCTTTAAAAACCAAATCAACGACGAGGAAAACAATGATGGGGAAGACGAAGACGAAGACATATAATATTTCTTGTTTTATGTTATGGATGATGTTATTTTGGATTTATTAGATAGTTTATGGATTATATACTAGATGTTTATTTGGGATTTATTAGATATGTAATATGGTATGTTTGTTGTTTTATATAATGTGGTATGTATTTATTTATGTATTTTATCAAAGTTGTATTTTATAATATATATATATATATATATATATATATATATATATATATATATATATATATATATATATATAAACTAATATCACAAAAGATATATTTTTTCTATAAAAAAAAAAGAAAAAAAAAACATTAACAACGACACCTTTAAGGACGACGTTGACTAATTGCGACGACACATAACTCTGGGAAGCTTTTGCTGGAAAAACTTTGGCCGGTGACCGGAATATCAATAGAGACGATGTTAATAACGACGACATAGGAATATTAAAGACGACGTGTATTAAAGACGATGATATTTGCTATGACAAACGAATATTAGCTACGAGGTAATTACGACGACTCTTTAGCGACAACATGTCGTCGCTAAAGTTATTGGCGACGACAAATGTAATCAATTGCGACGACTTTTGTCGTCCCTAAAGGCTGCATTTTTTGTTTTGATAATAAAGACTTCAAAAAAAATGTAAATAACTTTAATTTATTTCGGTGCAGCTTCATCCAACTATTACGAAACCAATAGCATTAAGCAATGGTGGTAAGTATGCTTACATAGTTTGTTGGTAAAACAGAGATTAATTAAGTAAAATATATATTAAAAGGCTTCTAGTCCAGCGGTATCCAGTATTATCCTCCCTTCTTGAGGTTGAGGGTTCAAGTCCCATTGTGGACATAAGTGGATTTAAGGTGTAGTTAAGGAGTATGTTAGATTTGCCGTTTCAAAAAAAAAAAAAATTACGTAAAATATATTGTTGACCACTTGTTGTGATGGTTCGACTTTTGTTAAAATTTAATTGATAAACTCATACTCATAAAAATGAAATCATAAATATATAAAAATACAACTAATCATAAAAAAAAAAAATGCATAAAGATAAATTAAACTAAGAAATAAATTCATAAATCATAACATATAAGAGGTGGAACTAGACAATATAACTCCTTTAATAAGCATAAATTACAATACAATTAAATCATAAATATCAATCTTGAAATTCACTAACACGTTATGATACGAAAATTTTGCACGTATCATAACCGCTACTGTATCTGTTATAGCTTGTTGGGTTATAGTCTTATGGTTAATGGGATAACCTATCAACTGACCGAGTGTTATAGCATATTGGGGTTAATAGAATCCTTTACTTCGTAAAAGTGTAGAGAGCAAGGCAAAAGAGAGTGACCAAACGATCAGATAAAGAGTAGATAGCTCGAGACGCAAAACCTGGAGACACCGTTCAGAAGTGGTCGGTGCGACCACTAAGATGATAGGGAGCGGCAGTTTCTGGCAGACATCTCAGGCAGTTAGGGTTCTTAGGGTCCGTTTTGTTGCAGAAAAATTGGCTGTTTTCTGGAAAAATTTTCCAAGAAAAATGAGAATTTTGAAAATGCGTTTAATTCGTCTATTTTTCTAAATTTTTCACAGAAAATGAAAATTTTTGGTTTTCTAAATTTACAAAGAAATTGAAATTTTTTTGGAAAACTGATAATCATTGTTTTCCATATTATTCTAATTCCAAAATTTTTCTAAAATATAAACACACACCGACTCCCACCCCATCCACCTCTATCTATTCCCACCTTAACACCCCCCACCCACAAACACACATACATACCCACCCCCACACACACTCACCCGCACACACACACCAACCACAAACACACACACACACACATACATACCCACCAACACAAACACCCACCCACAAACACACATACATACCCACCATCGCACCCACACACATACAAACACACTAACACACATACCCACCCACACCCCCCACAAACACACACCCACACACATACACACAAACCCACACCTACCCCCACCCCCACCCTCACAGACACACACACAAACCCACACCTACCCCTACAAACACACACACATACAAACACACACTCGCACCCCCACCCACCTAACACCACCACCACAATTACCGACCTACCATCACCATCACCACCACCACCACTAACCCGTCACTAGCACCACCACCACTGTTGTCGCCGCCACCACCATCGCACGTCATCACCACCACCGCCGCCGACCCGCTACCGTCACCACCCCCACCCACACCCTACTACTGCTACCGTTTTCTAAAAATGAAAACTGATAGAAAAATACACATCTAAACATGTTTTCTAATTTTGTAAAACAGAAAATGAAAAATGAATAAGTTTAACTAAATACGTTTTCTAAATTTTTCGATGAAAAATGAAAACCGAAAACGAAAATCAAAAAGGGAAAACAAAAAATGGAAAATGAAAATTGTTTTTCTGTAATTAATCGTAACCTTAGTTTTTGACTTTTTGAGATTTTATTTTCTTATGGGTTGTATAAAAGCTTGATAGACTACGATTATGATTAGGAAAGACTCTAAGAATGTTTATGTTATGATATATAATCTATTGGTGATCAGGATTTGTTGGGATTCAATTTTCAGATTTCAGTGGTGATCAGGATTTGTTGGGATTCAATTTTCAGATTTCAGTTACTAAATTATGTGAGTTTGTTTTGGATTAAGATGACTCTAAAATCTTTTATATTTTAGACTTCTTGTTTGGTATCCGTTTTGATTTTTTACACCAACCTCTCATTTTTGCCGCAGACCCAAAATTATGTATTTCATGATGGCAAATAGAAGGCCAAAAACCTGGGGGCCTAGGCCCCTTAAGGGTTCCGCCACTCACCTTCATGGGAATGCGAAGGATTTTTTTGACGATCCTGAACTTAAGATGCACAAGAAGAAAGGTTTTCTTGAGATAAAGTTTAAAGCTTTTAATATTGCCAAAAGTTATTTGATGTCATTCATGCCCAAGGTTTAAATACAGAGAAAACCACCGACTAAAAGGAAACAAATAGAAAAGATAAGTTACAAAAATAAACAAGGAAACAAGATAACTTGATGGGCAAGAGGATATGGCTGGCAATTCGATTGCCATGGCAATTTAAGGAAGCCGATTTCTTTAAAGTTGAAGTATCTTGGAGGGTAATTATGGGTAATCTTCAAATTCCCATCGGAACATGTGTGTCATAATATTCATGAACATGGTAAGGCCTTGGTCTAGATATTTGTCATCTTGAAGGAATTCCATTATTGAAAGCTTGGAGCTTGGATTCTTTTAATAATTCGGCGAATAAATTGACTTATGACCTCCCGAACACTTTCTTATCTACCAACTTATAAACTTTTTACACATAAATGTTAATGCCGCAATCACTTCCATGCATATTAAGTGTCACGATTAACACCTAGTAAAAATATTGTCCTGGTTAAATTAATATCTAAACTATCTATGTTCTTCCTTTGATGTTCATTGAAGTTGTTGTGGCGGAGTTGTTATGAATTCGTGTGGGCCATTGTAACTGTTTTAGTCAAGCTTTATACTATACCTTTCTTGCTTTATACATATATTACTTTGTATATGTTATTGTTACTTTTGCTCATATGCCGATCCACAACCATTAATTTGATCATAGCAAGTACTCGTAAGTGGCCGATAATGTATCTTTTGCACAACTCAATTTGTGTACCCTACATTAGCATCGTCCAATGGTCCGTAATGCCTCCCCATGGAAATGTTTCCTTGATATGCGACTATTTTGCTCATCAAGATGCAAAAGGGTGGCATATGCTTCAAAATTACCATGTGCCGAAGTGCGTTATATGAATACAAGTTAACGGGATTTATCTTTGTCTTTTCCATGAGAAAAGAAGCAAGAATTAGAAAAAAAAAATGGAGGCAAAACATAATCAACCATCTGGAGGTGGAGGTATTGTATTGCCGATTGACCTTGGTAGGACCACCACATCACATGGCTCCACAAGCATATAGCTCGAGTCGTCCCTTTCATGCATTCAAAACCGTGGGCCGCATGAGGTCATTACTCGATAAATTTAGCAAAACTTGGATGGTTACACATTTTATAATAATAATTCTTTTAACTAAAAACTTAATATTCTAGATATTATAGTATGTAATGCTTTAGATTAGGAAGATGATTTGTACACAACATTTTTTCTCCATACACAATAATTGATGCTTTAAAATGTTGTACTGTACAACTTTATAATGCATAAATTGTTGTATACGCCAAAAAGTTGTTGTGTATGAATTACTTCTTTAGACTATAGTTAGTGTCATTGCATAAAAACGTCTTGAAGAACATTTCATTAATGTTTACGTATTAAAGAACTTCTAACCCACTTAATGGTGACATGATGTGTTTACCTACCAAATGTTCTTCTCACCTAAATATTTATCTTTTTTACCAATCTTTGTGTATGATTGGGGTGTGGTGTATTTTCTAATGCATAAAAGTACAACCCTTTCATGTAGCTTTCTAATGTATACAAATTGTTTTCATTAGAAAAATAGAGAGATAGTAGTAATAGTCGTCCCTTGGCATATTCCCATTGGCGAAAAATGGACTAGTGGCGGTAAACACCGCCGACAATATATACGACCTAGGAATGCCGATGGGAAAACCACTGACACTGCTTCGCCTAACAATGACTTTTAATTAGACTAAGGGTATAGTAGGAGTAGAACCCACCAAATACATTCAACTCATAGCCACATGGCTTCATATGAGTTTTTCTCTTTTCTATTCTTCAATGTTTCACAACCCACAACATATAGAAATAACATCTTTTCCATCCATTTGTCACATCACTATTTTTAATTTAATTTATTTAGAAATTTCAAAATAAACTAAAACATAACATTTATATAATTTTTTTTAACCCTTAAAATAAACTTACTGTAACACCATATTTTTTATGGTGTTTCTCCATTCTTTAATTAGGGGGTTATATAGTGAAAAGGAAAGAAAAAGGATGGGGAGAAGTACGTAACTATTAATCACAATTGTTGAAAACCTGAAAAGTTGTTGATTTTTGCTAAGGGTGTAGGGTGCCTTTTTTATGTTTATTCATGCGTGACAATTTTGTTGTGTATGAATGCAGGGCAGCTAGGCCTATGGACTGAAACAATTTATTTAGGGTGTTAGTGGTATTTAAAGACTCTGTACTCATAGAGGTTGGTTATTCTAAACCTCCATCACCTCTTGAACGACCCTTATGAAATCCTAGCCTCCATTGAAGGGTTATGAGCTCAACCTCTCTCCTAAAATCCATTTTGATGCTCATTTGGAGATCTTTGGTGCCCTAGAGTGAAGAAAACAAGAAAGATTGATCAAGGGAGCTTTGCAACTGAAGTATTCTACATTCATTCATCTTCTAGACCTTTGCTAGATACAAAGTGTCAAGCCTTAATGTAATATCCCAAAATTCAAGTCCAAATTTTTCATTTGTAATTAACTAGTTATAAAACCATTAGTATAAAAACATTCATCGTATTATCCCATATCAAAATCAAGATGTCACTAATCAATACACGTCATAATAAAACATCATCAGAGTATGTTTGCCAAAGATATCATGTGCGGAAATCATGGTGTGATGCGTTGCGATCATGTCGGCTCCTTTCCTTTTGAAGAAGAGGTACTTGAAACCAAAACTGAAAACCGCAAGCACGAAGCTTAGTGAGTTCCCTCATCATACCACATACCATACAATACACATACTACCAAGCATATTTGGATGTTGGCCTACCCCTTTGGTCTCTTTCAACCGGTAACTGCCTAGCATATATGTGTCATGCCCCAAAACCGAGAATGGCTAAAACGTTCCGGGGCAGAGGACGTCATGTAATGTATCACAACAATGTAAAGTAGTAAACAAGAAACAACATTATCCATTGCATTAATAGTATAATTTTAAATACATATGTGTTCTTTCATAGTACAAAACGACATAATGAATAATCAAAATTAAAGGTGAGTCTTGACTGCTCCGTCTTCACAAAACCTAGTCTTCGTATTTGTCTATTTATGACCTGAGAATGCAAGTTATTTTGAAAGTGAGTATCAACGATAAAGCTGGTGAATTCATAAGTATTAATGTGTCTTTGGTTTGTAAAACTATAAAAGAAAGACTTGTAAATGTTTGGAGAAAAGTTTGTATAAGTATGAAAATGTTTGTAAGTAATTGTAAACGTTTGAAAACCCTAGAAAATCCCATATTTCCTACTAGTATCAAAGTAGTCTTCTACCAAGACCCGACTGTTTTGGGTTCTAAGTTTGTTCGCATGGCGATGCGATTACTCGTAGTCTTGGGCAATCTCCGTCCTGAAGTTCATATAAGAAGTCATACTTGGTTCATCAATCACGGTTTCGTGTATACGAGTCGTATATAATTAAGATTGAAAAGGTAGTCGAATAAATTATTCTTCTTTAACCTCACATCCCAACGAGGAAAAGAAGTTAAAGTGGAATAATCAATTCTAAACCTGTAGAACCTTGATTATATACCACCCTTGTGTATACATTCTTCAGCGATAGATCAACCGTAAAGGTCCTTTGTTTGAACTTGACGTACTGTACGAGTGGTACTTCGGGGAGGTTTTGCTAATGTTTCTTCAGAAAGGATAAGAAACATGAGGTACTCTATCCATGAGTACGTCGGTGATGGCTTCGCTAGAAAGACGTTTTCGGAGAAAGAAATGTGTGCACGAAACTGGTATTGTGCGGGTTGAGTTGAATCAAATAGTATGGTAATATTGGACTCACTTGGAAGTAAAGTCATTAGATTTGAACATAAAGGCGTTACAGACAAAACACAACAGTGCAACTTTTAACAGAGTTACAGTATTTTAGATTTACTACAAGACTATTGTTGCGAACAAAGTATACTACAAAAGGCATGTATACGCAACATGAGGGTCCCTTAACTGACGGGATCTCGCAAAAGATAAGAATCGAGTTGTACTAGTTTTAAACATGTTTAAAAGCATACATAATACTAACGATTGGAAGTGAACCTCTACTATAGTAGGGTCCTTCGTTTCCTCTTTCATTCTGAGGTCAAACTCCCCCTGATCCACCGTCATTCTTCTCTGTTGGGCAGTCCCTCTTGAAGTGTCCCATTATGCCACATAGATGGCATATCCGAGAGATTTCGACATTGGTGGTTGAAGTAATGTGTTGGATCCTAGTGCTGCAGCAGCTAGTAGTATGTCCGTTCTTGTTGCATTTATAGCAGTGTAACAGACGACAACTACCTAGATGATGGAAGCTGCACTTATTGCATTTCGGTAGGTTTCCGGCATACTGTCTGGCTGGGTTAGGGGAAATTGGGATACCAGAATGAATGGTAGTAGGAGGTACAGATGTCGTGGCTGCGAAGGCTGCCACAGGTTGTTGTCTTTTGCTTGCCCCTTGGGGTGATTTGCCTTTAACTTTAGCCTAGAACTTACGTTTGTTATTCTTGGGTTTGAGATTCGGGGTGTCGTGGTAGTTTGTTACCCGCTGAGGTACTTGATTATTACTTGGGTTGGAATTATTGTTAACGATCCCGCTAACATTCGTGTTGTTAGCATTAAGGTGAGTCAGAACAGCTGTTACGGCAGCTGAGACTGCAGCTTGAAAGGTAGTTTCATCAATCTGAAGAGTTGGTGTTTGGTTGATAGGTTGATCAATCTTCTTCGGGGACATGATTATGTTACACAGAAAGAAAATGAATTCGTGAGCGAGTATGGTTGAACCTAGATGTAGTTCAATCGTTCATGTAAAGAATAGGAATACGTTCTCGTGGGTTCGACCTACATCCCTATGATGCAGTCCTAGTAAAGAGTAGAAGTAAGTTGGTACAATGGTCTCAAGACGTTTTTCGTTCAAGTTGAGGTATTATAGGTTGGTGGATAATATGATCCAACCTTTGAAAGAGACTTGAAAATGTTTACGGAGTTAAATTACTATAGTCCAATAACTTGACTAAAGCAAGTTTTAGATAGGCTCTAATGAAGGTATGATGAAAGTATTTGAACAAAGAGTGACACAGAAGTTAGTCAACTATCAATATCATCAATGTTTAAGATGTAACAAGTTCGGGAAAATTGACCTTGTAGTAGGTCTTACATCCTATACCGAGTAGAAAAGTCTTTGACAACATAAAGACCTAACTAAAAGTACTTACAATATAGGGTAGTCACATAGAAAAGTGCTACGCAGAACATAGACATGAACACGCTTCTTTAAAACAAAGAAGGAAAGTAAAGCATCTCCTACTGGCAACGGTCACCCCTATGGTGAACCCTTAGTTCAACTAGTTGACGTTCCATATCAAGAAGGTATCTTTCATACACCCTATGGCATACTCGGAGCCCTATGACTTCGGATCGAGTTTCAGCTAGTGCTTGCAGTAGGGTCTCATGGTTTCTCTCAGATCTCTCACTTGTTTTTTCAAGATGATCGGTACGGATGGTATGCATTCTTGCATTAACATTAACCTCTTCGATACGATGGAGAGCAGTCCTACCCTGAATTTTGTTTCGGGCAACTCTACAGATCAGGGTTGGTAGAACTCTGTCTTCTGAGCTCCCTTCATTTACATTGTAGAAGCTTCGGTCTCCATTAAACGGCATAGGTTGATCTTGATCTTCGCTCCATGTTTCCAAGCATTCTACCCAAGGAGGCGTCGGGCCATGAAAAGCCGGACGAGGGTTAGGATTTGGAATGGGAGCTACTGGGGGTAGGTTATCAACCTCGAGGTAGAAGTTATCATCATTCGAAAGGTCTTCATCATGGTGATAATTCAAATGGATTGGACGATCATTCTCAGGTTCTTCTCCAAACCATCCAGCATTGCCTTCATTCGGAAGGTACGGGTTACCGTGGGGATGGAGTCCAGCCATGTTATCTACGCGAGAATTGGGGTAAGAAAATAATTATTAGACGAACTATCTAGATCATTATTAGATAATCTTCGTTAGTTACATCACTATTTGTAAAGTGCATACCAGTTATATGTAATCAAAACAGGATAGGCCTTCGAATAAGTGACCTTAACTCCAAATTCATAAGGAACCGAGGTACAACAAAATTTCACAGATTCTAAGTCTATGACATCCTAGTTACATATAACCTTAGTGTATCCACTTAGCAACTATCAACTTAGTAATGAAGATCCTTTTTAGTTCTCAAGTAAGTAATTATAGTAACACAAAAATACTCCTATAGTATTTTAGACTTAGGTTCCGTTATAATGTTCTCATTGTGGTAGTGTTTGTAAGTTTTTAGACTTGTTGACACATCACAACCATTCTTGGGCATGTGCTAATCACTCCTCAGACCAGCATAGTTGATCAGGCTATACCACTCCCAAGACTGACCATACATCCCCGAGCTTACCTGTGATATTCAACAATCGTAATACTTTTGTTCTTGTCATTGTGACACGTATTTTAGTATGAATGCAGGCACATATACTTAGTTAAATATTTTATTATTTAAAAGTATAAACTATTGGTCAGAGTATTTTTAATCCCATTGTATTTATAGTTAGTATATCTTTTATGGGTTGATATACTCAATTCACTATAAACAATGCTCTGACACCAATATGTCACACCCCAAAACCAAGAACGGCGGAAATGTTCCAGGGTGGAGCATGCCATGTAATGTATCACAACAATGTAAAGTAGTAAACAAGTAACAACACCATCCATTGCATTAATAGTATAATTTTAAATACATGTGTGTTCTTTCATAGTATAAAACGACATAATGAATAATCAAAATTAAAGATGAGTCTTGACTGCTCCGTCTTCACAAAACCTGGTCGTTGTACCTGTCTATTTGTGACCTGAGAATACAAGTTATTTTGAAAGCGAGTATCAGCAATAAAGCTGGTGAATTCATAAGTATTAGTGTGTCTTTGATTTGTAAAACTGTAAAGGAAAGACTTCTAAATGTTTGGAGAAAAGTTTGTATAAGTATGAAAATGTTTGTAAGTAATTGTAAACGTTTGAAAACCCTAGAAAATCACATATTTCCTACTAGTATAAAAGTAGTCTTCTACCAACACCCGACTGTTTTGAAATTAGTCTTCTACCAAGACCCGACTGTTTTGTAAGTAAGCATCACTGTAAATGTGACAGTTTTTCCCTTGTTTAACTATTATTAGAAAAGTTATAGTCTACCTCGTCGTTTATGTGTATGAGTCTCAATATAAATGTAATAAGGAAAATAGTTTATCTATATCAAATATATCCTACCTCGTCGTTCATGTGAATGTGTCACAAATTAAAGGAATGAAAATAATATAATAACTAAAAATGTATCCTTTTGCACTAGGATATTCACTGCGTGGAAACTCGCCGAATAGTACAACCGTAGACACCCGTCAATGATCATTTTCCCTACTGTAGCTAACAGCCTTAGGTGTGGAATGGTAAGTCCCGAAACGTTTGTAACAGATTCTATGTAATAGTATCTATTAAACATATTAATGTGAACGTGTTCATGTAAGCATATCTATTTAAACGTATTCATGTAATCATATTCATGTAAGTGTATGTATGTAACCGTATTCATGTAAGAGTATTCATGTAAGCGTATTAATGTAAGCGTATCTATGTAAACGTATTCATGTAAGCGTATTTATGTAAACATATTCATGTAAGTGTATTTATGTAAACATATTCATGTAAGCGTATTTATGTAAGCGTATTCATGTAAGCGTATCTAATCATATAATATGTAAAGTATTAGTATAGACTCATGAATGAACTGACTCTAGTGTGATTCCTTGTACTTGGAATAGTAAGTAATATCTCCTAAGTATATCTATTATAGTTACTAGTAATGTACGTGTATAACCGAAAGTATGCCTTTGCTACCCAAAGGTACTGAACTGACTGATAGAACTTTTACGTCTATATATGTATACATGATATATAACTAATATTTAGACGACATTCGGACGGATAACCGATACCCTAAGGCCACATCCCAACGAGGGAAAGGAAATAAAGCGAGCTAGCTGTCCTAAGTCCTTTAAATATTACTTATATAAATATACATATCTAGGCATGCATTTAACAATATAAAAGTATAAAAGAAGTTTGTAAAACCTTTGAAAAGTTTAATAAGTAAAAAAAATGATGACTTGATGTCAGTTTATAAAACGAATTGAAAGTATTTTGTTTGATAAGACAATTTTAAGTATAAGGAAAACCTTTGTTTGAGACACAAGTGTAACAGAGTTTTGAAAGGAAACGTACAGTATCTAAAGCAGGTTGATAAAGAGTTTTCACATGTAAAAACGTTTGAGAAAGTTATTTGAAGTAATCTGTTTGGTAAAGCAACTAAACGTATAGTAAATGCATTTGCATGCTAGTTATTAATCACAGGTGATTGATATAATAACTAGCATGATTCAACTTGTATTCCCCCCATAAAGCATTTATAAACATTTAAAAACACTTAAAAGGTTAATTAAGGGGTACGGACTCACATGCAGTGAGTGGATCGGATGGAAGTGTCGGATGAGTGCTTGGTGCCATTTGCACCACTAAAAGGGGTTTACGGCCCAAGAACATGTCTTGGCTGTAAACTCCTTAAATCATGTGATTTGTTTATGTTTTCTAAGCCCTAAACATGTTAAACCTAGTGTACAACGAGTTGGAACAAGAGTACTTTTGATCTAGGAGCTTGAATGGTCGATTTTGGTCAAGAACACTAGTGTGTGTTCTTGGTGAAACTTGAAGATCTAAAAAATGGAATGATTTCACGGATGAAATCATGTAAGATTACTAGTTCATGTAAGATATCAACTAGTTAGGACAATAAACTTACAAGATTTGAAGATCGGGGATGAAGATCGGGATGATAGTTGAGAGGATTTCAGCCAAAGGAAAGGGAGGAATGAACAAATGGCCAGAACTTGACCATCTAAGGGGAGTTTACGGACAACATGGATTTTACGGCCGTAAACTCCATGGTAGTGGCCGTGAACTCCTAGTTAGGGTGTTCCAGGTCTGTTCTTTGTGCTATTTCTCCAGCAGATAAGCCCAGACACTTATCTCTTCAGTCTACAAGGCTCAAAACACTCAAACAGACTCCAAATGGTGATAAATGATAGCAGGAATGAGTTTGACTTTTAACGTTTGACTGTACAGGATAGAAAATTTCGGGTTGTCACAATATGGGTGTTGGCCTACCCTCTCGGTTTCTTTCAACTGGTAACCGCTTAGCATACATGGGTGTTGACCTACCCCTTCGGTCTCTTTCAACCAGTAAATGCGTAGCATATTTGGGTGTTGGCCTACCCCGTCAGCCTCTTTCAACCGGTTACGAGGACAATTTCACCCCTATCACTACCATATAATATCCTATCATATAAACTCATAAAGCACATACTGCTTACCATATTTGGGTGCTGGCCTACCCCTTTGGTCCTTTAGAGCGACTACGGGGACTATTTCACCCCTACCACTACCACATAATAACACAGGATAACTTCACATAAATCTCAACAGATAGTGGCATACAAAAAATTATCATTAACACAATCATCTCTACTATAAAAACTACTAGCGGGTCGGCATTGGTGCCTTTGACCCAGTCATACAGGAAGGTAACTCACCTGAATGCTGAATCCTATAGTGAGAAATCTCTAATAGCTGATCCACCGACTCCCGAGCTATCATTCCAAAACATCACGCATTCAAAATCCAATAATCCTTCTTAGGGTAAAATAACCATTTTACCCCTAATCTAAACCAATCCATAACTTAGGCCCAAATACATAACATTAATGGTCCATTTCTATAAAGCCTTTCCAGGCCCACTAATGGCCCACTGATGGCCTAATTTTCTAAATTTATCCCAACTTCCTAAATAGGACTTCCCTTAAGCCCAAACATGTCCTTGGCCTACTAAGTGAGTTATGATGGCCCACTAAGGCCCAATAGCTAAGAAGGGTGGCTCGAACCGACGCCCAAATAATGTGAAGCCCAAAATCAATGAGTACACGGGGCATACTCCACTATACACTAAGCGTACGTGCTGAATGGTGTATATGATGCGTCTACGGGTCTATACGCCTAACGTACTACCCTGTTATGTTGTATTCTCCAAAAAGGCTTAATCCCTTAATACCTTAAGCTTCAAACATAGATCTGAGCCCAATAAAGTATCATAACCCATAAAGTCGATTACTTGGTGGCTTACAAACCACCAAATGGACTCAAACTTGAAATATGGCAACTAAGTTCCATAAAAATGACTAAACCTCATGCATGGCTACATTAAGACATTCAAAATGAAAACTTTTCTGTCTTTGGGACACACATATCACTAAGGGTGGCAACCCTAAGCCTTGAAATGGACTTGGAACCATAGAGATCCATTCTTGGGACCAAAAAGGTTAAAAAACTCAACCTCATAGATCTAAGTAATCATGGATCAAGTTCAAGACTTTATACCTTGACAAGGCCTGAAATGAAGCAACAATCTCATATTTATATATTCTACTTTTCACCCCCACCTTGCTTTGCCTTTACCTCCTGAAAGAAGTGGATCCAAACACAAAAATACTCTTAAGAGCCTTCCTAGAATAAGAACACACCAAAAATGGATTACAGTTTTATGTGAGATGTGTAAGGGTGTGAGGGAGGCTGGACTTAAGGCCATAACGTTCTTTATATAGGGATCAAACTCTTAACTTAGGCTTTTGAGCACGGCTCATGTACACCACGCGTACTCCTTGGTACGTTGTGCATACGTGAAGGACATGCGCGATCCATAATCGATAGTGCGTTGTGCGTATAGAGGGTGGTATGCCCATTGTACGGCACCCTGAGGCCTATTTAACAATGATCAAACAGATCCAAGCCCAAAAAATATAAAATAACTAATCCAAAATACAATTCTACCTTGGAGAGTTACTGAGCGTTACAATTCCCCCCCACTTGAATCAAACTTCGACCTCGAAGTCTGCTTCATCTGGAAATAGCTCCGGGTAGTGCTCCCTCATCTCGTCCTCCAACTCCCACGTCCATTCTGAGCCTTTGCAGTACTTCCAGTGCACCTTCACAAGCCCTACCCTCTTGTTTCTCAAATCCTTTGTCTTCCTGTCGAGAATGGCTACTGGCGTCTCGATGTAGTTCAGGTTGTTATCCACCTAAATATCCTCTAATGGTACAACTACAGAGTCATCCACTAAGCACTTCCGTAGCTAGGAGACATGGAAGGCGTTGTGGATGTGACTAAGCTCGGATGGCAGATCCATTTGATACGCAACCCGGCTCACCCGAAATAAAACATTGAACGAATCGATGTACCTAGGGCCTAGCTTGACCCGATTCCTGAACCGGATGACATCTTTCCAAGGTGATACCTTCAGGAGGCCCATATTCCCTACCTGAAACTCTAGGTTCGAACGATGCTTGTCAGCCTAGCTTTTCTGTCGACTCTGAGCAGTCGGGAGCTTATTCCGGACCTGCTGGTTCTTCTCCATGGTCTTAAGTAGCACCTCAGTACTCCCCACGACTCTTTGATCGACCTCACGCCAACATATTAGAGTCCTGAACTTCCTCTCGTAGAGCATCTCGAATGGAGGTCAATCTATGCTAGCGTGATAACTGTTTTTATATGAAAATTCTGCTAACGAAAGATACATATCCCAAGTCCCACTAAAGTCTAATGCATACGCATGTAGCATGTCCTTTAGAGTCTGAATCGTCCTCTCACTTTTCCCATCTGTCTGAGGGTGAATTGTACTAAAGTGAATATGAGTACCCATCTTATCATGAAACCACTTCCAAAACCTGTAAATGAAAAGGACATCTCAGTCTAACACAATCGACACCGACACTCCATGTCGTGCCACCACCTCGTGTACAGAGATCTATGCTAGCTTCTCAACTGATATACTCTCCTAGATTAGGATGAAATGAGAACTCTTGGTCAACTGATCCACGATGACCCAAATCGAATCCACTCTGCGTGCGGTCTTGGGAAGCTTCGTGATGAAATCCATAGTGATATCTTCCCATTTCCACACGGGAATATCCAACGGCTGCATATTGCCGTGAGTTCGCTAGTGTTCAGCCTTGACTTTCCTACAAATCATGCACTACTCCACATACCATGCTATGTCATACTTCATGTAGGGCCACCAATAATGAGGGTGATGATCTCGGTACATCTTCGTTGCCCCGGGGTGAATGGTGAATCTCGACTTCTGCGCCTACTCCATAAGAACCTGGTGTACTCCAGCCCGGTAAGGAACCCAGACCCTTCGATGCAGGGTCAACAACCCACGACCATCATAATATAATGAGACCACTTGGCCTATGATCCGCTCACACTTCCGGTGCTCCTTCTTTATACCCTTGATTTGCACCTCGCTAATCCGTTCCAACAACGGAGTAATCACTGTGATCCTCTGATAGATGTCTCGAATCGGAGCCGCCACTGTCTTGCGGCTAAGAGCATCGGCCACCATATTGGCCATCCCCGGGTGATAAAGGATCTCATAGTCGTAATCCTTTGCCATGTCCAACCAACAGCGTTGCCTCATGTTCAGATTCGACTAATCCATCAGGTACCTCAAGCTCTTGTGGTTCGTGTAAATGGTACAAAGAAACCTATAGAGGTAGTGTCGCCAAATCTTGAGGAAAAAAACCACAGCCCCAAGCTCCAAATCTTGAGTCGGAAATTCGCCTCATGAGGCTTCAACTGGCTTGAAGCGTATGCTATCATTGTTGGATAAGGTGTCGAAGTCCATAACTTATTTGGTATATACTTGACCCGACCGGCATGGTCCATTTGGGTTGCATCTCATCCAAACTATTATGGATAATTTTATGAGAGTCATACACATATGTTTATTAATATATTATGAGTTATAATATATTAATATGAAGTTACGTTATTTAATTAGTTTTAGTCTTAAATTAATTATGAATTAATTTAGAGATTAAAAGGAATACTAATTAAATTATGGGCTATTTGTTTTATATAGTGTGGGCTAATACTCATTTGTTAATGGGATAGGCTTATGTGGAAGTCCATGGATGATCCATGGAGCTTTTAACCCATGGAACCTTGGAAAAGGAAAAGACATGGGTTATTAGGGTTTCACCCTAACCATGCACACTATATAAGCATGCTTATGGAGCATGAAATGAAGCCTAAGAGAAAACTAGTGAACTAGTGTGTGTGTGCATGTGTGTGGCCGATTTCTATACAAGGTGTATACTCTCTCAAAGTTTTCCAAGAGTTTGTGGTGTTTGTGATTCCATTTAAGGCATTCACACTATTGGTGCTTGGCCCTCAAACTCCTTAGAACCAAACTCACCAAAAGGTATGTAATCTCTTCTAACTCTTTTATGTTGAAATGTTCCCCATGCCATGTTAGATAGGTTATAAACCTTGGAAAATTATTAATTTGCATGTATTTAGACAAACATAGATCCAAGGTTTATTAGGGTTGCATGCACACTTAGGAAGTGTTAGATTGCTCAAAACCCAACAGTGGTATTAGAGCCTAGGCTTGCTTGTTTGATACTTGATGCAAAATAGTGAAAAAAGTCGAAATCGTTGCTGTCTGCATGGTGGACTCGCCGAGTCCATTGGGGGGACTCGACGAGTCCAAGGCAAACTTCAACCTACTCGGCGAGTAAGTTCGTGCACTCGACGAGTAGGATCGAAAGAATGCAGAATCTCGACTTTTGCTGCTGGAAATGGACTAGAAACATTACCCTAAATTGTTTTGGTGTTATAAAACTTATTTTAGTTGGTGTAATGGTTGTTCTAATCCATTTACAATAGCATATATCAAAATTCCATGATTTTATGTGCTCATATAATTCTTGAATTTTGATGATCATGTTCATGTTCTTATGAATTTAGAAAATGATAGGAATTATTTGCTGAATTGTTTAGGATTAATTCTTTATCATTTATGTGTTTTAATGGAGTCCATAATTTGTCCTCAAGTTATGGATTACCAAAGGTCACTTTCATTTAACACACACTTAAAACACATAAGTTACATGAAAATGAAGAGTCTTCATTTTTATGAACCTTTAATTCATAAGTTATGAAATGAAGAGTTTTGCAAAGTTACAAAACTTGCCCTCAAGTTTTGGAATTTGTAAAGTTTCACACACTTTAATAAACTTTAATTCCAAACCTTAGAGTTTTAATAGTTAAAATTCAACCCTTATACTATTTATAACATTAATGGTTAATTATTATATATATGTATAAGAATAAGTCGTTTTACCGTTAGTAGGCCTCATTCACGAAGCCGGTCTATAAGGTGGGTATAAGGTTGTTGCCTATAAAATGGTGACTTAATGGGTGTATACTCTCACCCACCGCTTGCTTGATCGGTGGAAGGTCGTTAGCCGAACGGGTAGAACAATGACTTTAAATCCTCATTAAAAGTATAATGAATATTATAAAATAACTAAACTCTTTTAATTCCCAATCTTAGTTATTTTAGGAAAATGTGAACATGGTGCTAGTCCATGGAATTCACACTTTGTACCTTACCAAGTCGTTGGTGGAGCGTGTGTGGTTAACCGGCACACTAACTAGGACTAGTAAGGATCACGAAGGGTAACTTAATGTTGTCATAGATCAATGGAGCGTGTGTGGTTAACCGGCACATTGGTTAGGTGATAATATTAAGAGTACCAAGTGAGTTAGCATGGTTATTCACACCTTGTTTTGTGATCCTCGGCATCCCAGTCACAAAACTTGAAGGGCACAATCGAGATTGAAACATGCCATTGAAAAGTTCAATGAATCTCAAAAGAATCTAGGAGTTTCAAATCCAATTAAACCTAATAAATCATTTCGTTTACATGGTGGAAATTGGTGAATCGTCATTCACCTACCTTTCAAATATATTATTACTTAGATTACGGCATCCCTCTTCTAAGTGTAATATATTGTGATTGGATCCTAGCCTTAATATTACATTTGGGTGTCTTATTAAGGATCCTAAATATCTAATCTAAACTTACTTTCTTCTTTCAGATGTCTTCCAACACTAATGCTTCAGGCTCTAACCCAACTGGTTCTTTCTCTCTCATGAATCTTTGTGGGAGGGTCATCTTTGATGGTTCCAACTTCATGGATTGGATTAGGAACATCAGGATGGTTACTCGTTACGAGGACAAGGAATATGTCCTCGATAAGGAGTTAAAAGAACTTGATGAGTCTACTGCTACTCCTGAGGAGATCGCTGAATTCAGGACTCATGAGAGAGATGCTACTAAGGTGGCATGTATCATGATGGCCACGATGACAGCCGAGCTCCAAAAGTCATATGAAGATTTCTACCCTTTTGAGATGCACCAAGACCTGATGGAAAGGTACCATCAGAGTGCTCGTCAGGAGCGGTATGAAATAATCTCCTCCATAATAACTACCCGCATGAAGGACGGTGAATCCGTCACGGGCCACATGCAAAAGATGCAAAGGTATGTGGACCGTTTGCTGAAGCTGAATGTTAACATCCCCGAGGAGTTGGCGATTGACATCATTTTGCACTCCTTACCTTCTTGTTATGATCATTTTCGAATGACATATCATATGAACAAGGAGGAAGTTACCCTCAGCAAGCTTCAAGGACTCTTGAAGACCGCTGAAACCGGTCTTAAGCGTAAAGCGGTTGTTACCTCTACTACTCCTACTCCAACTTCTACCCCTGTTTTAGCTATTGGGCAAGGCAAAGGGAAAAAAAGAGGAAGCACCCTTCGAAGGGTACCAAGGGAAAGTCTCTTGAAGGCTCCTCATCAAAGACTAAGAACGGTTCTGTCACTCCTTCTGCCATTCCAAAGGATGCTGAATGCTTTTATTGCCATGAAAAGGCACACTGGAAGCGAAACTGCCCTAAGTACTTGCAGGATCTAAAGGATGGGAAAGTGAAACCCACCTATGCAGGTATTTACACTATATTGTCTAATTACTCAACATATTCTAACTCTTGGGTGCTTGATACAGGATGTGGTATTCACATATGTTCTGATTTGCAGGGCCTAAGAAGAAGTGAGGATGTGGAGCACGGGAAGATAAACTTAATCATGGGGAATAGGAAGGCTTCACCTGTTTCCAAGATTGGAGTTTATACTTTGTTGCTTAATAATGGGTTAAAATTAGATTTGAATAAATGTGTGTACTCGTCTGAAATGGCGAGGAATATTATTTCTTTTCATGCTTTGTACAAACAAGGTTTTACCTTTTCGTTTGATAATGAATGTGGTGGTATTAATGCTTTCTTTAATAATGTGTTTTATTTTAAAGCATTACCTTGTGATGGCGTGTATGAAACCGTGTCGATTGTAGACAACTTAGGAAATAATGTGTTGTATATTGATTCTTCTACTAGCCTAGATAAAGCATCATTGTGGCATTGTCGTCTCGGACATGTAAACAAGAAACGCATAGGCCAACTCCAAAAGAGTGGAGTCTTGGAATCATTTGACCTCAAATCAGATGATAGTTGTGAATCTTGTCTACTTGGAAAAATGACAAAATCACCCTTCACTGGAACTTGTGAGAGGGGTGAGGGTTTGTTGGACCTAATACATACTGATGTATGTGGGCCATTCAAAACCGCCACAAGGGATGCTAATCGGTATTATGTGACTTTTATTGATGATTATAGTAGATATGGGTATGTCTACTTAATCAAACATAAGTCAGAAACCTTTGAAAGGTTTAAGGAATTCAAACAGGAAGTAGAAAATCAATTGGGCAGGAACATTAAGATGCTTCGATCCGATCGAGGTGGTGAGTATCTTAGTACCGAGTTCCTTGACTACCTTAAGGAGTGTGGGATTGTCTCACAATTGACTCCTCCCAGGACACCACAGCTGAATGGTGTAGCTGAGAGGCGTAATCGTACCTTGTTGGACATGGTTCGCTCTATGATGAGTCGAGTTTCGTTACCAATCTCTTTTTGGGGGTATGCCTTAGAGACTGCCGCCCATATCCTTAATCTAGTCCCTACAAAGAAAGTTACCAAAACACCTCATGAAATGTGGACTGGGAAGGTTCCCAATTTGGACCACATCAAAATTTGGGGTTGCGAAGCCTTCGTGAGGCGTGAAACTCATGATAAGCTTGAACCCCGAAGTGAAAGGTGTATTTTCATCGGCTACCCACAGAAATCCTTCGGTTACCTTTTCTACAGACCCAGTGAGAATGTGGTCTTTGTAGCACGAAGAGGGATCTTTCGCGAGAAAGAATTTATAAGCCAAGGAGACAGTGGGAGGCAGATTGATCTTGAAGAAATTCAAGAATCAATTGATGAAGGAACCTCAGACACTAGCAATCAACCTGAGGAAGAAACTCCTGTTGATCCAGCTGACGAGTCTGTACCTCCGAGACGTTCCACACGGGTTAGGAACACACCTTCGTTTTATTATGGTTTTCATATTACTACGGAAGGTGATACGTTTATTAGTGATAGTACACTAGTAAATTTGGATGAACCTAGCAGTGTTAAGGAAGCCATGGCAGGCCCGGAGTCTGCTAAATGGAAGGAGGCTATGGACAGCGAGATACAGTCCATGTATGACAATCAAGTTTGGAACTTGGTTGACAATGTACCAGGCCGTAAAACAGTCGGGTGCAAATGGATCTTCAAAAAGAAGACAAACATGGAAGGAAAAGTGCATACTTATAAGACTCGACTGGTTGCGAAGGGTTTTACTCAAACTCAAGGTGTTGATTATGATGAAACCTTCTCGCCGGTGGCCAAGATTAAGTCTATTAGGGTTATGTTAGCCATTACAGCGTTTCATGATTATGAAATATGGCAAATGGATGTCAAAACCGCTTTCCTTAATGGAAAGTTGGCTGAGGATGTGTACATGAATCAGCCAGAGGGTTTTGTCAATGCAGAGTACCCTAATAGAGTATGCAAGCTTGAGAAATCCATTTATGGATTAAAACAAGCATCTCGTAGCTGGAATCTTTGTTTTGATGAGAAGGTAAAAGAGTTTGGCTTCTTGAGAAGCGAAGATGAGTCTTGCGTGTATGTCAGAGCTAGTGGGAGTATAGTTAGCTTCTTGGTACTGTATGTGGATGACATACTACTCATAGGAAATGACATCCCAACCTTGCAGGAGGTTAAGTCCTGGCTTGGGAAGTGCTTTGCTATGAAGGACCTAGGGGAGGCTACCTATATCCTAGGGATAAGGATATTAAGAGAAAGGAGTAGAAGACTAATTGGACTTAGTCAGAGTATCTACTTGGATAAGGTGTTGAAAAGGTTCAACATGGAGAATTCCAAGAAAGGAGATTTACCGATCCAAAGCAATACCAAACTGAGTAAGACTCAGAGTCCGAGTACAGAGGCAGAGATAGCTGAGATGAGCCAATTACCGTATGCTTCCACAGTTGGCTCGATCATGTATGCTATGACTTGTACCCGTCCTGATGTGGCATTTGCTTTGAGCATGGTCAGCAGGTATCAGGGGAACCCTGGCAAGGCTCATTGGACCGCGGTAAAGAACATTCTCAAGTACCTGCGGAGGACTAAGGATTGGATCCTTACCCTTGGTGGCAGTGATGACTTGAGAATATTAGGGTATAGTGATGCTGGTTTTCAGACTGATAGGGATAATTTCCGCTCTCAGTCGGGCTGGATCTTTACCTTAAATGGAGGGGCAATTTCTTGGAAGAGTTCCAAACAGGAGACGGTGGCTGATTCGACTTGTGAATCAGAGTATATAGCAGCGAGTGAAGCAGCGAAGGAGGCGATATGGCTAAAGAACTTCATCGGAGACCTTGGAGTTGTACCAGCCATTAAGGAACCTATAGAGATTTTCTGTGACAACAATAGTGCGGTTACCTTAGCCAAGGAACCGAGAGATCATGGTAGATCCCGACACATTGACAGAAAATATCACTTCATAAGACACAAGATTGAAGAAGGACTCCTTGTGACAAGGAGGATATCGTCAGATGAGAATCCTGCAGATCCCCTTACGAAGGGACTGACGAGGGTTAAGCATTTTCAGCATGCGAGACGCATCGGGCTGAGGGACGATATTAGTTTTACAGATTAGATAGTTTTCCTGAAACTTGTAAAATGTAATCGACGTTTGATGATGAATAAAATTTGTGATTTATTTATGAGTAAAGTGTTACTATCATTGTCAATTATTTACTATTGTTTCAGTTTTGCATGTTTTGACTTCCAGAATAATTAATTTATTCAAACCTCCACACTCGATCATACGTCGGAAGTAGGTATGAATCAAGATTGTCATGAATTGGGTTTGTAGATGCCTTAAAGGTGTTTAGACATGGCAATGGTTGCTGCAACATTCATGAGTACTCATAAGTTATGAGTATTGGTATAAACCCACGCTCACTTGTATCACTTCATGGAATTTATCTCGAGTGATCGTGAGACGATAACATCATATAAATCTTTAAACCTAGAGATATGAGTTGTTACCTATGAGTTGGTTGTGCATTGATTGCACGTAAACGCATCAGTAACTTGATGTTATAAAACGTGCCTTTTTGTACAATTCAATAAGTAGTAGAACAAGCATATCAGTCGAAGTTTATCTGTTCCTTCTAGAAATAGAAGCGATATCTGGGCCCCTCGATGATTTGGTGTTGACCCATGTACCAGGCCTGGTCAGAACTAAACCGATGTGTTCAGTGAAGTTCTTCGTCAAACAAATCGGATAATCGAGAAACAACTGCTAGACAATAAGCAAGACATAGTTCCATGTGTTTGTCCGGCTGATATCATGAGAACAGAGGATTATGTGATCACTTATCTAAAATGGCGCTTCATAGTTCGACAGAGTCTTCATTGTTCGAGGGAGTTTTCGAGAGCTACGATTGTTGGTTGGTTCTTGAAGTTATAGGCAAATATAGTTATTAGACTTATCCAAGTGGGAGTCTGTTGGATAAGGTGTCTAAGTCCATAACTTATTTGGTATATACTTGACCCGACCGGCATGGTCCATTTGGGTTGCATCTCATCCAAACTATTATGGATAATTTTATGAGAGTCATACACATATGTTTATTAATATATTATGAGTTATAATATATTAATATGAAGTTACGTTATTTAATTAGTTTTAGTCTTAAATTAATTATGAATTAATTTAGAGATTAAAAGGAATACTAATTAAATTATGGGCTATTTGTTTTATATAGTGTGGGCTAATACTCATTTGTTAATGGGCTAGGCTTATGTGGAAGTCCATGGATGATCCATGGAGCTTTTAACCCATGGATCCTTGGAAAAGGAAAAGACATGGGTTATTAGGGTTTCACCCTAACCATGCACACTATATAAGCATGCTTATGGAGCATGAAATGAAGCCTAAGAGAAAACTAGTGAACTAGTGTGTGTGTGCATGTGTGTGGCCGATTTCTATACAAGGTGTATACTCTCTCAAAGTTTTCCAAGAGTTTGTGGTGTTTGTGATTCCATTTGAGGCATTCACACTATTGGTGCTTGGCCCTCAAACTCCTTAGAACCAAACTCACCAAAAGGTATGTAATCTCTTCTAACTCTTTTATGTTGAAATGTTCCCCATGCCATGTTAGATAGGTTATAAACCTTGGAAAATTATTATTTTGCATGTATTTAGACAAACATAGATCCAAGGTTTATTAGGGTTGCATGCACACTTAGGAAGTGTTAGATTGCTCAAAACCCAACAATCATGTGACCCTACTACATCAGCAATGCACCCATACACATGATCGAAGCATCACGATAAACCACGAAATCATCAACACCCTCCGGAAAAGTCAGAATCAGTACCTCACACAACCACTATCTGAGAGTCTTGAAAGTTGTCGCTGCTTAGGCCCCCAGTAGAATGTCACCGAATTCTTGGTCAGTCAGTTCAAGGGAAGAAATCTTGGTGAAATCCTAGATGAATCTCCGATAATGACCCACAAGACCAAGAAAACTCTGAATCTCAGATGGAGACCTCGGAACCTCCCACTGCATCACGACCTCTATCTTCGTTGGATCGACCACAATACCTTTCTGGTTGAGAAGGTGCCCCAGAATCTACACCTCTTGCAACCAGAACTCACACTTGGAGAACTTTGTGAAAAGTCTATCCCTCCTCAGTGTCTCCAGCACCTCCCTCGTGTACACCTCATGTTGCTCCCGAGTCTTCGAATAAACAAAGATGTCATCGATAAAAACTATCACAAACCGATCCAACATCGGTCTGCACATACGGTTCATGAAGTCCATGAACGTGGCAGGAGCATTGGTGAGCCCAAACAGCATCACCATGAACTCATATTGGACATAGTGAGTCTAAAAGGCTGTCTTCTGCACATCATCATCATCTCTAGCTTTCATTTGGTGATAACTTGATCGCAGATCAATCATGGAGAACCAAGATGTACCCTGAAGCTGGTCAAATAAGTCATCAATCCTCTGTTGGGGATAACGGTTCTTCACTGTTGCCTTATTCATCTCCTAGTAATCTATATACATACGATGTGACCTGTCCTTCTTCTTTACAAATAGGATTGATGCTTCACATAGCAATCTTCTCGGTCTAATAAATCATTTGTCTAACAACTCCTACAATTGTGTAGACAGCTACTGCATCATTGATATGGAGCCTTGGCTATCGGAGCCGCACCAGGAACTAGGTCAATCCTGAACTCTACCTGCCTCTCCGGTGGTATCCCAGGCAAGTCCTCTAGGAAAACGTCCGGATACTCCCGTATAACTGGCACATCATCCACGACCGCCTTACCCTTCTCCCAGGTATCCATAACATAGGCGAAAAAATCTGCACATCCCTGATGAAGGTAGCGTCTGGCTCTCACTGCAGAACACATGACCGATCCACTATGTGGTCTCTCCTCTTGTACCACTAGCTCTCCCCCACTTGGGGTTCTAACTCGAACCAACTTCTGCTCACAGTCGATCACCGCCCCCATTAGGGCTAAACCAGTCCATGCCTATGATAACCTTGTTCCCACGCAAAGGAATGGGAACAAAATCCACAAGATAATGCTCGTCATACATCCTTGGGACACAATTTCTATAAACCTTTGATTCCCAAAAGGATCGATAATCCGCAATGTCGACCTCCGAAGGACAATCCATCATACTCGTAGACTCAGAAAACCTCTTGTTGAGTGCAAAAGACACGAATAATCGGGTAGCTCCCGAATCAAATAACACCAACACTGGGATACCGCTCACATGGAATGATCCTAAAGCAGAATACAAAGAACATAAATATCAACATTGAAATATAGTAAAAGATAGGGAGAAGAAACATACCCGTCACCACGTCTGGTGCAATACGTCCCTCCTCGGCGGTCTACTGGAAAGCTCGACTCCTCACCATAGGACCATCTGACTTTCCCTGGTGGCCATCTATGATCCACAAGGCTGCTGCAGTTGGCCCTGCCACTGGCACTCTTGATACCAATCTCGGGAAGTTGACATTTTTATGGCCCCACTAGTTATAGTGAAAACACAGGATGTCTGATGTCTGAATGGCGGGGTTAGGGCCAGTACAATCCCTGCTAAAGTTTCCCAACTTGCCACGCTTATAGCAACCTCATCACCCTACTCTGCAAGCTGCTTCATACATGTTTCCGCATTTCTCACAGCGGGTCCAGCCCTGCTGGCCCTTCGACCACAAGTCGAATACCTTAGGTTTCTTTGCCGAAACCCCAGTCATCTACACGGTCTTCGACATTCTCTTCCAGAGGTGCTCTATATCAATATCCCTCTCTCGCACCCTAGCTATCATATCATCCAGAGTCGGGCATGCCAGATAGCTGACATATTTCCGGATGTTAGCTCTCAACTTATCATGGTAACAAGTTTTCTTCATCTCCTCATCACCCGCGTACTGAGGCACCAACAAGGCCCTCTCCCTGAACTTGACGGTATCTCCTCCATTGTCTCAATAGTCTGTCTCATATCCAAAAACTCTCTGGCCAGTTGCTGAACCTCCACAAGTTGCACAAACATGGCCCGGAACCTGGCTACAAAGTCCAATTGGGTCATGGCCTCAATGGCTGGGGCTCCCAAAGTATCACCAATTGCCTCCCACCAATCTCTAGCCCGCTCCCTCAAACACCCAGCAGCAAGCCTAACCTTCAACCCCTTAGGGCAGCATGTCACCTGTGAAGGCTCAATGTCTGTAATCCATCGCCTAGCCAAAATGAGGTCTTTCACCCTGCAAAACTCTAGTTCACCGCATCCCCTAAAATCCTTGTAGGAGAGTGTGCGAGTCCCCGACTGGCCAGTTACCATGTCACCTCAAAATTCCCTAAGGCGATCCTCCATCAGCTTAATGATACCCTCCTTGATCGACCTGAAAATCACCAGGGTCGACTGAAGGATGCCTCTCGTAATCTCGGATACAATGAACTCGTGAAATCCATCATCAACTGGCTTGGAACCCATACCGGAACCTGACTCAGACCTTGAAACTCCTGCTCCGTGACGTGTCACCACCATTCTGAAACAAAACACACAATCGTTAGGGTCATACATAACATCGAGAGGTCTCACACTCTGTCACTCCTAGTTCCCTGCAGCTCCTCAAGAGTCAAGTTTATATCCTCTGTTTTCAGTAATACGGGTCCATACTACATTCCACATCTAACTGTACTTTTCCCTTGGTTTTCCTTAGTTTACCAAAGTCTCTTCTTATATATGAATACAATTCTCAATCAAATAATTCTTATCACTAATCCCTTCCTAGGCTTGCCCTAAGGTAATCTCCCACCCACTCTCCGCCATCAACTGCATAAGAAGTCCATGCTATCTCACCATAACTAGCTCGCGAATACCATTACATACTAGTAAGACCAGATAATACTTCAAATGAGAGGTCTCTCCATACAATGGTTAGACTCAAATGAGAGATGTGAAATGGGGGTTAAACCTAACATTCTGAAATTATTTAGTCCTCGTAGTATGTAACTTAACATATTCGTTTACTAGTTAGTTAAAGATAACTAGAACTCTCAGAAGAAAAAAGCAAGCAGCATTCGAGCATCGAGTAAACAAAACCAAGCATATCCTAATCAGACAATCATATCACTAACTAATCACTACTAGCATGCAGTTAAATAAGCTTATATAGTAGGCATACAGGGCATCCTTCCTAGATCCTTAGCTCTAATCTAGCAGGCAGTTCAATAAGTACATACTGTAGGAATACAAGGCATCCCTCCTAGATCCTTAGCCCTAATCTAGCATGAATTTCAATAAGCACATACATTAGGCATACAAGGCATCTCTCCCATATCCTTAGCCCTAATCTACCATGCAGTTCACATATTCTCACTTCATGTCATAATATAACATGTGTGGGTATCTTGGGGAAAACTTACTTAAGCCTGGCCGATTGCACGCATCACACCCCATGTCCTTTATAAAAACCCTTAATCTTAATTTTTGAAAAATATTTTTTCTTCAAAAATCTCTCAAGCCCTTGATTTGAGTCCAGAGACCTCCAAAGGTGTATACAAATCCCTCAAACCAAGGTTCTGATACCAACTTGTAACATACCAAAATTCATGGCCAAAAATTTCATTTTTAATTAAGTAGTTATAAAACCATTAGTATAAAAACATACATCGTATCACTCCATATCAAAATCAAGATGTCAATAATCAATACATGTCATAATAAAACATCATCAGAGTATGTCTCCCAAAGATCTCATGTGCGGAAATCATGGTGTGATGTAATGCGATCATGTCGGCTCCTTTCCTTTTCAATAAGAGGTACCTAAAACCAAAACTGAAAAACGTAAGCAGGAATCTTAGTGAGTTCCCCTATCATACCACATAGCATACAATACACATACTACCAAGCATATCTGGGTGCTGGCCTACCCTTTCGGTCTCTTTCAACCAGTAACCGCCTAACATAGCTGGGTGTTGGCCTACCCCTTCAGTGTCTTTCAACTGGTAACCACCTCACATACCTGGGTGTTGGCCTACCCCTTCGATATCTTTCAACCGGTAACTACGTAGCATATATGGGTGCTGGCCTACCACTTCGGTCTCTTTCAACCGGTTACAGGGACTATTTCACCCCTATAACTACCATATAATATCCTAACATATAAACACATAAAGCACATACTGCCTAACATATCTGAGTACTGACATACCCCTTCAATCCTTTTGACCAGCTACAAGGACTATTTCATCCCTACCACTACCACATAATAACACAACATATTGTCACATAAAACTCAACAGATAGTGGCATACTAGACAATTATCTATACTATAAATAACTACTAATGGTTCAAAATTGGTGCCTTCAACCCACTCATACAAGAAGGTAACTCACCCGAATCCTGAATTTCACGGTAAGAAATCTCTAACAGCTGATCGTCGATTCCCGTGCTATCATTCCAAAATATCACTCAGTGAAAATCCAATAATTCTTCTTAGGGTACACTGACCATTTTACCGCTAATCTAAAACATTCCATAACTTAGGCCCAAATCCATAACATCAATGGTCCAATTCTATTACGCCTTTCCAGGCCCACTTATAGGCTAATTTTCTAAACTGGGCCCAAATCCTCAAATGGGCCTTCCTTTAATCCCAAACATGTCCTTGTACCAATAATTGACTTCTAATGGACCATTAAGGCCTAGTAGCTAAGAAGTCCAAGGATGGCCCAAACTACAGCCCAAATACCGTGAAGCCCAAAGTTAGTGAGTATGTGGGGCGTATTCCTCTATATGCTAAGCGTACAAGCTGGATAGCGTGTATGGGCTTGTACGCCCATCGTACTACCCTATTAATCTGTATTCTCCAAAAAGGCTTAATCCCTTAAGACCTTAAGCGTCAAACATATATTTGAGCCCAATAAAGAATCATAACCCATAAAGTCGATTACTTAGTGGCTTGCAAACCACCAAAAGGACCCAAACTTGAAATATGGCAACCAACTTCCATAAAAATAACTAAAACTCATGCATGGCCACATTAAGACCTTCAAGATGGCAACTTTTCTATGTTTGGGACTCAAATATCACTCAGGGTGGCAACCTTAAGCCTTGAAATGGATTCAGAACCATAAAGCTCCATTCTTAGGACCAATAAGGTCCAAAAAGTCAACCTCATAGATCTAAGCAATCATGGATCAAGTTCAAGACTTTATACCTTGAAAAGGCCTGAAATGAAGCAACAATATCTAATCTATATCTTCTCATTTGCACCACCACCTTGCTTTGCCTTTACCTCCTCGAAGAAATGGATCCAAATACAAAAATACTCTCAACAGCCTTCTAAGAATAAGAAAACCCCAAAAATGGATTAGGGTTTAATGGGAGATGATTTAGGGTGAGAGGGAAGCTGGACTTAAGGCTATAATGTTCTTTATATAGGGATCAAAATCAAAACTTAGGGTTTTGAGGACAGCTGACGTACGATGTGCGTAATCCTTGGTATGTTATGCATACATGACGGACATGTGTGATCCATAATTAATAGTACGCTGCATGTACACAGGGTGGTACGCTTAGCGTATGACACCCTGATGCCCATTTAACAATTAATTCCTTGGAGAATTACCGAGCGTTACAATTAATATGTTTCGTTACTATATCTATGAGTAATTTATGTTTTGGTCAATTTTAGTGAGTTTTGTTCCCTTTGTGGTTTGTTCCAAAGAGTTTGAAGAACTATTAAGCTTTTGATTAATGTTTGGATCATGATTTGGTCATTTAGTGGAGTAGTGAGTGCATGCAAAAGCTCTCTTTACTCCATGTTTGAAGAAAAATTGGATCTTGGACTTTCTGGAAACTAAGGCTTTTGATCTTATTGGTTTGTGTGTTCTAAAGTGTAAATTTGGAAACTGTATCCATTAAGACATCATTTAGGACCATATTTGGAAGTTATAAGCATGAACTTAAAGATAAAATCAAAAACAAGATTTGGACCAGTGAAAGCACGGTACGTGGGGCACTGTTGACCATAGAGTTAACTTTTGACCATTTTGAGTTTTGGTCAAATTTTGGTAGAATTAGGTATTTGTCTAAGGATTGTTCTTAATTATCATCAGGTGGATCCTATTAACTATTTTAATATATAGGTTACTGGTGAGCTTCTGCAGTTGTGACATCCCCTATTTTTCCAGAATAAAAAAAAACTATTCTTTGTGCCTTCAAAGCAATGTTATCTTTGTGTGCCAAAAAAAAAAAAATAACAGTTTATTAAAACATTTTGAGTAAAGGTGTTGTTTCAAATAACAAAAGCATAACAATATCATAATCAATACACAACATGAGCTACAATGTAAAGACATATCGGTCTTAAATACAATTGTAGGTCGTCTTTTATTCACTTGGCAATCTAATCAAGTACCACTAGCCATAGATCCTATACATGTGATGCATATAATTTGAGTGGCTCTAGTTTGGGAACGTGGTGAGATACTTAGGGTTTTCAATCCCAATATATTATTATGATATAAACTCATAAATAAGAATCCTACAAAACCAATTGTTAGCAAACAATATAGATATATCAAACAACATAAATATATACAACACTATTACCTTTATCCTTAGTTACCTAACCCATCAATTACCACACAGTGATCCTAGAACAATGATCCCTTGAGATCTAACATGATGGATCACTGTAAGTAACAAGTAGACTATACTAATTTGGGATTCCTTAGCAATATAAGTTAACAAAGGTAACCCTGAGGAGGAGAGAGTACCCAAATGAACACATAATCCTTTTTCCCTAAACATGTATGATTCATTAACAGATACTGATTGTGAGTCTGCTAGCGTTCCACAAAACCGTATAGAATAGTTTATGGTCATTATTTATACTTTGCTAGATGATTACTCCCGGTAGTACAATAGTTCGATTTTAGTCATGGCCTCACACCACTAGTTTATGGTTCGCATCCTTTACTACCCAATATACAATTTATAGGTAACTCTGATACGTAACCCGTACCCCAGCACGTGATAACACCACAAAATAGAGAGATACTCTTCGTTTCAATCTCACATATACACTTAGTATGATCAACTCACTTATTCAACTTACTTTGAACTAAACGCCATTTATAAGTCTTAGTTTAATAGTAGAAAAAGCTACAATCCATATAATCAACTTCCAATACAATTTTCGATTCATGTAATACTATGTTAATACATTTATATATTTAGCTCAAAATTGAAGAATTAGGCATTCAATTTACATCAAATCTTGTAAGTAATAATATTTTTATTAATATTGTCATGTAATATTACCAATTATATACTTAACATATATTACAGGTAATAAGCAATCACTACACATATAAGAATTCTATTGATATTAAACAATTTTATTAAAATCATGCTCATGAGAGTAACCACACAATCCTTTTATATGGTATACATTTAGCATAAAATACAACTCGCAAGCTTTCAACATATATTTAATCTTTTATGTAATGGATATTTTTACTAAAGTCATGCTATTGAAAGTAGCTACGCACTCACATGTAAAGCATACTTTTAATATCTTAAATACTCACTACTAGTATTAAGATTATGATCAAGAAACTAGCCATGCACTCACCTGATTGAGGTGGAAGATTTGTAGGAAAGTTAACTCCTTGACTAACACTTTCACTTTCCCTTTTAAAGAACCTAAATACAAATATGAGTATTTCTTAGTATTCATTCGTATTTATAAAGTTATATTAACAATTTTCAGAATCTTCATAAATCCCAATAAATAACAAGTTCTATCAAATAAGGAATAACCAGATAAGATCATATTGGAGGTAGATATACTATTTGGTAAATCCACTTTAAACACCTCACTGAGATCTTGCATCGACATCACTCTCGTAAGTAGATCAGTCAATGTTATAATTGGAATTACTAATAAATCTTATTTTTAGGTTCATAATAATAACAATGTAACATCCATAAAACTCATAAAAATTTAAAAGTTTTTCAAACATTCAAAAGCCATTATTTATTACAAAATGTTTTCAAAATAGGATCACATCAGAGTCTCCCAGAAATCAAAATCATAAAATGCAAGGAGGTGCACGATCACGCCTTCGCCTTCCTACAATCATCCGAAGTACCTGAAACAAAATCCAAAACTATAAGCCTGAAGCTTAGTAAATTCCGAAAATATCAATACCATACAAACCATAACCATATAATAATAAACATCATGCATATAAAGTCCACAGTATGACTAGACCACCCTCAATGAGCCTCCAGTCTGTCTAGCCCACTCTCAGAACCTTCAGCATGTCTGGTCCGCCTCACCGGGGCTTCAGCCTATCTGGACCATTCTCTGGGCCTTCAGCCTGACTAGTATGCCCCCCATGGCATGTAGTCTACCAGGGTCTCCTTGGGTATCTTGGCCTACAGCACAAAGCAGGTCCACCTCAACCAAACCCTACATACATAATCAACACATAATATCATAAGCTAGCCAGCATGTATAAATAGTCGGATCGGTCTAGCATATCACTAATCATAGAATCATCGTATATACTAGGATACCAACCTAATAGGTCGCTAACATATCATCCTATTTACCAGGATACCGACCTAACATGGCACTAAGC
This sequence comes from Lactuca saligna, assembly GCF_052625555.1. Classification (NCBI taxonomy): domain Eukaryota; kingdom Viridiplantae; phylum Streptophyta; class Magnoliopsida; order Asterales; family Asteraceae; genus Lactuca; species Lactuca saligna. Next base: position 32,709,267 of record NC_136424.1, read on the forward strand.
ATATCATCATGCTATAACCATGATAACAATCCAATAAGGGTCGACATTAGTGCATTCGACCCTGTTAGTATAGTGAGGACAACTCACCTCACAATGTCGATCGGAACTAGAATGTCAAACTGCCAAAATAGAAATCCAAACAACAACACTTACAACCACCAATGATCCACTTCCATTAATACTGAATTTACCAAAATACCCTTAGAAGTCAAACTGGTCAAACTTTAGTAAAAGTTAAAGTCAATGGTCAAGTTCAATAGTCCATGTTGACCCTAGTCATCGACTGCAGCTTAGTGGCACGTCGAGTTCCTTAAGAACTCAAAGATTCATGAAAATCGCAGTTTACTCGCAGAGTTTCCAAACAACTCATCGAGTCCATGCAGTGTCCAATATGTTGGGAAAACCCTAACCAACTCGTCGAGTCACCTTGCTAACTCGCTGAGTTCATTCAGAATCCAGAAAGCGGGAAACCCTCATCCGACTCGTTTGCAACTTGTTGAGTTCCTTCATTCCTTTTCCCATTCATACATTTCTAAGCTATGCTAAGGCTCCAAAATGTAGCTCTAGCTTCCTAGGGTATAGTTTCCACGTAAAGTTGCAAACTTTACATGCATACAAAGCCCAAAATGCAAAAACCAAGCTAAGGAAGAGGTTTTAGGGTAAGGAGAAGGCAAAGTCTTGAAAAATTTGAGAACTTTATAACTAAGAGGGTTTAGAGGAGTCCAAATCTAAATCCCCATTCCACAACGTCCTCAATACAGGAAGAGCCTCATGATTAATCTAGAAATGGTCTAAAATTAAAGGATGAAGAGATATGTTAAAAGAATGATCAAGGTAATGAATTTGTAACTTCAAATGGATGCTAAAATGATGTAGATACTGGATCTACAAGCCTCGTCTCATTCCAAGCTACTAGCTCTTCAAATATCTTCAAGAAATACACCAACAACACACTTTTATCCTCACAAACACTCAAAATGGGGTTAGATCACTTCGGGTTTTCTTATGGACATGAAAAGGTGGTAAGGAGGCTGGAAGGAAGGGCTTAAGGTCCTTTAAATAGTGCAAACCCTAAAAATTAGGGTTTTCATGTACATCCTCTAGTCGTCGAGTTTGGGTCCGCCAACTCGTCGAGTAGGTTCCATAAACCGCGCGACCATATCCATCTCTACACAACGAGTTGGGGGCAAACAAATCATCAAATAGGTTCAAAAATGAATATTAAAATTTAAAATATATTCATGGGAGTCAGGGTGTTACAATTTTGTCACACCCCCAAACCAGAACGGCGGAATCGTTCGAGGGAAGATGACTTCATGTAGTATCATGATAGTAGAGTAAATAGTAAAGATAGCAAACACAGCCATCATAAACATAATTTAAAAAGTTACATTGTTGATTGTATTACATGTTTCAAAAGAAATTACATTATGATGATATAATAAATTTGAAAATGACGCCTTAGCGTCCCTTCCCCAAAACCTGTTGTTTACCTGTATTACTGAATCCCTGAGAAATACAATTAATTTTGAAAGAGTGTCAACAATTAAGTTGGTGAGTTCGTAAGCGTTTTTGTATAAGAAACGTATTCTTTTTTGTATAAAGAAAATTAGTTTATATCTAGAAAATCCAATATTTTCCATAATGAATAGTAGTTTTAAAAGTTCCCAAAAACCGGAATGCAGAAGTATTTTCCATACCTAAAATAGTGTAAGTAGATTTATATATGTATATATAATCACTAAAGCTTTTGTTCGACCTTTAAATCAAATGTTTTAATACTTCATGTGAGTTTTATAACCGTATTATTGACCCAGACTGTCTGTCACAATGTGCTTCAGGCATTGGAATGATATAAAGTTTGTCACTCCAGACCTATCGGTCCAATTGTAGCTAACAGTTTAGGTGCGGGATTATGAATCCCGTATAGATCTATACACAAATATCATGCTCTCCCTACAGGAGATTATGGTTTGTAACACAGGACTTGAAATGCGTACTTGAAAGTACGTGAAGTGAATGTCTCACAAAAGTTAGTATTACATAGATTTGCGTATGAAAAGTACATTTTTCTTGTAAATGTAAGTATGTCCATTGCATAGTGTTTATAGAGTGTAAGCTGTCATGAATATCTTGTAAACTATACCTATTATAGTTTTTCAACAGTGTGTTTCAATTGAATGATAAACTTTAGTGTATTACCAACTTTGCATGTAAAGTATAACATTTGAAATAATGTTATTTTACTTATTTAACATTTATACATAAAATGTAGATAAATCATTAGAAACTGTATGTAAAAGTTTGCATTTTAACATAAGTTTGTCCTACGTTTCACTTGTATTTTCCCCCCTAAAATATAGTAAAAACGTAACAATATAAGGTATGAACTCACCTGGTAAGTGTGATGATTTCAAGAAAACGAGAGCTTTCTCGGGCAGCACTTCGACCGGAAAGTGTAAAATTTCTCGGAAGTTTCGGACCTTCGGACCTTTGTAGTAGCGCGGATACGTAATTGGGGCATCGGGGTAGTTTTGGGAGTCTTGAGAGTGAGAAAATATGGGAGAAATGTTGTGAATTACTAAAAGAAGTCGGAAGCCTCACACCCTTTTTATAGGGGTGGAACTGGCCCTCGTACGTTGGGTGTACTCGCGTACGTTGGACGTAAGTCATACATAATGTCATCTTCGGACTCCGGACTTCGGATGGGACATGCTTGAGGGTAGCGGGGGACGTGGTTGATCTGAGGCCCCACATTGACTACGATGCGCGTACTCTCGTACGTCGGGCGTACTCCCCTTCGGTTTGTGTGTCCCGAACTTATAAAATCCATAACTCTCGCATACTAGCTCTGTTTTTGATGTTCTTTATATCCCCGCGTAGTTCATATTATACTCAACAACTTTCATTTGGACTCCGTCGGTTGGTTTTAACTTTATTTTTATTAATATATTTTTAGTAGGCCCGGACACGAAAAGACCGTTAAAATTTCATAACTTCTTCATCCGATGTCCATTTTCGTGAGTCTTTTTACCGTTGTATTACTATTTTCAAGATCTTTAATTCTCGTTTAGGTTATGTCAGGTAAATATCACTCGATCCCTATTTCGAGTTTTTAGTTGTCTACTACTACTCTGAAACTTAGAAAAATCATAACTTCCTCGTACGAAGTCAGATTTGGACGTTCTTTTTATGTACATTCACGGTTTGATGATATCTATGACATTCATTTAGATACCTAAGGATAAAAATTATTTTATTGAAACTTCGTGTTTTACGTTTAACAACGTTTTACCGGTTTTGTTGTGAAATCTTAGATTGGTCATAACTTCTTAGTTATAACTAGCATTTTGGTGTTCTGTATATTTCTGAAAACCTTGTTACGATATCTATTACTTTATGCAACCCAATTGAGACCTTTGAACATTTTTTGACGCTTTTTTATTATATCAAAAGTAGATTATAAATCCTTGACTTTTAGGTCATTACATTGACTTGAAATATTGGGTTGTCATAAAATCTCCCCCACTTGAACTAGACTTCGTCCACGAAGTCTGCTGCGGCAAACAACTCTGGGTAATGCTCCCACATCTTAGCCTCTAGCTCCCAAGTCCACTTAGATCCCATATTGTGCTCCCATTATACCTTTACCAAAGGTACCTCCTTGTTCTGTAGAACCTTCGATTTTTGCTCCAGGACTGCCATTGGCCTCCCCACATAATTTAGGCGCATCGACCTGAATATCATCTAATGACACTATCGCCTCATCATCAAGTCTGCACTTCCATAACTGGGAGACGTGAAAAGTGATGTGAATCTGACTGAGCTCCTCAGGGAGATCCAGTCTATATGCCACTTTTCCAACCCTGACAATGAACCGAAAGGGACCAATGTGTCATGGACCTAACTTTACTCTCTTCCAGAAGCAGGTCACACCCTTCTAGGGTGAGACCTTCAGCAACACCATGTCACCGACTTGGAACTCTAAATAGGATTTGCGTCGTTCGATATGACTCTTCTGCCAACTCTGAGTAGTCTGCAACCGCTACCTAATATATTGAATCTTCTCAGTAGTCTGCAGAACTACCTCGGTCCGACCCATCACTCTATGACCAACCTCACCCCAATACACTGGGGTACGACATCTCCGCTCGTAAAAAACATGAAAGGTGGAGCACCAATGTTAGAATGATTGCTATTGTTGTAGGCGAACTCTACTAGGGGTAGGTGGGAATCCCATCTCCCACCGAAGTCAACGATACAGGCCCTCAACATTTTCTTGAGGTTCTGTATCGTCCGATCGCTCTCGCTATCTGTATCGGATGATAAGTTGCACAATAATGCATTCGCGTGCCCAGTTCCTCGTGAAACTTTTTCCAGAAACAGGAGGTGAACCTAACATCACGGTCGGAAACAATAGAGACTAGAACTCTCCGGTGAGCAACGATCTCGCGGACATACACGTTAGCCAGCTTCTCGGCCAATGAGCTCTCCCGAATGGGCAGGAAATCAACACTCTTGGTCAACCGATTCACAATGACCCATATAGCATCGAATTCCTTCTACGTTCTCGACAACTTGGTAATGAAGTCCATCGTGTTCTGTTCTTATTTCCACATGGGATTATCCAGAGGCTATGGCTTGGCATGCGACCTTTGATGCTCGGTCTTGACCATCTTACAGGTCAAGCACCTCTCAACATACCAAGCGATCTCTCGCTTCATGCATGGACACTAGTACCTCAAACTCAAATCTCAGTACATCTTGATGCTCCTCGGGTGAATAGAAAAGTGAGACTTATGAGCCTCCTCCAGAACCATCTATTTAACCCCACCATATATCGGAACCCATACAAGACCGCATCGGGTCAATAATCCCTAGCTATCCCGCACAAATCGGTTATTCTCACCCTTGATCATGTGTAAGTTGATAGGAATTACTGAGTGTTAAATGAAGCCTCGGACACAAATGTAACACCCGAAAATCAGTTAGGCCAAGAAGGAAAGAAAACCCTAAGTCAAGGGGTCAACTCGCCAAGTCCAGTGCGAAAATTGGCAAGTCCGAGCGAAGTCCAGGTTCAAGAATTAGTGACCGACTCGGCGAGTCGGCTAAGGGGACTCAGCAAGTCTGGTCTGAATGAGGAAAACCCTAATCCCGGGAATTGCACCCTATATAATGGGTGTTATGTCCCTCCCTCAGCCTCCTTATCATCCTAGAGAACCTGTAAACCCTAGATTTCGTGTAAGCTTCCATCATTTGAGAGAAATAGCTTTGGAGGAAGGAAACTTTGGAAAGGAGCTTGAAGATCAAGAAGGTTGCTTCAAAAGGGAAGTAAAGATTCGGGATCTACTTCAGTTGGTGTTCATCTTGGAGGTAATAAGCTGCAATCTTCCCTCCTTTGCATCTAGATCTACTTTTGTTATGAGATTTGGGGGTTTTATGGTTGTTTGAGACCCAATTCGAGTTTGGGGCCTAGATATGCCATTGCCACTTCAGATCTAGTGTTGGGATGGTCCAATATGTCATAAAGAATCAGAAGATGAGTAGTTGGTGAAGCCCTTTTGTCCCTAAACCTAGCTCTACAATGTGTTTTGAGCCTTGATCTCTTTAGTTATACATAAAGTTTGTAACTTTAAGTGAGGATTAAGCTTTGGGAGTATGGATCTATCAGTTGGAGCCCCTACATGGCTCGAAAAGCCACTGTATGGATTAAGAACTGGTGCAACCTGGCGAGTCACATGGGTGGACTCGGCGAGTTGGATGAAGTTGGGCAGGAACTCGGCGAGTTGGAAGAACAACTCGGCGAGTCTGTTGAAGATTGCCTTGGACTCGGCGAGTCAAGTCGCGAAACCACAAACCCTTTTGAGTTAAGACTCGGATCAGTGAGTTGAGTGGGGACTTAGTGAGTTGGACAGGCCAGGACTCGAAAATCGGCGAACTCGGCGAGTCAGCAGGCAGACTCGGTGAGTAAGGTTGACCTTGACCAGGACTCGATTGTGACTAGAGTTGACTTGGTTGACTTTCGGGGACAGTTAGACTAAGTGTTGCATTGATATGGTAGCTCGGGGAGCTAGTGGAGCAGGAGTTCAAAGAGTTGTCGGGCAGCAGCTAGAGGTCTTATTAGCAAGTTCAGCAAGTGCAGGTGAGTTTCCATTTGTGCGAATGGGTCTAAGGCCACAATACCGGCCCATGTAGATACTAGTAGGAAGACCCGGGGGTTAGCCCTAGGCATAGTATGCTAGTATGATATTCAGGACGAGGTCCAATGATAGCAGGCGGGTGCCCAAGGAAAGGTTTATATGTTAGTTTATACTTGTTGTCTGTGTGATACATGTATATGCCTGGTAGGGAGGTGAGTGGGGGCGAGGTCCCATATATCTCATCAGTAGTAGAGTGTGGATGGTGTTCCACATCTCATTAGCAGTAGAACATGGGCGAAGCCCAAGTTAGGGAAAGAGTGAGTGTGGGTTGGGCCCGTATCTCATTATCAGTAAGGGTGTGGACGGGGTTCCATGAATCATCAGTAGCAGGACAAGGGCGAGGCCCAAGATAGGCGAGTCCTCAGGACAGGATTTTTGAGTATATGTTAGCTTATGTGTTGTTATATGCTTATATGCTATTATATGTTAGCAGGCGGGGCCCAGTGACAGGCGAGGCCTAAGTTAAACACATTTGTATCCGAGCGGGGCTCGAAGCCATGCGGGGCCTGGAGCGCCGGGGCCGTTGTAGCGGGCGAGGCCCGAGGTAGGGGGAGAGGCCAAATATAACGGGCGTGGCCCAGTATGTGCAGTATATGGTTATGCATGGTATGTGGTAGGGTGGGGAACTCCCTATGCTTTATGCTTACGGTTTTCAGTTTTGGTTTCAGGTACTTCCGGTAGCAGAGAGAAGAGCTCGGGGTGATCGCATGGCACACACCATAGATTGGACAACGTGACAATGTTTTACTCTGATAATGAACACGTGTTTTGGAAATTAATCTCTGGTTATGATATGGATTGATAATTATGTTTATGTAATGTTTTATAAACGAAATTTTTAGTCTTAAATTTTGGGTCGTTACAAGTTGGTATCAGAGCCTTGGTTTGAGGGATTCGGACATGCTCTCGGGTGTGTCTCAACTCCAACTGAGGAATTGGTATAAAGGTTTTCAAAATGAAAAGACAGATCCTAGAAAGAAAGTTTTGAGAAAGAAAAACAGTTTTATAAAAGAAAAAAGAATTCAGAAAGAAAAGAATTTTGATAAGAGAAAAGGGTGTGGTGCATACAATCAGCCAAGCTTAAGTAAGTACCCCAAAATACCCATACAAATTTATGTTATGAATATTGGTTAATAGAACGGCATGCTAGATTAGGACTAAGGATCTAGGGAGGATGCCTTATGTGCCTGTTATATGTGCTTTGAGCTTCATGATAGTGTTGATTAGATGGTAGTAGGATAGCCTGTTCAGGTTATGTCTAAGATTATGAGTTTGTGTTGCATGCTACTACAGATTCTTGGTATGATATTATGATTGCATGAGTATGTTATGGTTAGATTTTTCCCCTTGTCTGAATGTTGCTTGCTTTGTGCATTTTGGGATTCCGAGTGATGGGAGTTAGCCATTAGGTGGATACGTCACGTCACATATGATCAGGGTTGAATAATCTCAGAGTGCTGGATTTGGCCCTATTGTGCAGCTCTTGTTTGAGTCCAACCATTGTAGGGACGATTCTTTTACTCGAAAGATTATCTGAGCCTCATCACATGTGATTGTATCCAGGTAATGGCTAATTGGCATCACAAGGAGTCCTTCAACAACTGAGGACTGGTTTGGTTTTAGTCAGAGGTTTCACTTGGGCAAGCCTAGGATGAGGTAGTGCTGGGAGCAGTAGTAGTAGAAAAGGGACCTGGTCGAGTCGAAGCAGTTCTTGAGGAAAGTACGGATAGATGTGGAAGGTAGTATGGGCCGTACTACTGAAAGAAGAGGATCTGTACTCGATTCGGGAAAGGCCGAGAATAGACCAGGAACCTGGTAGTGCGTGTGTTTGGTCTCACAGTGGTGATAAGTATTCTAATATTGGTTGTGTTATATTTTCAGCACGGTGACGTTGCGAGAGAGACCAGTGGGTGGATCAGGCACCGGAGAGGGATCAAGCTCGGGTTCAGGAGCTGAGCAGTTCGAGGAGCGAATGAGGGCGTTGATATCAGCTGAGGTTACGCGCAGCATACTAGGCTAGACTCCTGTGATCTTTGGCACGGTCAAGGAGGGTATATTGGAGATTTTGGATGAGAGGCTGGGAGCCTTCCGTACCGAGATGATGACTTTGATGGGAGTGTGTACTTTGATATTTCGACAGTTTAGGGCTTGCGGGGCACCAGATTATCATGGGGCTAGGGACCCCATCGCTAGCAGTAGATGGTTGGTTGATGTTGCCAACGCATTCTGTACGAGTCGGTGTCCCGAGGGCGACAAGGTCAGACTCGCTTCCTTTCTTCTGAAGGACAGAGCGAGGGATTGGTGGGAAGAGATTGGTCATGCTTTGGGTGATGATGCCGCATTGGATGCGATGACGTTGGGTGATTTTTCAGCCAGTTTCAGGGCGGAGTTTTCGCTAATTATTGAGGTGCAGCAGTTGGCACAGGAGTTTCAGGATTTAACGCAGACCAATGAGACTGTGGCGGAGATCACCGCAGAGTTCAGGGATAGGGCCCTTCTTGTTCCGCACTATGTCGCGGATGAGGAGAAGAAGAAGGCCCGACACCATGAGATGTTTGTTGGAATAGTGTCTAAGCCTGCAGCTATATTAGGCAAGTACTTGACCTGGTTGTGCTTGGTCCTTTTGGGTTGCCTTCACCAAAGCAACTTGACTGGAGAAATAAATAGAGAAAGTGGTTATTATGATTTATTAATATGTTATAAGAATAATATATTAAAGGAGAAATCATATTTGTTTAATTAATATTGGTCAATAATTAATTAGGAATTAATTATGTGATTAAGTGTAATTAATTAAATTAGAGGGGCTGAATTATAATTATGTGATAGTTGCAAAATAGGCCAATAGTTATCCTTGTTAAAGGATGGACGAATTCAAGGATAAGGATATCCTTAAAATCGTCCAAGGTCCAAGAGATAAGGGTTTTCAAGGCTTATCTTGTGGTTGCTTGGTGGGAAACTAACTGGATAAGGATAAGGACTGAAACCCTAATCGCAACCCTATATAAACACCCCTAAGGCCTTAGGATTTCGTCCACTTTATCCCTAGAGCATCTAAGGACGATTTCTACCTCCTCCCTTCTCTCTCTATAGCCTCTCCAATTGCTTGTGGTGTTTGTGAGCCATTAGAGGCACTACACTTGTGGTGCTTGCTTTCAAGACTTAGGGTTTAAAGATTTAAGTTGTTATTGCAATATAACAACAAGAGGTATGTAAACTAACCTTGTATATTAATTTCGAAAATAGCATTGTTCTTTAGGGTTTTATTCTTGTGTTCATAATGTTGTGTATCTAATAGCAAAACATAGATCCAAATTAGGGTTGCATGCACACATAGGATTGTTTGTATAAAACCCATCAGTGGTATCAAAGACTTTGGTTAACTAGTTTTCAATTAGTATTATTCAATTGTATGAACTTGACAAATTAGGGTTTATAGCCAATAAACCCTACGAGGCCATAGATTTCGAGATTAGGGTTTCCTAACCCTAATTTGCGAAAATCTTGAAAGGGTTTTTTAATCCTTTCCTTTTAATCCAAGATTTCGAAATCTAGGGTTTGCAAACCCTTAGATTTCGAGATTTGCCTCCTTCCCCAAGATAAGATCCTAAATTTTAGGGATTCGGATAATCCCATATCTTGTAATTATCTTTTAATGGTTAAATATGGTAATTAAAGAGTTTGAATTATCCCATCCCATTATTTTCGAAATTTAGAGGGATAAAAGTGATTAGGATAAGTTAATTGTTTAAATGGTAATTATCCTCATGATTTAGATAATCCCTTATGATTTAATAATTTAAATTGATAGTTTAATTTGTGATAATTATTAAATCAAGAGTTTTAATATTTAAAATTTTAATTTAAATAGTGTTAAATTTCGAAAATTTTAAATTGGAAATTAAAAACCTACTATTTTTGAAATGTTTAAAATACACCCTATAATATTATATTATACAAGTTTAATAAATATATATATATATGTATAATTAATATGCTAGTCTTACCGTTAGTAGGCCTCATTCACGAAGCCGGTCTATAAGGTGGGTATAAGGTTGCTGCCTATAAAATGGCACTTAATGGGTGTACACTCACACCCACCGCTTGCTTGATCGGTGGAGGGTCATTAGCCGATCGGGTAGGATAGGGCAACCTCATCCTCTCATTAAAAGTATAATATGAAATACAAAGTAACTACATGGTTTTCAAAAATTTCCCAATCCTAGTTAGTTTAGGAAAAGTGAATTGATGCAATCCCATGAAATTATACTTTGCACCTTGCTAAGAAGTTAGTGGAGCGTGTGTGGTTTACCGGCACACTAATTGGTTCTAAGCAAAGGTGGCAAAGGGTGATTCATTGTTTATCATAGTTCTATGGAGCGTGTGTGGTTTACCGGCACATCGAATAGGTGATTGTTACAATGAAGGCACCATGTGAATTTGCATGGTAATTCACACCCGCTTTGTGATCCTCGGTATCCCAATCACAAACAAGAGGGGCATATAGAGATTTAAACATGCCATTGAAAAGTTTCAATGAATCTCATCCAAACCAAGGAATTCTCAATACATTTAGGACTTAAAGTTAAGTTTTGTGGTGGAGAATTAGTGAATCGTCATTCACTTACCTTCAAATTGTTTGCATGTTAGATTACGGCATCCCTTTTCTAATATGTAAATATTGTTGTTGGATCCTAGCCCTAATTTTTCTTATTGGGTGATAATTAGGGATCCAAATTCTAATCTATCTTTGACCTTTCTATTTGAAGATGTCGAACGCGAACAACGCTGCTGCAAGCTCGTTCACATTAATGAGCCTTTGCCAAAAGGTGACGTTCGATGGAACGAACTTTAGCGAATGGATAAGATACATTCACACGATTGCTCGCTATGAGGATAAGGAGTATGTCCTCGATGAGAAGCTCGAGAAAATCAACCGTGAAATCGCTACTCCGGCTGAAATGACCACTTTTGAAACTCACGAGTGTGATGCAACGAAGGTACATTGCATCATGATAGCCACTATGAACTCCGAATTCCAAAAGTCCTATGAGGACATGTACCCGTACGAGATGCACCAAGACTTGTTGGAGAGATACCACCAAAACGCGAGACAAGAGGATTATGAGATTTTCACTAACATGATTTCCGCTAAGATGGGTCATGGAGAGTCTATTACCGTGCACCTGCAAAAGATGCAAAGGTATGTCGACCATCTTCACAAGTTGAATGTTGACTTTGGGGAAGACTTGGCGATCGACATGGTGCTTCACTCTTTGTCTCCAAGTTACAATCAATTTACGATGACCTACCACATGAACAAAGAAGAGGTCACCCTAAGCAAGCTCCAAGGTCTCTTGAGGGTCGCTGAAAGCAACTTCAAGGACAAGTCTATTGCATTAACTCCCAATCCACCCGTTGCTCCTGTGTTGGCTATTGGACAAGGAAAGGGAAAGAAGAGGAAGGCTTCGTCTAAGAACCATCGCAAGGTTAAGCCCCGAGATGGTGCCTCTTCTAGTGGGACCAAGGTTGATCCCACTAAGCCCTGCCCTAACCCAAAGGAGGCAGAGTGTCACCATTGCCACAAAATAGGGCATTGGAAGAGAAGTTGCCCAGAGTACCTACAAGCTATCAAGGAAGGAAAGATCAAGCCGTCTTTCGCAGGTATATACAAAATTAAATCTAACGATTCATCTCATGCTATTTCTTGGGTTCTTGATACCGGTTGTGGTTATCACATTTGTTCTGATGTGCAGGGACTAAGAAGAAATAGGGATGTGGAGCATGGAAGGATAAATCTAATCATGGGGAACAGAAGATCGTCGCCTGTGACCAAGATTGGAGTGTATTCTTTAGTGCTTAGGAATGGTTTATGTTTAGATTCAAACAATTGTTGCTATTCGCCAGAAATGGCTAGAAACATCATTTCATTTCATGGTTTGTTTAGACAAGGTTTTAGGTTTTCTTTTAATAATGAGAATGGTTCTATTTTGGCTTATCTAAATGGTGTCTTTGATTTTGAAGCAATACCGTGTAATGGAATTTATGAAACTGTTATGATTGTTGATAACTTAGGAAATGATGTTTTATGCATGGATTCTTCCAATAATATGGATAAGGCATCCTTGTGGCATTGTCGTCTTGGACATGTCAACAAGAAACGCATAGCCCAACTCCAAAAGGATGGAGTGTTGGAGTCATTCGACCTTAGGGAAGATGACACATGCGAGTCTTGTTTACTTGGAAAGATGACTAAGGTGCTGTTTGATTTTCTAAAGCAAAAATTCATGAAGTCTGCGGACCACCTCTGCAACCCTCTGCAGTAGAAGAGGTGGACCAAATGGCTGCGGACTATAATAAGAAGCGTGTTTGTTTTTTTAACATCTGCATACTGCTCCAGATATTAAAAAATCAAAATAAACTAATTTTATAAACCGAAAATAGCTTTTTAATACGTAAAATTTAATAATGTATAACATTTCAGTAAAAATTAATGATATTTCAGTAAAAAAGAATGATATTTCAACAAAAAAAATAAAGATATTTTAGTAAAAAAATAATGATATTTCATCAAGAAATTATCATTATTGAATATAAAAAAATGAAAAATAAATTCAATAATAATAAACGAAAAAAAAACCGAAAAAAAATGTGAAATAAAATTTTAATAACATATAATCAAAATTTCAGCAATAAAAAAAGAAGGGGTTAGAAGAGGCAGTACAAGTGCTGCGCCAAACAGAGTCTGCGCAGAGGTTTTTGACTTAGATGACTTCTAAAAAACAAACAGTTGCGAGATAAAAAGTGATGCGTGTGTGCTGCGCCACGCAGCAGTAAGAGGTTTGAAGAGGTTTTTTCCAAAAAACAAACAGCACCTAAGTCACCCTTCGTTGGTACGTGCGAAAGGGGTGAGGGTCTATTGGACCTCATGCATACCGATGTGTGTGGACCGTTTAGATCTACCATGAAGGATGGAAAATGTTTCTACGTGACTTTTACCGATGACTATAGTAGATATGGGTATATCTATTTAGTCAAGCAAAAGTCAGAAACATTTGAAAAGTTCAAAGAGATCAAGAATGAAGTGGAGAATCAATTGGGCAGGAAAATCAAGATGCTTCGATCCGATTGAGGAGGAGAGTACCTAAGTCTTGAATTCCACGATTATCTCAAGGAGTGTGGAATATTTTCACAATTGACGCCACCTAGGACACCGCAGTTGAATTGTAACAGCCCGGAATTTTCATGTATTTATTTTGGATTTATTTATGGAAATTGTGAGTGGACTCGGTGAGTTGGAACCTAGACTCGCCGAGTAGGATCACAGATTTGGGCACGGGTTAGCGTCCGGACTCGACGAGTCCAAGAGTGGACTCGGCGAGTCCACGCTGTGTGGTGAAACCCTAATTTCCGGGGTTTGCGGCCTATTTAAAGGGCCTTATGGCCGTCATCTGTGCTCACCTAACCCTTAGAGAGAAACCCTTGTGTACTTGAACGTTTTGAGAGAGAAAGGAAGCATTCTTGACCCTTGTGTGTGTCATTTAGCAAAGAAGGAGAAGATTCTAGGCAAGAGGAAGCAAAGGAGGTTGTTATTCTGTGGATTTGAAGCTTAGATCATCAATCTAGAGGTATGATTTCGGATTACTTTCTGTTTTGTGATGAATAATGGGATCTAGGGTTTCTTATGGACATTCATGGGATAATTTGATGCCAAATAGTTCCCTTCTTGTGTTGAGGCTCTGGATCTGGACCCATAGAGGTCCCGAGAGCCTCATTCTTCAAGCTTTATGTATAGCAATGGAGTTTATGACCTTGGGGTTGTAGTATTTGAGACAAAAACATCATTTATGGTCATATAGAGATTGTATGTGCATCAAGATATTGACTTTACGTGCTAAATATGCTTGGAAGGACTGGATCTATGGGTTAATGGACTGGATCTGACCTTATGAGCAAGTTTGAGTCATTGCATGGCACGGACTCGCCGAGTCCGAAGAACAGACTCGGCGAGTAGTATGAATGTTTCCCAACCACACAGCGAGTGGTCTTGCAGAGTTGGGGAGGGTAGACTCAGTGAGTGAGGGGAAATCAGAGTGGACAGGTGGACTGAGTCAAGCTGGACTCGCCGAGTTGTTCTTGAGACTCGACGAGTTGAGTCGTGGTGGCCCCGCAACTCATGCCAGGTGGAACTCGTTGAGTTAGGACGATACTCGACGTGTCAAGGGAGGATTTCAGGGAAATCAGTGTATACGCTCAGACTCGCCGAGTCGCTATTGTGCATTCGCTGAGTCCGGTCAAAGTTGACCGTTGGCCGTTGACCTAAGTTGACGTGTTAAAGAGTAATCAACCTTAGTTAGGAAAGTGTGAATTAGAGATGTATTGTGATTTAGGAGGACTTTAGCTCGGGGGATCGAGCACTAGTGATTTCAGGATTCACGACTTACCGAGACGCGAGGTGAGTCTTCTCACTATACTTTACCTTGAGTAGGTAACCAGAGTTATGTGATAGAGTGTTTGTATGCTATGTATGTTATGTGTTGTACTGCATTATTTCTATGTGATTTATGCTGTGCATGTTTACAGAGTTAGAACCTGAGGGTTCACAGAGTTTGGGTGCACGGACCCACAGAGTTATAGCCTCGAGTGGCTAATATGTGTTATATATAGTATTTTGGGGAACTCACTAATCCTTGTGCTTACAGTGTTTGATGTTATTGTTTCAGGTATTAGTGACGATCGGGGGAAGGCGCGGGCTTGATCCGTACATACACACACGGAGTTTATACATTTGTGATCTTGGGAATTTTGTATTTACTTGAATTGGATAATTAAATATGGATGTTTTATGAATATTAAACGAATTATGTTTTATGAAAAAATTTGAAAATTTTGTTTTGAAATTGACGGTGTTACAAATTGGTATTAGAGCCTTGGTTTGAGGGATTCGGGTACACCTTCGGGAGTATTTGAACTCAAATTGAGGATTTGGAAAAATATTTTCAAAAGAAAATTTAACTTTTCTAAGAGTAAAAGATTTTTAGAGAAATTCAAGGAAGAAACGTGTGTACGATCAGTCAGCGCCCGAACGGTGATTTCCCAAAATTCCCTTATATTATATGTTTATGGTGTATTCTCTTGTTAGAGTAGGCTAGGTATTATTATTAGGACTAGAGTGCCCTGATTTGTGATGCCTTAGCCTAGGGAGATGTGAGCTGCTATGAGATACTTGAGAGCGAATAGGTAGCAGCGAGGAGCTTATGAGAGATCTGTTAGAGAGTGATAGTGTACTTGTAATTTGGGATCCGAAGAGGAGGATTTGGGGTGTTAACTGAGACGGTGTGGACAGTAGTATTGGACCCGTACTACTGAAAGCACCGGGGCGGTGCACGGTCCAAATAAGAATCTTCGGAATACCAAGAATCAAGGAGGGATGGGTTGTCGAGTGTGAGTATGCTCGAGTGGATTCTAATTTATCGTATGTTGTATTTTAGAGGTTGATCATGGTGAGGACACGTCATATGCCGGAGGGTGTCGGGGCTAGTGATGAGGAGATCCGACAGATCATTCATGAGGAGGTGATTGCGGTCATCAGAGCAGAGATACCAGAGATGTTCGGGTCTATTAAGACTGCACTGATCGAGACTTTCGACGAGCATTATGCTGCTCTTTCTGAGGTTGCGGTTGTGGAGGCCACTGCAGCTGTTGCTGCTACTAGGCCGCGGGGTGGTGAGGCGTTGCTGTTCCGGGAGTTCAGCAACACGAAACCACTGGAGTTTGATGGGACCCAGGACCCGGTGGCGGCCATGAGATGGATTTATGACATAGAGGGGTGTTTCTTCACTTGCTCATCTCCTGAGCATCTGAGAGTACGATTCGTGCTGAACCAGCTTCGCTTGGGAGTGAAGGACTGGTGGAAGTTTGTCACAGCACACTTTTCGCCTGCTGAGCTTGCGGCAGTAACCTGGGAGAGGTTCACTGCCATGTTCCGAGATGAGTATGTTCCCCAGGTGGAGCGGGAGCGGTTGGCCCAGGAGTTTCTGACCCTCAAGCAGGGTACTGAGTCTGTTACAGTGATCACCAGGATGTTTCACGAGAGGGCGATGTTCTCCACTGAGCAGGCACGTATAAGTCGATATTTGAGTATTTTGAGACGGGACATTCGGGAGTTCGTGGCGAACTCCTCATACCGGAAATTTGCCGAGCTTCAGGCAAATGCCCGGAAGAGGGAGATTGAGTTGGAGACCCAGGCTAGGGAGGAGGATGAGTCTCATGGGAGGGATCGGCGACCGGTACTATTCCAGCTGGCAGCCAAGCGGGCCAAGCCTGCTTATCCCAAATCAGGGAGCCAGAAGGGCTGCACTTTTGGAAAGTGCGGCAAGGGTCATGATGGAGTGTGTAGAGCGGGATCTTGCTACAAATGTAGTAAGGAGGGGCATATGGCCAAGGACTGCCCCAAGGGGTTTGCAGTATGTTTTCACTGCAACCAGATCGGACACCGGAAGGCGGAGTGTCCGCAGTTGCGGGGATCAGCTCATGGAGCACCTCAGGGATCTGCCCCTGCCGCCATCAGAGCTACCGGGAGTGGGCCAGTGAAGGCCGAGGCACCGAGGGCACATGGGAGAGCATTTCAGTTGACTGCGGAGGAGGTCCGCGCAGCACCTGATGTCGTGGCTGGTATGTATTCTTTCGTGTATTTATTATAACGCTGAAATATTATGCTTATATCATGTTATGCGTAGGTACTTTTCTTGTGAATTCTGTACCTGCCTTGGTATTATTTGACTCGGGTGCGAGTCGGTCCTTTGTATCTTTGGCTTTTAGTCAGCACATCAGTGTTTGTCGCGAGGCGCTGAGTCGGCCTCTGAGAGTTTCTATAGCTGATGAGAAGGCGATATATGCCACGGAGGTGATCCGTGGGTGCGTACTCGAGATTTTCGGTGTTGAGTTCCCGATTGATTTGGTTCCTATTGCCATGGGGGATGTTTGTTTCATCGTGGGCATGGACTGGTTGAGCAAGTTCGATGCGGTTATCGACTGCGAGCGATAGCTAGTGACCATACGAGACCCTAGTAGGGGAGTTCTTACAGTGTACGGCGAGGTTACCCGTTCTAGATCAGCATTTTGTTTGGCCGCTAGGGTGAGGCAGTGTTTACAGCAGGGCTGTAAGGGTTTTGTGGCATGCGTGTCAGATACGCGGGTTGATTCCAGGAGGCCGAGGTCGGTGGAGGAGGTCCCTATAGTGCGTGAGTTTCCAGATGTTTTTCCAGAGGAGTTGTCGGGGCTGCCTCCCGTGAGGTAAGTAGAGTTCGGTATTGATTTGGTCCCGGGGGCCGCGCCTATCGCTAAGGTGCCTTATCATCTTGCACCTCCAGAGATGCAAGAGCTATCCTTGCAGCTTCAGGAGCTGTTGGGGAAAGGGTTTATTCGGCCGAGTAGCTCGCCGTGGGGAGCGCCCATTCTGTTTGTAAAGAAGAAGGATGGTTCACATCGGATGTGTATTGATTACCGAGAGTTGAACAAGCTAACGGTCTGTAACATCCCGAAATATCAAGAGTAGAGTTGAAGGGGCTAAAAGAGTAAGTTGTGAAAGAGTGACTCGGCGAGTCCATGGATGGACTCGGCGAGTAGAGTCGCGACTTGGTCGTGTGTTAAGTAGCCGACTCGGCGAGTCAGTGAGATGGACTCGGCGAGTAGGCGCTGAGTGGAGAAAACCCTAATTCTCGGGGTTGAGACTTATATAAAGCTCATTATGTTTTCCTCCCAGCCTCTTTATCACCCCTTGAGCCCCAGAAAACCCTAAATCGCGGAGAAGCACCATTGTTGAGTGGATTGGAGATTGGAGAAGTAATTGTTGAAGGAATTTTGGGAGATTGAAGGCTTGGAGCAAGGGGCTTTGCTTGGATTCGAATTACATTGCAGTTGGGGCATCTCTTAGAGGTAATATCTCGTTATTGGGCTGTTGTTATGTTGTTTCTTCATTTTGGGGTTTGTGGGAATTTGTCTACGGATGTAATGGGAAGTCTAGAGGTTAGATCTGAGGTTGATACCTCAGATCTGGAAGGGAGAAGAATCAGAGAGCATGAAAGTCCCTGTGTTGGAGTGTTTAGTGAAGCTTACATGGCCCAAACCCTAGCCCAATGTGCAAACGGCCTAGATCTCTTTGGATTCACGTAAAGTTTGCCACTTTACGTGATGGATGAGTGGTAGGAGGCTAGATCTGTGTTTTGGAGCAGTTGCATGGCCTGGAATGCTTCTCAATGGATTCAGACCGGTGGTACTCGGCGAGTCACATGGGTGTACTCGACGAGTTGCTTGAAGATGAGCTGGGACTCGGCGAGTCTTGTCAAAGGGTCCCGATATTCTCTGGTTGAGTCGAGAATCGGTGAGTCGAGGGATGACTCGGTGAGTCGAGTGCGAGTGGACTCAGAGTTGTTGGACTCGGCGAGTCTCGGGGTGACTCGGCGAGTTAGGTCGCAGATTGAATAAAGTTCTGATTATGGGAACTCGACGAGTCACAGGGTTGACTCGGCGAGTAGGGTCAGTCAGGGGTTGACTTAGACTGAGGACTTTGATTTCGACCAAGTGTGGTACTGCTTTATTTCTATGTTATGAGAGGATTTATTCTAGTCTCGAGAGTTATATTCATGAGAGTATTTGCCTTACGTGTTAGGCGGTGGCGAGTTCGAGATTCAAGTGTGGAGATATCTGCTTCCTGCTTGCCAGGTGAGTCTTCTCACTATATTTTACCTTGAGTAGGTAACCAGAGTTATGTGATCAGAGTATTTGTATGCTATATGTACGTGATGTGTTGTACTGCTTTATTTCTATGTGATTTATGTTGTGCATGTTATAGAGTTGGAACCAGAAGGTTCCCAGAGTTAGAACCTAAGGGTTCATAGAGTTTGGGTGCACGGACCCATAGAGTTATAGCCTCGAGTGGCTAATATGTGTTATGTGTGGTATTTTGGGGAACTCACTAAGCTTCGTGCTTACAGTGTTTTGTGTGATGTTTTTCAGGTTTCTTTCAGTATCACGGAACGGCACCGGCTTGATTGTACACACCAGAGAACGAGTCATATTTTGGAGGATCCTGGTTTTCTATGCAAGTGAAAATGGAGTTATGTTTTGTAATTCGACTATGAATAAGATTTTAAACAAGTGTTTCTAAGAATAAAATGATTATTTTAAATGAAAAATTTGTCTTGAAATTTACGGTGTTACAAGTTGGTATCAAAGCCTTGGTTTGAGGGATTCGGATGCGCCTTCGGGTAAATCTGGAGTCAAACTGAGGAAGTAAGAAAAGTTTTTTTAAAAGAAATAATTTTCTAAAAGTGAATAAGAGTTCAAAGAGAAAGCAAGAAAGAGCAGTGTGTACAATCAACCAGAGCCCGAACGGTGATTTCCCCAAATACCCTTACTTTTGTGTTATGAGATATTTATGATGCACTTTATGAGATATTATTGCATGCTAGAGAGAGGCTAGGTATTTCATATGTTAGGATTAGAGTGGCCTGATTTGTGATGCCTTAGCCTAGGACTCGTGGTTATATGTGTCATGCTTTTGAGTATGTGATGAGTGAGAGTATCCAGTTAGAACCCATGAGGGGTAGAGTTACAGAGTTCGGTGGTACCTTCGAGGATGAGCCGAGAAAGTGGAGTTATCACAGAGAGGGAGTCCTATGTATTCTTCGATGCTCGAATGCTGCTTGCTTTGTGCTTTGTGGAACTCTCGATGATGGGAGTCAGCTACCAAGTGAATATGACGATATTCAGGAGGTAGATGGCTGGCATCATTAGGAGCTCTTCAGCAGCTGATAGCAAAGAAGTGGAAGGACAACGAAAGAGCCTAGGGAGTAACCCTAGCCAGATGAGTGCGCTTGTAGTGTAGAGAATTTCGCTGGGGAGCGAGCACGCGCGATGGGATTGGTGGAAGAGCAGGTCGAGCGGCTACTTAGAAGCTATGGGATGGTCCGTGTGGAAAGTATGGGTAGATGTGGCAGGTAGTATGGGCCCGTACTACTGAAAGCAGAGGACCCATACTTGATACAAGGAGTATTCTGAAGATTCTAAGGAGCGGATTGAGGAGTGATGTTATGGTTCGAGTACCATACATCGGAGCGGATTGAGGAGTGATGTTATGGTTCGAGTACCATACATCGGAGCGGATTAAGGAGTGGTGTTATGGTTCGAGTATCATACATCGGAGCGGATTGAGGAGTGATGTTATGGTTCGAGTACCATACATCGGAGCGGATTGAGGAGTGGTGTTATGGTTCGAGTACCATACATCGGAGCGGAGTGAGGAGTGATGTTATGGTTCGAGTACCATACATCGGAGCGGATTGAGGAGTGATGTTATGGTTCGAGTACCATACATCGGAGCGGATTGAGGAGTGATGTTATGGTTCGAGTACCATACATCGGAGCGGATTGAGGAGTGATGTTATGGTTCGAGTACCATACATCGGAGCGGATTGAGGAGTGATGTTATGGTTCGAGTACCATACATCAGAGCGGATTGAGGAGTGATGTTATGGTTTGAGTACCATACATCGGAGTGGATTGAGGAGTGATGTTATGGTCCGGGTACCATACATCGGAGCGGATTGGGGAGTGATGTTATGGTTAGGGTACCATACACCGGGGCATATTGAGAAGAGATGTCATGGAATGAGTACCATGGTTCGTAGTGAATGATGTTTGTGGTTCTCCGGTTATCCGGTCATGAGTAAGTTCGAAGAGGCGTCCCTTGAGAAGGAGATCGAGAGCCCCTCAGAGTATTTTAGTAAGGAGTTAGTGAGAAGGGAGAATTTCGATCTGAGTTGAGCGATCAGTCGATAAAGGAGATGTCACCTCCTATGATCTGGGAGGTACTGATTATGTTCGTTTGAAAAATATGAGAAGCATGATGTTTTAGTTTTGGGTTTAGGGGTAAACCCTGCAGGTCATCATTGATGATGATTTCCCACCAGAGTATCAGGTAGCATGTGTGCCGCGAGGCAGTGATTTATCATGAGCAGATAGTCAGTTGGGACTGAGATAGTCGAGGACCACACTACACCTATTTGAGTATAGTAGGTTGTATTGTAGTGGTATCAGTGGGGAGTTCAATCGAGTTTAGCGGTGCAGAGAGTTTTCTATCCATGGGGTGTTGAATATGGGAGTGGGTCCCTGTTCTTGGGATGATCCCGGTGTTGTAGCGTTGGTTGATGAGTTGAGGTGAGGGGTATGATGATTTTATGGTTCAATCTATGAGCCAGGGATGTTATTGAGCAGTTGAGTTGTTTGGTACTAGATCGGTACGAGATTTGGAACGACTAGAGGTAGACGTGACGAGAAGTTCTTAAGGAGTTCATCAGAGGTTCAGAGTATATGAGGTCGATTCATTTCCTTAAGGGGGATTATCGGGATTTGTGTAGCACTTTCCGGGGGTAGGTGCGATTTTGCTGGAGAAAATAGTTATGGGTTGGTTGTGTGCTATTTGGTGATGGTTCGAACCCTAAGTGGGGGAGAACCGGGTGTCGTATGTAAGAAAGCAGAGATTTGTCAAGAGCAGTTATAAGTGGAGTATAGAGATATGCAGTAAGAAATCCTAAGACCAGAGATGTCGGTGATCGAGGAAAGGGGTCAGAGTGAGTTAATACGGGAAGTACTTGTTTGAGAAGGATGAATGTCTCCACGACAGGTGTTTATTGGTCAGGAATCTGGTATTGGTCAGTGTTGGGGCAAGTAGATAGAGAATGATTGGGCAGCCAACTCCCGGGTCGGTATGCGTATACTTGTTTGGATTTTGAGCGGCGGGAAAAAGGGTTTCGGAGAATTATCAGCGTATTTCGTAGCGTTAGCATTTTCTCGTATTCCAGTTGAGAAATGGGATGCACCAAAGTTGCAATGTGGAAAAAAAATATGTCGATCTATTTCTGGGGTTCAGAGGAAATGTATTATTGTGTCTATATGATGCTTGGGGCAGGAGATCAGTGGTTGTGGCAGGATCTTGTGATGTTCTGCTGGGGTATTCCGAGGTATCCGGGTATGATAATCTTTATTTTGGAGTTACTCGTGAATCTTGAGTTGAGACGACTTGTGGTATATCAGGTATCTATGGACCTAGTGGGAGCCCTTCGAGTATGGGTAGCCGCCTATGATAGTCTGCGGAGCACGAGCTAGTGGGGTCAGAGGGTGTTGTGATACCGCGGGGAGCCGTAGTACTCACTAGTCAGAGGGTGTTGTGATACTGCAGGGAGCCGTAGTACTCACTAGTCAGAGGGTGTTGTGATACTGCGGGGAGCCGTAGTACTCACTAGTCAGAGAGTGTTGTGATACTGCAGGGAGCCATAGTACTCACTAGTCAGAGGGTGTTGTGATACCGCGGGGAGCTGTAGTACTCACTAGATGGCAAGAGAGTGTGATTATGGAATGTTCTCCGATCAGTGTAGATGAGGAAGAGTTTTGGGCTTGAGTAGCCCTAGTATTGAGTTTTTGGAGCCTAGATGTTAGGCCAGGGGCGAGACTGGGGTCCCCGTCTTTGTTGGGAAATGTGGTGAGATGCGCAAGGGATATGCGCAGCAGAAACCAGAGATCAGAGTTGAGACGATCCTCGGTTGGATTGTATTTTCTCGCATAAGGAAAAGAGAATTTCGTGACTTGCGTGTCACGGGGCCGGAATAGTGGTCACGGGGAGGAAGTTAGTGGGATATTTGGATCATGATATGGGTGACCTTTGGAGGCTCAACTGTGGAGTTAAAAGCTGACCTGGTGCTCAGTCTCGAAGAGGGATATGAGAATTGAGCTAGAGCTTATCATGATGATGTCTGAGGACACCTCAGAGGGAGCGAGCGATTCAGACGCTCAAAGACATGCTTCGGGCATGTGTATTAGATTTCGGAGGGAGTGCGGTACGTATTTATCCTTGGTTGAGTTATCCTATATCAACAGCCATCATTAGTGCATTGGTATGCCACCCTTTGAGCTGTTGTATGGGACGAAGTGTTGGACCCTCATTTGCTGGGGAAAGTGTTGATTCGCTGAAGTGGAAGTTGTAGTGAGAATGGATGATTTGGAGTATGGTGGTCGAACACTGTGTCTGTGACAGTGGTATGGAATGACATCATGATGGGATGTCTGCTGAGGACATGGAAGGGATTCCGCAGGTGTAGAGCCAAGAGTCTCAGGATGGATGCAGGGATGGAGTCTGGGACTCCCAGCTTGATTCTGATCAAGGGCTGGGTGCGTAGTGGTGGTTTCTCCTGGGGATGTTAGAGATGTCGTCAGTGTGACGGGTTTTCCTAACCCGAGAGTGCGAAGGTTGGTGCGGCATGGGTGTGTGATTGCAAGAAGAGGACTCATGGGAGTTGCTCTGGGATTGAAGAGTGGGTCTTTCCGTCGTCACGGATTGGATAGAGTGGGATTCGAATCGGGGATCCGATGGTTCATGGCTTCTAACCCTTATGGGTCGAGTGATTGTTGAGATTTGGGGCAGTGATGCTTCATGGGTAATTCTCGGATCGTTGAGTGTGGTTATCAGAGGGTACATCCGGTGCCCGGTTCGAGACAGTGGTCAGGACACCGTAAGGAAAGGGAAAGTGTGTTCGAGTTTCGATGGGTATGCCTTGTGAGACCTGGTCCGATTAAGGCCAGGTGGCACGTTGTGGGAGTATTTCTGGAGTTGAGATGCTGTAGGCTTCGAGGATGAAGCCAAATTTAAGTGGGGGAGAATTGTAACATCCCAAAATATCAAGAGTAGAGTTGAAGGGGCTAAAAGAGTAAGTTGTGAAAGAGTGACTCGGCGAGTAGAGTCGCGACTTGGTCGCGTGTTAAGTAGCCGACTCGGCGAGGATCGGCTATTTGTTCGACCAGTTGCAGGGAGCACCTTGGTTCTCCAAGATCGATTTGAGGTTTGGATACCATCAAGTGAGGGTACGAGATGAGGACGTCCAGAAGACAACGTTTAGGATGCGTTATGGGCATTATGAGTTTGTGGTGATGCCTTTTGGGCTCACCAATGCTCCGACAGTTTTTATGGATCTGATGAACCGGGTATGCAGGCCGATGTTGGATCGGTCGGTGATCGTATTTATTGATGACATTTTGGTATATTCGAGATCTAGGGAGCAGCATGAGGAGCATTTGAGGGAGATCCTTGGAGTTCTGAGATCGGAGAGGCTTTATGCCAAATTCTCCAAGTGTGACTTCTGGTTGCGAGAGGTCCAGTTCCTTGGACATCTTGTTAACCAGGATGGGATATTGGTCGACCCAGCCAAAGTGGAGGCACTTATGAGTTGGGAAGTGCCGAGGTCACCCTCCGAGATCAGGAGTTTTCTAGGGTTGACTGGTTATTATCGGATATTTATGAGGGATTTCTCTAAGATCGAAGTGCCACTCACTAGGTTGACCCGGAAGGGTGTTGCTTTTTCATGGGGCCCCGAGCAGCAGGCCACCTTTGAGACGCTTCGCAAAAGGTTATGCGAGGCCCCGGTGTTAGCCCTCCCGGAGGGAATGGAGGATTTTGTTGTATATTGCGATGCATTGATTTTGGGATTCGGAGCGGTACTGATGCAGAGAGGGCATGTGATAGCGTATGCATCGAGGCAGTTGAAGCCTCATGAGTCGAGGTATCCTACCGATGACCTAGAGTTGGGGGCAGTGGTGTTCGCCCTCAAGATTTGGCGGCATTCTTTGTATGGGGTTCGGTGTACGATATACACGGACCATAAGAGTCTGAAGTATTCGATGGATCAGCCCAACCTAAATATGCAGCAGAGGAGGTGGTTGGATGTGGTTAAGGATTATGATTGTGAGATCCTGTACCATCCGGGCAAGGCTAATGTGGTAGCCAACGCCCTGAGTCGCCGGGCAGAGAGTTCCCCGTTGCGAATTGTATGTTTGTGTTTGACCGTGGTGACTCCGGTGTTGGACACCATTCGAGGAGCACAGGCTGAGGCAGTGAGGTCGGAAAACTAGAAGAGAGAGCGAGTTGTTGGACTGGTATCGGAGTTCATTACCGATGGTCGGGGGCTTATGACTATTTAGGGGCGTATTTGGGTACCGTTCGTGGGAGGTGCGCGTGCCATTTTGATGGAAGAGGCTCATCGGTCAAAATTCTCGATCCATCCCGGGGTCACTAAGATGTATTTGGATTTGAGGAAGGTGTATTGGTGGCCTTGTATGAAGAGAGATGTTGCGTGGTTCGTTGAGAGGTGCTTAACCTGCCGTAAGGTTAAGGCCGAACATCAGAGGCCACATGGTAAGTTGCAACCATTGGAGGTTCCCGAATGGAAATGGGAACAGATCACCATGGATTTCATCACCAAATTGCCAAGAACTGCTCGGGGAGTTGATGCAATTTGGGTGATCGTGGACAGGTTGATGAAGAGCGCTCACTTCCTTGCCAACAGTGAGAGTTCTTCCGCAGAGAAGTTAGCAGAGATTTATGTGAGGGAAGTGGTATCTCAGCATGGAGTGCCGATCTCGATTGTCTCCGACCAGGATGTGCATTTCACTTCCAGGTTTTGGAAGAAGTTCCATGAGGAGTTGGGTACTAGTCTACCTTTTAGTACCGCATATCACCCCCAGACAGACGGACAGAGTGAACGGACGATTCAGACCCTCGAGGACATGCTCCGAGCATGTGTATTGGATTTTGGGGGAAGTTGGGATATGTATTTTCCGTTGGACAAGTTTTCTTACAACAACAACCATCATTCGAGCATCGGTATGCCACCCTTTGAGCTGTTATATGGGAGGAAGTGTCGAACCCCCATTTGCTGGGGAGAAGTCGGGCAGCGTGTTATGGGCAATACGGAGATAGTGCTTCAGATGACAGAGCAGATCCAGCAGGTCAGACAGAGGTTACTGACTTCTCAGAGTCGACAGAAGAGTTATGCGGACAGACGTCGGTCCGAACTTGAGTTCCAGGTTGGTGATTTTGTGCTCCTGAAGGTCTCTCCTTGGAAGGGAGTGATCCGATTTTACAAGAGGGGCAAGTTGGGGCCCCGATATATCGGACCATTTCGGGTAATCGCGAGGGTAGGCAGGGTAGCCTATCGCTTGTATTTGCCAGCAGAATTGGGGCAGATTCACGACACTTTCCATGTGTCGCAATTGCGGAAGTGTATAGCCGATGAGTCGGCAGTGGTTCCATTAGACGATATTCAGGTGGATGCGAGCCTGAATTATGCTGAGAGACCAGTGGCCATCAGAGATCGGAAAATCAAAGTTCTGAGGAACAAGGTGGTACCTTTGGTCTTGGTTCAGTGGCAGCATTGGAAGGGGTCCGAGATGACGTGGGAACCAGAGCGTGAGATGCGAGAGCAGCATCTGGAGTTATTTGCAGAGTGAGATTCGGGGGCGAAATCTAGTTCTAGTGGGCGAGAATTGTAACAGTCCGGAATTTTCAGGTATTTATTTTGGATTTATTTATGGAAATTGTGAGTGGACTCGGCGAGTTGGAGCCCAGACTCGCCGAGTAGGATCACGAATTTGGGCACGGGTTTGCGTCCGGACTCGACGAGTCCAAGAGTGGACTCGGTGAGTCCACGCTGTGTGGTAAAACTCTAATTTCCAGGGTTTACGGCCTATTTAAAGGGCCTTATGGCCGTCATTTGTGCTCACCCAACCCTTAGAGAGAAACCCTTGTGTGCTTGAACGTTTTGAGAGAGAAAGGAAGCATTCTTGACCCTTGTGTGTGTCATTTAGCAAAGAAGGAGAAGATTCTAGGCAAGAGGAAGCAAAGTAGGTTGCTATTCTGTGGATTTGAACCTTAGATCATCAATCTAGAGGTATGATTTCGGATTACTTTATATTTTCTGATGAATAATCGGATCTAGGGTTTCTTATGGAAATTCATGGGATGATTTGATGCCAAATAGTTCCCTTCTTGTGTTGAGGCTCTGGATCTGGACCCATAGAGGTCCAGAGAGCCTCATTCTTCAAGCTTTATGTATAGCAATGGAGTTTATGACCTTGGGTTGTAGTATTTGAGACAAAAACATCATTTATGGTCATATAGAGATTGTATGTGCATCAAGATAGTGACTTTACGTGCTAAATATGCTTGGAAGGACTGGATCTATGGGTTAATGGACCGGATCTGACCTTATGAGCAAGTTTGAGTCATTGCGTGGCACGGACTCGCCGAGTCTGAAGAACAGACTCGGCAAGTAGTATGAATGTTGCCCGACCACACAGCAAGTGGTCTTGCAGATTTGGGGAGGGTTGATCAGTGAGTAAGGAGGAAATCAGAGTGGACAGGTGGACTGAGTCAAGCTGGACTGGCCGAGTTGTTCTTGAGACTCGGCGAGTTGAGTCGTGGTGGCCGCACAACTCATGCCAGGTGGAACTCGTCGAGTTAGGAGGATACTCGACGTGTCAAGGGAGGATTTCAGGGAAATCAATGTATACGCTCAGACTCGCCAAGTCACTATTGTGCACTCGCCGAGTCCGGTCAAAGTTGACCGTTGGCCGTTGACCTAAGTTGACGTGTTAAAGAGTAATCAACCTTAGTTGGGAAAGTGTTAATTAGAGATGTATTGTGATTTAGGTGGACTTTAGCTCAGGGGATCAAGCACTAGTGATTTCAGGATTCACGACTTACCGAGACGCGAGGTGAGTCTTCTCACTATACTTTACCTTGACTAGGTAACCAGAGTTATGTGATAGAGTGTTTGTATGCTATGTATGTTATGTGTTGTACTGCATTATTTCTATGTGATTTATGTTGTGCATGTTTACAGAGTTAGAACCTGATGGTTCACAGAGTTTGGGTGCACAGACCCACAGAGTTATAGCCTCGAGTGGCTAATATGTGTTATATATAGTATTTTGGGGAACTCACTATGCCTTGTGGTTACAGTGTTTGATGTTATTGTTTCAGGTACTAGTGACGACCACGGGAAGCTGCCGGCTTGATCCATACACACACACACGGAGTTTATACATTTTTGATCTTGGGAATTTTGTATTTACTTGAATTGGATAATTAAATATGGATGTTTTATGAATATTAAACAAATTATGTTTTATGAAAAAATTTGAAAATTTTGTTTTGAAATTTACGGTGTTACATGAATGGTGTGGCAGAAAGGCGTAATCGAACCTTGTTGGACATGGTTCGCTCTATGATGAGTCGTGCTTCACTATCTATCTCTTTTTGGGGGTATGCCTTAGAGACTACCGCCTATATCCTTAACCGAGTCCCTACTAAGAAGGTTGCCAAAACACTTCACGAGATGTGGACGGGGAAAGCTCCTTCGTTAGCACATATCAAGGTTTGGGGTTGCGACGCTTTCGTAAGACGAGATACTCACGACAAGCTCGAACCTCGTAGTGAGCGATGTATTTTCATCTGCTACCTGTAGAAATCCTTTGGATATATCTTCTATAGACCGAAGGACAATGTTGTCTTTGTTGTGAGGAGAGGAGTTTTCCGAGAACGAGAACTCATAGGCCAAGGAGACAGTGGGAGGAAAATCGAGCTTGAAGAGACTCAAGAGCCGATAGATGAAGGAACCTCTACCGCTGGCACTCAACCCGAGGAGGAAACTCCGGTTGAACCAATTGACGTATCATTACCTCTTAGATGTTCCGAAAGAGTTAGAGTTCAACCCCAGTTGTATGGTTTTCATATTACTACCGAAGGGGACACGTATATTAGTGATACTACACTAATAAACCTTGATGAACCTGATAGCTATAAGGAAGCCATGGCAGGCCCGGAGTCTGCAAAATGGAAATAGGCAATGGATAGTGAGATCTAATCCATGTATGATAACCAAGTTTGGAATTTGGTTGATAATGTGCCCGGACGTAAGACCGTTGGGTACAAATGGATCTTCAAGAAAAAGACCGACGTGGATGGAAAAGTACACACGTATAAGGCGCGATTGGTTGCGAAGGGCTTTACTCAAACTCTTGTAGTTGACTATGATTAGACCTTCTCACTAGTTGCGAAGATAAAGTCTATTAGAGTGATGCTAGAAATTGCCGCATTTCATGATGATGAGATTTGGCAAATGGATGTCAAGACCGCTATCCTTAACGGGAAGTTGGCTGAGGATGTTTACATGGCTCAGCCAGAGGGGTTTGTGGACACGAAGCATCCGAATAGAGTGTGTAAGCTTGAGAAGTCCATTTATGGACTTAAGCAAGCGTCTCGCAGATGGAATCTTTGCATAGATGAGAAAGTCAAAAAGTTTGGATTCATACGAAGCGAAGATGAATCATGTGTATATGTCAAAGCCAGTGGAAGTATAGTAAGCTTTCTCGTTTTATATGTCGATGACATATTACTCATAGGAAACGACGTCCCAACTCTGTAGGAGGTTAAGTCTTGGCTCCGGAAGTGCTTCGCTATGAAGGACCTCGGAGAGGCTTCCTATATTTTGGGAATAAGGATAGTAAGAGAAAGAAGTAAGAGACTAATACGACTTAGTTAGAACACTTACTTAGAGAAGGTACTAAAACGTTTTAGTATGGAAAACTCAAAGAAGGGAGAATTACCGATACAAAGTAATGCCAAGTTGAGTAAGAATCAAAGTCCGAGTACCGAAGCTGAGATAGCTGAAATGAGCGAGTTCCATACGCTTCCGCAGTTGGATCAATCATGTGCGCTATGACTTGTACTCGCCCTGATGTAGCCTTTGCTTTGAGCATGGTTAGTAGATATCAATGGAACCCTGGCAGAGCCCATTGGATTGCGGTGAAGAATATCCTTAAGTACCTTCGGAGGACGAAGGAATGGTTTTTAGTCCTCGGAAAGAGTGATGACTTGAAGGTGCGAGGTTATAGTGATGCCAGCTTTCAAACTGACAGGGACAACTACCGTTCGCAGTCAGGCTGGGTCTTTACCCTGAATGGAGGAACAGTAACATGGAAGAGTTCCAAGCAGGAAACCGTAGCTAATTCAACGTGCGAATCAGAGTACATTGCAGCGAGCGAAGCGTCAAAGGAGGCAATATGGTTGATGGACTTCATCGGTGACCTTGGAGTTGTACCTGCCATAAAGGAGCCCATGGAGATTTTCTGTGATAATGAAGGGGCGGTTGCCTTGACCAAGTAACCGAGGGATCATGGTAGATCTCGACATATCGATAGAAAATATCACTTCATCAGACATCGTGTAGAAGAAGAACAACTCGTAGTGAAGAGGATATCATCAGAAGATAACCCAGCAGATCTGCTTACGAAGGGACTGAGTAGGGTTAAGCACTTGCAGCATGCTAGGAGCATTGGGCTGAAGGATGATATTAGTATAAATTAGATAGTTTTAGAAACGTATAATAGATAAATGTAATTAACATTTGATGATTAAATAAAGGAGTATTATGTATAAGTAAAGTTACTATCCTATGTTAATCACTTAACTATTGTTTCACTTTGCATGTCTTGACTTCCAGAATAATTGAGTTTATTAAGAATAATCGAATTATTCAAATTGTCCACAATCGTTCATATGTCAAAAGTAGATATGAATGAAGATTGTGATGAATTGGTGTGTAGATTGTCTAAATTGTATTAGACATAGCAAAAGATTGCTGCAACGTTCATGAGTGCTTATGAACTGGTTTTGAGCATTAGAACAAACCCGTGCTTGCTGGAGTCACCTTATGGAATGTGATATAAAAGGTGATCGCAAGACGATAATATCATATAGTCTTAAAACCTAGATATATGGTTTGTTATTTGTTAATTGATTGTACATTGATAATGCGAAAACGCATCAGTAACTCGGTGTTATAAAATGCATTGTTGTGTATAGTTGATTAATGAATAAGTAAATGCATATAAGTCGAAGTTTATCTGTAACTTTTATCCTAAGAGGGTAAAAGTGATATCTCGACCGCTCAATGATATTATTGTTGGGTTTTGAGCAATCTAACACTTCCTAAGTGTGCATGCAACCCTAATAAACCTTGGATCTATGTTTGTCTAAATACATGCAAAATAATAATTTTCCAAGGTTTATAACCTATCTAACATGGCATGGGGAACATTTCAACATAAAAGAGTTAGAAGAGATTACATACCTTTTGGTGAGTTTGGTTCTAAGGAGTTTGAGGGCCAAGCACCAATAGTGTGAATGCCTCAAATGGAATCACAAACACCACAAACTCTTGGAAAACTTTGAGAGAGTATACACCTTGTATAGAAATCGGCCACACACATGCACACACACTAGTTCACTAGTTTTCTCTTAGGCTTCATTTCATGCTCCATAAGCATGCTTATATAGTGTGCATGGTTAGGGTGAAACCCTAATAACCCATGTCTTTTCCTTTTCCAAGGATCCATGGGTTAAAAGCTCCATGGATCATCCATGGACTTCCACATAAGCCTATCCCATTAACAAATGAGTATTAGCCCACACTATATAAAACAAATAGCCCATAATTTAATTAGTATTCCTTTTAATCTCTAAATTAATTCATAATTAATTTAAGACTAAAACTAATTAAATAACGTAACTTCATATTAATATATTATAACTCATAATATATTAATAAACATATGTGTATAACTCTCATAAAATTATCCATAATAGTTTGGATGAGATGCAACCCAAATGGACCATGCCGGTCGGGTCAAGTATATACCAAATAAGTTATGGACTTAGACACCTTATCCAACAGACTCCCACTTGGATAAGTCTAATAACTATATTTGCCTATAACTTCAGGAACCAACCAACAAACGTAGCTCTCAAAAACTCCCTCGAACAATGAAGACTCTGTCGAACTATGAAGCGCCATTTTAGATAAGTGATCACATAATCCTCTGTTCTCATGATATCAGCCGGACAAACACATGGAACTATGTCTTGCTTATTGTCTAGCAGTTGTTTCTCGATTTTCCGATTTGTTTGACGAAGAACTTCACTAAACACATCGGTTTAGTTCTGACCAGGCCTGGTACATGGGTCAACACAAAATCATCGAGGGGCCCAGATATCGCTTCTATTTCTAGAAGGAACAGATAAACTTCGACTAATATGCTTGTTCTACTACTTATTGAACTGTACACAAAGGCACGTTTTATAACATCAAGTTACTGATGCGTTTACGTGCAATCAATGCACAAACAACTCATAGGTAACAACTCATATCTCTAGGTTTAAAGATTTATATGATGTTATCGTCTCACGATCACTCGAGATAAATTCCATGAAGTGATACAAGTGAGCGTGGGTTTATACCAATACTCATAACTTATGAGTACTCATGAATGTTGCAGCAACCATTGCCATGTCTAAACACCTTTAAGGTATCTACAAACCCAATTCATGACAATCTTGATTCATACCTACTTCCGACGTATGATCGATTGTGGAGGTTTGAATAAATTAATTATTCTGGAAGTCAAAACATGCAAAACTAAAACAATAGTAAATAATTGACAATGATAGTAACACTTTACTCATAAATAAATCACAAATTTTATTCATCATCAAACGTCGATAACATTTTACAAGTTTCAGAAAAACTATCTAATCTGTAAAACTAATATCGTCCCTCAGCCCGATGCGTCTCGCATGCTGAAAATGCTTAGCCCTCGTCAGTCCCTTCGTAAGGGGATCTGCAGGATTCTCATCTAACGATATCCTCCTTGTCACAAGGAGTCCTTCTTCAATCTTGTGTCTTATGAAGTGATATTTTCTGTCAATGTGTCGGGATCTGCCATGATCTCTCGGTTCCTTGGCTAAGATAACCGCAGCATTGTTGTCACAGAAAATCTCTATAGGTTCCTTAATAGCTGGTACAACTCCAAGGTCTCCGATGAAGTTCTTTAGCCATATCGCCTCCTTCGCTGCTTCACTCGCTGCTATATACTCTGATTCACAAGTCGAATCAGCCACCGTCTCCTGTTTGGAACTTTTCCAAGAAATTGCCCCTCCATTTAAGGTAAAGATCCAGCCCGACTGAGAGCGGAAATTATCCCTATCAGTCTGAAAACCAGCATCACTATACCCTAATATTCTCAAGTCATCACTGCCACCAAGGGTAAGGATCCAATCCTTAGTCCTCCGCAGGTACTTGAGAATGTTCTTTACCGCGGTCCAATGAGCCTTGCCAGGGTTCCCCTGATACCTGCTGACCATGCTCAAAGCAAATGCCACATCAGGACGGGTACAAGTCATAGCATACATGATCGAGCCAACTGCGGAAGCATATGGTAATTGGCTCATCTCAGCTATCTCTGCCTCTGTACTCGGACTCTGAGTCTTACTCAGTTTGGTATTGCTTTGGATCGGTAAATCTCCTTTCTTGGAATTCTCCATGTTGAAGCTTTTCAACACCTTATCCAAGTAGATACTCTGACTAAGTCCAATTAGTCTTCTACTCCTTTCTCTTAATATCCTTATCCCTAGGATATAGGTAGCCTCCCCTAGGTCCTTCATAGCAAAGCACTTCCTAAGCCAGGACTTAACCTCCTGCAAGGTTGGGATGTCATTTCCTATGAGTAGTATGTCATCCACATACAGTACCAAGAAGCTAACTATACTCCCACTAGCTCTGACATACACGCAAGACTCATCTTCGCTTCTCAAGAAGCCAAACTCTTTTACCTTCTCATCAAAACAAAGATTCCAGCTACGAGATGCTTGTTTTAATCCATAAATGGATTTCTCAAGCTTGCATACTCTATTAGGGTACTCTGCATTGACAAAACCCTCTGGCTGATTCATGTACACATCCTCAGCCAACTTTCCATTAAGGAAAGCGGTTTTGACATCCATTTGCCATATTTCATAATCATGAAATGCTGCAATGGCTAACATAACCCTAATAGACTTAATCTTGGCCACCGGCGAGAAGGTTTCATCATAATCAACACCTTGAGTTTGAGTAAAACCCTTCGCAACCAGTCGAGCCTTATAAGTATGCACTTTTCCTTCCATGTTTGTCTTCTTTTTGAAGATCCATTTGCACCCGACTGTTTTACGGCCTGGTACATTGTCAACCAAGTTCCAAACTTGATTGTCATACATGGACTGTATCTCGCTGTCCATAGCCTCCTTCCATTTAGCAGACTCCGGGCCTGCCATGGCTTCCTTAACACTGCTAGGTTCATCCAAATTTACTAGTGTACTATCACTAATAAACGTATCACCTTCCGTAGTAATATGAAAACCATAATAAAACGAAGGTGTGTTCCTAACCTGTGTGGAACGTCTCGGAGGTACAGACTCGTCAGCTGGATCAACAGGAGTTTCTTCCTCAGGTTGATTGCTAGTGTCTGAGGTTCCTTCATCAATTGATTCTTGAATTTCTTCAAGATCAATCTGCCTCCCACTGTCTCCTTGGCTTATAAATTCTTTCTCGCGAAAGATCCCTCTTCGTGCTACAAAGACCACATTCTCACTGGGTCTGTAGAAAAGGTAACCGAAGGATTTCTGTGGGTAGCCGATGAAAATACACCTTTCACTTCGGGGTTCAAGCTTATCATGAGTTTCACGCCTCACGAAGGCTTCGCAACCCCAAATTTTGATGTGGTCCAAATTGGGAACCTTCCCAGTCGACATTTCATGAGGTGTTTTGGTAACTTTCTTTGTAGGGACTAGATTAAGGATATGGGCGGCAGTCTCTAAGGCATACCCCCAAAAAGAGATTGGTAACGAAACTCGACTCATCATAGAGCGAACCATGTCCAACAAGGTACGATTACGCCTCTCAGCTACACCATTCAGCTGTGGTGTCCTGGGAGGAGTCAATTGTGAGACAATCCCACACTCCTTAAGGTAGTCAAGGAACTCGGTACTAAGATACTCACCACCTCGATCGGATCGAAGCATCTTAATGTTCCTGCCCAATTGATTTTCTACTTCCTGTTTGAATTCCTTAAACCTTTCAAAGGTTTCTGACTTATGTTTGATTAAGTAGACATACCCATATCTACTATAATCATCAATAAAAGTCACATAATACCGATTAGCATCCCTTGTGGCGGTTTTGAATGGCCCACATACATCAGTATGTATTAGGTCCAACAAACCCTCACCCCTCTCACAAGTTCCAGTGAAGGGTGATTTTGTCATTTTTCCAAGTAGACAAGATTCACAACTATCATCTGATTTGAGGTCAAATGATTCCAAGACTCCACTCTTTTGGAGTTGGCCTATGCGTTTCTTGTTTACATGTCCGAGACGACAATGCCACAATGATGCTTTATCTAGGCTAGTAGAAGAATCAATATACAACACATTATTTCCTAAGTTGTCTACAATCGACATAGTTTCATACACGCCATCACAAGGTAATGCTTTAAAATAAAACACATTATTAAAGAAAGCATTAATACCACCACATTCATTATCAAACGAAAAGGTAAAACCTTGTTTGTACAAAGCATGAAAAGAAATAATATTCCTCGCCATTTCAGACGAGTACACACATTTATTCAAATCTAATTTTAACCCATTATTAAGCAACAAAGTATAAACTCCAATCTTGGAAACAGGTGAAGCCTTCCTATTCCCCATGATTAAGTTTATCTTCCCGTGCTCCACATCCTCACTTCTTCTTAGGCCCTGCAAATCAGAACATATGTGAATACCACATCCTGTATCAAGCACCCAAGAGTTAGAATATGTTGAGTAATTAGACAATATAGTGTAAATACCTGCATAGGTGGGTTTCACTTTCCCATCCTTTAGATCCTGCAAGTACTTAGGGCAGTTTCGCTTCCAGTGTGCCTTTTAATGGCAATAAAAGCATTCAGCATCCTTTGGAATGGCAGAAGGAGTGACAGAACCGTTCTTAGTCTTTGATGAGGAGCCTTCAAGAGACTTTCCCTTGGTACCCTTCGAAGGGTGCTTCCTCTTTTTCCCTTTGCCTTGCCCAATAGCTAAAACAGGGGTAGAAGTTGGAGTAGGAGTAGTAGAGGTAACAACCGCTTTACCCTTAAGACCGGTTTCAGCGGTCTTCAAGAGTCCTTGAAGCTTGCTGAGGGTAACTTCCTCCTTGTTCATATGATATGTCATTCGAAAATGATCATAACAAGAAGGTAAGGAGTGCAAAATGATGTCAATCGCCAACTCCTCGGGGATGTTAACATTCAGCTTCAGCAAACGGTCCACATACCTTTGCATCTTTTGCATGTGGCCCGTGACGGATTCACCGTCCTTCATGCGGGTAGTTATTATGGAGGAGATTATTTCATACCGCTCCTGACGAGCACTCTGATGGTACCTTTCCATCAGGTCTTGGAGCATCTCAAAAGGGTAGAAATCTTCATACGACTTTTGGAGCTCGGCTGTCATCGTGGCCATCATGATACATGCCACCTTAGTAGCATCTCTCTCATGAGTCCTGAATTCAGCGATCTCCTCAGGAGTAGTAGTAGACTCATCAAGTTCTTTTAACTCCTTATCGAGGACATATTCCTTGTCCTCGTAACGAGTAACCATCCTGATGTTCCTAATCCAATCCATGAAGTTGGAGCCATCAAAGATGACCCTCCCACAAAGATTCATGAGAGAGAAAGAACCAGTTGGGTTAGAGCCTGAAGCATTAGTGTTGGAAGACATCTGAAAGAAGAAAGTAAGTTTAGATTAGATATTTAGGATCCTTAATAAGACACCCAAATGTAATATTAAGGCTAGGATCCAATCACAATATATTACACTTAGAAGAGGGATGCCGTAATCTAAGTAATAATATATTTGAAAGGTAGGTGAATGACGATTCACCAATTTCCACCATGAAAACGAAATGATTTATTAGGTTTAATTGGATTTGAAATTCCTAGATTCTTTTGAGATTCATTGAACTTTTCAATGGCATGTTTCAATCTCGATTGTGCCCTTCAAGTTTTGTGACTGGGATGCCGAGGATCACAAAACAAGGTGTGAATAACCATGCTAACTCACTCGGTACTCTTAATATTATCACCTAATCAATGTGCCGGTTAACCACACACGCTCCATTGATCTATGACAACATTAAGTCACCCTTCGTGATCCTTACTAGTCCTAGTTAGTGTGCCGGTTAACCACACACGCTCCACCAACGACTTGGTAAGGTACAAAGTGTGAATTCCATGGACTAGCACCATGTTCACATTTTCCTAAAATAACTAAGATTGGGAATTAAAAGAGTTTAGTTATTTTATAATATTCATTATACTTTTAATGAGGATTTAAAGTCATTGTTCTACCCGTTCGGCTAACGACCCTCCACCGATCAAGCAAGCGGTGGGTGAGAGTATACACCCATTAAGTCACCATTTTATAGGCAACAACCTTATACCCACCTTATAGACCGGCTTCGTGAATGAGGCCTACTAACGGTAAAACAACTTATTCTTATACATATATATAATAATTAACCATTAATGTTATAAATAGTATAAGGGTTGAATTTTAACTATTAAAACTCTAAGGTTTGGAATTAAAGTTTATTAAAGTGTGTGAAACTTTACAAATTCCAAAACTTGAGGGCAAGTTTTGTAACTTTGCAAAACTCTTCATTTCATAACTTATGAATTAAAGGTTCATAAAAATGAAGACTCTTCATTTTCATGTAACTTATGTGTTTTAAGTGTGTGTTAAATGAAAGTGACCTTTGGTAATCCATAACTTGAGGACAAATTATGGACTCCATTAAAACACATAAATGATAAAGAATTAATCCTAAACAATTCAACAAATAATTCCTATCATTTTCTAAATTCATAAGAACATGAACATGATCATCAAAATTCAAGAATTATATGAACACATAAAATCATGGAATTTTGATATATGCTATTGTAAATGGATTAGAACAACCATTACACCAACTAAAATAAGTTTTATAACACCAAAACAGTTTAGGGTAATGTTTCTAGTCCATTTCCAGCAGCAAAAGTCGAGAATCTGCACTCTTTCGATCCTACTCGTCGAGTGCACGAACTTACTCGCCGAGTAGGTTGAAGTTTGCCTTGGACTCGTCGAGTCCCCCCAATGGACTCGGCGAGTCCACCATGCAGATAGCAACGATTTCGACTTTTTTCACTATTTTGCATCAAGTATCAAACAAGCAAGCCTAGGCTCTGATACCACTGTTGGGTTTTGAGCAATCTAACACTTCCTAAGTGTGCATGCAACCCTAATAAACCTTGGATCTATGTTTGTCTAAATACATGCAAAATAATAATTTTCCAAGGTTTATAACCTATCTAACATGGCATGGGGAACATTTCAACATAAAAGAGTTAGAAGAGATTACATACCTTTTGGTGAGTTTGGTTCTAAGGAGTTTGAGGGCCAAGCACCAATAGTGTGAATGCCTCAAATGGAATCACAAACACCACAAACTCTTGGAAAACTTTGAGAGAGTATACACCTTGTATAGAAATCGGCCACACACATGCACACACACTAGTTCACTAGTTTTCTCTTAGGCTTCATTTCATGCTCCATAAGCATGCTTATATAGTGTGCATGGTTAGGGTGAAACCCTAATAACCCATGTCTTTTCCTTTTCCAAGGATCCATGGGTTAAAAGCTCCATGGATCATCCATGGACTTCCACATAAGCCTAGCCCATTAACAAATGAGTATTAGCCCACACTATATAAAACAAATAGCCCATAATTTAATTAGTATTCCTTTTAATCTCTAAATTAATTCATAATTAATTTAAGACTAAAACTAATTAAATAACGTAACTTCATATTAATATATTATAACTCATAATATATTAATAAACATATGTGTATAACTCTCATAAAATTATCCATAATAGTTTGGATGAGATGCAACCCAAATGGACCATGCCGGTCGGGTCAAGTATATACCAAATAAGTTATGGACTTAGACACCTTATCCAATAATTATTTGACTTATGTGTCGAGCCCGGTCAGAACTGAATTGATGTGTTTGATTAAGTTCTATGTCAAATAAATCGGAGATCGAGAAACCAAATGCTAGACTAATTATTCCATAAAATTGTCAACATGGTATCTAATAGAGGACTGTACGATCCCTTATCTAAAGGACAAGATTAGTTAGATCAGAGTTTAACAACATCTTTGAGAGCTACGATTGCAAACTGGATCGTACTTGTGCATATAGTTACTTGACTTATCCAAGTGGGAGACTGTTCGAATAGTGTCTAAGGCTGCAACTATATTAGGCAAGTACTTGACCCGATTGTGCATGGTCCTTTTGGGTTGCCTTCACCAAAGCAACTTGACTAGAGAAATAAATAGAGAAAGAGGTTATTATCATTTATTTATATGTTATAAGAATAATACATTAAAGGAAAAATCATATTTGTTTAATTAATATTGGTCAATAATTAATTAGGAATTAATTTTGTGATCAAGTATAATTAATTAAACTAGAGGGGCTGAATTGTAATTATGTGATAGTTGCAAAATAGGGCAATGGTTATCCTTGTTAAAGGATGGACGAATTCAAGGATAAGGATATCCTTAAAATCGTCCAAGGTCCAAGAGATAAGGGTTTTCAAGGCTTATCTTGTGGTTGCTTGGTGGGCAAGTAACTGGATAAGGATACGGACTGAAACCCTAATCCTAACCCTATATAAAGACCCCTAAGGCCTTAGGATTTCGTCCACTTGATCCCTAGAGCATCTAAGGATGATTTCTACCTCCTCCCTTCTCTCTCAATAGCCTCTCCAATTGCTTGTGGTGTTTGTGAGCCATTAGAGGCACTACACTTGTGGTGCTTGCTTTCAAGACTTAGGGTTTGAAGATTTAAGTTGTTATTGCAATATAACAACAAGAGGTATGTAATCTAACCTTATATATTAATTTTGAAAATAGCATTTTTATTTAGGGTTTTATTCTTGTGTTCATAATGTTGTGTATCTAATAGAAAAACATAGATCCAAATTAGGGTTGCATGCACACATAGGATTGTTTGTATAAAACCCATCAATGTTAAGGGATGACATCAGGCAGTTTGCGAGCAGGTATAGCTGCAAAACGTTGGAGGATATGATTGCGCGAGCTAGAGAAAGGGAGATTAATTTGGAGCAGATCCGGAAGAGGAAGCCGAATGAGATTCAGACAGTTTCAGGTTCGGGCAAAAGGCCCTAGGGATCGGATTCGAGATCGAGGGATTATCAGGACTGCATCCGGTGTGGATAGTGTGGCAGGGCGCACGGGGGCGCGTGCAGGAGTGGTAGCGGTGGTGAGTCTAGTTGTTTCAAGTGTGGTCGGACTGGTCATTTTAGAAGGGATTGTACTACTACCACCACACAAGGATCCGATTTGTTATGTTTTCACTGCAACCAGCGGGGCCACAAGAAGGCCCAGTGCCCCAGTTTGTTTTCGGCAGGACGGGTGATGGCACCTGCCCCTGCAACTTTGAGGATCACCGACGGCCAGCAGGGCCGCGCGGAGCTGTCTGCGGTTGGAGGCAGGGCTTTTTAGATGACTACCCTGGAGACGCGATCAGCACCGGACGTTGCAGGTATGCGACTTACGTTTTCAGTCCTTTTATCTATGCATGATTATATAGTTATGGTTCTGCATCATTATCGGTATGAGTATTTTATTATCTGTAGCTTGTTGTGATCGAGTTATATCCCATCTGCATACCTTGGATATTTGAATAGTAGTAGAGGATGTGCCCTATTGGAGAAGGTTACTTAGGATGCAGTAACTGTCGCATGACTGGGAGGGACTTGGTATGTCTTGCTAGTTTGGAGCTGTATAGTTTCAGAAACGGGCTGGTTAGATCCCTAGCTATGGTAAGCTTGGGGTTCCTCAGCAGATTGATTATGGATTGTAGCAGGCATTGGGTTTTCTTTTCGAGCGTTGAGCAGCGAGGTGTAAGCAGGATCGAAGTGGGGGAGAATCGTCCGAGTGATCAAGGGTAATAGCACGCAGGTCTAGAATGAGTACGCGATCTCTGAGAAGGAAAAGAAGTAGTACAGCTTTTGATGGTTAGTACGTGGTTGGGAATCCCAATTAAAGCATGGTAGAGCGGCGGGAGAGCCACAACTTCCTCCAGTAGCGGTCAGTGGTGGAAGGTGATGTAAGATTGCGGGTAAGCCGTAGCATTCCATAGTAGCTTCGTTAGCGGAGTTAGGGCGAGGCCCTTATTTCCTAGTGATCAGATAGGGATCAGGAATGGGTAGTGGATGAGAATAGTAGGGAGTTTCCTGTATCGCCCTCGAAAGGTGAGACCTTGGGAGAGGCCGCTCCAGGACGTAGTTGGGTGAGACCCGTGGGCGAGGCTCGTATAAGAGTATCAGTATAGGTAAGACCTGAGAGTAGGGTTGCTCAGTAGTATGGTTGGGTGAGACTTGTCGGTGAGGCCCGTCCGAGATTGGTTAGACAAGTGAGACTAGAAGGATAGAGGCGGGTGAGACCCGTGGGCGAGGCCTGTGATTTTTAGTACCACAGGTGAGACCTAGTAGGGACCATAGTGTCGTATAGGGGATCGAGGATCCCAGGAATGTAGTGCCTGAATAGATTGAGCAGTTATAGGTAGTCGAACTGTCTTCGAAAGTCGCTGGGAGCGACTAGGAGTTGTGTTGGGACTAGCGACCGGTGGGAGCCGATAATCCTGATATTGATAGATTGGTAGGGACCAGGGTGGTCTCAGTTCATCCGGAAGGTAGATAAGGTATAGCAGAAATTTTCAGTCAGTAGCAGTGCTGATAAGCAGTCTAAGGTGGAATTCAGTTAGTGAATCGTGGGGTGCTCGACACCAAAGTATAGTAGAAGGAAATGCCCAGTCGATACTGGCGGTAATGACCCATACTGGAGGTAGCGGGAGGAATGGATTTGGTGAAGGATAGGACCTTCATAGTGACAAAGGAAATAGTTGGTTATGGAGCATCACCTTGGGAAGGCAAGAAAATGCACAAGAAAAGAGGGGATGAACCTCTATGGCTTCAGTTGCAGTACTCGGGCAGTGCCAGAAGGATTTTCGGTTGAGTAAGTTGTGTTTCCAGAATGTTCAGGGTCCGGGTTGACCCAAGATTATTATTATCCGCAAGGGTTAATGGTCTTCAGGAGGACCGGGCAAAAGGCCAGCGAAGGTAGGCAGCGGGTATTGGATTAATAGTAAGGTATTGGAAGCAGATCGCTGGCGGTTGGCCATTAGAAACTTCGACGATGAAGTTTAGTTGAAGTGGGGGAGAGTTGTATCACCCCAAAATCAGTTAGGCCAAGAAGGAAAGAAAACCCTAAGTCAAAAGGTCAACTCGCCGAGTCCACTGCGAAACTCGACGAGTCCCAGCGGGCTCCAGGTTCAGGAATTAGTGACCGACTCGGCGATTCGGCTAAGGGGACTCGGCGAGTCTAGTCTGAACGAGGAAAACCCTAATCCCGGGAATTGCATCCTATATAATGGGTGTTATGTCCCTCCCTCAGCCTCCTTATCATCCTAGAGAACGTGTAAACCCTAGATTTCGTGTGAGCTTCCATCATTTGAGAGAAATAGCTTTGGAGGAAAGACACTTTGGAAATGAACTTAAAGATCAAGAAGGTTGCTTCAAATGGAAGTAAAGATCCGGGATCTACTTCAGTTGGTGTTCATCTTGGAGGTAATAAGCTGCAATCTTCCTTCCTTTGCATCTAGATCTACTTTTGTTATGAGATTTGGGGGTTTTATGGTTGTCTGAGACCCAATTCGAGTTTGGGGCCTATATATGTCGTTGCCACTTCTGATCTAGTGTTGGGATGGTCCAATATGTCATAAAGCATCTGAAGATGAGTAGTTGGTGAAGCCCTTTTGTCCCTAAACCTAGCTCTAGAGTGTTTTGAGCCTTGATCTCTTTATTATTCGTAAAGTTTGCAACTTTATGTGAGGATTGAGCTTTAGGAGTATGGATCTATGAGTTGGAGCCCCTGGTTGGCTCGAAAAGCCACTGTATGGACTAAGAACTGGTGCAAATCAGCGAGTCACATGAGTGGACTCGGCAGGTTGGATGTAGTTGGGAAGGAACTCGGTAAGTTGGAAGAACAACTCGACGAGTTTGTTGAAGATTGCGTTGGACTCGACGAGTCAAGTCGCAAAACCCCAAACCCTTTCGAGTTAAGACTCGGATCAGTGAGTTGAGTGGGGACTCGGTGAGTTGCACAAGCCAGGACTCGGAAATCGGTGAACTCGGCGAGTCAGCAGGCATACTCGGTGAGTAAGGTTGACCTGGAACGTTAACATTGACCAAGACTCGACTGTGACCAGAGTTGACTTGGTTGACTTTCGGGGGATAGTTAGACTAAGTGTTGCATTGATATGGTAGCTCGGGGAGCTAGTGGAGCAGGAGTTCAAAGAGTTGCTGGGCAGCAGCTAGAGGTGTTATCAGCAAGTTCAGCAAGTGCAGGTGAGTTTCCCTTTGTGTGAATAGGTCTAAGGCCACAATGCCGACCCATGTAGATACAAGTAGGAAGACCCGGGGGTTAGCCCTAGCCACGGTATGCTAGTATGATATTCAGGATGAGGTCCAATGATAGAGGGCGGGTGCCCAAGGAATGGTTTATATGTTAGTTTGTACTTGTTGTCTGTGTGATACATGTATGTGCCTGGTAGGAAGGTGAGTGTGGGCGAGGTCCCGTATCTCACCAGTAGCAGAGTGCGGATGGTATTCCACATCTCATTAGCAGCAGAACAGGGGCGAGGCCCAAGTTAGGGAAAGAGTGAGTGTGGGATGGGCCCGTATCTCACTTTCAGCAAGGGCGTGGACGGGGTTCCATGACTCATCAGTAGCAGGACAAGGGCGAGGCCCAAGATAGGCGAGGCCTCAGGACAGGATTTGTGAGTATATGTTAGCTTATGCTGTTGTTATATGCTTATGTACTATTATATGTTAGCGGGTGGGGCCCAGTGACAGGCAAGGCCTAAGTTAAATAGATCTGTATCCGAGCGGGGCTCGAAGCCAGGAGGGGCCTGGAGCGGCGGGGTTGTTGTAGCGGGCGAGGCCCGAGGTAGGGGCGAGGCCCAAAATAGTGGGCGTGGCCCAGTATGTGCAGTATGTGGTTATGCATGGTATGTGGTAAGGTGGGGAACTCACTATGCTTCGTGCTTACGATTTTCATTTTTGGTTTCACGTACTTCCGGTAGCGGAGGGAAGAGCTCGGGGTGATCGCATGGCACACACCATAGATTAGACAGCCTGGGAATGTTTTACTCTGATAATGAACATGTGTTTTGGAAATTAATACTCTGGTTATGATATAGATTGATAATTATTTTTAAGTAATGTTTTATAAAAGAAATTTTTAGTCTTAAATTTTGGGATGTTACAATAAACAGATCTATTCAACATATAGAAGCACATATATGTATTAGATGAGGCATAACACTATTTCTTATGGAAGGAAACCACCTTAGGGAGTAGGAAACACTTG
Source organism: Lactuca saligna (assembly GCF_052625555.1). Taxonomy (NCBI): domain Eukaryota; kingdom Viridiplantae; phylum Streptophyta; class Magnoliopsida; order Asterales; family Asteraceae; genus Lactuca; species Lactuca saligna. Next base: position 32,753,774 of record NC_136424.1, read on the forward strand.
GAACTAAGTGTTAAAATCACATGTGATCGAGGGTGAGTAGTTTGCGGCCATAAACAGCGGTGTACGGTCATTGGTTTGCATCCTAATAGGGTTTTCGGCCCAAGAGTTTGCGGCCTAGGTGTTTACGGTCCATGGGTTTACAGCTTATGGGTTTACGACCCATGAGTTTACGATCGTAAACACTTGATGAAAGGTGTGATTTTCAGTGTTTCAAGGTCCTTTCTAGCCTCCCAGTAGTTTTCTAAGTCCCAAACATAGATTTTGGATGAGTTTAGGGCCAATAATCGACCAAAAATAGGGTTTTCGGCCAATAAGGGGTGTATGACCATACACATGGGTTTACCGACATAAATCCTCCATGATCAAGTCTTTTGGGTCGGTTTTTCAGTGAAAAACAAGCATTTCTAGTAGATAACAAGCATAGGAAGCAGTTACTTACTATAAGGAAGCTTGACATGGGGTTTTTAGCCACCAAGAACTAGTGTGTGTTCTTAGTGTTCTTGGTCAGAGAGGAAATCTAGACAAAGATGAGATTAATGAGATAGGAACATGGATTTACTACTAGATAGAGGAATGAGACTCAATTCAAGGTGGAGAACACTTAAAATCTTGAAGATCTTGAAGCAAATTCAATCGAAGTAGAGAGAGAAAGCCTTTGAAGTGCGTAAAGTGTGAAATGAAGGCCATGCATCCCTTATATAGGGGTGAGTTTTCGGCCAAGGGTTAGGTGGGGGTGTATGGTCGTAAAGTTGAGTTTGCGGCCGTACACTCCTCTCGAAGGGGTGTTTTGCCCGGATGCTATGTTACGATTTAGAAAAGTCGTTTCTTGGATCTAAATATCAATTGCACCGAGCTTAGAATATTCAATTAGACCCCAAAATAATGCTAACGAGAGCAGAAATAAATCTGAATTGATAAATTTTTTAACCATTCGCTCAAAAAGAAATTTCGGGTTGTCACACGACACAAGACCTGGAGTTGGGAGTGGTTGTTTTTGATGGTTTTTAAGTATTCTAACACTCCTAAGGTGTGCATGCAACCCTAAATACCTTGGATCTATGTTTTCTCTATTAGACATGCAAACTTGAACTTCCTAAGGTATTACCCTAGCTAGCATACAAAATTTTGATACTTGGGGTACTAAAACAAGTTAGATGACATACATTTTGCTATAGTTGGAAACGTTGGACCTTTAAGAACTTAGTTCCCTAAGTGTTCCAACTCAAATGGAATCACGCAACACCACCAACGATGGAGGAACTTGAGAGGAGGTCACTTGCACTCATAAAATTAGCTAGCCCTCTTGTGTTTCCACTTAAGTGCCAATTTCATGAGCTATAGGGGTTCTTATATATATTGTGGCTAACTAGGGTTACACAATGTAAACCCTAATAACTATCCATATCCCTCATGCTCAATGGGTTAAAACCTCCATGGAGTATCCATGCGTTACCACATGGGTTTAGCCCAACATGAAGAATTGTGGGTCATAAGCCCACTTTATAAGAATTAATGATTTACCAAATCAACGATCACAAAATTAATTTCAAATTAATTCTTGATCGATACTAATTAAATAATATGATTTCAAATTAATATACTAGAACTTATAATATATTAATTAACCATAAATAGCCTCTTCTCAAAAGTCTATGCTATCAAATTGTCCTGGTGATATGCAACCTAAATAGACCATGCTACTCTCGGGTTAAGTACATACCAATTATAGTTATGGGCTTAGACACTAATCAAATAGTATCCCACCTGGATAAGTCTAATAACTACTATTGCAAGTACGACTCCACAACCCGACTAGCAACCGTATCTCTTAAAGCCTCTATCGAACTCTTACCTAGTCAATGACGTGTCCATTAGATAAGGGATCATATATTCCTCCATTCTAGATATAATATGGACTGATACATGGATTATAATCATTCTCTCTGTACATTTGTTGTTTCCCAATTTCTGATTGATGACGACCGACTAATTAAACAAATTAAATCAGTCCAGGCCTGGTGTCATCACTAAATCATCGAGGGGGCCACATATATCTCTCTTATCCACATGGGGTAAAAGGAAAGGATAAAATTTGACCCAAATTCTTGCTTGTACTTACTCATCAAATTACACACAATGATATGTTTTATAACAATAAAGTTACTGGTGCGTTTACATATATCAATGTGCAACCGAATCCTAACTACAACTCACATGTCTCCGTTTCAAGAATATAAGATATTATTGTCTCATAACCACTCTTGATAAACTCCATGAAGTGATTCAGATGAGCATGGGTTGGATCCAATACTCGAATCTTATTCCATGAGTACTCATGAACACTGCAACCACTTTGTCCTAGACAAACTACAGACCCATTCATGACAATCTTGCCTCAATACCTACTTCCAAAGTATGATCGACTGTGGATGGTTTGAATAACCTGGTTATTTCGGATGTTAAAACATGCAAAGTGAAACACAATAATAATCGAATCCAATATGGTCTCAGAACTTATGAATATAAATAAAAACACCTTTTATTTAACTACCATATTGATTACACATTATCCATTGTATAATGTTTCGATTTATCAACCTAATTCTTGAAAAAATAATAGCTATGCCATGATCCACGCATGCACACTATGTTTGTCTATGATCCTGATTTTGTGAAATAGATCAATTGAAAACATTCAATGATGCTTATTTCACAATTCCAAATCCTTATTGCAAGTGTAAGAATTCTAAATTCTTGTCACTGCTAGAAAGTGTTAGATTCTAGACTTATCATGCAATGATTCATTTGTAATTTCTAGGTGCCAAAAGTCACAGAGACTTTACCAATGATATTACAATATATGCATTTTGTAGATTGTTACAAGACAATTCCATGGAAATGAAGTCTCAAATTCAAAGTACATTCCTTTGAACATCCTTCTTGCATGAAAGTTTCTAACTTTTCATCTATTCTTCAACTCCCAATATGGAAACATTCCATATTCCCATTTTGACTATCACTTCTGAAGAAGAGTTGCCTCTCTTCAGAATATGTCAATATGGTCCATCTGTTTTTATATTACCAACTGTCCGTAAGCGACAAATCTTTAGCAAACCTTAGATTGTCCTTAACAACCGTTTAACCACTTTAGTCAAATCCATTTCTATTCCTTTTTCCCTTTTAATGCCCTTTGCATTTTGAAAATTTAGAACACGAGAATATTATAGCATATGAAATCGATCCTATACCTCAAGCATATGGAATACAATTCATAATGTCTAACATAAAGACATGATACTTAATCATTCTTTTGCTATAGTTTAATCTATTTTCCATGTTCTCCAAATTTTGATTATGAAGAGGTATGCCATAATCATAATTGAATTTTTAGAACACAATTATCCTTTCCATATATAGAATTTCCTTACATTGAACCATTCCAACATAACATTAACATTTTCACAGAATACAAAGTACAAAAACAAATAGTTGAAAAGTTGAAATTTTTTGGTTTTGATATCTCGAATTCGGAGGACTATAAATCATTGATCATCAAAGCAGAAAGGACAAAATTATAGTATATACTCATGTACAAACTGTAAACTACAAGTTGGAAAAAAACCACATGTCAATCCAACTTCACAAATTAGATATGAATGTTTTAAAACTTTCACCGAATAAAAAAACTGAAAAACTAAAAAATTTCAGCTTTAATATCTTGACTTTGGGGGACTGTAAGTCATTGAATATAAAACTAAAAAAGGCAAATTTATAGTCTAAAATCATATAAAAACTCTAAATTACATGTTAAGAAAAACTTCACGTCAATCGGAGTTGAAACTAATAAGATATGCATCTTTTAAACGTTTCATAAAAACTAGTTCCTACCCTAAAAGTGGTTCCGGTTCCAGTTTTTGACCTGGTTTATTCGGACCTGATGGACCCAAACCTAGATTACCCAGAACCCGGATAAAACCAATATTTAAACCCAGAACCGGAACCGGTTCCAACGGTTCTGGTTCCGGTCCGATTTTTCGGTTCTAAGTTTCATCCCTACCAGTGTAGCCATAAAAACAATTAACCTTTAGATATATTTAGGATAACAAGATAAATTTTGAAAATCTCAAAAAAAAAAATGGATCTTTAGGGAAGAAAATTCTTGGGTCGTGAGCTTTCATAAACATCATGCAAAAATAAAAATGAGATTTTATTTTGTATAAGGTACCAACCAAAAGGTATTTATCATTAATTCCACAGTGAAAATATAGAACAGTTTAATTGGTCACCGCAAATTCCGAACGAGGTTTCAGATTTTGGGTTTCACTAAAATTGTGGTGATAACGATTTTAAGGTCATAAACATAGAAGTTGGGTAACCATAACCTTAGTGGTAATTTCTGATATTCTCATGGGTTACATTTGTGAAAGTAAGGTTGATGGAGAAATAATAACATGGTTCCGAAAAATGTGTACCTATGCTATAACCGAATGACTAAGTAATCAACTCTTAACTCATTGAGAAGAGTAAGATAGCACAATGACTTATGTGAATAATTAGCCTGATTGGGAAGAAACAATCAGGACGAAAGTTACATTAAAGGTTCAATATATAGTCTCAGAGGCTTGGGTCAACATGCAACAGAATGCTTCTAGGGATAATTTGCTAGTACAAATATTCGAAATTTCATACCTGTGACATCGTTCTGAATTGCACCAATAAGAAATTATACTTATATCAGAAACATCTTCCCAAGAAATACTTAAATAAATAAAGAGAAATATTTTTGGAGTTTTTGAAATTTTTATGAAAAAGTAATAAAAATAGATATAAGGAAAAATTATTTTGTGATTTTTATACTTTCTGAAAAGAAATAAAAACAAAAACTAACAAAATATTTTTGTAAATTTGAATTTTTTGAAAAATAAAATAAAAACAGAAAATAAAATGAAAATATTAAGAAAAGAAAATTTATAAACACAAATGAACAGTGGCTTCCGAAACCATGATGAATAATGAAATTCGAATCCTTCTGAAGTTTGGAGTATGAAAAGTAACTTCTGATTACATATTGGATTTCGAAATTGATTCAACTTCTATCATTCCGAGACTTGGCAAAACACAATTGAAAGTTGCTTCAGGTAAGGCCTTTATGAAGATATCATCCAATCGATATGAGGATCATACGAAATGCACTTCAATGTTCCCATTTTCAACATGATCCTTGATGAAGTGATATCTCAGTGCAATGTGGTTAATTTTCGAATATTGCACTGGCTTATGGAAAATGTGAATCGCACTTTCGGAATCACAATATAAAGGAATCATCTTCATATTTATCCCATAATCTCGGAGCTGACTTTCAATCCATACTATTTGCAAAGTACAAGATGCAACTGTTATATACTCAGCTTCAGCAGTGGATAAGGAGTCATATGTTTGTTTCGTAGATTACCAACTGACTAGTTTTCCATTTAGAAACTAGCATCCTCCTGTTGTACTTTTTCGATCAAGACCGCATCTGCCAAGATCAACATCAGAGAACACATGCACAAAGAATCCTGAGTTGGAAGGGTACTAGATTCCAAGTGAGGTTGTTCGTTTAAGCTATCGGAAGATGTTCTTTACAGCAGTCATATGGGGTTCGCACGGATTTACCTAAAACCTGGCACAATAGCAAACGGAAAACATAATGTTTGGATGACTAGCTGTTAGATACATTAATGAACCTATCATTTGTCGATAAAGAGTCATGTCAGTTGCTGACTTGTCCAAGGAAGGTGTAAGATTTGTTCTGATTGCCATAGGAACCTTGACCGTTGAATCTCCCAACATTACGAGTTTCGCAAGCAAGGACTTTTTGTAGGCTTCTTCGTTGATGAAAAATCCCCTCTGTTACTTTGTCTAATATCTAAACCAAGGAAAATGTTAATTGGACCTATTGAGCTCATCTCAAATTTATTTTCCATTAATTTTCAGAATTCAGTAGTTAATTTACGGTTAGTAGATCCGAAAATGATATCAACAACATAAATTTGGACAGTCATCAGATGGTTACCATCTTTCTTGAGAAAGAAGGTTGGGTCGACGGAGCCATTTTTAAACGTAGATTGCCTTAAGAAATAGGTAAGGGTTTCATACCATGCGCGTGGTGCTTGTTATAAACTATACACAACCTTATCCAAAATGTAGCAATGATTTGGATATTTCTCATTCACGAAACCTGGTGTTTGTTCCACATAGATGGTTTCTTCTAATTCACCATTAAGAAATGCACAGTTCACATCCATTTGATAGATTTTGAAATTTTTATGAGTTGCGTAGGCAAGGAAAATCCGAACAGATTCTAGCCTTGCTACTGGTGCGAAAGTTTCTTCATAGTCTATGCCTTCCTCTTGACAATACCCTTTCACGACCAACCATGCTTTGTTCCGAATGACAATGCCTTCTTTGTCAAGCTTGTTTGAGAATACCCATTTTAATTTGTCCAAAGATGCATCCTTCAGAGTTGGAATCAATCTCCACACTTTGTTACGTTCGAACTCATTAAGCTCTTCCCGCATACCTTGCACCCAATAAGAATGATAAAGAGAAATCTTCACGGTTTTAGGCTCGATTTAGGAGATGAACGAATTAAACATGAAAATTTCCATTTTTGAAAATAATGTAGTTTGATTTGCTTTTGTTGAGCGCTAGTGAGAACTGCAGAAGTTGTTTCTCCGATAACTTGAGATTTCGGATGATCATTGGTCTATTTGGCCAATGGAGGGTAGTTTGGATCATAGGTTCGATCCAGTTCGGCATTTACATCTTCAAATTATGATTGAACGTCGGAGTTATTATTTTCATTCTCATTCTCCCCATGGAAATTTGCATGTGACTCTACATTCGGAACTGGATTCTCCCAATTGGATCAGAATGTCGGTTTTGACTTTGGGATTAGAATCCCCCCCCCCCCCCCGAATAGGTGTATTGGATTTGGAGGCTGAAGCGGAACCCTCCCCTTGGACATGAGCATTTGGAGCTTGTGGCAAAGGTGGAATTTCAGAATCCTTCAAAATAGGTGGTTCCTTTTCTAGATCTTTGGCAGCTTCATCGATGAGTTTAATCAATTCACCTTCCTTAGTATTTGGAGCATTAGATTTTGAAGAAATAGACTTTTCGAGCTCATCAAACAAATTCATGAATTCCTTATAAAGATTTGAAAGAGGAATAGTCATCAGATTTGTTGAAAGACAGATTTCCTCAGCTTGACAATCAGTCTTCAGATACGTCTTGAGATAGTTGTCGTTAAGTGTAATGTAATAGGTTTCTTCTATCCTTTTGGATTTCTTATTCAAAACCCTATATGCCTTAGAAGTAAGAGAGTATCCTAGAAAGATTACTTTGTCATCCTTTACATCGAATTTGTTCTGTTGTTCTTTTGAATTAAATATGAAGCACCTAGAACCAAAACATGAAAGAACTTAACATTTGGTTTTCGTTTATTCAGAATCTCATAAGGAGTGATAAGAAATCTCTTATTGATTAGAGATCGATTCTAAGTGAAAAAGGCAGTTCCGTTAGCAACAGCCTAGAAATATAGTGGAAGGTTCGCAAAAAATAGCATAGTCCTTGCAGCTTCGCACCGAGTTCACTTTTGTCTTTCAATGACATGAAAGACCCCAACTTTCGTATTTATGAAAGACCCAAAATTTCATACTATTCCAAATTTTTTCTTAAGTTACTTCCTCAAAACATGCTACATACATATTTATAAAACAATATTTTATATTGATAAATTGATTACAAAAGATTGGATACAAACCGACTAAGTTTTATTACATTTCATGTCTACCCAGGAATCTACTATTCATATACATATATGAACATTAAAATACAGAAATATAGTATTAACTATTCTAAATCTTTCAGCAGTATAAAACTATATTGGATACTCATCACCTGCAATTGTTAAACATTGAGAGGGATAAGCGATAACGCTTAGTGAATTTAATAAATAGATACAATATAATCTTATGCCTTATATATATACCAATATGACAGAAGCAAAAGGGAACAAGAAAAACAATAGCATATGTGTATCATATGTCAGGCTTTCAATATCAACTCAAGATTTGAATCAAAGATTTACGATCAATGAGACATAACGATTTCAATACTTGATATGCATCAATAAAGCTTTCCCCAAATGGCAGAGAAGACATATAATTTCTGATTAACATTTTGGTAGATTTCAGGCTTATAGCCCTATCTAACCATTTGCCAATACCATAGAATACAGTGCATTCTCTTACGGAGTCATGCTCTACATGGTCAGAGGCTACATACCATTCCTATTTAACCTTCTACCAATGCCATGGAATAGAAGTCATTCTCTTACGAGACATGTTCTACATGGCCAGAGGCTACATACCAGTACCACTGTGAATCTAAGTCCTTTCACTGATCACATGGTCAAAGGTATAACTTTGTTATTAAAAATAGCGAATAAAAATAAGACGGGAAAATAACTCAGAATAATAACACTGAAAAGCACATAGCACATATAACACATAACATACAATTGTTCCTATATATTGAACTCACCTTGAAATAATCCAGGGGTCAAAATAATAATTTGTGCAACATTTCGGCTCTAAATATGACTTTATTCGTTGAAAAACAGGAGATTTATTGAAAAACCGGGCTCTACGAAGGCAGAGCTTTAAAACCGAAAAGATAAATTTTTCGGGCTTCACGACACTTCGGGGCGTGTTTCGGATGTTAAAATTGACACCGAGGCTTCGGGGGATGTCAAAATAGTAAAAATATTGAAAACTGGGTGAAAAATGGCAATTTTCTAATTTTTCTCGGAAGATATCGCAACCCTCCCTTTTATAGGGCCGAGGTTCGGACCGGAGAGGCAAGTGGTGATGGGTTTTATGCATAAGAAACATTCCTATGTGCTCATACAAACCCTAATGCTTGGATCTAGGTTTCACTATTGAACATGCTTTGATTCCAAGACTTACAAACCCTAATCTAGCATATTGACAACAAAATTAACATATAGAATCAGATCTAGATGTTTACCTCTTCAAGAGTTGGCTTAGATCTTCTCTTTCTTCTTCTTTTGAGCCTAGAGTCACAAATGCAACTCCTCTAATGGTTCACAAACCCCATAACCAAGAAGGCAATATGAGAGAGGAGAGAGAGGCTAGAAATCGGCCTAGGGTACTCTTAGAATCAAGTGGTAGCCGAATTCAAAGCCCTAGGGGTCATATTTATACTTACAGGTTATTAGGGTTTCAATCTAAACCCTAATGGACAGCTTAGCCACCAAGCAGCCCATGGAACCTTCTGGAATAAGGCCCTTGGACGAAAATATGATGGTTACCCATCATAATTTCGTTCCCCCTTAACCCCATTAGGTTTCCTTAACCAAAAAATTAACTATCATACATTTGACAGTTTATACCCCTTTATTCAGTTAATCTCTTTTGACCACTAATTTAATTCTTAATTAATTTATGACCAATACTAATTAAATAAATATGATTTCTCTTTTAATATATTACTCTTATAATATATTAATAAATCATAATACTCTCTCTTTCCCCTTAAATTACCTTGTCAAATTACTTTGGAGAAGGCAACCCAAAAGGACCATGCACAACCGGTCAAGTACATACCAAATATAGTTACGGGCTTAGACACTATTCCAACAGTCTCCCACTTGGATAAGTCTAGTAACTATATCTCACATATGACTTCAGAATCCGATTAGCAATCGTAGCTCTTACACTTCGCTGTCAACTCTGATCAACTTGTCCTTTAGATAAGGGATCGTATAATCCTCTGTTCTGGATATCATGCTGACAATGCTTATTGTCCAACAAAAGTTCCTTGATTTTCGATTTGTTTGACATAGAATTTAGTTGAACACATCAACTTCATTCTGACCGGGCCCAGCACATAAGTCTAACCAAATCATCAAGTGGCCAATATATCACTTTTATTCTCATAGAATAAAAGGAACAGATCAACTTCGACTTATATGCATCTATTATTTACTAATGGATCACACACAATAATGTGTTTTATAACATCAAGTTACTGATGCGTTTACACATTATCAATGTATAACCAACCAGCAAACAACAACCATATCTCTAAGTTTTAAGACTATATGACGTTATCGCTTTGCGATCACTTAAGATAAAACACCACTAAGTGATACAGCAAACTCGGGTTTAATCCAATGCTCAACTCATATTCATAAGCACTCATGAACTTTGCAGCAAACCTTTGCTATGTTTACGACCTTTTAGACAATCTACAAACAATTCATGACAGTCTTCATTCATATCTACTTCCAAAATATGACCGACTGTGGACCTTTTGAATAATCATATCATTCAGGAAGTCAAAACATGCAAAATGGAAACAATAGATAAATAACCAACATAAGATAGTAGCTTTACTCATAAATAACACAATTTATTTATTCATCGAATGTCAACTACAAACTATCTATTACACATTTCCTATCTAATCTAAACTTATATCATCCTTCAGCCCAATGCTCCTAGCGTGCTGCAAGTGTTTGACCCTACTCAGTCCCTTCGTGAGGGGATCTGCTGGGTTCTCTTCTGATGATACCCTCTTCACAACGAGGAGTCCCTCTTCTACCCGATGTCTGATGAAATGGTATTTTCTGTCAATATGTCGAGATCTGCCATGATCTCTCAGTTCCTTGGTCAAGGCAACCGCTCCTTCATTATCACAGAAAATTTCCATCGGCTCCTTTATGGATGGCACAACTTCAAGGTCTCCAATGAAGTTTTTCAACCATATAGCCTCCTTTGACGCTTCGCTTGCCGCAATATATTCTGATTCGCACGTTGAATCAGCTACGGTCTCTTGCTTGGAACTTTTCCAAGTCACTGCTCCTCCATTTAGGGTAAATACCCAGCCTGACTGCGATCGGAAGTTATCCCGATCCATCTGAAAACTAGCGTCACTGTACCCTCGTACCCTTAAGTCATCACTCCCACCAAGGACTAGAAACCATTCCTTGGTCCTCCGAAGGTACTTAAGAATATTCTTAACTGCAATCCAATGAGCTCTACCAGGATTCCCTTGATATCTGCTGACCATGCTCAAAGCGATGGCCACATCAGGGCGAGTGCAGGTCATAGCGTACATGATAGAGCCTACAACGGAAGTGTAAGGTACTCGGCTCATATCTGCTATCTCTGTCTCTGTACTCGGGCTCTGAGTCTTACTCAGCTTGGTATTGCTTTGGATTGGCAACTCCCCTTTCTTGGAATTTTCCATACTAAAACACTTTAGTACCTTTTCCAAGTATGTATCTTGACTGAGTCCTATCAGTCTCCTTTCCCTGTTTCTTACTATTCTTATTCCCAGATTATAAGCAGCCTCTCCGAGGTCCTTCATAGCGAAACATTTCCCAAGCCAGGACTTGACCTCCTGCAAGGTTGGGACATCGTTTCCAATGAGTAGTATGTCGTCGGCATACAATACGAGGAAGCTTACTATACTCCCACTGGCTTTGACATACACACAAGATTCATCTTCGCTTCGCAAAATGCCAAACTCTTTAACCTTCTCGTCAAAACAAAGGTTCCATCTGCGAGATGCTTGTTTCAATCCATAAATGGATTTCTCAAGCTTGCATACTCTATTTGGATGCTTCGCATCGACAAAACCCTCTGGCTGATTCATGTAGACATCCTTAGCCAACTTTCCATTAAGGAAAGCGGTTTTCACGTCCATCTGCCATATTTCATAATCATGAAACGCAGCTATAGCAAGCATCACCCTAACAGACTTTATCTTCGCAACTGGTGAGAAGGTATCATCATAGTCAACTCCGGGAGTTTGAGTAAAGCCCTTCGCAACCAATCGCGCTTTATAAGTATGCACTTTACCATCCATGTCCGTCTTCTTCTTGAAGATCCACTTGCACCCGACTGTCTTACGACCCGGTACATTATCAACCAAATTCCAAACTTGGTTGTCGTACATGGACTGAATCTCGCTGTCCATAGCCTCTTTCCATTTTGCAGACTCCGGGCCTGCCATGGCTTCCTTATAGCTGCTAGGTTCATCCAAATTTACTAGTGTACTATCACTAATAAATGTATCCCCTTCAGTAGTAATATGAAAACCATAAAACTGGGGTGGAACACTAGCCCTAGTGGAACGTCGAAGAGGTAGGGACTCGTCAACAGGTTCAACAGGAGTTTCCTCCTCAAGTTGAGTGCCAATGTCAGAGGTTCCTTCATCGCTTTGATCTTGAATTTCTTCAAGTTCAATTCGCCTCCCACTGTCTTCTTGGCCTATCAATTCCCTTTCTCGGAAAACTCCTCTTCTAGCAACGAAGACAACATTGTCACTCAGTCTATAGAAAAGGTAGCCAAAAGACTTCTGCGGATAGCCGATGAAATAACACTTCTCATTACGAGGTTCTAGTTTGTCGTGAGTCTCTCGTCTTACGAAAGCCTCGCAAACCCAAACCTTGATATGTGCCAGAGGGAGCCTTCCCTGTCCACATCTCGTGAGGAGTCTTGGAAACCTTCTTGGTGGGAACTAAGTTAAGTATGTGGGCGGCAGTCTCTAAGGCATACCCCCAGAAAGCTATCGGTAACGAAGTCCGACTCATCATAGAACAAACCATGTCCAACAAGGTCCGATTACGTCTCTCAGCCACACCATTCAATTGTGGCATCCTCGGAGGCGTCAATTGCGAAACGATTCTGCATTCTTTTAGATAGTCGTGAAACTCAAGACTTAGGTACTCTTCTCCTCGGTCTGACCGAATCATCTTGATTTTCCTGCCCAACTGATTCTCCACTTCATTCTTAAACTCTTTGAACTTTTCAAAGGTTTCCAACTTTTGCTTGATCAAGTAGATATATCCATATTTGCTATAATCATCTGTAAAAGTCACGTAGAAGCGGCAAGCATCCCTTGTGGTGGATCTAAAGGGCCCACATACATCGGTGTGTATGAGATCCAATAAACCCTCACCCCTTTGACAAGTGCCAGTAAAGGGTGACTTGGTCATCTTCCCAAGTAAACAAGACTCACACGTGTCATTGTCCCTAAGGTCGAATGACTCCAACACTCCATCCTTTTGGAGTTGGGCTATGCGTTTTTTGTTGACATGACCAAGGCGACAATGCCACAAGCATGCTTTGTCTAGACTAGTAGACGAATCAATATTCAAAACATTATTTCCAAAATTATCAACAATCATCACAGATTCATAAATCCCATTACAAGGTAATGCATTGAAATAAAAAACACCATTCAAATAAACGTTAATAGAACCATTACTATTATCAAAAGAATATTTGAAACCTTGTCTAAACAACCCGTGAAAAGAAATAATGTTTCTTGCCATATCTGGCGAATAACAGGAATTTTCTAAATCTATTCCTAACCCATTACTCAACACTAAAGAATAAACACCGACTTTGGTCACAGGTGACGATATTCTGTTTCCCATAATCAGGTTCATCTTCCCATGTTCCATCTCCCTACTTCTTTTTAGGCCCTGCATATCAGAACAAATGTGGTAACCACACCCTGTATCAAGAACCCATGAAGTAGCAAATGATGAGTTATTAGATTTAATAGAATTCATACTGCAAATGTGGGCTTGATCTTCCCATCTCTTATGTCCTGCAGATATTGTGGGCAACTTCGCTTCCAGTGGCCCTTTTGGTGGCAATAGAAGCACTCTGCTTCTTTTGGATCGGAAGAGGGTTTAGCAGGGCCAACTTTGGTCCCACTTGAGGACGAACTATCATGGGGTTTCCCCTTATGGTGGCTTTTACATGGAGCCTTCCTCTTTTTACCATTTCCTTGACCTATCGCCATCACAGGAGCGGCCACAGCAGGGGACGGTGCAACGGATTTGTCTTTGAGGTTGCTCTCAGTAGTCCTCAAGAGTCCTTGGAGCTTGCTCAAGGAGACCTCCTCTTTGTTCATATGGTAGGTCATCCTAAACTGATTGTAGCAGGAGGGAAAGGAGTGGAGGATTATGTCGATAGCCAAATCCTTGTCAAACTTAACATTAAGTTTGAGAAGACGATCAACATACCTCTGCATTTTCTACAAATGAGAGGTTAGGGATTCTCCACTCCCCATCTTAGCGGTGATCATGTTAGTAATGATCTCATAGCGCTCTTGCCTCGCGCTCTGGTGATACCTGTCCAGCAAATCCTGATGCATTTCATATGGATACATGTCCTCATAGGACTTTTGGAGTTCGAGGTTCATGGTGGCCAGCATGATGCAGTGTACTTTCATGGCATCACGCTTGTGGGCCTCAAAGGCGGCCAATTCCTCGGGAGTAGCAACATCTGGGATGATCTTCTCAAGCTTTTCATCGAGGACATATTCCTTTTCCTCGTAGCGTGTGATCATGCGAATATACCTCATCCACTCGTTGAAGTTTGAACCATCAAATGTCACTTTCTGACACAAGTTCATCAACGAGAATGACCCAGAAGCGTTGTTGTTGTTGTTTGCAGACATCTGAAAAAGAAAGGAACAAAGTTTGATTAGAAATGAATCCCTAATTAAACACCCAAATGAGAAATTAGGGCTAGGATCCAACAACACTATTTACAACTTAGAAAGGGATGTCGTACTTTAAAAGTAAATAATTTGAAGGTAAGTGAATGACGATTCACTAATTCTCACCATGAAAAACGAAAAAGCAATTTAGGTTTTAAATGTATTGAAAACTCCTAGATCTTTGAGATTCATTGAACTTTTCAATGGCATGTTTAAATCTCGATATGCATTTCAAATTTGTGACTGGGATGCCGAGGATCGCAAACAAATTTGTGAATAACCATGCGAATCAACGTGGTGCACTCAATGTCTTTATCACCTAATCAATGTGCCGGTAAACCACACACGCTCCATTGATCTATGACAAACATCGAGTCACCCTTCGCTACTAATGTCATCCCCAAATTGATGTTCCGGTTAACCACACGCGCTCCATCAACGTTTAACAAGGGTACGAAGTGTAATTCCATGGATTAGCATCATTTTCACATTTTACCCTAAAGTAACTAGGAATGGGAATTTGTAAACATGTAGTTACTTTATAATTAACATTATACTTTTAATGAGGAGAGGGTTTCCCTATCCTACCCGTTCGGCTAACGACCCTCCACCAGTCAAGCAAGCGGTAGGTGTGAATGTACACCCATTAAGCGCCATTTTATAGGCAGCAACCTTATACCCACCTTATAGACCGACTTCGTGAATGAGGCCTACTAATGGTAAGACTAGCATTTTAAGTTATATATATATATATATATATATATATATATATATATATATATATATATATTAACTAAACTTGTAATAATATATAATAGTATAGGGTTGAATTTTAAACTTGTAAAATTCTAAGGGTTTGAAATTTAAATTACTCAAAATTAAACTTTTAATCATAAATTCAAATTTCAAAACTTGAGGGCAAGTATTGAACTTTTCAAAACATAAGGGATCAAATAACAAATAATTCAAATTAATCAATTAATTTCATAATTATCTATATTTGACCTAATCTTAATTTTAGTCATTAGATAATTACCAAATAATTTTAAATAATCCATATTTATCATATAAACAACTAATATTAAAAGATTTGAAATTATCTATTATTTTGGCAAGGATAAACACTTAATTAAGATAAAATTTGGATTTTAACTTCATAAAACAAATTAAGCATCAAGTCCAAGTCAAAACAGCAGCCAAAACCCGAAAATCCCTAATTCTGACGAACTGACTCGCCGAGTCAGACCTGGACTCGCCGAGTAGGGGTCAACTCGCCGAGTCCAGATACTGACTCGCCGAGTTGAGTCAGGGCAGGGACCAAAAAATTGATTTTCAGCAAATAAAGCAGTTAAGCATCACATTCAACTGAAACCATTCAAGGCTCTAATACCACTGATGGGTTTTATGCATAAGAAACATTCCTATGTTCTCATAGAAACCCTAATGCTTGGATCTAGGTTTCACTATTGAACATGCTTTGATTCCAAGACTTACAAACCCTAATCTAGCATATTGACAACAATATTAACATATAGAATCAGATCTAGATTTTTACCTCTTCAAGAGTTGTCTTAGATCTTCTCTTTCTTCTTCTTTTGAGCCTAGAGTCACAAATGCAACTCCTCTAATGGTTCACAAACCCCACAAGCAATAAGGCAATATGAGAGAGGAGATAGAGGCTAGAAATCGGCCTAGGGTACTCTTAGAATCAAGTGGTAGCTGAATTCAAAGCCCTAGGGGTCATATTTATACTTACAGGTTACTAGGGTTTCAATCTAAACCCTAATGGATAGCTTAGCCACCAAGCAGCCCAAGGAACCTTCTGGAATAAGGCCCTTGGACGAAAATATGATGGTTACCCATCATAATTTCGTTCCCCCTTAAGCTCATTAGGTTTCCTTAACCAAAAACTCAACTATCATACATTTGACAATTTATACCCCTTTATTCAATTAATCTCTTTTGACCACTAAATTAATTCTTAATTAATTTATGACCAATACTAATTAAATAAATATGATTTCTCTTTTAATATATTACTCTTATAATATATTAATAAATCATAATACTCTCTCTTTCCCCTTAAATTACCTTGTCAAATTGCTTTGGAGAAGGCAACCCAAAAGGACCATGCACAACCGGGTCATATACATACCAAATATAGTTACGGGCTTAGACACTATTCCAACAAGTGGTAGCAGCAGCGAAAACCACGCGGCGCAAAGGCGAGGCTCGGATTTGAGGGTCGGAACAGCTGGCGCGAGGTTCGGACCGGGTTGCACACGCTTCGCTCCTCGGACGCACCACAGCTTCCAAAGCGAGGAGTCACCACGAAACACGTCGGACGCCTACTGGACCAAGCTCGGACCCGGGAAGAACGCGACACGTGGCTGCTGATTCACCGAAATCATCCTTATCCTTGCGAGATTTCTCAGAAATTGAGCCCCGATCTTCTGAAATCCATAACTTTCGCATACGGACTCCGTTTTTTATGTTATTTATATGCACGCGTAGCTAAATTTATGCTCTATAACGTTCGTTTAGATTTCGTCAGCTAATTTTGAATTTAATCTTTATATTATTATTTTTAACAGACCAAGACAGGTAAATCCGTTAAAAATTCATAACTTCTTCATCCGAAATCCGTTTTCATCAGACTTTTTACCATTGTACTACAAATGACGAGACCTTCAATTCCCGTTTAGGTTGTTTCGGATAAAAATCACTCGATCTAAAATTCAAGTTTTTAGCTGTCTGCTGCTACACTGAAACTTTGAAAAATCATAACTTTTTCATACGAAGTCAGATTTTGGCGTTCTTTTTATCGAACTTCTCGGTTTAACGAATACTACAACTTTCATTTAGATTACTAAGGCTAACAAGTAGCATATCAAAAACTCACTTTTTACGTCATTCGGTGCCGTGTCGGTTTTGTCGCAAATCTTCGATTGGTCATAACTTTTTTGTTATAACTCGGATTACGATGAGGTTTTCGCCTAAATGTTTCTAACGAGATTCTCTACAACATCAAATAATAAAATTTTACTTATTCCAAATTTTATATTTTCGCTAAATGGTCATTATTTGGCTATTAATTGGAATCTCATATGACTTCCAATATTTTATGAGTGATTCTAAACATAGTTTTACTTCATTTCTAGTAAAAACTATCTGTTAGAACTCAACACTCAATTTTGTTCACTTTTAATAATAACAATACACAATTTCAGAACGTGTATGTTATATGACACCATTCTATTAAGGAGTGTAAGGAGTGGAGAAGTTGGGAGAGATTCCTATTTTAGTAAGAAATTTTTGAAACACTTGGTTTTGAATTCTAAACCATTATCACTGCTTAGGTTCTGAATAGTCTTTCGCAATTTCATCTCGATCTGCTTGATAAATTCTTCAAGTCTCGATGTTGCATCTGATTTCTAACTAAGAAAATAAACCCAAGTAAATCTAGAAAAATCATCAACTATCACTAGAATATATAGATTTACACCAATGCTCTCAATGACATATGGGGCACAAAGATCAATGTGTAAGTGTTCTAGTGCCTTGATTACATTGGTGTTTACAATACTCAAGTGAATTTTGCGACTTCGCTTTCCTAGTTTGCATGGAGAGCATATATGTTCCTTCTCAAAGCTCATAAGAGGGAGTCATCGGACAAGATCGCCAAGTACTAATTTGTTAATGTCGTTGAAATTAGGATGTGCGAGCCTTCGGTGCCATAGCCAACTATCATCTGAAAATGCTCTTGTAAGTAGGCAAATTGAAGGCTTTCCAGTGATCAGTTTTATGGTCAAAGGAAACATCTCTCCCTTTCTTTTGGGTTTCAGAAGCATTATCTTTTTTTCCTTCTCAATGATTTCAGATCCCTCGTCATCGAATGATACTTTCAGTCTTATACCTAAAACCAATTGAGAAACGCTTATCATGTTATGTTACAGGCCTTCCATATAAGCTACCTTCCGAATGGAGAATTCGCCATTCGTAATCATCCCGTAGACTTTTATTTCTCTTGTGGCATTATTTCTGTATTTAACTTTGCCACCATCCTTCAACGATCGGTATTCCCTCATCTCTTCCCTCCTTTTTGTCATGTGACGCGAACAACCACAAATAATGTACCATTCATAGTCGTTTTGTTCACTACTAATTACCTATAAAATTTAGAGAGATTTAGGAACCTAAAGTTGTTTGGGTCCTCGTGAGGTTTTCTTAAGAATAGGAAAAGTTACAGCTTCATCAACCATGTAAGATCTCTTTATCAAAGTAGAATTCTCTCCTTTCATAATTTTGAAAACAACAGTTCTATTATCTTTGGGATTATTTTCTTTAAAAGGAATTTGTCTTTGTTTAGATTCTATATGTTGCCTAGCTACCTTTTTCATAAACTTCTTTTCATTCTTTTTCAAATTCGCTTCGGATACCTTGAAGGAAATTTCAGGTTCCGAAACAACTTTTACTTTGTCGTTAACATCTTTTGATGTATTGATAGATTTTGAAACATTTGTTTTTGCAGAAGATTTGGGTTTTATATTTTCTAATGGTCTCGTTTTTTTTTTTTTTTTTTTTTTTTTTTGAAAATGAAGGTTTCGGTAAAACTTCGGATTCAGAAACCTGTGGTAATGAAGACTGTGGTTTTGAAAACAATTTAGGTTTCGAATTTAAAGAGGAGTTCACTTTTTGATTTGCGGATCTTTTTGGGTTAACAAAATTTAAATTTTTAGATTTCCAGAAACGCTTTCTCACTTTTATGCTTTTTCTGAAATCTAGCATTTAGCTGCCTTTTCTTAGCAATATGATCCTCAACGGACTTATGAATGTTAGCTCTAGGTTTCTATTTTCTAACAGGTGTCAGTTGTTGCTCAGAGGAGGTTCAGTGTGGATATTCATGGTGCCACTAGGTCCTGTCTGGTCGTAACCAAAGTCAACACGATTCAGAGGTTCTGAAATGCATCCGTTCGTTTTCCAAGAGGTCATTTCAGAAAGACCTTTGGTTTCGTCCGAATTGACTATTGCTCTAGACCAAAAAATTTCATCATATCCATCAGCATTATCATCATTAACAATGAGCGTTAGTTCTGATGTGTCGTTTTTGTTCCGTCCGTTTTTCACGAAAACTTGATTAGGGACGGTGTGTACTTTTGGAAATATTGTGGCTTTTGCTTTCAAAACATCCGAACCCTTATTTTCAATAATACGTACATATTCAACTTTGTTTTCAGAAAACAACTTTTCTTTGGTGCATCCACATTTTGTACAAATATCGAACAATCAATCTCATCTTCTACAAAAATCTATCTCATGTCACTTTCATCAAATTCAGAAACATTTTCAACATTGAAAGTATTTTCCGAACTCAATTTTGTGCATAAAGAGTCAAATTTTTGTACAATACCAAATTTAATATGTTCTTTATCATTTTCATCCAACATTTGTTTTAACATTCTTTTATGTTCTTTGGATTGAATATATGCTTCAATTTTGTCAAGTAAGATTCAGAAACATCATCCGAAGACACAATTTGCACTTATAACACTCTGCATCAATTTCATCATCTTTTAATTCAAGAAAGGGTAAAATCATTTTGTGTATCTTTTTCCCTATTTCACAGTCAATATGTAGTTAAGTGATATAAACATAAAATATTTCTTTGTTTCAAAAGTGTCAAATTGACTTTCTTAAAGTAAATGACATCATCTTTTAGCCTAGTTAGCTCTAACTCCAACTTCTCTATCCATATACATCTCTCTTTACTTTTATTCGTTACCCTGCTGATTTGATCACTCATGTTAGAATTACTTAGATGGGTTCCCTATAAACTATCGCTAAAATTAGTGAAAGTGTAATTTAAATTATCTAATTCAGATTCGTAATGAGAAAAATGAATATTGAGAGATTGGAGAATGGAGTATACCTAATTGATGACTTTCTTGCATTCTTTTACCTGTTCCAAAATAGGTTTCACTTCGAAACAACTTTTAAAGGGCTTCCCACCATCAATTGTGTATCCCCTCTGTTCTAGACTCCACTTTGTACCATCAAACATCTCCCTTCATAATGCTTCACATCAAACTTTACCACAAAACATCCACGATGTGTGGGCTTCCGAACCTCATCATCTTTGGAATCAATCGACCAAACTTCAACACTGCCAAATTCATCACCTCCTTCCTGGATGATCAAAGTAGATTTCGCATTATCATGGTTCTTGCCATGGAAGTAGTTGCAATCATAGACAGAATCTCCCGACAACTTTTTCTCTTGTTTGTCTCCTTCCTTTTAAGATTACTTGAAGCTCCCATCTCTTGATCTTTTCGAGCTGAATTTCTCCTTCTTATTTCTATTCTTAAACAGACCAAAGTTCTTTGTGGTGAACTTTTTGGGATTAGCTACCATACGAGCATGTTCCTCTTTGGTAAGTTCACTATCCGAAAAATCGGATACGGAATCTTCTTTAGCAATCTTTTTCCTTTAGCAACTAAGGCCAATGAACCCATGTTGGACACAATCTTCATATCTTGTGTCACCTCACCTTCATGAGATTTTAAAATTCCCTGAAGCTTCACCAAGGTGTAGCTCTTGAACTATTCAAGAGCATTAACTGTGGGTACAATTCCTTTCCATTCAGGCGATAAAACATTCATAAAAGTAACCTTTTTCTCAATCTTTTCGTGCTTAAGATTATGTTTAATCATTCTCCTTAACAGATGGTTAAAATGAATGAAGGTCTGATCAAGCTTTTCATCAGATTTCTAAGCAAAAGCACCAAACTCAGAAGGAGATAATGTTTGAATTGAGTGTTCCAGATCTGCATCACTTGATTAAAGCTCTTTCAACCTATCCCACATCTCCTTTGATGTATCGCAAGAACTTACCAGACGAAACATGTATAGAGTAAGAGCAAACCTTATTATTCTCATCACCCTAATGTTGATGGGTTTTAGCCATAAGAACTTTCCTATGTGCGCATGCAAAACCCTAATGCTTGGATCTAGGCTTTCTAATTAAACATGCTTTGAATCCAAGACTTCTAATGGCTAATTAGGTTAAATAACAACATTGAAACAGATCTAGAATCATACCTTTGAGTTCCTTGTTGATCTTGTTGTCTTGGAGCTTCTAGAGTCACAAATGTCACTCCTCTAATGGCTTACAAACACCAATAGCAAGCAAGATGATTTAGGAGAGAGGAGAGGGGAGGAATTCGGCCAGAGTATCTCTACTTTTTATGGTGTGTCAAATTCCCCTAGGGTCTATTTATACTTGTAGACTCCTTAAGGATTACAACCTAAACCCTAATTGGATAATCTTCTCTTAAGGCTATCCAAATCCATTCCATAGATAAACCTTTGGACGATTTTAGCTATCCTATATCTCATAGAATTCGTCCAAAGTATATCCCAATGGATTTATAGTCTAAAGTTTAACTATCAAACAATTGACAGTTTATACCCCTTTATTTAATTAATCTCTTTAAGTCACCAAATTAATTCCAATTAATTTATGACTTATATTAATCAAATAACAATATAATATTCCTTATAATATTTACTCTCTCTTAACAAATCATCCATCAAGTTGCTATGGTGAAGGCAACCCAAAAGGACCATGCACAACCGGATCAAATACTTGCCTAATATAGTTGCAGCCTTAGACACTATTCCAACAGTCTCCCACTTGGATAAGACTAGTAACTATACAAGTACAATTCGGTTTGCAATCGTAGCTCTCAAAGGCGATGTCAACTCTGATCTAATCAATCTTGTCCTTTAGATAAGGGATCGTACAGTCCTCTGTTAGATATCATGCTGACAATCCTATGGAATGGTTAGTCTAGCATTTAGATTGCTCGATCTCCGATTTATTCGACATAGAACTTAATCAAACACATCAATTCAGTTCTAACCGGGCCCGGCACATAAGTCAAATCAAATCATCGAGTGGCCAAGATATCTCTTCTACCCTCTTAGGATAAAATTTACAGATAAACTTCGACTTATATGCATTTACTTATTCATTAACCAACTATACACAACAATGCGTTTTATAACACCAAGTTACTGATGCGTTTTCGCATTATCAATGTACAATCAATCAACAAATAATAAACCATATATCTAGGTTTTAAGACTATATGATATTATCGTCTTGCGATCACCTTTTATATCGTATTCCATAAAGTGATTCCAGTAAGCGCGGGTTTGTTCCAATGCTCAAAACCAGTTCATAAGCACTCATGAACGTTGCAGCAACCCTTGCTATGTCTAACACCATATAGACAATCTAAACACCAATTCATGAAAATCTTCATTCATATCTACTTCCAACATATGAACGATTGTGGACCATTTGAACAATTTCTATTATTCTTAATAACCTTAATTATTCTGGAAGTCAAAACATGCAAAGTGAAACAATAGTTAAACAATTAACATATGACAGTAACTTTACTTATAAATAAAACTCCTTTATTTAATCATCAAATGTTAATTACATTTATCTATTATACGTTTCTAATACTATCTAATCTATACTAATATCATTCTTCAGCCCAATACTCCTAGCATGCTGCAAGTGCTTAACCCTACTCAGTCCCTTCGTAAGCGGATCTGCTGGGTTATCTTCTGATGATATCCTCTTCACTACGAGTTGTCCTTCTTCTACACGATGTCTAATGAAGTGATATTTTCTGTCGATATGTCGAGATCTACCATGATCCCTTGTTTCCTTGGACAAGGCAACCGCACCTTCGTTATCACAGAAAATCTCCATGGGCTCCTTTATGGCCGGCACAACTCCAAGATCACCAATGAAGTTCTTTAGCCATATTGCCTCCTTCGACGCTTCGCTCGCTGCAATGTACTCTGATTCGCACGTTGAATCAACTACGGTTTCCTGCTTGGAACTCTTCCATGTCACTGCTCCTCCATTTAGGGTAAAGACCCAGCCCGACTGTGAACGGTAGTTGTCCCTGTCGGTCTGAAAGCTGGCGTCACTATACCCTTGCACCTTCAAGTCATCACTCCCTCCAAGGACTAAGAACCATTCTTTCGTCCTCTGAAGGTACTTAAGGATGTTCTTCACCGCAATCCAATGTACTTTGCCAGGGTTCCCTTGATATCTGCTAACCATGCTCAAAGCGAAGGCTACATCAGGGCGAGTACAAGTCATAGCGTACATGATTGAGCCAACTGCGGAAGTGTATGGTACTCGGCTCATTTCTGCTATCTCAGCTTCGGTACTCGGACTTTGAGTCTTACTCAACTTGGCATTTCCTTGTATCGGTAATTCTCCCTTCTTTGAGTTTTCCATACTAAAACGTTTTAGTACCTTTTCTAAGTAAGTATTCTGACTAAGTCCAATTAGTCTCTTACTTCTTTCTCTTACTATCCTTATTCCCAAAATGTAAGAAGCCTCTCCGAGGTCCTTCATAGCGAAACACTTCCCGAGCCAGGACTTGACTTCCTGCAGAGTCGGGATGTCGTTTCCTATGAGTAATATGTCATCGACATATAGAACGAGAAAGCTTACTATACTCCCACTGGCTTTGACATATACACAAGATTCGTCTTCGCTTCGTATAAATCCAAACTCTTTGACTTTCTCATCGAAGCAAAGATTCCATCTGCGAGACGCTTGCTTAAGTCCATAAATGGACTTCTCAAGCTTACACACTCTATTCGGATGCTTCGGATCCACAAACCCCTCTGGCTGAGCCATGTAAACATCCTCAGCCAACTTTCCGTTAAGGAAAGCAGTCTTGACATCCATTTGCCAAATCTCATAATCATGAAATGCGGCAATTGCTAGCATCACTCTAATAGATTTAATCTTCGCAAGTGGTGAGAAGGTCTCATCATAGTCAACTCTGGGAGTTTGAGTAAAGCCCTTCGCGACCAATCGCGCTTTATATGTGTGTATGTTCCCATCCACGTCGGTCTTCTTTTTGAAGATCCATTTGCACCCAACGGTCTTACGTTCGGGCACATAATCAACCAAATTCCAAACTTGGTTATCGTACATGGATTGGATCTCGCTATCCATTGCCTCTTTCCATTTCGCAGACTCCGGGCCTGTCATGGCTTCCTTATAGCTATTAGGTTCATCAAGATTTACTAGTGTACCATCACTAATATACGTGTCCCCTTCGGTAGTAATATGAAAACCATAAAACTGGGGATGAACTCTAACTCTATTGGAACATCTAAGAGGTAAGGATTCGTCAATCGGTTCAACCGGAGTTTCCTCCTCGGGTTGAATGCCAGCGGTAGAGGTTCCTTCATCTATCGACTCTTGAATCTCTTCAAGTTCGATTTGCCTCCCACTGTCTCCTTGGCTTATGAGTTCTCGCTCTCGGGAAACTCCTCTCCTCGCAACAAAGACAACATTGTCTTTCGGTCTATAGAAGAGATATCCAAAGGATGTTTGCAGGTAGCCGATGAAAATACATCGCTCACTTCGAGGTTCAAGCTTGTCGTGAGTATCTCGTCTTACGAAAGCCTCGCAACCCCAAACCTTGATATGTGCCAACGAGGGAGCTTTCCCTGTCCACATCTCGTGAGGTGTTTTGGCAACCTTATTAGTAGGGACTCGGTTAAGGATATGGGCGGCAGTCTCTAAGGCATACCCCCAAAAGAAGATAGGTAGTGAAGCACGACTCATCATAGAGCGAACCATATCCAATAAGGTTCGATTACACCTTTCTGCCATACCATTCAACTGCGGTGTCCTAGGAGGCGTCAATTGCGAAACTATTCCACACTCCTTGAGATAATCGTGGAATTCAAGACTTAGGTACTCTCCTCCTCGATCGGATCGAAGCATCTTGATTTTCCTGCCTAATTGATTCTCCACTTCATTCTTGAACTCTTTGAACTTTTCAAAGGTGTTTGACTTTTGCTTGATTAATTAGATATACCCATATCTACTATAGTCATCGGTAAAAGTCACATAGAAGCGGTTCCCATCCTTCGTGGTTGATCTAAAGGGTCCACATACATCGGTATGTATTAGGTCCAATAGCCCCTCACCCCTTTCACAAGTACTCGTGAAGGGTGACTTAGTCATCTTTCCAAGTAAACAAGACTCGCATGTGTCATCTTCCCTAAGGTCGAATGACTCCAACTCTCCATCCTTTTGGAGTTGTGTTATGCGTTTCTTGTTGACATGTCCAAGACGACAATGCCACAAGGATGCTTTATCCATACTTGTGGAAGAATCAATATTCAAAACATCATTTCCCAAGTTATCAACAATCATAACAGTTTCATATATTCCATTACATGGTATAGCTTCAAAGTAAAAGACACCATTTAGATAAGCCAAAATAGAACCATTCTCATTATTAAAAGAAAATCTAAATCCTTGTCTATATAAACCATGAAATGAAATGATGTTTCTAGCCATTTCTGGCGAATAGCAACAACTGTTCAAATCTAAAACCAAACTATTCCTAAGCACTAAAGAATACACTCCAATCTTGGTCACAGACGACGATCTTCTATTCCCCATGATTAGATTGATCCTTCCTTTCTCTACATCCCTACTTCTTCTTAGTCCCTGCACATTAGAACAAATGTGATAACCACAACCGGTATCAAGAACCCAAGAAATAGCATGATTAGAATTGTTAGATTTGATTGTGTATATACCTGTGAAAGATGGCTTGATCTTTCCTTCTTTGATCGCTTGCAGGTAATCCGGGCAGCTTCTCTTCCAATGTCCTATCTTGTGGCAGTGGTGGCACTCTGCCTCCTTTGGGTTGGAGCAGGGCTTAGAGGGATCAACTTTGGTCCCACTAGAAGAGGCACCATCTCGGGCTTTCACCTTGCGATAGTTATTCGATGAAGCTTTCCTCTTCTTTCCCTTCCCTTGACCAATAGCCAAGACAGGAGCAGCGAACGGATTGGGAGTAGGTGCAACAGGCTTGTCCTTGAAGTTGCTCTCAGCGACCCTCAAGAGACCTTGGAGTTTGCTTAGGGTGACCTCTTCTTTGTTGATGTGGTAGGTCATCCTAAATTGGTTGTACATTGGAGGCAAAGAGTGAAGAACCATGTCGATCGCCAAGTCTTCACCGAAGTCAACATTTAACTTGCGAAGGCGGTCGACATACCTTTGCATCTTTTTCAGGTGCACGGTAAGAGATTCTCCATGACCCATCTTAGCGGAGATCATGTTAGTGAAAATCTCGTAACGCTCTTGTCTTGCGTTTTGGTGGTATCTCTCCAACAAGTCTTGATGCATCTCGTATGGATACATGTCCTCGTAGGACTTTTGGAATTCGGAGTTCATGGTGGCGATCATGATGCAATGTACCTTCGTTGCATCTCGCTCATGTGTTTCAAAGGCGGTGATTTCGGCGGGAGTAGCAACTTCGGGGTTGATTTTCTCGAGCTTCTCATCGAGGACATACTCTTTATCCTCATAGCGAGCAATGGTGCGAATGTATCTTATCCATTCGCTAAAGTTCGTTCCATCGAAGGTGACCTTTTGGCAAAGGCTCATCAACGTGAAAGAACTAGCAGCAGCGTTGTTTGCGTTCGACATCTATAGAAAGGACAAAGATAGATTAGAATAAGAATCCCTAATTATCACCCAATAAGAAAATTAGGACTAGGATCCAACAATAACATTTACATACTAGAAAAGGGATGTCGTAATCTAACATGCAAATAAATTGAAGGTAAGTGAATGACGATTCACTAATTCTCCATCACAAAACTTAAACTATTAGTCCTAAGTGTTTTTGAGAATTCCTAGGTTCGGATGAGATTCATTGAAACTATTCAATGGCATGTTTAAATCTCGATATGCCCCTCTCGTTTGTGACTGGGATGCCGAGGATCACAAAGCGGGTGTGAATTACCATGCAAATTCACATGGTGCCTTCATTGTAACAATCACCTATTCGATGTGCCGGTAAACCACACACGCTCCATCGAACTATGATAAACAATGAATCACCCTTTGCCACCTTCGCTTAGAACCAATTAGTGTGCCGGTAAACCACACACGCTCCACTAACTTCTTAGCAAGGTGCAAAGTGTAATTTCATGGGATTGCATCAATTCACTTTTCCTAAAGTAACTAAGATTGGGAAATTTTTAAAACGTGTAGTTACTTTGTATTTCTTATTATACTTTTAATGAGAAGATGAGGTTGCCCTATCCTACCCGTTCGGCTAACGACCTTCCACCAATCAAGCAAGCGGTGGGTGTGAGTGTACACCCATTAAGCGCCATTTTATAGGCCGCAACCTTATACCCACCTTATAGATCGGCTTCGTGAATGAGGCCTACTAACGGTAAGACTAGCATTTAGTTATACATATATATTATTCTAGTAATATCATATTAGTATAGGGTTGTATTTTAAAACTTTTTTCAAAATCTAGGGTTTGAAATTTAAGTTGTCTAAATTAAAACTTTTAATCACAAATATAAATTTCAAAAACTTTAGGGTAGGTTTTAAACATTTAAAACATGAAGGATCAAATAACAAATAATTCCAATTAACAATTAATATCCTAATTATCTTTATTTGATTTATCCAAGATTTCTTTTAAGATAATTATCAAAATAATTAATAATTTATCACATAAAGAAATTAAATATTTTATTAGATGATAAATATCTTTAATTAGATCAAGATAATAGTCATATATATCAAAAAATCGAATTAGGGTTGATCTAATATGATTAAGGTAAGTTTCCATAAGATAAACATGAAAAAATCCCGGTTTTGCCTAATCCAGACGCTCGGACTCGCCGAGTACAGGCCTACTCGCCGAGTCCACTTTGGAACTCGCCGAGTACATGACTCATAAACCCAAAATCAAATTTTGCAGGTTTGTTTCAGTTAATCAAGCAACAATTTAAAGAAAACCAAGCCAGGCTCTGATACCACTGATGGGTTTTAGCCATAAGAACTTTCCTATGTGCGCATGCAAAACCCTAATGCTTGGATCTAGGCTTTCTAATTAAACATGCTTTGAATCCAAGACTTCTAATGGCTAATTAGGTTAAATAACAACATTGAAACAGATCTAGAATCATACCTTTGAGTTCCTTGTTGATCTTGTTGTCTTGGAGCTTCTAGAGTCACAAATGTCACTCCTTTAATGGCTTACAAACACCAATAGCAAGCAAGATGATTTAGGAGAGAGGAGAGGGGAGGAATTCGGCCAGAGTATCTCTACTTTTTATGGTGTGTCGAATTCCCCTAGGGTCTATTTATACTTGTAGACTCCTTAAGGGTTACAACCTAAACCCTAATTGGATAATCTTCTCTTAAGGCTATCCAAATCCATTCCATAGATAAACCTTTGGACGATTTTAGCTATCCTATATCTCATAGAATTCGTCCAAAGCATATCCCAATGGATTTATAGTCTAAAGTTTAACTATCAAACAATTGACAGTTTATACCCCTTTATTTAATTAATCTCTTTAAGTCACCAAATTAATTCCAATTAATTTATGACTTATATTAATCAAATAAGCATATATTATTCCTTATAATATTTACTCTCTCTTAACAAATCATCCATCAAGTTGCTATGGTGAAGGCAACCCAAAAGGACCATGCACAACCGGATCAAATACTTGCCTAATATAGTTGCAGCCTTAGACACTATTCCAACAAATGTTGCTAAAAAGCTTGACGTTTTCATCTTGAGGAATATCTTTAACGTCAACAAGAAGAGTGTTTGTAACACTAGTCAAAATAGGTCCATAACAATCACATATGATTATACCAATCATGTAATGTGATTTTGTTAAACTCTTAATGTAGTAACTTACTATGTATTTCATGCTAATTCTAATATAAATATTAACTTTCATACATACTTTATAGTATAGAGAACATCTAAATCTGACTTCGCATGAAGAAGTTATGATAAATCAAACACTATAAATCTCTATAATAAGAGGAATTTTAAATTAGACATAGAATAATCTCTTGGAATCTAGAAGAAAGTTGTAGTACTCGGAATTACCTACACGTAGATATAAAGAACATCGAAAACGGAGTTCGTATGCAAAAGTTATGACCTTTCGAAGATGCAGCTGTCTAAGGGCATGACACGTGGCAGAAACCCTAGCCACCTTAAGTCACAATGTGAACATGAAGTTCACGATGTTAAACGTGTCAGGGACATTAATCGGGGCTAGAAAACATGTGTTAAAGCTACGGGATGACTCATGGTTGTTCACGACGTGACCCTAGGTATGTCACAACGTGAAATGGCCCGTAACAGCCTATAAATAGTGATAAAAGGTCATTCATTCCTTACTCCTTTTCCTTTCACTCTCTCTCATTTCCAAAGGATGTTTTCCTTCCCGATCCTGAAAACGACGAGCCTCTGACCATTTAGATTCTATAGATCATGCTACTAAGGTGAGTTTCACGACCCCACTTTCTAATATTTTCGGGGGAAAACTAATTCTAAATATTGTATATACATTACTATTAGGTCTATATGATAGTATATTAGTATCAATGTAGATAGTTATATTAACTGGGATATAGTTGTTCTAAATATAATATCTTGAATATATAAAACTATTATCAACTTGTTAGCATGTTCTTGTACTAATGTAGATCATAAGTTATACTAAGGATTCTATATATATTTCATGTGCGATATAGTTCCAGAGTTGTACTCGGAAGTTCTATATGTTAATTGATAGGTACGTTGTTATTGTTGGTTTTATGTCAAGATAAAACTAGTTATGTTATATGGTGTTATTATTGGGTTTAGGTTAAGATAAAACTTGGTTTTAATTCTAATTATAGCTATTCTACTGCCTAAGTGTTATAGATATTAGGAGTAATGCTTAAAGCATAGTTTAATAACTTAGGGTATTAGACACGAATAAGTTTTTACTACTAGAACTAACGGAACTTGACAAGTCTACATGATTTATTATATTCGTCAACTAAGATTGGAAATCTTTGGGAAATTGCTCTGACCTGTAACCGCTAATCTCGTGTGAGCGAGGAAGTCGTGTATGAATAAGATACGGGTTGACAACCCCACTCGTGGTTGCTAGCTAGAACACAACAGTTTGCGAGTGACGAACTGTCCTTTTATTTGTTTATTGTTTCGATGTTGATGAAGCGTGTGGAACTTATCTTAAGATGTGAAACTTGTTGCATCAATCAGAGGTTTGAAACTAGTCATACAGCCGCGGTTACGGGCTCATGGTAGCAAATTGTTAGAAGCATTATACTTTGTCGTTATACAAGTATTAAGGTTAAGTATAAGTTTCCTGAACACTTATACTCTAAGTACAAGAAACTGGTAGGTATACTACTTATATATTAAGTAGATAATTATACCTAACACACATACTCATATAGAATTGAAATAGATTTATACGTAGCGGGTTTTACTCGTATAGAATTGAAATAGATTTATACGTAGCGGTTTTACTCGTATAGAATTGAAATACGATTTATACATAGCAACTTTTTTTTTGTATGGAATTACAAAAGTTTATATTCATAGTATATGAAACTTATAGGTATATACTTATTTTGTAAGTAAACTTTTATACCTAGGATATATATATTAAACATTGGAGAGTTAAAATGATACTTTCAAAACTTTACTTTTGAACTTGGAAAATGTATTATTTTTATATTGAGTCAAAACCTGTGGACTCACCAAGTTTATGTTGATGTATTTTAAATGCATGTGTTTTCAAGAAGTTGATAACTATGCTACAAGAAATGACGTTACACCGCCCGGTGTTTCTATCGAGGGTCGGGGTGTGATATTGTTGTATTTGGTTTAAGTCTTAATGATCCTCCTTGTAGCAGTATGAGCGAATGTCTGTTGGGTACAGGTTTCCCATATTAAAGTACCATGCTCTTCAAGACCAAGAACGTAGTCTTCAAAGTGTAGCGCCCATACTTCATACTCTTGTTGAAAAAGGATTGGGATTCTAGTAGTAGATACGATGCTAATGGATAGATTGAAGGAAAGAGTGTGAAGATCTTCCGGTTGCATGATGATGATCCACAAAAAAAAAAAAAAAAAAAAAAAAAAAACCTATTTAGAATCAGATGTGTAAAACAGTAATTGAGTTTAGGGCAAAAAGGACCCTCATCTAACATCTATAATCGATGAAAACGACAAGAAAAGTTCCACCAAAAACTCAAAACCCTAATAATACTCGACAGAAGATTTGCATATGTATTACATAATATCCTGCTTTAATACCAATTGATGAAACAATAAAATTATAGATCGATAGAGAAAAAAAACTGTGATCGTATTTTTACTTATGTGATTGCATTTTTTGACGCAATTCCCGAAACTTCAGAAAAAGCATCATACATCATTAAAGGGTAAATCTAGGAAAAAAAATTAAAAATATACCATCTCTTATCTCATATCTGCGATCACATTTTCTGTAAATTTGTTATGGAAGCTTCTGTCGTGTGTACAAATATGATCTTGATGATCAGATTCGAGAGGGGGTTAGTTCTAGGCGACAAAAAACCCTTTTGAAGGCAATTTCTGACACTTTTCAGCGATTTCTGAAGATCTAAAGACGCTGAATCATCTCCTACACATAGTTTATAACACTAATCATTTTTTCTTTATTTTTATTAGTTTAGATATGTTTTTAGCCATGGATGGATGAAACACAAGTTTTGAGTTTTGCATTAGACTAGTATTTTTCATGTGATCAGTTTATCAGATGTGGTTTTAATTGTGTGATTCTATATGGTTGTTTCAGTTTTGAACTTAATGAATGTTTGTTTTTAAAATCTTGTTAGTCTGACTACCCAGCTAGGGGTTTTATCATTCCAGTTAATCAGTTAATATAATCCATAATTGTTCTTGTCAACATATAATAACAATTATCATATTGGTTCCATGTTTGGCATTTAACTCTGATATAAATTGAAATATCTATTCTTTACGCTTTTGAGCTTATGAGAAGTACTGGGTATTGCTAGGAATTTTCTAATGATCTTAAGGCAACTTTTTAGAAGTTAAATAAGAGCATGTTTAATTAGATAGTAAAAAGTTAGGGTTAACTGAAGAGCTTGTTTTGGTTAATTTAAATAGGTAAAAGAGATACTGGAGCTTGTTAGTTCCTCTTGGTACCAAATTAGATAGAACGCACTCCAAATAATCATATCTGGACTAATTGCATTATTAGGAAATTCGCAGCAGAACTGAATTCATTTTTAATATTGATTTTTACTTAGTTTATTTTCACGAAATTTTTTAGTTTAAATCAAAAATTCTTTTTTTAAATATATTTTTCTGTTTTTATGACTAGAACGTGTCTGATGCAAAAGGCATTGACCGTTAGGCTGTGTCCATGAGGATTCGAACCTGCTTCCCTGTGTTATATTTTAGTGAAACCAATAGTGAAATATTATTTTCTTAATACACATGTGACAGCGTGTTAACAAGTTGGCATCGTTGTCGGGGACAGGGTTCTAATACTTTTATGCCAAAAACTTTTCATATAGGCACACCTCTAGCTTTTGATCCAGAAATTGAAAGAACTGTAAGGAAACAGAAGAAAGATGAAACAAAGAAAAAATCAGCAGGTTTCTTTAGTTCATCCTATTCAATACCTCCAGAAATCACCACCACAAGGTAGTCTCTTTTAGAACAAACCAGATCCAACTTTCCTGTTTTTCCCAAAACTACCCCCATATTCACCTTCTGATTGCCCCTTTAAAACATACTCTCCATCACCCTTAGTTAAATATGAGAAAACAAACTCTTCTGAAACCCAATCCTAAAAATATGAAACCCCAGAACCTTCAGAATCTGAAAAATCAGCCATGAGTGACGCAAAAGAAGAAGCAGAAATTTTTTTCAGAGACTGGGCACACTAGAGGTCAACCAGCAGCCTCTTTGTGTCATTTCTCCAAAAACCTAAAACTTCGAACTCAAATCTGAGCTGATACATCTTGTCCCTACATTCTGAGGTCTAGAAAATGAAGACCCACATACATTCCTTAAGGAATTTCATGTGGTATGTTCATGAATGAAATCATGTACATACATAGAACATCATATAAAGTTAAGGGAATTCTCCTTTTCAACTCAGACTCCATGTGAGAATGGTTGTATAAGCTCCCATCCGATTCCATTACTACTTGGACAGAACTCGCAAAGTTATTTTTATAGAAGTATTTTCTAGAAACATGAGTTTAGAGTCAGAGAAGAGAAATCTTTGGAGCGGTATACTAATCTACCATGAGGTGTCAAAGAAGTCAACAATGCCCATATAGAGTCGCAAAATTTTGAACTGATGAAAGTTGTTCTATTATTAACAAACAAAAAAGGAGCTACAAAGAAACCATGTGAAATCTACTTTAAGACTGAACATCCAACATATATGTGTCCGTTACTGCAAGAGGATAAAACTACAGTAAAATCTGTCGGAGGATATCAGCAGAGTTACCAAAACAATTTTAGCAACGACATCAATATTAAATGCCACCGGGATTCCATTATCAGCGAAATTCTCAATAACTGAATTATCAGCAAAACTTTCAAAATCAAAATTTTTCTAATCAGTCTCTAAATCAACAAACCAGTAAATCTATCATGGCATTAGAATATATTGTAAAGAGTCTTTCCACGAGCACCCAAGCATTCCAGAACTAAACTAGAGCTAGTATCAAGAATTTGGAGCAGCAGGTAACTAAAATCGTCACTTCTATTGGTTAGCTAGAATCTCAAGGAAAGTTACCAGGGCATACTGAGAATAATACAAAGCACAATGTGAGTTGTATTTCTTTGAGAAGTAGGAAAAGATATAAATACCCAAGAAAATATGAACAAGAAAAAGAAGCTGAATAAGAGTATGTTGAAGTTTTGGTTGACGAAGAATCTAAAAAAGATAAAGGAACCGAAACCCCTAAACCAGCCAAGCTGAATCCGAAAATGTACAAGCCAGTTGTACCATTCACATCATGATTGAGAAATACAAAGCAAGAGCAAGAGGATGAGGATATTATGGAAATTTTTCTCAAGGTTGAGGTAACTCTTCCACTTTTAGATGCTA
This sequence comes from Lactuca saligna, assembly GCF_052625555.1. Lineage (NCBI taxonomy): Eukaryota > Viridiplantae > Streptophyta > Magnoliopsida > Asterales > Asteraceae > Lactuca > Lactuca saligna. The sequence goes on from NC_136424.1 coordinate 32,788,435, forward strand.
TAAAACATATCCCTCGTTATGCCAATTTTTAAAAGAATTATGGGTATCAATCAAAAGATTGAAAACTAACAAAACTTTAAAAGCTAGTGAAAGCATTTCAACTATTTTCCAAAAGGGTTTACCTCCAAAGTGAAAGGATCCGAGAGTTTTCTCGATTCCTTGTAAATTCGTTAGCCTTAATTTTTCAAAAGTCATGATTGACCTAGGAGCTTCAGTGAATGTCCTTCCCTTTTATTTTTTTTCAAAAATTAAAATTGGGAACTTTAAAAAAGATCGGGACTATTATCTAGTTGGCTGATCATTCGACATTACACCCAAAAGGTGTATTGGAGAATGTTCTTATCCAAGTGAATAATTTGATCTTTCCCGCTGATTTTTGTATTTTGGACATGGGTAATTTGGACATATCATATAAAAACTCTATTACTTTAGGCGGTTCAATCATGAAAAATGCAAAAACAAAAATAATGTTTTTAATGGCACAATTGCAATGGAGTTTGACAAGGGAGTTGTTAATTTTAAAATAAATGATGCTTTTACATCTCATAATATTTATGTTAATTATATGGGTACCAACAATGCTTTATCTGAGGAGTACTATGAGTTTTCTGATTTCTCTATTTAAGAAAAATTTGTAGACAGGAAGTTATCTAATACATCAAAAGAGCTTGAAACGGAAAATCTTAAGGAAAAAGAAGGGAAATTAGTTGTTGAAAAGAAGTTAACAAAAATACATAAATATGAAGAGGAAAAATAGTATTTTATTTCTATTGAGCTGTTCATTTCTCTCTGAGCATTGAGGAAAATGCATCATTTTAAGCTTGGGGAGGGGGTTAGTATAAAAATTTGCAATTTTTAGTTTTTAGGTTAAAATTTTTAAACTTTGTTTTCTGCATTTTATTGCTATGCTGCATCTGCATATAAAATTTTCGAAAAAGGAAAAAAGCATTTTACCTTTTTGTTTTCTGCATTCATATAAAAAATTAAAAAAATCAAAAAATAAAAAAACAATTTACATGAGATGAGGATAGTATTTTCTTACGATAGCTTTGTAAAGCTGATATGTGATTGGAACCGAAAATAACAGTCTCATTACAATCGATTTTAATATTTATCTTTTCATATAAGAAAGTGTTTTAAATGTTTTCGAAATATGAACCCACATAAGAGTGGGATAATTTTTACAATGGAAATGTGGGATGAAAAAAATGAACAGTGTTTTAGAAATTACTTTCTTATATGTCTTAAAAAGAACCTAGATTGAGTAACCCTTTTCTTTCCTTAAAGTACTAAGTCGTATCGTTTGTACGCCTTTTGAGGTTTGGAGGGAACTCTTGTTATATCCACACAAATTATTATACGTGTTGAAGTATTGAAGATATGGTGCCCCACAAAGTAAAATTTGTGTCAGGTCAATATATATGTTAGAAATGGTATGTCAGGCAACTTGAAGAAATCTAAAATTCAAAGTCAAATCCAAGTCAAGTTCAAGTCGAAATCGTGAACCAAGAAAAGTTAGATTTGAAGAGTTGATCAAGACAAAGATGACATGTGTTATAATGAGTTGGGTCCCTCAATAGTGGAATCATAGGGGTAAGCTTGTTTTTTTTTTTGTCTATAATAGAGCTTATCGCGTTTGCTGGATGAGTTTGGAAAAAAGGAGGGGTCGGTCAAGCGAAGTTTTTTATAAATGAATTTTTGTGGAATCACTTTTAAAAATATACTTTTTCAAAATTTAATTCCACATAAAAATTATTTACTCAATCTTGGTTTTACTTATTAAATATGAATTTTGAATCTGCAATAAATAAATTGAGACTGTTGTCTAGATAGTGATTTCATTGGAGCTTCCTCGGTGTGAAATATGATCATGTGAAGAAAAAATTGAAGTATTTTTAGTTCAAGTGTTTAGTTCCTTTATTTTATTCTAAATTCTTTTTAGGTCATCTACACATTTCCATTTGTTTATAATGTTTAATCTTTTTATTACTTGAAGGAAACTAAGGTTCAACCTCGGGGAGATTTGATAAATGGCATTTTATGCATCTTTTAGGGTAGTTTTCATTAGCATTTAATATCATATTTTGTACAATTGCATGTCATTAGTATAAATAATGTTCATCTCATGTCTTTAATCAGAATTACCCTACAGCTAGCATTTTTATGTTGTTTTCAGATAATTCGAGTGGAGCGGTACTTTGGCAATAGTTAAAAGCATATTTGGAGCCTAAATGAAGTTGGAACTGCAGAAAGATGCTAAGGAATGACTTGGAATGCTTAAACTGAATAATTGTGTCCGAATCGAGCCGAAAAGCAATATGTGTGATCGCATATATGAACATATTCGATCACATAAATGTATCGGGGATTTGCAAGGTCGAAAAAAGCCATCTGGAGAAAAAAAACTAAAAACTATGATCGTATTTTTACTTATGCGATCATAGTTTTGTGACGTAATTCCCAAAACTTTAGAAATAGCATCGTACACCATTAAAGGGAAATATGGAAAAAAAAAATTGAAAATCTGTGATCGCATATCAAATCCATACGATCGCATTTTTCTACCAACTTGTTCTGGAAGCTTCTGTCTTGAGTATAAATATGATCCTTATGATAAGATTTGAGAAGGGGATTGTTCTAGGCGACGAAAACCCTTTTCAAGGCGATTTCTAACACTTTTCAGCAATTTATGAAGATCTGAAGATTGTGAATCATCACCTACACTTAGTTTAGAAAATTAATCAGTTCGTCTTTATTTCTATTAGTTTAGAAAAATTTTTACCCATGTCTGACTAAAACCCTAGTTTTCAGTTCTGCATTAGACAAGTACTTTTCATATGATCAGTTATTAGATTTGGTTTTCATTATGTGATTCTATCTAGTTGTTTCTGTTTTGAGCTTAATGAAAGTTTGATTTTGGATTCAAGTTGGTCTGATCAACTAGCTAGGGTTTTATCATTCAAGTTAATTAGTTAATAGAATCCGTAATTATTCTTGTCAACTAATAATAAGTAACTAGTAGCAGATTGGTTGTTTTAGGGCATTTAACTATGGTATAAACTAAAATATCATATATTTATGCTTCTGAGCTTGTGAGATGTATTGGGAATTTCTGAGAATTTTACACATATTTTAATGCAATTTTTATGATCTTAATGAAGAGCTTGTTTAATTACACAGTAAAAAGTAAAGGTTAATTGAAGAGTCGTTTTGGTTAATTTAATTAGGTAAAAGAGATTATACTAGAGCTTGTTAGTTTTTTCAGTACTAGCTTAGATAGAACACATTGTGAATAACCCGATATGGATTGATTGCATGATTAAGAAAGTAACAATAGAACTGAATTCGTTTTTATTATTAAGTTTTATTTAGTTTATTTTAACTACAATTTTTAGTATAAAATAAAATTTCCTTTTTTTAATATTTTTTTGTTTTAATAATTAAAATGTGTCTGATGCAAAAATGCATTGACCATTAGGTTGTATCCCTGAGGATTCGACCCTTCTTTCCTATGCTATCTTTTAATGCAACCAACAGTGAAATATTATTTGCTTAATATGCTCGCGACAACGTGTTAAAACATATCGTTGTGTAAGGTCAAACCATATAATATGATGAGTAAAATCTTTTGACATGCTAATTTACTTTACACAACATTATCAACCGCTGTCTGGACTTCTCTCTGTAACGTGAAAATTACTTTCGCAACTAGTATTAGATCGATTATCTTAGTCATAGGATCTTTTCATGCATAATATATATTATTGTACATAAATAACTGATTTTTAGTGATCTCGTTCTAGAATAGTCATTATCCTAGTTTGTAAGTTACACTAGGATTACATGTAAAAGAAGTCGCTTTTTGCATTCTCTCTTTGTGAGAGTTACTTAATCAAAATTGGTTTTTATTCATCACTCCTTATTGCTTGATATATTGTTTTATTATTTTGCTCATTCAAATGGTATCAGAGTAGCTCTTTCGTTTATCAAGCAATGGTGTCTTTTTCTGGATCTAAACCTACTTTTGGATCTACATCAGGAAATAAAATTCCTCTCTTCAATGAAAAGAAGTTTGCGTCGTGGTTCCCCTAACATAGATCTTAATTCATTATGCACTTTATCCCCACACATCAAGGCTAAAATCTTTAGTTCTGATTCTTCCCAGTGACTTACTTGATAAAGTTTCCATCTTTATCCATTCCAAGGGTTTGATCTATCATAATCAACAACCCTAATTGGATTAAATCCATTTACGCTTTTGCTATGGTGCATGGTAACCAAAGAAACCAACCACACCTATCTTTTTTCTTCCTAAAGACCATACACATGCACATTTTCAATTTAAAGTATTGGTGTTGCTCAAACTCGAAGAATATAAGGTAAAAATGACTAAATTTGACCAAAAATCAAGATAGATCGTAGATTTATCCATAAAATCGAATAAAAACAAGTAAAGTTTATTGCATACAATGAAAAAGAAAATACTAAAAGATGGATTATTCGTCCCTACCCAAATAATATTCATAACGTTTCTTAATATTTAATTATTTACAAAATAAGTAATAAGTATAGCCATCAAAATCAATTTCATTTCCACTCCCTTGCTGAAAAGACCAAGGTAATGTTTTAGTTTTTAGGACATCAATACAAATTTAATATGTTCCCAAAATAGATTGACCGTTTTGTAAGGTCAAACCTTACAATATGATGATTAAAATATTGTGTCATGTTGATTTACTTATACATCATTATCAGTTTTTGTTCGGACTTCTCTCTACAGCGAGACAATTACTTTCGCAACCAGTTTTAGATTTGTTATCTTAGTGATAGGATATTTTTATGTATAATATATATTTTTGTATATGAATCTCTGATTTTTAGGGATCTCATTCTAGAATACTCTTTATCCTAGTATATAAGTTACACTAGGATTAAATGTAAAACACGTCGCTTTGTGCATTCTCTCTTTGTGAGAGTTCTTCAATCAAAAATGAGTTTTTATTATTTATTCTTCTTTATTTCTTGAAATATTCGGTATTTTTTTATCCTTCAATTGGTATTAGATTGGGTATTTCATTTATCAAGAAATGACATCTTCTTATGGATCCAAACCTACTTTTTGCTCTACATCGACGAATAAAATTCCTCTCTTCGATGAAAAGAAATTTGCAATATGGAAAAAGGAAACCCCTATGGCCCAGATACTAGTCATGTCATGTTTATGTCATAACAAAATAGAATTGAATACCTTCTGATTCTCAAGTTGCGTCCTTTCCCAAGTCACGTCATGGTTCCCTTGACAAAAATCTTAATTCATTAAGCACTTAATATGTACAGATCTAGGCTCACATCTTTAGATCTGATTCTTCCTGGTGACTTAACGAATAAAATTTTAACTTGATTAAGTTAATTTAAACATATAATCTTCTACATGGGTTCAAAAGAAACCCACCATACTTATCTTTTTACTTCCTAAAGACCATAAACATGCATATTTTCAATTTAATGTTTTGGAGTTGCTAAAACTCCAAGAGCATAAGGTAAAAATGAGCAAAAATTACTAAAAACCAATGTAGGTCCTAGATATATGCAAAAAAACTAAATAAAGAAGTAAACCTTCTCACTTACAATGCAAAAGAAGAGACTAAAATATAGAGTATTCACTGGAAAACAATTCTTCAAGTTTCTCTAGCTTTCTTTTCTCTTCAAAAATCTCACAATCACCTTATAACTCTGTCATGAGCACATAGGTGGTAGGGTTTTATCTATGGATAAGGAGGTTGATGATTCTGAGAAACCCTAAATGTGAACACCATTATATAGTAACCAAGGCGTAAATTCTAGGCTTTTAGGCCCTGGCAGCGCCACATCGCGGAGCAACCGACACCGGTACCACTACTTATCGACGTTTCCGATGTCACAGCCCTAAAGAAATCTCGACGATCTCAAACCAAAAACCATATATCAAAAACTTAAACGAAACCAATAAGAATTAACTCAAACATGAAAAATAGGTTTTATAGGAGTCGTCCCTACCCAAACAACCTTCATCACCATTCTTAATATTTAATTATCTGCAAAATAATTTTATTCATGAAAATTAGGTTTATTTCCACTCCCTTATTGAAGAGACCAAGGTCTTGTTTCCCTTTTTAGGATATTGTGACCAATTAAATATGTTCTCAAAATAGCATGATCGTGTTGTAAGGTCATGCCTTATAATCTGATGAGGAAAACCATGTGTCATGCAGAATTACTTAATTTACACATCATTATGAGCCACTGTCTGGACTTCTCTCTGTAACATGATATTACTTTTGCAACTAGTTTTAGATTTACTATCTTAGTGATAGGATCTTTTTAATCATAATATATATTTTTTAATACAAATCCGTGATTTTTAGGGATCTCTTTCTAGAATAGTCTTTATCCTAGTATATAAGTTACACAATATTACATGTAAGACACGTCGCTTTTTGCATTCTCTCATTCTGTGAGTTCTTTAATCAAAATTGGTTTTGATTGTTCGTTGAAATTTATTGTCTTATATTATCTTTTTTATTTTTTTTGATCCAACATTTGGTATCAGAGTATATCTTTCATTTATCAAGCAATGACGACTTCTTTGATGAAATGGGCTTTGGAATATGGAAAAAAGAAAAGCCCCACGACCCAGATACTCGCCATGCATGTCACGTTTATGCCACGAAAAAATAGTCATGAATACCATCTGATTCTCAAGTATCATCCTCTCTCTTGTCGTATCGTTGTTCACCTAACAAAAATCTTAATTCTTTATGCACTTTATCCGTACAAATCAAGGCTCACGTCCTTAATCTGATTCTTCCCAGTGACATAATGGATAAAGTTTCCAACTTTATCCATTCGAAGGGCTAGATCTATCATAATCTACAACCCTAAGTTGATTAATTACAATTAAGCTTATAATCTTGTGCATGGTTAGAAAAGAAACTGACCACACTCATCTTTTTTCTTCCTAAAGACCATAAACATGCACATTCGCTACTTAAAGTCATGGAGTTGCTAAAACTCAGAGAACATAAGGTAAAAATCAACAAAAATAACCAAAAACCAAGTTAGATCCTAGATTTATGCCTTAAACTGAATAAAGAAGTAAACTTGCTCACTTACATTTCAAAAGAAGAGTCTAAAAGATACATTCTTCACTAGACAACGATCCTTCAATCTTCCCAAGCTTCATTTTCTTTTCAAAAATCTCATTATCACCTCACAAATTTGTCACAAGCACATAGGGAATAAGGATTTCATTTAAGGAGATGTAGGCTAATGATTCTAAGAAACCCTAAAAGTTTGCACCATTATATAGTGTTCAAGGCCCGTGATCTAGGCTTTTTGTGACAACCCAAGTTGCCCCATTACATTTCTCCGTTACCGTTAACAGAATTTTTCCACTGTTCAAAAGTTCCGTTAATAAGAAGCCGTCAAATTAAATAAACATTTCAATTGTGTATGTTTATATGCCGTTAATTCGTGATAAAAGGAAATAAAAATACATAACACATATTTCCATTTACTTGGAAAATATTAGTTTATTATCACGACCACTAAATCGGGTGCGACCAAAAGCCCCGTTTAACGGCAGTATAGGGTAAAATCCCACTGAGCCCCAACTCAGAACCCTATGTAAGGGTGAGTGGAGTCCATTGGATACTTTTTACAGTCTCTCTATACTCTCTCTCTAGACTCGTTTTAGCCCCGAATCCGCAACCAAATGCTTCCAAATTCTAAGTCCGCTTACCCTAGCTTATTCTAAACATATTGATCATATTTATAGCCCAAAAATCCGACTTAGAAGCTAAGGAAAAGGAGTTTATGGCCTAAGAGCCTTCTTAGGCCGTAAACACCCAAAATGAGGCCAAAATGACCAAACTTGTCCTTATAGGCTTGGAAATAAATAGGAGAATTTGCCTAGGGGTGTTTAAACACTAAAATTCATGGATTTAGGACTCAAAGAAGAGTTTACGGCCCAAGCACATGCTTAGGCCGTAAACTCCCCAAGTCATGGTCCCAAATGCACTCCAAACTCATCCTAGGGCTTCATACATAATTTAGGAACTTATCCTCTTGAGTTTAGACCCTTGAAACACTCCAAAATGAATTATAAAAGGGAGTTTACGGCTAGACAAGGGTTAAGGCCGTAAACACCCTTAAACATGCCCAAAATGTTGGTTTTTGTCCCCAAATGGCCTTAGACTATTTCTATAAAATGCTAGGAAGGATTTAAGGACTTAAACACAACCAATGGAGGGATAAAAAGGAGTTTACGGCCCAAGAAATTGTCTAGGCCGTAAACTCCCCAAAACCCACTCAGATGATGGTTTTAATCCTCCATAATAGCATCATACTTCATTAGAAATCACTAGAAAGGCATTAGGGGCTTTAAACTTCCCAAAACTCTAAGGATTAGAGTTTACGGCCGTAAACTCCTTTAGGAGTGGTTCCTTGTACGTAAACTCATAGATCAAGCCCTTAGAGGCCTCAAACCCACTCATGCATTTTATGAAAAGTCCTTAGAAAAATCCCACGAGTAAGCTAGAAGCATTAAACACCCAAGAATATGACCTTAGGAGTTTACGGCCGTAAACTCCCTTAGGTTAGGCCGTAAACTCCAAAATGGTCCATATTAATGCTTTAAACCCATTCACACACTTGATAATTGAGTTTAACAAAGTTCCGCAACTGATAGGAGACCCTTAGCACCCTTCAACGCTACCCGGGACCCCAAACACTTAACCAAAAGTGTTTTCCGCTCGTTTGAGCGCGTATATTTGTGTAATTAGCATTAAATATACTAATTGTAAGTGAACATATGTTATCATATGTTAAATAGGTCATTGAGTGTGTTCGAGTCCTTACGTGACACCGAACGCCCAAACAGCACTCTCGTCGGACCTACTTACACCAGGTGAGTTCATACCCCTGAATGAACCATTTAATGTTTTTAAATGATTTATAGGGGGGAATACAAGTTAAACATGCCAGTTATCATGTCAATCACATGTGATTGATAACCCGCATGCACAATATTTTACCACTTTACACTATTTTACCGAGTGGGACACTATAATGATTTTTACTTATTTCATAACTTTTACTTATACTGATTTATCCAAATTCATTCTAAATTGGTTTATGAAGGATCCTCTAAGGTTTTTAAACATATTTTACAAAAGGATACAATTTGTGATTTTCTCTGTACATAAAGGCTTTTCATTAAAGATTTCCCTTTTAGACGTATACTTTTACTTATTAAATACTGCTGCTTCGCTTATTCTTATTTTATACTCTGACTCGGTAACGCTTTCACTTATACTTATAGTCGCGTATACTTGATGACGCTTATACTTATTCACGCTCTTACTTAGTGATACGATTCTTCTTCACTTATACTGGATAACAACTTTACTCCACTTATACTTGATAGACGTTCTTACTTCACTTATTGGCGCCTCTACTTCGTGATACGCTTATACTTGTTCGACACTTCTACTTCACTTGCGACCGCTCCTACTTCACTCGTTAGACACTCCTACTTCACAAGAATCACTTATACTTGATACACTCATACTTTACGATTCCATTATTCCACACTGTATGAATTCACACCACGATGATATGGCTTCAATTATTACACACTCAGTCGTAGTTAGATGTACGTCTGTGCTTATATAGATACATATAAGTAACAATTGAAAGACTTAGGAAGGCTCATCCGCCCTATTTCTTTTTCTTCGTTGAGATGTGGTCTGGTGGGATCGGGTGGCCGTCCGACATTCGTTTGGTTCATTAGTTATATACTATGTATATGAGTATGGACATACAGGAAATTCTCCAGTCAGTTCTGTTAAGAGTCTCTACCTCTAGTCTACACTTACATTAGAAACCCACTCCCTCCTAGTAACACACTATCCTCTATTTGGGATGCATCTTCGGGACGCGGCCTTCTCCGTCGTCTAGTTGGTAACCAGAGTCTCCTGTAGGGAGAGCGGACATTGTGTGTATAGGGCTATACGGGATTGACAACCCCGCACCCTAACTGCTAGCTACAATCCACGGCCTACCAAGCCAAGGGGTGACAAATGTCACATTATATAGATGCTTGTAGGGCGTCTAGAACTCTAGTCAGTATGGTTACGAGTATCCTGGGTTGCCATATAATTCATGGCTTTTAGGTAACGGTATTTCGTCAGCGATTTACACTATATGCTGATGTCACCTTTTTCAGAGCCACACTGTTTTGACCTTGCTAGATGTATCTTTCATTTGATAGTGTCTGGGGTCTGATATCTCTGTTTGACCTTACAAGATGTATCCTTCATTTGATACTGTCTGGGGTCTATTATCTCTGTTTGACCTTACAAGATGTATCTTTCATTTGATACCGTCTGGGGTCTGTTATCTCTGTTCGACCTTACAAGATGTATCTTTCATTTGATACCGTCTGGGGTCTGTTATCTCTGTTTGACCTTACAAGATGTATCTTTCATTTGATACCGTTTGGGGTCTGTTATCTCTGTTTGACCTTACAAGATGTATACTTTTCATTTGATACTGTTTGGGGTCTGTACCCATTGTATTCACAGAATCCACTGTATTCACGGTATTCACTGTGTTCACCGTTCTAGACCTTGCTAGACGTATCTTTCATTAGATATTGTCTGCGGTCTGTATTCACTGTTTAGACCCTATTAGTTGTACCCTTCATTTGGTACCTTCTGGGGTCTGTGTCTCCATTTGTTAGACTGAACCAGGCGTGATGTTAGTTCGATATTCTCCTGGAGTCTATGATTCTTTTGCCTTAGCCAGCAGTCCTCACTGCTGAGGCATATTTTATTCCCTGATGTCTCTTGCTTTCTATAGTAATCAAATTCAGTATTTTGATAATAATAGCAATTAAGGGAAACTTCTTTTCACCATATTACACTGACCAGTCTTGGTAGAAGGCTGCTTTTGTTAAAGAAAATATAGGATTTTCTGGAAAGAACACTAATACACTGAAAACTCTTAAACTACTACTTTATAAAGTTATTTGACTAAATGACACTAAATACTTATGAACTCACCAGCATTTGTAAAAATGCTGATACTCGCTTTTCAAATAACTTGTATTCTCAGGTCAGCAATTAGACAGGTACACCCCCGGAGCTGTTGATGTAGATAGCTTAGTACCACGCTGTATTTATGCTATTACTTGTATTACTTTAAAGTGTTGTAATGTAACCTTGTAAAACCATTACTATTAATGCAATGTTTTGTTGTACTTTGATTACTATAATGCATGTGTTGTGATACTTGACATGGCGTCATCCACCCCAGAACGTTTCCGCCGTTCCGGTTTTGGGGTGTGACAGATTAGTATTAGAGCATTGTTTATAGTGAGCTAAGTATATCAAATCATAAAAGATATACAGCCTATAAATGCAATTGGATAAAACACTCTGAACAATAAATTATACTTTAAAATATAACCATATTTTACCAAAGTATAATAACATCCAGAATCTAAGCACTTGAACAAAAGTATCACATGAAGAACAATAATAAAAGTCTTCGGATGTTGAACACTATAGTCAAACCTGGGCAATATGTAATCGTAAGCTGGAATAAGTGTAACCTGATCAACTACATTTATTCGAGGTGTGATGAACGTGTGCTCGGGAATGATGGTGGTGTGCAACAGGTCTGAAACTTACCAACTATGATTGTTAGAGCCAAACATAAAGTTAAAATACTATAGGAGTATTTTAGAGCGCTAAAAGATTCACACTAATCCCAGAATGACATTCAGAAGATAAGAAAATAAACAAGAATTAAAATACCATAGGGGTATTTTAGGAAGCATAAACAACCTTGCGTGAATAACTAAAAAGATCCTTGTTGATATACCTACAACTACAGAGGGTGTACTCTCAAGGTTATATCTAATAGGGATCCCATAGGCTAAGAATGTATGGTTTTGCTCTATTACCTTTTCCTCGTTGGGATGTGGTTCTAGAGTAGTATCACATATTCGAAGGACTATCGGATCTAAACTATATATGATTTGTACACCCTGTGTAATCGTAGCAGGACTCGATATAGATCACACAGTGAAATGTTAATAATCTCTTAGGATTCTTTAGACATTTCCATTCTCGCACGAACCCTGTAGAAAACCCTACCCACTTCATTGCATAACAGAAGAGTTGATTCCGACCCCGAAGAAGTTCATTTAGAAGATTTCCTGTTTGGAAATAAATGAACTGGGTCGAGACTATTGAATGCACCAAGTGCCCATATTCTTTTAGGGACATCGGTGGGAAATTCGCCTAAACTTCTGAGATTCCCAGTCATCCATCATGAAGTGATGACACCCATAGTTGGAATTAGAAGAAAGGCGGAGTAGAAATTTAATATGTCCATACGAGAAGAGAACCCTAGGAAACTACCCGAAGGAAACCAACGCCGATTCCAGTCCAAGATACGAGGCAGACCGAGGGAGCCAGTACGTGGAACCCGAAAAGTGTCTTTTCCTCGTGTTTGTCACGCTAATACACCCATAAAATAATACAATTTAGTGAGTTAGTGATTACACTGCTCACACTATGTGTTAGGTAAATCGCCTTGTTCCCGTTGCCAGTAATACGCTTAGAACGGATCCCCACACCTCTGTGAGGTTGTTTAGCCATAATCCCTCATGAGCCTCTCTTTCCGCAGCTTCGTTCCGAACTGTTCTCAAATCTCTCCACGTCGGAGAGTGAAACCTTTCTCAGTATAAAGGTAACTTAGTAGGAACGACTCGCATCTTATGGCCTTTTTCTGATACTCATACACCCACTTCGATTACCAGGACTAAATCATAGGGATGTAGGTCGACACTCAGACAACCAATACCTGAGGCACGGGAAAAATATTATGCCTAATACGTTCAGGATAGAAATGTCCAGGGTTAACTATCGTCTTTCATTACCTTGTATTCCTTTTCCGTGTAGGAAAACCATGCCACCGAAGAAGCGTAACCAATCCACAAGCAAGAAACCTACTCTCCTATTCGATGAAGCTACATTCCAAGCTGTAGTCTCAGCAGCCGTAGCAGCTGTCATGGCTCACCTGAATGCTAACACCACCAGTGATAGCAAGAGCCCTGTCGGGAATTCCAATTGTGACAATCGACAGCAACAACCAACACTTTCATGCCCAGCCACCCAAGAACCTCAACCGAACCCACTAAAGAGAAAACTCAAGATAGAGGAGGGAAGTACCTCGGCTCAAGGACCTTCCGAAGGGAAACGAGCTGAGGCAGTCTGTACACCCTGTCAACCCTTCCCTCCCGACTCCAAGAAAACCTTATCTAGGAGACCTTCCCCACTGCAGCAAGTGCAGCTACCATCATCATGGTGCCTGCCGGGAACTCTATTGTGCTAGGTGCCACATGAAGGGGCATATTGATCGTGTATGCAGAAGTCCGGTGGAACGTATTGCATCAATCGCCAATGCGGCGGCCACACTGGTTTGCCACCTATGTGGTGAGTTTGGACACTTCAAGAAGGACTGCTCAACTGAAGGGAAAGACAAAGACACAGAAGAAACTTGACACTACTGCTTAGGGAGAAGCGGCAAGGAACTCATTAGATTTTGGTACGTCTCTCGACCTTGGATAACTGAACTAAGAACAATAAAAGACTAATTCAAATGCAAATTCTTTCCAGTAAGGCGAAAGTCGCAGCACTGTTATAAAATTTAAAATTCATTAGGTAAAACTATAGTGGCTAAACATATACGTTACGGCCATGTATATTTAAGATGGACAGACCTAGAGTGAGCGAATGCCGCCTCATCTCCTGTTCCTCGTTTGGTTGTAGATTTAGGGCGGGGTCGCTCAGTCGACAGTCCTCCCCACCTTAAATGTACATGACTAGTATATGGGAGGCAATTATAGAAATGCCTTGTGAGAACCCATTCATGAAAAGATACTCTATTCGGAAACACTTAGAACTCTCTATAGTTCCGCGTCGACTCTACCGGTCCAAGTATCTGCGGTAGTGATACGTAGGACGAAACCCGAGACGCCTCGAACTTGTGTGCCTGTTCGGCACATGACTCTATCGATCTTCACTTTATATCATGTTGGAGTGTTCTAACTTCAACGACTCTATTGATCATGGTTTGACTTCGTGCAACCATGTGTACATTCTTAGTGCTGTGTAAAAAGAGCTTTCGCCATAGCCATATCGGCAAATAAATGTTCTTCCGAACCTGAACCTAACACAAATAAACCAACCTAATACGATCCGTCAATCGTCCCTCTTATCTCAAACCTTTCGAAGTACCCAAAGGAGGGTACCATACACTGTTGACCGACCCCTCGTAGTCGGATGAACACCGAAGCAAAACACACTACAAGATACTCCAGAAGGCAATAACCAACCGAAGCATACGCCGTAGATTCCCTTGGAAAACCCTTCGCACCTCGCACATCAGGTTCGTGAACCCAGAAGATAGAACTCATGAGACTGACCGCTATAATCAGGTATATGCAAAAGGGTGGCATATAATTGAGATCAAAAAGATTTAAGGTGTGTGTCTCCTCCCTATTCCCTGTTCCTTGTTGGGTTGTGGGTTTGGAGTGGAGTCGCACAGCTAAACGTCCTGATGACCTCAACTATATACTGCTCGCATACACGCGGTATTTGCGGTTAGGCTTGGTATGAGCTCTACCACGAACCACTTCGCAAAACACTTTCACCCTAATCCATAAAAGAGGAGCCGGAGTCATGAAAATCACTACGAGTTGAACTGTTAAAGTTCCGGGTGAGAAAACTTTATACTCACTAGATTCGACCTAGACCAAGAAAACCCAGAACCTTTGGAAGAGTAGTGGCAGTAGATTCTCTAACTACTCAGGCACATTGCCCACCCTGTTACAGACAGGTAGTGCCTATCATCCTCCACCCTATTGCATGGAGGAAATCGTCATCGCCCTGTAGACGATGGAATACATTCTCCGAAGTGAACACTAGGATACCGAGAACCACAGGACAACCATCGCAGCCAAGAATATTTGGTCAAGTGTGAATGCAGCTGCGTTAAATCTCATGAACCGGATCCCGAAGAGATCATAGGCTTAACACCAGCCTTGGTGTTAGTCGAAGGGTTATGCAGGAACATACACCTTCCACGCTAGGATAAACCACAGTCTTAGAGATTCATTGGACTATTAGGTGTTCCACAAATACTATCTCACGCAGAGATAATAGAACTACCTCCCGAGATAGTCCAACACTCATTTAGTGAAACCCTATCTCCTAGACCCTCAGAGTTTCCATATCTCAAGCTTCGTTAGTGCAGGTTCATTTTGCACAAGCGCGAGATAGACACTCTATAGCAAACGAATAACCATAGTCACGTAACCCACTCGACGATCTAGAAAGTCTCTATCAGCCAGTTGAAAGAAACCACAAAACCAAAGACCACCCGAGCTTCCTAAGGACTAACCCGAAGGACCACACATCCAGTACAAGTGAGAACGTTAGGAACTTCGGAATGGCGATCACGCCAGTGTTGATCTTGCCATAGAAGTACACTATGTTCTTAGTACTGAAAAGCTCTACTCCTTTCCGAGAGCTTAGGACCATCCGAGAATCCTCATGGAGACATGGTCCAACCCTTTTCAGGCCATTACTACCTTCGGATATACCACAGGATTCACACCCGGACGACCCATTTCTTAGACTTGACTTGATAGGTGATTTCCCGACAACACTCTTCGTGCCTCACTCATCTTGATAGAATCCATCGAGAACCCTAAACTTGTAGATACACCAGTTGGAACCCACTAGCTACACGAGACGGAATCTGCATCCCGTACGCAAGGGTCTGTTGAAATGACCAACACAGACCAGAGATCACTTGGGGATGCAAGGACAACCACATAGGAAGTACTCTCTTAACTCTACTTGGCCATTCATACATACTTCCTTGCCTAGATATGAATTTCGGGACGAAATTCCCTCTAATGGGGGGATGATGTGACAACCCAAGTTGCCCAGTTACATTACTCCGTTACCGTTAACGGAATTTTTCCACTGTTCAAAAGTCCCGTTAATAAGAAGCCGTCAAATTTAATAAACATTTCAATTGTGTATGTTTATATGCCGTTAATTCGTGATAAAAGGAAATAAAAATACATAACACATATTTCCGTTTACGTGGAAAATATTAGTTTATTATCACGACCACTAAATCGGGTGCGACCAAAAGCCCCGTTTAACGGCAGTATAGGGTAAAATCCCAATGAGCCCCGACTCAGAACCCTATGTAAGGGTGAGTGGAGTCCATTGGATACTTTTTACACTCTCTCTATACTCTCTCTCTCTCTAGACTCGTTTTAGCCCCGAATCCGCAACCAAACGCTTCCAAATTCTAAGTCCGCTTACCCTAGCTTATTCTAAACATATTGAATCATGTTTATAGCCCAAAAATCCGACTTAGAAGCTAAGGAAAAGGAGTTTATGGCCTAAGAGCCTTCTTAGGCCGTAAACACCCAAAATGAGGCCAAAATGACCCAAACTTGTCCTTATAGGCTTGGAAATAAATAGGGGAATTTGCCTAGGGGTTTTTAAACACTAAAATTCATGGATTTAGGACTCAAAGAAGAGTTTACGGCCCAAGCACATGCTTAGGCCGTAAACTCCCCAAGTCATGGTCCCAAATGCACTCCAAACTCATCCTAGGGCTTCATACATAATTTAGGAACTTATCCTCTTGAGTTTAGACCCTTGAAACACTCCAAAATGAATTATAAAAGGGAGTTTACGGCCAGACAAGGGTTAAGGCCGTAAACACCCTTAAACATGCCCAAAATGTTGGTTTTTGTCCCCAAATGGCCTTAGACTATTTCTATAAAATGCTAGGAAGGATTTAAGGACTTAAACACAACCAATGGAGGGATAAAAAGGAGTTTACGGCCCAAGAAATTGTCTAGGCCGTAAACTCCCCAAAACCCACTCAAATGATGGTTTTAATCCTCCAAAATAGCATCATACTTCATTAGAAATCACTAGAAAGGCATTAGGGGCTTTAAACTTCCCAAACCTCTAAGGATTAGAGTTTACGGCCGTAAACTCCTTTAGGAGTGGTTCCTTGTCCGTAAACTCATAGATCAAGCCCTTAGAGGCCTCAAACCCACTCATGCCTTTTATGAAAAGTCCTTAGAAAAATCCCATGAGTAAGCTAGAAGCATTAAACACCCAAGAATATGACCTTAGGAGTTTACGGCCGTAAACTCCCTTGGGTTAGGCCGTAAACTCCAAAATGGTCCATATTAATGCTTCAAACCCATTCACACACTTGATAATTGAGTTTAACAAAGTTCCACAACTGATAGGAGACCCTTAGCACCCTTAAACGCTACCCGGGACCCCAAACACTTAACCAAAAGTGTTTTCCGCTCGTTTGAGCGTGTATATTTGTGTAATTAGCATTAAATATACTAATTGTAAGTGAACATATGTTATCATATGTTAAATAGGTCATTGAGTGTGTTCGAGTCCTTACGTGACACCGAACGCCCAAACAGCACTCTCGTCGGACCTACTTACACCAGGTGAGTTCATACCCCTGAATGAACCTTTTAATGTTTTTAAATGTTTTATAGGGGGGAATACAAGTTAAACATGCCGGTTATCACATCAATCACATGTGATTGATAACCCGCATGCACAATATTTTACCACTTTACACTATTTTACCGAGTGGGACACTATAATGATTTTTACTTATTTCATAACTTTTACTTATACTGATTTATCCAAATTCATTCTAAATTGGTTTATGAAGGATCCTCTAAGGTTTTTAAACATATTTTACAAAAGGATACAATTTGTGATTTTCTCTGTACATAAAGGCTTTTCATTAAAGATTTCCCTTTTAGACGTATACTTTTACTTATTAAATACTGCTGCTTCGCTTATTCTTATTTTATACTCTGACTCGGTAACGCTTTCACTTATACTTATAGTCGCATATACTTGATGACGCTTATACTTATTCACGCTCTTACTTAGTGATACGATTCTTCTTCACTTATACTGGATAACAACTTTACTCCACTTATACTTGATAGACGTTCTTACTTCACTTATTGGCGCCTCTACTTCGTGATACGCTTAGACTTGTTCGACACTTCTACTTCACTTGCGACCACTCCTACTTCACTCGTTAGACACTCCTACTTCACAAGAATCACTTATACTTGATACACTCATACTTTATGATTCCGTTATTCCACACTGTATGAATTCACACCACGATGATATGGATTCAATTATTACACACTCAGTCGTAGTTAGATGTACGTCTGTGCTTATATAGATACATATAAGTAACGATTGAAAGACTTAGGAAGGCTCATCCGCCCTATTTCTTTTTCTTCGTTGAGATGTGGTCTGGTGGGATCGGGTGGCCGTCCGACATTCGTTTGGTTCATTAGTTATATACTATGTATATGAGTATGGACATACAGGAAATTCTCCAGTCAGTTCTGTTAAGAGTCTCTACCTCTAGTCTACACTTACATTAGAAACCCACTCCCTCCTAGTAACACACTATCCTCTATTTGGGATGCATCTTCGGGACGCGGCCTTCTCCGTCGTCTAATTGGTAACCAGAGTCTCCTGTAGGGAGAGCGGACATTGTGTGTATAGGCCTATATGGGATTGACAACCCCGCACCCTAACTGCTAGCTACAGTCCACGGCCTACCAAGCCAAGGGGTGACAAATGTCACATTATATAGATGCTTGTAGGGCGTCTAGAACTCTAGTCAGTATGGTTACGAGTATCCTGGGTTGCCTTATAATTCATGGCTTTAAGGTAACGGTATTTCGTCAGCGATTTACACTATATGCTGATGTCACCTTTTTCAGAGTCACACTGTTTTGACCTTGCTAGATGTATCTTTCATTTGATAGTGTCTGGGGTCTGATATCTCTGTTTGACCTTACAAGATGTATCCTTCATTTGATACTGTCTGGGGTCTATTATCTATGTTTGACCTTACAAGATGTATCTTTCATTTGATACCGTCTGGGGTCTGTTATCTCTGTTTGACCTTACAAGATGTATCTTTCATTTGATACCGTCTGGGGTCTGTTATCTCTGTTTGACCTTACAAGATGTATCTTTCATTTGATACCGTCTGGGGTCTGTTATCTCTATTTGACCTTAAAAGATGTATGCTTTTCATTTGATACTGTTTGGGGTCTGTACCCATTGTATTCACAGAATCCACTGTATTCACGGTATTCACTGTGTTCACCGTTCTAGACCTTGCTAGACGTATCTTTCATTAGATATTGTTTGCGGTCTGTATTCACTGTTTAGACCCTATTAGTTGTACCCTTCATTTGGTACCTTCTGGGGTCTGTGTCTCCATTTGTTAGACTGAACCAGGCGTGATGTTAGTTCGATATTCTCCTGGAGTCTATGATTCTTTTGCCTTAGCCAGCAGTCCTCACTGCTGAGGCATATTTTATTCCCTGATGTCTCTTGCTTTCTATAGTAATCAAATTCAGTATTTTGATAATAATAGCAATTAAGGGAAACTTCTTTTCACCATATTACACTGACCAGTCTTGGTAGAAGGCTGCTTTTGTTAAAGAAAATATAGGATTTTCTGGAAAGAACACTAATACACTGAAAACTCTTAAACTACTACCTTATAAAGTTATTTGACTAAATGACACTAAATACTTATGAACTCACCAGCATTTGTAAAAATGCTGATACTCGCTTTTCAAATAACTTGTATTCTCAGGTCAGCAATTAGACAGGTACACCCCCGGAGCTGTTGATGTAGATAGCTTAGTACCACGCTGTATTTATGCTATTACTTGTATTACTTTAAAGTGTTGTAATGTAACCTTGTAAAACCATTACTATTAATGCAATGTTTTGTTGTACTTTGATTACTATAATGCATGTGTTGTGATACTTGACATGGCGTCATCCACCCCAGAACGTTTCCGCCGTTCCGGTTTTGGGGTGTGACAGATTAGTATTAGAGCATTGTTTATGGTGAGCTAAGTATATCAAATCATAAAAGATATACAGCCTATAAATGCAATTGGATAAAACACTCTGAACAATAAATTATACTTTAAAATATAACCATATTTTACCAAAGTATAATAACATCCAGAATCTAAGCACTTGAACAAAAGTATCACAGGAAGAACAATAATAAAAGTCTTCGGATGTTGAACCCTATAGTCAAACCTGGGCAATATGTAATCGTAAGCTGGAATAAGTGTAACCTGATCAACTACATTTATTCGAGGTGTGATGAACGTGTGCTCGGGAGTGATGGTGGTGTGCAACAGGTCTGAAACTTACCAACTATGATTGTTAGAGCCAAACATAAAGTTAAAATACTATAGGAGTATTTTAGAGCGCTAAAAGATTCACACTAATCCCAGAATGACATTCAGAAGATAAGAAAATAAACAAGAATTAAAATACCATAGGGGTATTTTAGGAAGCATAAACAACCTTGCGTGAATAACTAAAAAGATCCTTGTTGATATACCTACAACTACAGAGGGTGTACTCCCAAGGTTATATCTAATAGGGATCCCATAGGCTAAGAATGTATGGTTTTGCTCTATTACCTTTTCCTCGTTGGGATGTGGTTCTAGAGTAGTATCACATATTCGAAGGACTATCGGATCTAAACTATATATGATTTGTACACCCTGTGTAATCGTAGCAGGACTCGATATAGATCACACAGTGAAATGTTAATAATCTCTTAGGATTCTTTAGACATTTCCATTCTCGCACGAACCCTGTAGAAAACCCTACCCACTTCATTGCATAACAGAAGAGTTGATTCCGACCCCGAAGAAGTTCATTTAGAAGATTTCCTGTTTGGAAATAAATGAACTGGGTCGAGACTATTGAATGCACCAAGTGCCCATATTCTTTTAGGGACATCGGTGGGAAATTCGCCTAAACTTCTGAGATTCCCAGTCATCCATCATGAAGTGATGACACCCATAGTTGGAATTAGAAGAAAGGCGGAGTAGAAATTTAATATGTCCATACGAGAAGAGAACCCTAGGAAACTACCCGAAGGAAACCAACGCCGATTCCAGTCCAAGATACGAGGCAGACCGAGGGAGCCAGTACGTGGAACCCGAAAAGTGTCTTTTCCTCGTGTTCGTCACGCTAATACACCCATAAAATAATACAATTTAGTGAGTTAGTGATTACACTGCTCACACTATGTGTTAGGTAAATCGCCTTGTTCCCATTGCCAGTAATACGCTTAGAACGGATCCCCACACCTCTGTGAGGTTGTTTAGCCATAATCCCTCATGAGCCTCTCTTTCCGCAGCTTCGTTCCGAACTGTTCTCAAATCTCTCCACGCCGGAGAGTGAAAACCTTTCTCAGTATAAAGGTAACTTAGTAGAAACGACTCGCATCTTATGGCCTTTTTCTGATACTCATACACCCACTTCGATTACCAGGACTACATCATAGGGATGTAGGTCGACACTCAGACAACCAATACCCGAGGCACGGGAAATATATTATGCCTAATACGTTCAGGATAGAAATGTCCAGGGTTAACTATCGTCTTTTATTACCTTGTATTCCTTTTCCGTGTAGGAAAACCATGCCACCGAAGAAGCGTAACCAATCCACAAGCAAGAAACCTACTCTCCTATTCGATGAAGCTACATTCCAAGCTGTAGTCTCAGCAGCCGTAGCAGCTGTCATGGCTCACCTGAATGCTAACACCGCCAATGATAGCAAGAGCCCTGTCGGGAATTCCAATTGTGACAATCGACAGCAACAACCAACACTTTCATGCCCAGCCACCCAAGAACCTCAACCGAACCCACTAAAGAGAAAACTCAAGATAGAGGAGGGAAGTACCTCGGCTCAAGGACCTTCCGAAGGGCAACGAGCTGAGGCAGTCTGTACACCCTGTCAACCCTTCCCTCCCGACTCCAAGAAGACCTTATCTAGGAGACCTTCCCCACTGCAGCAAGTGCAGCTACCATCATCATGGTGCCTGCCAGGAACTCTATTGTGCTAGGTGCCACATGAAGGGGCATACTGATCGTGTATGCAGAACTCCGGTGGAACGTATTGCATCAATCGCCAATGCGGCGGCCACACTGGTTTGCCACCTATGTGGTGAGTTTGGACACTTCACGAAGGACTGCCCAACCGAAGGGAAAGACAAAGACACAGAAGAAACTTGACACTACTGCTTAGGGAGAAGCAGCAAGGAACTCATTAGATTTTGGTACGTCTCTCGACCTCGGATAACTGAACTAAGAACAATAAAAGACTAATTCATATGCAAATTCTTTCCAGTAAGGCGAAAGTCGCAGCACTGTTATAAAATTTAAAATTCATTAGGTAAAACTATAGTGGCTAAACATATACGTTACGGCCATGTATATTTAAGATGGACAGACCTAGAGTGAGCGAATGCCGCCTCATCTCCTGTTCCTCGTTTGGTTGTGGATTTAGGGCGGGGTCGCTCAGTCGACAGTCCTCCCCACCTTAAATGTACATGACTAGTATATGGGAGGCAATTATAGAAATGCCTTGTGAGAACCCGTTCATGAAAAGATACTCTATTCGGAAACACTTAGAACTCTCTATAGTTCCGCGTCGACTCTACCAGTCCAAGTATCCGCGATAGTGATACGTAGGACGAAACCCGAGATGCCTCGAACTTGTGTGCCTGTTCGGCACATGACTCTATCGATCTTCACTTTATATCATGTTGGAGTGTTCTAACTTCAACGACTCTATTGATCATGGTTTGACTTCGTGCAACCATGTGTACATTCTTAGTGCTGTGTAAAAAGAGCTTTCTCCATAGCCATATCGGCAAATAAAGGTTCTTCCGAACCTGAACCTAACAAAAATAAACCAACCTAATACGATTCGTCAATCGTCCCTCTTATCTCAAACCTTTCGAAGTACCCAAAGGAGGGTACCATACACTGTTGACCGACCCCTCGTAGTCGGATGAACACCGAAGCAAAACACACTACAAGATACTCCAGAAGGCAACAACTAACCGAAGCATACTCCGTAGATTCCCTTGGAAAACCCTTCGCACCTCGCACATCAGGTTCGTGAACCCAGAAGATAGAACTCATGAGACTGACCGCTATAATCAGGTATATGCAAAAGGGTGGCATATAATTGAGATCAAAAAGATTTAAGGTGTGTGTCTCCTCCCTATTCCCTGTTCCTTGTTGGGTTGTAAGTTTGGGGTGGAGTCGCACAGCTGAACGTCCTGCCGACCTCAACTGTATACTGCTCGCATACACGCGGTATTTGCGGTTAGGCTTGGTATGAGCTCTACCACGAACCACTTCGCAAAACACTTTCACCCTAATCCATAAAATAGGAGCCGGAGTCAAGAAAATCACTACGAGTTGAACTGTTAAAGTTCCGGGTGAGAAAACTTTATACTCACTAGATTCGACCTAGACCAAGAAAACCCAGAACCTTTGGAAGAGTAGTGGCAGTAGATTCTCTAACTACTCAGGCACTTTGCCCACCCTGTTACAGACAGGTAGTGCCTATCATCCTCCACCCTATTGCATGGAGGAAATCATCGTCACCCTGTAGACGATGGAATATATTCTCCGAAGTGAACACTAGGATACCGAGAACCACAGGATAACCATCGCAGCCAAGAATACTTGGTCAAGTGTGAAAGTAGCTGCGTTAAATCTCATGAACCGGATCCCGAAGAGATCATAGGCTTGACACCAGCCTTGGTGTTAGTCGAAGGGTTATGCAGGAACATACACCTTCCATGCTAGGATAAACCACAGTCTTAGAGATTCATTAGACTATTAGGTGTTCCACAAATACTATCTCACGCAGAGATAATAGAACTACCTCCCGAGATAGTCCAACACTCATTTAGTGAAACCCTATCTCCTCGACCCTCAGAGTTTCCGTATCTCAAGCTTCGTTAGTGCAGGTTCATTTTGCACAAGCGCGAGATAGACACTCTATAGCAAACGAATAACCATAGTCACGTAACCCACTCGACGATCTAGAAAGTCTCTATCAGCCAGTTGAAAGAAACCACAAAACCAAAGACCACCCGAGCTTCCTAAGGACTAACCCGAAGGACCACACATCCAGTACAAGTAAGAACGTTAGGAACTTCGGAATGGCAATCACGCCAGTGTTGATCTTGCCATAGAAGTACACTATATTCTTAGTACTGAAAAGCTCTACTCCTTTCCGAGAGCTTAGGACCATCCGAGAATCCTCATGGAGACATGGTCCAACCCTTTTCAGGCCATTACTACCTTCGGATATACCACAGGATTCACACTCGGACGACCCATTTCTTAGACTTGACTTGATAGGTGATTTCCCGACAACACTCTTCGTGCCTCACTCATCTTGATAGAATCCATCAAGAACCCTAACCTTGTAGATACACCAGTTGGAACCCACTAGCTACACGAGACAGAATCTGCATCCCGTACGCAAGGGTCTGTTGAAATGACAAACACAGACCAGAGATCACTTGGGGATGCAAGGACAACCACATAGGAAGTACTCTCTTACCTCTACTTGGCCATTCATACATATTTCCTTGCCTAGATCTGAATTTCGGGATGAAATTCCCTCTAATGGGGGGATGATGTGACAACCCAAGTTGCCCCGTTACATTTCTCCGTTACCGTTAACGGAATTTTTCCACTGTTCAAAAGTGTCGTTAATAAGAAGCCGTCAAATTTAATAAACATTTCAATTGTGTATGTTTATATGCCGTTAATTCGTGATAAAAGGAAATAAAAATACATAACACATATTTCCGTTTACGTGGAAAATATTAGTTTATTATCACGACCACTAAATCGGGTGCGACCAAAAGCCCCGTTTAACGGCAGTATAGGGTAAAATCCCACTGAGCCCCGACTCAGAACCCTATGTAAGGGTGAGTGGAGTCCATTGGATACTTTTTACACTCTCTCTCTACTCTCTCTCTCTCTAGACTCGTTTTAGCCCCGAATCCGCTACCAAACGCTTCCTAACTTATCCTCATGGATTTAGGACTCAAAGAAGAGTTTACGGCCCAAGCACATGCTTAGGCCGTAAACTCCCCAAGTCATGGTCCCAAATGCACTCCAAACTCATCCTAGGGCTTCATACATAATTTAGGAACTTATCCTCTTGAGTTTAGACCCTTGAAACACTCCAAAATGAATTATAAAAGGGAGTTTACGGCCAGACAAGGGTTAAGGCCGTAAACACCCTTAAACATGCCCAAAATGTTGGTTTTTGTCCCCAAATGGCCTTAGACTATTTCTATAAAATGCTAGGAAGGATTTAAGGACTTAAACACAACCAATGGAGGGATAAAAAGGAGTTTACGGCCCAAGAAGTTGTCTAGGCCGTAAACTCCCCAAAACCCACTCAAATGATGGTTTTAATCCTCCAAAATAGCATCATACTTCATTAGAAATCACTAGAAAGGCATTAGGGGCTTTAAACTTCCCAAACCTCTAAGGATTAGAGTTTACGGCCGTAAACTCCTTTAGGAGTGGTTCCTTGTCTGTAAACTCATAGATCAAGCCCTTAGAGGCCTCAAACCCACTCATGCCTTTTATGAAAAGTCCTTAGAAAAATCCCATGAGTAAGCTAGAAGCATTAAACACCCAAGAATATGACCTTGGGAGTTTACGGCCGTAAACTCCCTTGGGTTAGGCCGTCAACTCCAAAATGGTCCATATTAATGCTTTAAACCCATTCACACACTTGATATTTGACTTTAACAAAGTTCCACAACTGATAGGAGACCCTTAGCACCCTTAAAAGCTACCCGGGACCCCAAACACTTAACCAAAAGTGTTTTCTGCTCCTTTGAGCGCGTATATTTGTGTAATTAGCATTAAATATACTAATTGTAAGTGGACATATGTTATCATATGTTAAATAGGTCATTGAGTGTGTTCGAGTCCTTACGTGACACCGAACGCCCAAACAGCACTCTCGGCGGACCTACTTACACCAGGTGAGTTCATACCCCTGAATGAAACTTTTAATGTTTTTAAATGTTTTATAGGGGGGAATACAAGTTAAACATGCCCGTTATCATGTCAATCACATGTGATTAATAACCCGCATGCACAATATTTTACCACTTTACACTATTTTACCGAGTGGGACAGTATAATGATTTTTACTTATTTCATAACTTTTACTTATACTGATTTATCCAAATTCATTCTAAATTGGTTTATGAAGGATCCCCTAAGGTTTTTAAACATATTTTACAAAAGGATACAATTTGTGATTTTCTCTGTACATAAAGGCTTTTCATTAAAGATTTCCCTTTTAGACGTATACTTTTACTTATTAAATATTGCTGCTTCGCTTATTCTTATTTTATACTCCGACTCGGTAACGCTTTCATTTATACTTATAGTCGCGTATACTTGATGACGCTTATACTTATTCACGATCTTACTTAGTGATACGATTCTTCTTCACTTATACTGGATAACGACTTTACTCCACTTATACTTGATAGACGTTCTTACTTCACTTATTGTCGCCTCTACTTCGTGATACGCTTAAACTTGTTCGACATTTCTACTTCACTTGCGACCGCTCCTACTTCACTCGTTAGACACTCCTACTTCACAAGAATCACTTATACTTGATACACTCATACTTTACGATTCCGTTATTCCACATTGTATGAATTCACACCACGATGATATGGCTTCTATTATTACACACTCAGTCGTAGTTAGATGTACGTCTGTGCTTATATAGATACATATCAGTAACGATTGAAAGACTTAGGAAGGCTCATCCGCCCTATTTCCTTTTCTTTGTTGAGATGTGGTCTGGTGGGATCGGGTGGCCATCCGAAATTCGTTTGGTTCATTAGTTATATACTATGTATATGAGTATGGACATACAGGAAATTCTCCAGTCTGTTCTGTTAAGATTCTCTACCTCTAGTCTACACTTACATTAGAAACCCACTCCCTCCTAGTAACACACTATCCTCTATTTGGGATGCATCTTCGGGACGCGGCCTTCTCCGTTGTCTAGTTGGTAACCAGAGTCTCATGTAGGGAGAGCGGACATTGTGTGTATAGACCTATACGGGATTGACAACCCCGCACCCTAACTGCTAGCTACAGTCCACGGCCTACCAAGCCAAGGGGTGACAAATGTCACATTATATAGATGCTTGTAGGGCGTCTAGAACTCTAGTCAGTATGGTTACGAGTATCCTGGGTTGCCTTATAATTCATGGCTTTAAGGTAACGGTATTTCGTCAGCGATTTACACTGTATGCTGATGTCACCTTTTTCAGAGTCACACTGTTTTGACCTTGCTAGATGTATCTTTCATTTGATAGTGTCTGGGGTCTGATATCTCTGTTTGACCTTACAAGATGTATCCTTCATTTGATACTGTCTGGGGTCTATTATCTCTGTTTGACCTTACAAGATGTATCTTTCATTTGATACCGTCTGGGGTCTGTTATCTCTGTTTGACCTTACAAGATGTATCTTTCATTTGATACCGTCTGGGGTATGTTATCTCTGTTTGACCTTACAAGATGTATCTTTCATTTGATACCGTCTGGGGTCTGTTATCTCTGTTTGACCTTAAAAGATGTATACTTTTCATTTGATACTGTCTGGGGTCTGTACCCATTGTATTCACAGAATCCACTGTATTCACGGTATTCACTGTGTTCACCGTTCTAGACCTTGCTAGACGTATCTTTCATTAGATATTGTCTGCGGTCTGTATTCACTGTTTAGACCCTACTAGTTGTACCCTTCATTTGGTACCTTCTGGGGTCTGTGTCTCCATTTGTTAGACTGAACCAGGCGTGACGTTAGTTCGATATTCTCCTGGAGTCTATGATTCTTTTGCCTTAGCCAGCAGTCCTCACTGCTGAGGCATATGTTATTCCCTGATGTCTCTTGCTTTCTATAGTAATCAAATTCAGTATTTTGATAATAATAGCAATTAAGGGAAACTTCTTTTCACCATATTACACTGACCAGCCTTGGTAGAAGGCTGCTTTTGTTAAAGAAAATATAGGATTTTCTGGAAAGAACACTAATACACTGAAAACTCTTAAACTACTACTTTATAAAGTTATTTGACTAAATGACACTAAATACATATGAACTCACCAGCATTTGTAAAAATGCTGATACTCGCTTTTCAAATAACTTGTATTCTCAGGTCAGCAATTAGACAGGTACACCCCCGGAGCTGTTGATGAAGATAGCTTAGTACCACGTTGTATTTATGCTGTTACTTGTATTACTTTAAAGTGTTGTAATGTAGCCTTGTAAAACTATTACTATTAATTCAATGTTTTGATGTACTTTGATTACTATAATGCATGTGTTGTGATACTTGACATGGCATCATCCACCCCAGAACGTTTCCGCCGTTCCGGTTTTGGGGTGTGACACTTTTGGGCCCTAGCAGCACCGCATCACAGACCAATAGGCACCAGTACCGCTACTCATCAACGTTACCCATGTTGTGGCCATGAAAAAATCTCAGCGTGTCCACGCCAAAAACCCGATATTAAAATCTTTGACAAAACGACAAAACTTAACTCAAACATCCAAAACAAGTGTTAGAGAAGTCGTCCCTACACAAACAATCGCCATCATCGTTCTTAAATTTTAATTATCAATGAAATAAGTATAGTCATGAAAATCTATTTTATTTCCACTACATTATTGATTAGACCAAGGTCTTGTTTCCCTTTATAGGACATTGGGACCAATTTAATATGTTCCCAAAATAGTGTGATCGTTGGGTAAGGTCAAAACATATAATATAATGAGTAAAACCTTCTGTCATGTTGATTTACGTTACACAACATTATCAACCTTTGTCCGGACTTCTATCTACAATGTGAAAATTACTTTTGAAACTAGTTTTAGGTACGCCCTGCTAGTGACAAGGTCATTTTATGTATGGTATATATTTTTGTATATGAATCCCTAATTTTTAGGGATCTCATTCTAGAATACTCTTTATCCTATTATATAACTTACACTAGGATTACATGTAAAATGTGTCGCTTTGTGCATTCTTTCTTTGTGATAATTCTTTAATAATAATTGGTTTTTGATTATTCATTGTTCCTTATTGCTTGATATATTGTGTTATTTTTTTATCCTTCAATTGGTATTAAAGAAGCTCTTTCATTTATCAAGCAATGGCGTCTTCTTTTGGATCTAAACCTACTTCTGGCACAACATCAACAAATAAAATTCCTCTCTTTGATGAAAAGAACTTTGCAATATGGAAAATCAATGTCCCACATTGCAAATACCAGAGGCGTCACATTTATGCCATGAAAAAAGAGTCGTGAATACCATCCGATTCTTAAGTTGCATCCTTTCCCAAGTCATGTTGTGGTTTCCCTGAGAAATTATAATTTATTAATCACTTAATCCTTATAGATCAAGGCTTACAGATTTCGATATGATTCTTCCTAGTGACTTATGGGATAAAGTTTTCAACTTTATCCATTACAAGGGATAGGTCTATCATAATCAACATCTTTAACTTGATTAAGTCTAATTTAACTTATGATCTTGTGCATGGTTGCAAAAGAAACCAACGACACTCATCTTTTTTCTTCCTAAAGACCATAAACATGCACATTTTCAATTTAAAGTTCTAGAGTTGCTCAAACTCCAAGAACGTTAGGTAAAAATGACCAAAAGTAACCCAAAACCTAGATAGATCCTAGATCTATTTATAAACTGAATGAAGAAGTAAAATTTCTCACCTGCAATGCAAAAGAAGATATTAAAAGATAAATTCTTCACTGGACAACTATCCTTAAAGCTTCCTTAGCTTCGTTTTCACTTCAAAAATCTCACACTCACCTTAAAACACTATCACGAACACATATAGGATAAAGTTTTCATCTAAGGAGAAAGAGGCTGAAGACTCTTAGAAACCCTAAAAGTTAGCACCATTATATAGTGCTCAAGGTCAAAGCTCTATGGTATTAAGTCCTGGCAGCGGTGCATCATGGACCAACATGATAAGATACTACTACATATCCACATTTCCAATATCGCTACCGTGAAGAAAACGTAGCGCTTCCATGACAAAAACCATATATCAAAAACTAAAACAAACCAACATGAATTAACTCAAACATGCAAAACAGTTGTTATATCCCAACCCAAGCAACCTTCATCACTGTTTTTAAAAGTTAATTATCTACAAAATTAATATAGTCATGAAAACCCGTTTTATTTCCACTCCCTTATTGTAAGCTCAGACCTTATAATCTGATGAGTAAAATCATCTCCCATGCTTATTTACTTTAAACAACATTATCATCCAATTTCTAGGCTTCTCTCTACAACGTGACAATTACATTCGCAATTAGTTTTAGATCCTCTATCTGGGTGATAGGATCTTTTTACGTATAATATATATTTTTGTATATAAATTCTTGATTTTTACGAATCTCATTCTAGCATACTCTTTATTCGAGTATGTAAGATACACTAGGATTACATGTAAACCACTTCACTTTTTGCATTCTCTCTTTATGAGAGTTCTTTAATTGAAATATGTTTCTGATTATTCGTGTTCCTTATTGCTTGATATATTGTTTTATTTTTTTCTCCTTCACTTTCTATCAGAGTAGAACTTTCATTTATCAAACAATGGTATCTTCTTCTAGATCTAAACCTACTTTGGGCTCTACATCGGCAAATAAAATTTCTCTCTTCAATGAAAAGAATTTTGCAATATGAAAAAAGCAAAGCCTCATTACCAAGATACTAGTCGTGTCACATTTATGACATGACAAAACAGTTGTGATTATCATACGATTCTCAAGTTGCTTCCTTTCCCAAGTTGCGTTGTGGTTCCTCTGACAGAAATCCTAATTCATTATGCACTTTATCCCTACAGATCAAGGTTCACATCTTTAGATTTGATTCTTCCTAATGACCCAATGGATAAAATTTCCAACTTTATCCATTCCACGGGATTGATCTATCAAAATCTACAACCCTATCTGGACTAAGTCCATTTAAGCTTATCATCTTGTGTAAGGTTACAAAAGAAACCAACCACACTTATCTTTTTTCTTCCTAAAGACCAGAAACATGCACATTTTCAATTTAAAGTTCTGGTGTTTCTCTAACTCCAACAACATAACGTAGAAAATGACCAAATTTGATCAATAATCAAGATACATCCTAGATGTATGCATAAAAATGAATGAAAAGAAGTAATGCTTCTCACTTACAATGCAAAAGAAGAGACAAAAAGAAGGATTCTTCGCTGGAGAACAATCCTTCAAGCTTCTCTAGCTTCCTTTTCTCTTAAAAAATCTCACAATCATCTCACAACTCTTTCACGTGCACATAGGGGATAAGGTTTTCATCTAAGGAGAAGAAGGTTGGATATTCTAAGAAACTTTAAAAGTTAGTACCATTATATAGTGCCCAATGCCCAAGTTCTAGGCTTTTGCGCCCTGGTAAGACTACGTCACAAAGCAGTAGGCACCGGTACCACTAGTTATCTACATTTTCCACGCCAAGGCCTTGAAGATATTGCAGTGCGAACACACCAAAAACCATATTTCTAAAACGTACACAAACCAAGAAGAATTAACTCAAACATGCAAAACAGGTGTTATAGGGTCGTTCCTATGCAAACAACCTTCATCATGTTTCTTAAAATTTAATTATCCACAAAACAAGTATATTGATAAGGCACAAATACAAGTATGCTTGGGGGTTAGGAAGATCAAGAAATATCATGAAGAAAAGTTCCAATTTATCAAAGACTCAAGAATAAGATGAAATATGCCAAGTTATTTATTGTATTTTTTATGTTCTAAGTTATTTTTCCATATGTATTCTTGGGTGTTTAACAAAATTACCTTGAGGTTAAGAAAGTTTTATGGGTATAGATTCAGCGGGATGCATAAAATGAGCGTTGTTCAAAAGAAGTGGACAAGTGATTATGAAGATTGTGGGTATTTGGGATTGGGGAGGTTCTTAGGAAGATTTAGACACAAATACATGCATTAC
Source organism: Lactuca saligna (assembly GCF_052625555.1). Classification (NCBI taxonomy): domain Eukaryota; kingdom Viridiplantae; phylum Streptophyta; class Magnoliopsida; order Asterales; family Asteraceae; genus Lactuca; species Lactuca saligna. Next base: position 32,820,600 of record NC_136424.1, read on the forward strand.
GGTCTTGGAGTAATAGAGAACTTCAAAATGGATTCTTTTTGTAAGATGTTGGTAGCTAAATTCTTGATATGATAATAATAAAATCAATTTTACTTGGGGGCAAGCAAAATGTTAGTGTGGGGTAGTTTGATAACGTCTATTTGATGCATATATTTATGATGTTTTCTTATTATTTCTTATTATGTTTTTATGTTATTTAGAACTAAAAAATACTTAATATGATTTGAAATGTTTAACTATCGTTAAAATGGGAGTTGGAATGCAAAAGGATGAGAAAAAAGCTAAAAATATGCAAAAAGTATGTTGTTGGACAGCTTGATCCATCGTTAGTATTTTTGTCATATCTCATGACTCATAACTCCGATTGACGAGATTCAAAAATATATGAAAACTAGAAAAAATTTCGGAAGAAATTGACACCACCACGACATGGTAAATCGGAACTTCACGATTGTTCAGACTGACTTGGAGAATACGAGATATAGACGAGGACCACGGCATGGTGCCATTACCACTTCCTGGTGATTATATTTTCGGGAATCTATATATTTTGAGCACCTGGACGAATTCTAAAGGGGATTTACGACTTTTATTGATCCTAGGTCGACAAGAAACCTCAGATAAGTTGTTTTGAGAGACTAGAAGGCGGTCGGAAGGCCGTTAAGATGACAATATGATATTCTAGAGGGGATTTACAGTATGATATTCTATTAGAATATTTCACATATATTTTAAAAAAAAATGATACATTTTTTTGGATAAAAAATGAAAAAAAAATAATATTTAAAAAAATTATGAAAATTTTCATTTATTTTTTATTTTTTTTATCTCCAAAATGAAACTCGTAGGATTGCGTTCTCATATCTCACAGAATATGATGGTGTGTATATATATATATATATATATATATATATATATATATATATATATATATATATATATATATATATATATATATATATATATATATATTAAATGAATGGGAAAAAAATTAAAAATAAAAAGTAAAAAAAATATTTAATTTCATTTGTGTTCAACTTTACAAAGAAGTTTTAGCCGCAATAAACGGAATAACTAAATACTAGATATCATTTAAATTCAAAATAATAATCAGATTTGTAGGGTTCAAATGGCCAACAATAAGGATTATAAAAAGTAAGGTTTGATATAAAAGGAAAAAAGGTGGCATGGGGTAGCAGTAGCAGCCTTATTAGTTATTTGTGTAAGGTAGTGGGTTGGAGCCTTCCATTTTTGTAGCGCACAATCATGGCTCACGATGAGGGCGCCTGTGTGTACAGGAGAAAGTGAGGGGACCCAGGGGATCTCATCATAAAGACACTTGGTCCCCATCCACTATACAACACACGTGTCAGGTCTTCTTCATCATGTTAGATGCTCTTCGTACACATAACGCAAAGTAAAAATACCCACTTCTTTCCTTCCTTCATGACCCATGTGCATCAACTTACAAACTATAATTAATTATTTTCTTAAATTGTAATAACATTTTATATGTTTAATTATTGAATATATAACGAACTCTATGTTAAATTTAGCATAGTTATTAATTTTGGTAACATTGGCCAATATTTACTATACTATACCTCTCAATACTGTTTTGACTGTGGGCAACTAACTTAATAGTTGAATGTGTTCCCAAGATAGTTTAAATTGTAGTTATGCGAAATGATAAATCATAGATTTTATTTGATTACATTCAAGTCAAATCATCAACCTAATTACCATCATGGCTAAAATTAGGTTTTGTCAATTTTACATGTGTTTTGTGGTTTTAAAATGTTGGTCCCATTATAGGATAACCATGGCCTACGGTTTTATCCAATGACAAAAAAAAAATAAATAAATAATCAATAAAACAAAAACAAGATCTACAAGATGTTGCTCATTGATACCCTTTATGAGGTTGGCATTAGGTGTATTGGTATAGGAGACAACATCTACCTATTTGACATTGGAAGGTTGTGGTACTACGTATTTTTTGTAGGTGAGCGTGATCGTCTTATGACCCATATTGGTAGCAGAGGCTCTACCACCATAAGGTGTGTCTTGTATTTATGGAACATCACGACGCTTAGGTTATGCATTTCAGATTTGGGTGGATCCCCTTCTTCTAACTATTGTGCTAGTCAACTAGACTTGACATTGTCCCCGATGTAGTTATCAAGGCCATCATGGCTTATCACTTATCCTTCGGTGTTTATGCTTATAAGGTTCGGTTAAGTGGTAACTACAGATTCCTCTTTCATTCTCTTTGTGGAGTCTTCTTTGTCATATCTTATCATAGGACATTGTTACTTGATTTATCATGGATGAGAAATAATGCAATAGATCCATTTTTTCTATTATGATTGTCACTCAAGTTAAGAAGGAAAAATTGGACTATCATTTTAAAGAGGATTATAGTGTGTAGGTCCTTAATGCAGATTCATCGATTCTTCATGCTTCAGAAGGGAAAGTTGGTTTGCATCTTATGCGGTTGGACTTTGGCTTTTATCAACATACCAATTATTTAGTCAAAGGTGTCTTGGGATTTTATCACCTTTGTATTGTGTAACGTCCGGTTCCTGGTATGTATTTTAATAAGAATTGTTCATTTTTGCAAAGGGACTCGACGAGTTGGAGGTCCCAAACTCGTTGAGTAGAAATGGATTTTGGGACGCGAGACTTGAAGTCTACTCGATGAGTTGAGAAGCCTCAACTCGACGAGTAGGGCTGCCAGAATGAAACCCTAATTTTCAGGGTTTGCACCCTATTTCAGGACTTTAACACTTCATTCTGGCCTCCCTCATCGCCTCCCTTAGTCCAGCAAACACTAATTTGTGATCTTAAGCCTTGTAAGTGTGTAGGGGTGAAAAAGGAGTGATTTTTTGGTATTTCCTTGAAAAAGTGAAAGTTAGGAGTGCTTGGTTGAAGGAATAAGCCTTGGATCCAGAGATTTCATGGTCAAAGCAGCCTTATTGAGGAATAAAGTCTATACCTTGTTTATTCATTTACTAGATCTTTTCATGGAGTGGTTTAGGGCTTTAAGGAGCCTATTTTGGGACCATTCATGGATGCAAGCATGTTTTGAAGTCATGACTTCAGATCCAGGGCCTTTGAGAGATTTCGTGGCATAACGGTGCCAACATTAAGGCCATATGAGTCCCATGCAACTTGTGAACCACTTTTTAGGGCTTTTTGAGCTAAATAACTCATGCATGGATGTAAAGATAGAAACTTTATGTGATATATCGACTCTAGGGGACCATATCTATGGATATGATGCAATGAGCCCAGCAGAAAGTAACTTAATGGATTTAGACTATGGGGGACTTGACGAGTTGGGTCGTGGTCCCCCAACCTTTTCTGTTATTGAGCAAACTCAGTGAGTCGAGAAGATGACTCAATGAGTTAGCCAAGTTTTTAGGGTTTTAAAGATTGGAGGACTCGACAAGTTGAAACGAAAAGTTACGATTCTATCATAAAGGAGGAACTCAGCGAGTTAGAAGGTAACTGTAACGCTCATAGATCAGGACTAGTCAATTTAAAGACAATGAGCGTCAAAAATGAATTTTTGATGGAAGATTATTTAGAAGGAGTAATCTTAACTAAGTTGTAGTATATGTTACAAGGATTCCGTACATATAAAGAATGTCTAAATCTGAGTTATAACGAAGAAGTTATGACCTGTCGAAGTTTCATGAAAGAACCAGCACGACACAGCGTAACATAAATAGTGAATTTACGTTAGAGCGATATTTGGCCTTATCGATCTAAACGAAAGTTATAGAATACGTTAAACCGAGAGCGTGTATAAAAAGAACGTCCAAATCTGACTTCGTATGAAGAAGTTATGATTTTTCTAAGTTTCAGCTTAGCAGTATGCAGCCCGAAGTTCGAATATGAGATTGACGGATTTCTAGCTGAAACAATCTAAATGAGAATCTAAGATCTCGTCGATAGTAGTTCAACGGTAAAAAGACAGACGAAAATGGACATCAGATGAAGAAGTTATGAGTTTATAATGGAGTTTTCCTGTCCCGGTTTACTAGAAATAAGATAATAAAAATTAAATTCAAAATTAGCCGATGAATTTTAAACGACAGTTATAGATCTTTTTTTACCTACGCATGGAAAAAAAGAACATCGAAAACGGAGCTCGTATGCGAAAATTATGAATATCCGAAGCTCGGGGCGCGAACCCCAACACTATGTCAAAGTTCACAACGTGAACTCGATATTTATGACTTCTGGAGCATGGCAGACGCAAGCTGCGATGACGCACCTGATGACTACTGAACTCACGACGTGAATATTTGAGATTCACGACGTGAATCCAGAAAAATGGCACTATAAATAGAAATCAAAGGGCAGCTGGCCTTAGTTGCTAATTCCTTCACTCCCTCACTCCCGATACCCTCTCTAGCCCTTTTGAAGCACCCCTGAAGCCCCGGTATCATCCAGACACCCGAAGCAAGTCCCGAAGCCCCAAAGATCCCGACGAGAAAAGAGTTTCAAGTCGAAGCTCTGCCCACGAGAAGCCCGGTGTGTGAATATATCCCGGTTTCATAGAAGAACTTCTACTTGAAGAGTCGTAGTGTTGTCCGAGCATCGTCTAACCATGTGAGTGTGTAGTTACTTTCTTCTAACACACAGATATGAAGTATTTGCTATGAAATACGTGTTATGTGCTTATATACTGTTTGTTTATTGAGATGGATGTTGGATGAATGTTTTATACAGGTTTGTATATGATTTAAACTATATATGTAATTTATATGTATAAATATGTTGGGTACAATATGGGTAAATGAAATAGTTGGTGTGTGATCAAAAGATTAGTTTCAGGATGAGACGAAAGATGATATAGATCATGATATGAGGGTAACAGGTGAAAAATGAATGAAACATTTACCCAAACGATGGCCCCGTCATTCAGCAGAGTAGGGATGCCAATCACGGAGGATTCTATACAATCCAGTGGAACACTAACAAGCTCGCAACTTGTAGGTGTTGTGGACTTGATGTTCACCGGTGTACTCTAAAAACCCTGGCAGCTATAGATTTAATGCCTCATAATAAAATGATGGTAGTCATGGATTTGGTACTTTATAGATAAACCTTGGTAGCTATGGATTTAGTACTGTGATAATGAACGATGGTAGCAATAGATTTAGTACAGTGTAGATGAACGTTGGTAGCTATGGATTTAGTATTGTATAGATGACCCTTGGCAACTATGGATTTAGTGTTTGTTATAGGAACCTCGGGCAACAATGGACTTTGTGCCAATTCCTTAGGTCAATCCTTAGGAACAAATGAAGGGAGGATAGTCGATTCTTAGGGTAAAACCTTAAGAAATAAAGAAGATAATGGGGTTGGGTAATTGGGTTGATTGTTTGATGATTGAATATAATAATTATATTATTGTAGGTTGAAAACCCTATATGCTCACCAAGCTCCCAAGCCTGACCCACTCAGTTTTCTTTGCATTACAGGTAGTGGCACAAGAGTAAAAGTTGGTGGACTTGACAAGAGATTTTGGATTATAGATCAGTAGTTATAAATAACTTTTGTAAGGTCTATTTTATACTGTTTTTGCTTTTGGTCTGTATCGGAACATGACATCTCGAGATTTTGTTATTTAATGAAAAATACATTTCTTTAAAAAAAATACTCAGATAAATTATTATGTACATTTTGTCTTGGGAACAAATTCCGCAACACTTTTAATCAAAGAATTACTTTGATTTTATAAACAAAGCATAAACAAATCGGTCTTTACTGGCCGTGAAAATGGGGATATCATAGTTGGTATCAGAGCATTAGTTTAAGCGAACTAAGAATTTGTAGGATTTCTAGACTTAAACTTAGAATGCTAAGCGATGATTGTGAGATGAGTGTCTAACATATTTTAAGACACGAGCACTAGTATATTTTAGGAAAGTTGCCTAAGAAGCTTTTATGTGCTAAATCTTATATGTTTGTCATATATGATATTATTTGTTCGTATCTATGGTTTGTTGTCGACCGGGTCTGGAAACCTTATGTGTTTTGGATTCTAAGCGTACGACTACGATATTAGAACTAGCATGTAAATGCTTCACAGTGATAAGGAGATTTATACATCTATCGTAAATAAAGCTTTATTACCTTAAATTCTCGCCTGGTACACCGAACGTCTACTTGGGTGTAAAAAATATTATGGTGAAGATTCGTAGATAATTGAGTAAATGAAGGAAATGAAAGGCTTATGGTAGTGAATGACACCTATCGGAAGATATCGTAAGAGTGGTATCTTGTCTTTAGTTTATGTCTGATAAAATAACAATACGTTTAAAAGAGTACGGTATGTCAGAAGTACACCTTCGATTGGCAGGATGATGGAACGGTTGGTGTAATTCTTGAAGTTGTCCCATCGTCTGGAATTTCCATCACCAACCGAGTTGAATTAGAATTGATGATTGAAGATAGGCATGGAAGAAGTCCTAGTAGAGTCTAGGAAATTTGTATAATTAATTGGACATATTCGTATGTGTTAAATTGTTTTGTGATTTTAGGACTTGGGGACTGCGAGACGATACTTGGGACGAATATGAGTAGGTGTGAATAGCAGTAGAGATCTATACTACTGGAAGCACAGGACTCACACTTGGATCCGGGAAAGTCACAAGGTTACCAAGAAGCTAGTGATTGATTCCGTTTTTATTCAAGTATGTTGTTACCATTGTTTCGGTAATAACTAAGGATATGATATATATATTTTGACCTTAGTGGTCATATTAAATTGATTCCGACTACGATGAGTTTGTTACGTGGTTTAGAGAACCAAGTTCGATGTAACATCCGACTCAAGCTGGAAGATTGAAATCAATGCGATTGATAGCATCGCACTCATTGTTAAGGAAGCTTCTAGCTATAAATGCTACATGAAAAAATGTTATTATATCACATTAGAATATGAAGGAAGGTATATTCCATTCTGGAATTTGACTCTAAGAGACCTAAGTCTAAGCATTGCATCATTCGATGAAAGGTCATTAAAGCACGACCCATCGGTCTGTTACAATAGATAAAGGAAAGTATTTATCCTAAGAAGAAGAATGAGTCCACAATAAGGACTTATTGTATAACTTGAAGGTTATGATTGAAAGTCCAACATAGTACGAAAATTAGATGCAAGATTGAGCATCGCCCGCGGTCAAGAAGTCCAAAAGTTAGATATTCATTCGAAGAAACAAAGAAGTTATGATTATTACCTACGATGAAAAGATAATGTATGGAATCATTATACAAGTCCTATTTTTGTTGATGATTTCGGGACGTAATCATCCTAAGGGTGAGATAATTGTAACGCCCATAGATCAGGGCTAGTCAATTTAGATACAATGAGCATCAAAAATGAATTTTTGACGGAATATTATTTAGAAGGAGTAATCTTAACTAAGTTGTAGTATATGTTACAAGGATTCCGTACATATAAAGAATGCCGAAATCCGAGTTATAACGAAGAAGTTATGACATGTTAAAGTTTCGTTATAGAACCGGCACGACACAGCGCGACATAAATAGTGAATATACGTTAGAGTAATATTTGGCCTTACCGATCTAAATGAAAGTCGTAGAATATGTTAAACTGAGATCTTGCATAAAAAGAACGTCCAAATATGACTTCGTATTAGGAAGTTATGATTTTTCTAAGTTTCAGCTTAGCAGCATGCAGCCCGAAGTTCGAATATAAGATTGACGAATTTCTAGCCGAAACAATCTAAATGAGAATCTAAGATCTCATCGATAGTAGTTCAACGGTAAAAAGACAGACAAAAACGGACGTCAGATGAAGAAGTTATGAGTTTATAACAGAGTTTTTCTATCCCGGCCTACTAAAAATAAGATAATAAAAATTAAATTCAAAATTAGCCAATGAAGTCTAAACGAAAGTTGTAGATCTTGTTTTTACCTACGCGTGGAAAAAAGAATGTCGAAAACGGAGCTCGTATGCGAAGGTTATGAGTTTCCGAAGTTCAGGGCATGAACCCCAACACTGTGTCAAAATTCACGACGTGAACACAGTGTTCACGACGTGAACTCAGTATTTATGACTTCTGGAGCCTGGCAGATGCAAGTTGCGATGATACACCTGACTTAGTATTTGCTATGAAATATGTGTTATGTGCTTATATATTGTTTGTTTATTGAGATGGATGATGGATGGATGTTTTATACAGGTTTGTATATGATTTAAACTATATATGTAATTTATATCTACAAATATGTTGGGTAGAACATCGGTAGATGAAATAGTTGATGTGCGATGAAAGATTAGTTTGAGGATGAGACGAAAGATGATATAGATCATGAGATGAGAGTGATAGATGAAAAATGAGTGAAACCTTTACCCAAACGATGGCCCCGTCATTCAGCAGAGTAGGGATGCCAATCACAGAGGATTATATACAATCCAGTGGAACACTAGCAAGCTCGCAACTTGTAGGTGTTGTGGACTTGATGTTCACCGGTGTACTTGTTGGATTAATGTCTAAGTCCATAACTATAATTGGTAAGACTTGACCCGACCCGGCATGGTCCATTTGGGTTGCATACCATCATGCACTTGAATAGACTAAATGAGAGAAATAAGACACTTATGGTTATTAATATATTATAAGTTCTAGTATATTAATAATAAGAATAATGAGATTATTTAATTAGTATTGATCAAGAATTAATCTAGCATTAATTGAGTGATCAAAAGAAGACTAATTAAATATATGGGTTGATTGTGTAAATCATCCATACTTGTATAGTGGGCTAATGCTCCATGGATTATGTAGTTGGGCCAAAACCCATATGATGCTCCATGGATGCTCCATGGTGTATTTGAACCCATGGATCCAAGGAAATGGAAAGTCATGACAATTAGGGTTTACCCTAATTGTATAACTATATAAGCATCTTATTCTTGAGGAAAATCAGCCACTAGTGAGACTAAGAAAGGGCTAGCCGATTTCATGAAGTGTAGAATTCTCTCTAAGTTATTCTAAGTGTTTTGATGATTGTGAACCATTTGAGGTGTCACACTTGGGGCACTAGGCACTCAAGCTTCATGAAGACAAGCACCATCAAAGAGGTATGTATTCTATCTTGTTATATTGATAGTTTTGTATGCTAGTTTAGGATAATACCTTGGATATTCATATTTGCATGTATAATAGATAAAACATAGATCCAAGGTATTTAGGGTTGCATGTACACTTAGGAGTGTTAGAATGCTCATAACCCAACAGTGGTATCAGAGCCTAGGCTTGTTTTCTTGTTATACTTGCAATAGAAGCTGAAAAAATCGAGTTTTGTTGCTGTCTACCCAGCAGACTCGCCGAGTCGATGAAGGGACTCGACGAGTCCAAGGCAAAATGCATCCAACTCGCCGAGTTTTGTTCATGCACTCGACGAGTTGGACCCTAGACAGCATATCTTCGAGGTTTTTGGCTAGAAATGGACTAGGAACATTACCCTAAGTTGTTTTGAACTTATAAACTTGTTTTTTGATGTGGTAATGTTCATGCTAATCCATTTTTCAAAGATAATTGTCAATAGATTCATGTTTTGTATTGGTTTAAAGGTTTAGACTAATTACATGAAAAAGTTTGATTTGAATTATCTTGTTCTTATGAGTTGCTTAGATTAATAGAAAAGTTAATTGAAATAGTTGTTTTCAATCCATTTTAATCTAAGAGTTGAGTATAAAATGTGTTTGTGTAACCTGTCCTTAAGTTATATGAAAAGTCACATTTAAGTTTCATAAAACTCATAAAAGTTGGCAAAGGTTACAAAAATGAAGAGTCTAGTTCTAATTAATTGGAGTTATGACTCCATAATTTGTCCTCAAGTAATGGAGGACCAAGAGTCTCTTCATTAAATAAATAAAAAATAATAATGTAACCTTAATTAATTCCATAAGTTATAAAATAAAGAAAAGTTAATTCTTTATTAGTTTAAAGTCTTCCATAATTTGTCCTCAAGTTATGGAACTTGAAGAGTTTTTGGATTAAAACTACTTTAAACAAATAAGTTATGGAATTAATTAGTTTTGAATAGTTTCAAAAACTTGCCCTCAAGTTTTGGAATTTGTAAAGTTTTCACTTATGAATACTTTAATTCCAAGTTAGCCCTTAGAATTTTAAAAGTTAAAATTCAACCCTTATACTTTATAATATTATAAGTTAACAATATATATATATATATATATATATATATATATATATATATATATATATATAAGAGTAAAGTCAGTCTTACCGCTAGTACGCCTCATTCACGAAGCTGGTCTATAAGGTGGGTATAAGGTTGTTGCCTATAAAATGGCAACTTAATGGGTGTCCACTCTCACCCACCGCTTGCTTGACTGGTGGAGGGTCGTTAGCCGAACGGGTTTGACATGACTATAATTCTCCCTTCATTAAAAGTATTAATGATAAATACTAAGTAACTAAACTCTTAATAATACCCAATCTTAGTTACTTAGGAAAATGTGAATAAGGTGCTAATCCATGAAATTACACTTTGCACTTTGTTTAAGTCGGTTAGTGGAGCGTGTGTGGTTAACCGACACACTAACTCGTATTTAACAAGGTAGGCAAAGGGTAACTTAATGTTTATCATAGTATCGATGGAGCGTGTGTGGTTAACCGACACATCGATTGAGGGGTAAACACTTAAGGGTACCAAGTAATTTGCATGGTTACTTCACACCTTGTTTTGTGATCCTCGGCATCCCAGTCACAAAACCTAAAGGGCACACTCGAGATTGAAACATGCCATTGAACAGTTCAATGAATCTCGAAAGATCTAGGAGTTTCAAAACCAATTAAAACCTAATAATACATTTCGTTTATCTTGGTGGAAATTGGTGAATCGTCATTCACCTACCTTCAAATTGTTTTATAGCTTGGATTACGGCATCCCTCTTCTAAGTTATAAAATAGTCTGTTGGGTCCTAGCCTTAATATTTCATATTGGGTGTCATATTATGGACTTTAAGATCAACTATCTTGAATATCTCCCAAAACATGTCTGGTTTAGACATTTATGATCTTCCCAAATCTCTTGAAACTAGCTTTCCTAAATGAAGATGATGTTCCAATGGAAATCATACTTCTGTCACCTCCTCCAATTATTCTCCCTACCCCACAAGTTCTTTAAAAGTTTAAAGTCACTCGAGCCCTATTGGCAAGTAAAGGTCTTGGTGTGATCACATCTTGGAGATGTAGTCACATATTGACAAGCCGGGAGAGTTGGGTGTCAAAGTCTTGAGAAAGTTGGTGGTTCAATCACTTTCTAAGTCACATAGTGAGTTCTTTTGGAACACCTATGAAACAGACTATGACAAGACCCTTAATGATCTTATCTATTTGCTAAGATCAACTTCCTGAAACTTTATGGACATTGACAATGGTGACACTAGAAATACAGAAAAAACATTCTCTTCCCAAGGAAAGGGATTGACCATAGTCAACTAGGTTGACCAAATGGTAAAGAGAAAAAGGCTAAGTCTGTAATAGTCCTGTGTACCATTATCAAAGGGTCCATATGTTTATATTGCCAAAGTAAGGGTCATTAGTTGCGAAGCTGCCAAATTTACCTAAGGATGTTAAAGTCAATAAGATTGACTCTACTTCAGGTAAATTCCACTAATCTAACTCTGTTAAGTTTCTATTCTGAGATTCCTGATACATGATGTGACTGGGTCACATGGTAATGTTTTAAGAATCAAAGAAAAGTAAAGGAACTTAAAGAAAGAATATGCTGAATCTGATCGCATAAATGGATTTCTATCGCGTAGTTTGAAAATCGGATTCTTGAGCTACTTCTTAGGAGTTATGAGATATTGCTAAGGAATAGATAACAACAAGTTTTCATATGGATTGTAAGGATAAGTTTTTCCGCATAGTTTTAACATAAAAGAAAATTTTGATTTTATTTATTTTAAAATATCCTTACAATGGCATTTGAGGAAAAAAAAAATTGTTGCTTATATGATTCCATTAATAGCAAGAGTGGAAATATGAAATTGATTCCTTTATTTGTGGTAATGTCTAAATTTACCAAATAAGGAAAGATTCTCATCACCAAGTCTCAATTGGACCGAAACTTGGAATTATGCAAGTTGTATAGCATGATGAATGAGAACTTTCAAGTATTGGAAAAATTAAGACTAATTACTTGTTCACATGGATGTGTGAGTCAAGTAATGGACTAAGGGATCGAGTACATAGTCATGTGCACTGATTATGTCCACCACAAAAGATGTAAGGCTATTCGTCATAGTTTACTAAAGCTTAGTAAATATGATTATACTTACAAGCTTAAGTGTAACTCTGAGACATTGGAAAAGGTTTCAATGCATAGTAGAGCGGATAAGAAGAATCAAATTAGGCAGAAGGATAAAAGTTTCTCAAATCTGAAAAGATGGGAGAGTACTTTAGTATCAGCTTTGTGATCATCTTAATGATTAAGAAACCATATCAAAATTTGTTCTCTAAGGAAGTCTTAGTGCATTCTTATGACTAAGAAGAAGGGATCTTGAAATTGTTGAAATGGTTAAATCAAGAAGATCAGTCATACTTCGTTCCAATACAAGTCTTAGAGTCATACTCCAAGATTGTAATATGAGTGACATGTCTTTAAGAAGGTTTAAAACACTTGACAAATGTAAGAGTAAAAGTTTTCTACTCTTGTACATTTGAAATTGGTAAGTTGTGATGTTTTGGATAAAACAAAGACCAACTTCGGCCAATTGTGTGAAGTGTTTGTCTTGATTAGAATCCACACTATCTCTTGGATGTTTGACAAGGGAGTCTTATAGGTCAAGAAGACAGTGGGAGTCTTAAAGGTCTTGAAAGTCTCAAGAACTAATCAAGAATGAAACCTGAAGTTCCTCACTAGCACAACCCTTGAGGTTTATAACCTATTGTGTTGACATATTCTGTGCCCATTCCAGTTAAAGTTGGTTTTGCATATGAGTTCTTAGAGTTCTTAATGTGTTGCACAACAACTTGGAAGCAATGGCAGGCCCTTGAGCTGCCAGGTGGCAAGAAATTAAGATTGAGTTCAGTCCATATGAGTTCAGATTTGTCATTATCCTTGTCTTGTGACTATGGCTTTGACAATTCACATGGATAAGAACACATACACCATTAAATCTAAGTGTCATAAGGTTTCTCTCCGGTTCATGAAAATAATGGTGAGGAAACACTTTCACTAAGCAGATTTTAGATAGATAGCAATTGTGATATTTGCATTCTCAAAGTCGTTAGTGGAGCGTGTGTGGTTTACCGGCACACTAACCTGGACTTGTGAGAAGTGGCAAAAAGGTCTAACCATTATGATTACGGCATCCCTCTTCATAATTGTTTAGACACACAAGTGTGCTATCTAAGGGAAGGTGTATGATTTTGATAAAGTTTTATCAAAACAATCTAGTATCAGAAATCTGAACTTTGGTAAGAAAGTCAGCTGATTTCTGAGTACATGTCAAAGCTAGTGGGAGCATAAGTGTTATGCTAATAATCATCATGTTAGTGGGAGCATGATAATTATGATAAAGATTGCAAGTTAGTAATGTTAATTATAGAAAACAAAAGGTTTCAATTGGGAAAAAGTTGTTTTGCTATAATTAAGGGAGAGGAAATTATACTTCATCTCAAATCTATAAGCTTAGATCGTGAGGCTTTAATCATTTAGTCAAGGAGATATATATGAATTTTATGTTGGAATGGTTCAACATAAGGAAATTCTGTATATGGGTCCATTATTTGCGTTCTAAAATTCGATTATGATTACGGCATTCCTTTTCATAATTTGAATTATGAGAACTTGGCAAATAGAAATGGAAATGTTATAGCAAAAGACTGGTTTAGTCTTTATGTGAGACATCATGAATCGTGTCCCATATGCTTCAGATATAGGATCGATTACATGTGCTATATTCATCCTTTCTAAAATTTTCCAAATGCCTGGGGCGTTAAGAATGGAAAAGGTTTAGAACAGGATATGACTAAAAGGATTAAACAATTGTCGAGGACAATCTAAGGTTTACCAAAGAATGGTTGCTTAAGGACAGTTGGAAGTGTAGTGATGATTCTGGAAGGACCATATTGACATAATCTGTAAGGAGGCAACTCTTGTTCAGAAGTGATAGTCAAAATGGAATCTGGAAATGTTTCAAAGTTAGAATTTTTCCAATCTGTTTAAGATTAGGAAACTTAATGCAAGAAGGATGTTTCTAAGGAGCTGATCTCCTTTGGAATACTCTATAATGATTGTTGCCAAGTCTTTCTGACTTTGTGCATAATCATTACAAGAGGATCAATGCATATAAGTTTAGAATCTAACAGATTTCAGTAAATGACATGAATTTGGAATTCTTGCATTTGCAGTAAGGATTTGGGAGTGTGAAAAGAGAATCATTGAAGTTATGTTCAATTGATCTAGTTCACATAGTAAAGATCATAGACAAACATAGTATGCATACTTGGTGTATGGCATGACTAGTGTTTAGAAAAACATAGTGTACATGCTTGGAGCATGGGACAACTATTGTTTTAAATTCAAGAATAATGTTGATAGTTGAAACAGTATACAATGAATAATGTGTAATCATATGGTGATAAATAAAAGGTGTTTTATTTATATTCATAAGTTCTGAGACCATATTGGATTCAATTATTATTGTGTTGCACTTTGCATGTTTTGACTTCCCGAATAAACTAGGTTATTCTTCCGGAATGACTAAGTTATTCAAACCATCCACAGTCGGTCATATGTTGGAAGTAGATATAAATTAAGACTGTCATGGGTTGGCTTGTAGAGGTCTAAGGTGTTGGACAAAGGGCTACAACACTCATGAGTGCTCATAAGTTCTGATTATTGGATTCAACCCGCGCTCATTGGAATCATTTCATGGATTTTATCACGAGTGATCATGAGACGATAATATCTTATATTCTTCAAACCTAGAGATATGAGTTGTTACTATGAGTTGGTTGTACATTGATTGCACGAAACTGCATTTGGTAACTCGGTGCTATAAAACGTGCCTTTGTGTATGATTCAACAAGTAGTAGAACAAGCCATATGAGTCGAAGTTTATCCATTCCTTTTACCTTCGGGATAAAAGCGATATCTGTGGGCCCCTCGATGATTTGATGATGACAAATGGAAGTGCTCGGCCGGACCAAGACTGATTTGATTTGTTCAATTAGTCAGTCGTCATAAATCGGAAATCGGGAAACAACAAATGGACAGAGAGAATGATTATAATCCATGTCTCAGTCCATATGATATCTAGAATGGAGGAATATATGATCCCTTATCTAATGGACAAGTTATTAACAAAGGTCAGAGTTCATCTACAAGGTCAGAGTTCGACAGAAGCTTTTGAGAGCTACGATTGCTAGTTGGTTCTTGAAGTCATACGCAATAATAGTTTTAGACTTATCCAAGTGGGAGACTGTTGGATTAATGTCTAAGTCCATAACTATAATTGGTAAGACTTGACCCGACCCGGCATGGTCCATTTGGGTTGCATACCATCATGCACTTGGATAGACTAAATGAGACAAAAAAGACACTTATGGTTATTAATATATTATAAGTTCTAGTATATTAATAATAAGAATAATGAGATTATTTAATTAGTATTGATCAAGAATTAATCTAGCATTAATTGAGTGATCAAAAGAAGACTAATTAAATATATGGGTTGATTGTGTAAATCATCCATACTTGTATAGTGGGCTAATGCTCCATGGATTATCTAGTTGGGCCAAAACCCATATGATGCTCCATGGATGCTCCATGGTGTATTTGAACCCATGGATCCAAGGAAATGGAAAGTCATGACAATTAGGGTTTACCCTAATTGTATAACTATATAAGTATCTTATTCTTGAGGAAAATCGGCCACTAGTGAGACTAAGAAAGGGATAGCCGATTTCATGAAATGTAGAATTCTCTCTAAGTTATTCTAAGTGTTTTGATGATTGTGAACCATTTGAGGTGTCACACTTGGGGCACTAGGCACTCAAGCTTCATGAAGACAAGCACCATCAAAGAGTTATGTATTCTATCTTGTTATATTGATAGTTTTGTATGCTAGTTTAGGATAATACCTTGGATATTCATATTTGCATGTATAATAGAGAAAACATAGATCCAAGGTATTTAGGGTTGCATGTACACTAAGGAGTGTTAGAATGCTCATAACCCAACAGTACTCTAAAAACCCTGGCAACTATAGACTTAATGCCTCATAATAAAACGATGGTAGTCATGGATTTGGTACTTTATAGATCAACCTTGGTAGCTATGGATTTAGTAATGTGTAAATGAACGATGGTAGCTATGGATTTAGTACAGTGTAGATGAACGTTGGTAGCTATGGATTTAGTACTGTATAGATCAACCTTGACAGCTATGGATTTAGTATTTGTTATAGGAACCTCTGGTAGCAATGGACTTTGTGCCAATTCCTTAGGTCAATCCTTAGGAACGAATGAAGGAAGGATAGTTGATTCTTAGGGTAAAACCTTAAGAAATAAAGAAGATAATGGGGTTGGGTAATCGGGTTGATTGTTTGATGATTGAATATAATAATTATATTATTGTCGGTTGGAAATCCTATATGCTCACCAAGCTCCCAAGCCTGACCCACTCAGTTTTCTTTGCATTACAGGTAGTGGCACAAGAGTAAAAGTTGGTGGACTTGATGAGAGATTTTGGATTATAGATCAGTAGTTATAAATAACTGTTGTAAGGTCTATTTTATACAGTTTATGCTTTTGGTCTGTATCAGAACATGACATCCCGAGATTTTGTTTTTTAATGAAAAATACATTTCTTTAAAGAAATACTTAGATAAATTCTTATCACGTTTTGTTTTGGGAACAAATTCCGCAACGGTTTTCTTCAAAAGATTACTCTGATTTTAAAACAAAGCATAAACAAATCGGTCTTTTCTAGCTGTGAAAATGGGGATGTCACAGTAACTCAAAGTGTTGGATCGCGAGTTCAAGATTCTCTGATTTATGGAACTCGGCAAGTTGATGGACCAACTTTGTGAGTTGAGTCAACGAGATGTTGACTTTGACCAAATGTTAACTTTAACCAGATTTTGACTTTAACAAGGGTGTTGACCTTGACTTTGACTCTGACCTAAGTTGACCGTAAAAGGGGTATGAGCGTGAAAGGGTAATTAAAAGAGATTTTAAGTGTAGGAGTTTGAGGAGATTTGATCCCAGAGCCGAGGACAGTTCAGCTACTTCACGACACTGAGGTGAGTTACCTTCCAGTAGAAGTGCGTCGAAGGCACCAATGTCGGCCCACTAGTAAGAGCTATAATATAGATGATTGTATTTGTGATAATTATCTGGTATGTCACTATCTGTTATGCTTATGTGCTATTATGCTATGATGTTATGTGATAGTGGTAGGAGGGATATGATAAGCCCTAGTACCAGTCGAAAGGACCGAAGGGGTAGGCCAGCACCTTGATATGCTAGGCGAGGTACCGTTCGAGAGGACAAAAGGGGTACACCAGCACCCTGATATGCTAGACAAGTTACCGACCGAAAGGACTAAAGGGGTACGCCAGCACCCTGATATGATAGACAAGTTACCGGTTAAAAGAGACCGAAGGGGTAGTTAGCACCCGAATATGTTAGACAACATGTGTTATGTATGGTATGTGGTATGATGGGGGAACTCACTAAGCTTTATGCTTACGGTTTTTAGTTTTTGTTTCAAGTACTTCTTCCTCGAAGGGAAAGGAGCCGACACAGTAGCAGCGCATCACACACGACTTTCCGCATATAAAATTCTTGGCATTTATACTCTGACATTGTTACTATTTTATGTCATGATTTTGAGACATATGATCTATGGTTTTTATGAAATGAAATAACTTGTTGATGTTTTCTTTAAATTGTTTATGAATCGTTATATCAAAAATGGAATTTTTGATCATGATTTTTGGAATATTACTTTAAGTTGTACACTATCAATATATGTTTCCTAACCAAACAATATTGTACCAACTCATTTCAATTACATAAAATATTGTAATTGTAACACACAGTGGGGATTTTACACCCTAAATAGTAAAATATGAGGACTTTATGCCAATTCCACAATGCATAGGCTTACACCCCTAGCTCCATGATTAGTGGACTTCATACCCCAAGAATCGTGAGATAAGTCACTACTCCGTGTAGGGAGGTGTCATCATGCTATTGTCATGAATATCTAGACAATTCATTTCATTGCCATATTCCAATGTATGTTCTTTGTTGTCTTAACTAAAACCATAAATTAAGAATTAATTATTTTGTTGTACTTTATCTCGAGTTTCATAACCTCAAACATAGGATGGTGTCATTTAGATCATTAAAATTAACTAAATACTAATTCAAAATAACAACTTTCTAATTTTAATGCTAGATGACTTTTTTTTTTTTTTTTTTTTTTTTTTTTTTTTTTTTATTGCTCTTCGTTGGTGTCTCATCATCATATTGTAACCTTTATATCCTATTTATTATACCTCTAGGTCCGGTTTTCATAATCTCGTAGTAGGGCTTTTATCATTTTTAGAAACTTCTATATTTCACTTATTTTAAAGCATTTATATCAACAATTCGAGTATGTGTGCCATAAACGCATGATCTTTCAATAAATATTAAATATTCGGTATATTTAGACATATATTTCTTTCTAATGGACAAATTGCCCTTTTAGGCTAATATTACATTCTTTTCATTACTTCATCATCAAGTAAAAGACAATTTATTTTATTATTTTAATATCCTAAGTATTAAAATTATAGTATGTTACATAAATATCCCTATTTATGGAACTAATGGTTTGATTGCAAAGAGGAATCATAGTCTTCATAAGCTATATATTGACCCTTTTAAGGTTGTTGATTTGGATGATCTATATGAGACATTTTGGATGCTAATGATGTGAAATGTTAGAGAGCCTACAAACCTTGCATTGATGTTTCAGTGTAGAAAATAGACATGTGTTTGAATGGTGAGTTGAATTATGATCCGGACGGTGTATTGATACCATAACATTTGGCAATGACTATGAAAGTTGAGTTGAACTGTAACGACCCGTTCCCGGTACGTTAATTCATTAGTAATTGTTGTAAGTTTTCAAGAGGGACTCGGCGAGTTCTAGCCTGACTCGCCGAGTAGGGTCGCGACTTCGAGCACGCGTGAGCCGAGGACTCGGCGAGTCCATATCCCTGACTCGGCGAGTCCATCCATCTGGGTGAAACCCTAAATCCCCGGTTTAAACCACCTTATAGCCCCCATTCTCGCCTCCCTCACCCTGAGAACACTGTGAGAAAGAACCCTAATCCTCCCTTGTGTGAGCTAAGTGTCTTGTGCCATTTTGTGAAAGTTTGAAGAAGGAGAAGAAGAAAGAAGCAAGTAGAAGAGCTGTAGTGCAAAGATCCAAGGGCAAATCTGAGTTAATTGAGGTATTTTCGGAGTTTCCTTCTTGTTATATGCTTTAAACTTCCATTAGAGCTCTCCTAAGAGCTAGTTGATGCTTGTTCCAAGCCTTATGCTTGCATGAAGGTCTTAATAAGTCGAAATATCTTTGGATCTGAATGATGGGATGTTGTAGTGCCCAGATCTACTGTCTTTTTGGAGTTACTTTGCATATTAACCATAGATCTACCCATTTTGTGCATCTTTTAGCCTTATTTCCCTTATTCATGAGGTTGTGCACGTAAAGTTGGAAACTTTACGTGGTAAATCAGCTTATTGGACCCAGATCTATCAATTGTATGTGTTGGATTCAAACAAAATCGAGTAAAAATCAGTTGCATGGCGGCAACTCGGCGAGTCGGGAAGAACGACTCGGTGAGTTGGGTCGCGAGTTCCCGATTCCTTCATTTTTACCAGTATCGAGTGAACCCAGTGAGCTAGAGAGTGGACTCAGCGAGTTGAGGGTAAACTCAGTGATGGAGGGACTCGGCGAGTTGTTCATCAACTCGGCGAGTCCAAGGCAATCTCCTTAAGATCAAGAACAACTCGTCGAGTTTGTTCATCCGGCTCGGCGAGTCGGATGAAGATTGTCTGAGTTCTTGAATCAAGAGGGTACTCGTCGAGTCGATGCCAGACTCGACGAGTAGCAGCGAGTAAGAGTGAAACATGAGAGTAGGACTCGGCGAGTTGGGTGGCCCAACTCGGCGAGTCAGTCCAAATGAGAGTAACTTTGACCAAGGGTAAAAGAGTCATTTTTACCCCAAGTGCAGTGTTTAGTATTTGATTGAGTGTGTTTATGGACTTGTAGCCGAGGAGATTCAGGAGCAGCAGCTGTTAGCTTCTCGAGCCACACACTCAGCAGCCAGCTTACGAGGTGAGTTTCCTTCCAGTAGGAACGGGTCTAAGGCCACAATGCCGGCCCGTTCAGTTAGCAGTAGTTCCCGGATTTAGGTCCGACGCAGTAGCTAGTATGTTTGATGCCTTCGTGGCTCGAACAGGATTTGTGTGCTATGTTTTATGCGTTAAGTGTTATGTGTTCCGGGCTACGGCCCGATGAAGTATGCCGTACATGTGTTCATGTTAATTGATGTGTTATGCTATGCCATGTTCAGTCAGTCAGTTCCGGACTTCGGTCCGATGCAGTTAGTTCCGGACTTTGGTCCGATGCAGTCAGTTCCGGACTTCGGTCCGATGCAGGGGACAAGGTCCCAGTTAGTTCCGGACTTTGGTCCGATGCAGTTAGTTCCGGACTTCGGTCCGATGCAGGGGACAGGGTCCCAGTCAGTTCCGGACTTCGGTCCAATGCAGTTTCCGGGCTTCGGCCCGATGCAGTGGGCGAGGCCCAATATGTGTTTATATGTTATTGTATGGTATGTGGTAGTTTGGGAGAGCTCACTAAGCTTCGTGCTTACAGTTTCAGTTTTGGTTTCAGGTACTTCCGCAAGCAAAGGGAAGAGCTCGGGGTGATAGCATCGCACACACCACAGCTTAGCTTTTATCCTGGGGATGGTTTTAGTTGTTTTGGATTTGATGTAGTATGATACAGTTTTCCGCACAGTATTTTATTATGATTTGGGATGCATCGCGTATGTTTTTCTATGATATGATACTCATATTATGGTTTTGACTATATTGAAAAACGAAATTTTTGGGTCGTATTTTTGGGTTGTTTCAAGTTGGTATCAGAGCCCTGGTTTGAGGGATTCGGATACACTTCCGGGTGTGTCTGAACTCAAACTAAGGGAAATAAAAGATTTTAGTAAAATAAAAATGTTTTACCAAAAAGAATTTTGAAAGCACTTAGAAAGAAAGAATTGTTTTTAACAAGATAGAGGTGTGTGCATGCGGTCAGCCGAGCTCAAGTAAGTACTCCCAAATTACCCATACAAGTTAATTGTACAGTTTCAGTTTTAGTAGAACAGCATGCTAGTATAGAACTAAGGATCTAGGAGAATGCCTTATGTGCCTGCTTATGTGTTACAGCTTTATGAGTATTGCATGCTAGTACTGAGTAGACAGCAGTAGGATAGCCTGATTAGGTTATGCCTGTTAGTGGGAGCTTAGCATCCTATGCTAGTGCAGTTTCTTGTTATGAGAATAGTTTGGCCTGAGTTTGTTTCCCTTGTCCGAATGTTGCTTGCTTCGTGCTTGGTGGGGTCCTGAGTAATGGGAGTTAGCCATTAGGTGAACACGTCACACCACATGTGATCAGGTTTGAATAATCCCAGAGTGCTGGAACTGGCCCTATTGCGCAACTCTTGTTTGAGTCCAACCGTTGTAGGGACGGATCTTTTACTTGAAGGATTATCTGATCCTCATCACATGTGATGGTGTTTAGGTGGTGGCTAACTGGCATTATGAGGAGACCTACAGCAGCTGAGGACCAGTCGTGTTAAGCTTGAGGTTTCCCTAGGGCAAGCCTAGGATGAGAGTAGCAGAGAATAGCAGTAGTAGAAGTGACTTGGTGGAGTCAAGGCAGTTCTTGAGGAAAGTACGGATAGATGTGGAAGGTAGTATGGGCCCGTACTACTGAAAGCAGAGGATTCGTACTCGAATCAAGGAAAGCCAAGACAAGACCAGGAAGCTAGTAGCAGTGTCATGATCCCTTGAGATATTTCAGTGTTCTGATGTTGTTTCAGAATGGTAGTTTTGCGTCCGAGACCAGCAGTCGGCAGCTCAGATGCCGGAAGGGGATCAGGATCTGGATCAGGCCCAGAGGTCGGGCAGATGGATGAGCAGACTAGAGAGTTCCTTTCTTCTGAGGTTACCCGCATCATACTGGAGCAGACTCCTGTGATCTTCGGTTCGATCAAGGAGGGTATCTTAGAGCTGATGGATGAGAGATTGAGTACTTTCCGTGCTGAGATGGCGGCCGTGATGGGGTCGCGCACACTTACGTTCAGGGAGTTCAGGGCATGCGGGGCTCCAGACTATCACGGGGCATGGGACCCCATAGCGAGTACTAGATGGTTGGCGGATGTGGCCAACGCTTTCCGCACTAGCAGGTGTCCCGAGGGGGACAAGGTCAGGTTGGCGTCCTGTCTTCTGAAGGACAGGGCACGGGATTGGTGGGAGGAGGTCGGACATGCCATCGGGGATGATGCGACATTGGATGCCATGACCTGGGCTGATTTCTCTACCAGGTTCAGGGAGGAGTTTGCACCGGTCATTGAGGTGCAGCAGTTAGCTAGGGAGTTTCAGGACCTCACCCAGACTACAGAGACAGTGGCGGAGATCACCGCCAAGTTCAGGGAGAGGGCTCTTCTTGTTCCCCAGTATGCAGCCGATGAGGAGATGAAGAAGGCCCGTTATCATGAGATGCTGCGGAGTGACATTTGCATGTTTGTGAGCCGGTCCAGTTGTAAAACGCTGGACGATATGATTGCTAGAGCCAAGGAGAGGGAGATTGATCTCGAGATGGAGAAGAAGAGGAAACCGGAGGCGGTTTCGGGTTCAGGCGGTATGGGCAAAAAGCCCAAGGTTTCAGATCACAGGTCTAGGGGTCAGCAGAGCCACGGTCGGTGTGGCAAGTGTGGGAGATTGCACGAGGGGGCGTGCAAGGTAGGGAGTTCCGACTGCTACAAGTGCGGTCAAACTGGGCATTTGAGTAGGGATTGTACGGCCCCTGCTACTACGGTTACAGCACCCGATCTGATTTGCTTTCAGTGCAATTAGAGGGGACATAAAAAGTCCCAGTGTCCCAGTTTAGCTGCAGCAGGGAAGGTGTTTGCACCTACCCCTGCCACCTTGAGGATTACGGATGGCCGGCAGGGCCGAGCTGATGCGCCAGTGGCGAAGAGCAGGGCATTTCAGATGACAGCAGAGGAGGCGTGATCGACTCCTGATGTGGTGACGGGTATGTATCTTTCCTTCATCTTTTAATTGTTATTATATCGGTTGAGTATTACTTATGTGGGTATGTTTTATTTAGGGTCGTTCTCTGTGAACGGCATTTCTGCTTTGGTATTGTTCGATTCGGGGGCTACCCGATAATTTGTATCACTTGCGCTTAGCAAGAGATTTAGCAGAGCTTCCGGGGAGCTGGATTGTCCACTAGAGGTTGAGATAGCAGATAATAGGACCATGAGGGTCGGCAGAGTACATAGAGGGTGTTCCCTTCAGATATTTGATGAGCAGTTTTCAGTGGACTTGGTTCCTATTCCCCTGCGTGGGAATAAAGTTATTGTGGGCATAGATTGGCTGAGCCCCAATGGGGCGGTGATTGATTGTGAGCTTCAGCTAGTGAGGGTTCGCACTCCCATTGGGGGAGAGATAGTGATTCAGGGCGAGAGGCCCCAGCGAGGACCGATCTTTTGTTCTGCCGGAAGGGCGAGGCGCTATGTTCAGCAGGGTTGCGCCGGTTTTGTAGCTTACGTCTTGGATGCCCGGGAGAAGGGAGAGACGAAGATTGACGATGTTCCTATTGTTCGTGATTACCCGGATGTGTTTCCCGAGGATTTGCCGGGGATACCTCCTGAGAGGCAGGTTGAGTTCAGGATCGACCTAGCTCCTGGTGCGGCTCCGATAGCCAAAGCGCCGTATCGACTTGCTCCCCCTGAGATGCAGGAGTTGTCTACACAGCTTCAGGAGCTGTTAGACAAGGGTTTCATTCGGCCGAGCAGTTCGCCTTGGGGAGCGCCGATCTTATTTGTGAGGAAGAAGGATGGGTCGCATCGTATGTGCATTGATTATCGGGAGTTGAACAAAGTAACGGTGAAGAACCGCTACCCACTTCCGAGGATAGATGACTTGTTTGATCAGCTTCAGGGAGCGTCTTGGTTCTCCAAGATCGATCTACGCTCCGGTTATCATCAGATGAGGGTTAGAGATGAGGATGTACAGAAGACTGCTTTCAGGACCCGGTATGGTCATTATGAGTTCGTGGTGATGCCATTTGGGCTCACCAATGCCCCAGCCGCGTTCATGGATCTCATGAACCGCGTGTGCAGACCAATGCTGGATCGGTCGGTGATAGTATTCATAGATGACATCTTGGTATATTCCAAGACACAGGGGCAGCACGAGGAGCACTTGCGGGAGGTGTTGGAGACTTTGAGGAGGGAGAGACTTTTCGCAAAGTTCTCCAAGTGTGAGTTCTGGTTGCGCGAGGTGCAGTTTCTTGGTCATCTCGTCAACCAGAAGGGTATTTTGGTAGATTCGGCCAAGATTGAGGCCGTGATGCAGTGGGAGGTCCCGAGGTCTCCATCGGAGATTCGGAGCTTCCTGGGGTTGGCAGGGTATTATCGGAGATTTATTCAGGACTTCTCCAAGATAGCAGTGCCGCTCACCCGACTAACCAAGAAGTCGGTGGTTTTTCGTTGGGGGCCTGAGCAGCAGGCGGCGTTCGAGACTCTCAGGCAGAGATTGTGCGAGGCTCCCATCCTTACCTTGCCAGAGGGAGTAGAGGATTTTGTAGTCTATTGTGATGCTTCGATCACAGGTATGGGAGCAGTATTGATGCAGCGAGGCCATGTGGTAGCTTATGCCTCGAGACAGTTGAAGCCTCACGAGGCTAATTATCCTACCCACGATTTGGAGCTGGGGGCAGTTGTGTTTGTTGGATAAGGTGTCTAAGTCCATAACTTATTTGGTATATACTTGACCCGACCGGCATGGTCCATTTGGGTTGCATCTCATCCAAACTATTATGGATAATTTTATGAGAGTTATACACATATGTTTATTAATATATTATGAGTTATAATATATTAATATGAAGTTACGTTATTTAATTAGTTTTAGTCTTAAATTAATTATGAATTAATTTAGAGATTAAAAGGAATACTAATTAAATTATGGGTTATTTGTTTTATATAGTGTGGGCTAATACTCATTTGTTAATGGGCTAGGCTTATGTGGAAGTCCATGGATGATCCATGGAGCTTTTAACCCATGGATCCTTGGAAAAGGAAAAGACATGGGTTATTAGGGTTTCACCCTAATCATGCATACTATATAAGCATGCTTATGGAGCATGAAATGAAGCCTAAGAGAAAACTAGTGAACTAGTGTGTGTGTGCATGTGTGTGGCCGATTTATACAAGGTGTATATTCTCATCAAAGTTTTCCAAGAGTTTGTGGTGTTTGTGATTCCATTTGAGGCATTCACACTATTGGTGCTTGGCCCTCAAACTCCTTAGAACCAAACTCACCAAAAGGTATGTAATCTCTTCTAACTCTTTTATGTTGAAATGTTCCCCATGCCATGTTAGATAGGTTATAAACCTTGGAAAATTATTATTTTGCATGTATTTAGACAAACATAGATCCAAGGTTTATTAGGGTTGCATGCACACTTAGGAAGTGTTAGATTGCTCAAAACCCAACAGTGGTATCAGAGCCTAGGCTTGCTTGTTTGATACTTGATGCAAAATAGTGAAAAAAGTCGAAATTGTTGCTGTCTGCATGGTGGACTCGCCGAGTCCATTGAGGGGACTCGACGAGTCCAAGGCAAACTTCAACCTACTCGGCGAGTAAGTTTGTGCACTCGACGAGTAGGATCGAAAGAGTGCAGATTCTCGACTTTTGCTGCTGGAAATGGACTAGAAACATTACCCTAAACTGTTTTGGTGTTATAAAACTTATTTTAGTTGGTGTAATGGTTGTTCTAATCCATTTACAATAGCATACATCAAAATTCCATGATTTTATGTGTTCATATAATTCTTGAATTTTTGATGATCATGTTCATGTTCTTATGAATTTAGAAAATGATAGGAATTATTTGCTGAATTGTTTAGAATTAATTCTTTATCATTTATGTGTTTTAATGGAGTCCATAATTTGTCCTCAAGTTATGGATTACCAAAGGTCACTTTTATTTAACACACACTTAAAACACATAAGTTACATGAAAATGAAGAGTCTTCATTTTTATGAACCTTTAATTCATAAGTTATGAAATGAAGAGTTTTGCAAAGTTACAAAACTTGCCCTCAAGTTTTGGAATTTGTAAAGTTTCACACACTTTAATAAACTTTAATTCCAAACCTTAGAGTTTTAATAGTTAAAATTCAACCCTTATACTATTTATAACATTAATGGTTAATTATTATATATATGTATAAGAATAAGTCGTTTTACCGTTAGTAGGCCTCATTTACGAAGCCGGTCTATAAGGTGGGTATAAGGTTGTTGCCTATAAAATGGCGACTTAATGGGTGTATACTCTCACCCACCGCTTGCTTGATCGGTGGAGGGTCGTTAGCCGAACGGGTAGAACAATGACTTTAAATCCTCATTAAAAGTATAATGAATATTATAAAATAACTAAACTCTTTTAATTCCCAATCTTAGTTATTTTAGGAAAAATGTGAACATGGTGCTAATCCATGGAATTCACACTTTGTACCTTACCAAGTCGTTGGTGGAGCGTGTGTGGTTAACCGGCACACTAACTAGGACTAGTAAGGATCACGAAGGGTAACTTAATGTTTGTCATAGATCAATGGAGCGTGTGTGGTTAACCGGCACATTGATTAGGTGATAATATTAAGAGTACCAAGTGAATTAGCATGGTTATTCACACCTTGTTTTGTGATCCTCGGCATCCCAGTCACAAAACTTGAAGGGCACAATCAAGATTGAAACATGCCATTGAAAAGTTCAATGAATCTCAAAAGAATCTAGGAATTTCAAATCCAATTAAACCTAATAAATCATTTCGTTTTCATGGTGGAAATTGGTGAATCGTCATTCACCTACCTTTCAAATATATTATTACTTAGATTACGGCATCCCTCTTCTAAGTGTAATATATTGTGATTGGATCCTAGCCTTAATATTACATTTGGGTGTCTTATTAAGGATCCTAAATATCTAATCTAAACTTACTTTCTTCTTTCAGATGTCTTCCAACACTAATGCTTCAGGCTCTAACCCAACTGGTTCTTTCTCTCTCTCATGAATCTTTGTGGGAGGGTCATCTTTGATGGTTCCAACTTCATGGATTGGATTAGGAACATCAGGATGGTTACTCGTTACGAGGACAAGGAATATGTCCTCGATAAGGAGTTAAAAGAACTTGATGAGTCTACTGCTACTCCTGAGGAGATCGCTGAATTCAGGACTCATGAGAGAGATGCTACTAAGGTGGCATGTATCATGATGGCCACGATGACAGCCGAGCTCCAAAATTCATATGAAGATTTCTACCCTTTTGAGATGCACCAAGACCTAATGGAAAGGTACCATCAGAGTGCTCGTCAGGAGCGGTATGAAATAATCTCCTCCATAATAACTACCCGCATGAAGGACGGTGAATCCGTCACGGGCCACATGCAAAAGATGCAAAGGTATGTGGACCGTTTGCTGAAGCTGAATGTTAACATCCCCGAGGAGTTGGCAATTGACATCATTTTGCACTCCTTGCCTTCTTGTTATGATCATTTTCGAATGACATATCATATGAACAAGGAGGAAGTTACCCTCAGCAAGCTTCAAGGACTCTTGAAGACCGCTGAAACCGGTCTTAAGGGTAAAGCGGTTGTTACCTCTACTACTCCTACTCCAACTTCTACCCCTGTTTTAGCTATTGGGCAAGGCAAAGGGAAAAAGAGGAAGCACCCTTCGAAGGGTACCAAGGGAATGTCTCTTGAAGGCTCCTCATCAAAGACTAAGAACGGTTCTGTCACTCCTTCTGCCATTCCCAAGGATGCTGAATGCTTTTATTGCCATGAAAAGGCACACTGGAAGCGAAACTGCCCTAAGTACTTGCAGGATCTAAAGGATGGGAAAGTGAAACCCACCTATGCAGGTATTTACACTATATTGTCTAATTACTCAACATATTCTAACTCTTGGGTGCTTGATACAGGATGTGGTATTCACATATGTTCTGATTTACAGGGCCTAAGAAGAAGTGAGGATGTGGAGCACGGGAAGATAAATTTAATCATGGGGAATAGGAAGGCTTCACCTGTTTCCAAGATTGGAGTTTATACTTTGTTGCTTAATAATGGGTTAAAATTAGATTTGAATAAATGTGTGTACTCGTCTGAAATGGCGAGGAATATTATTTCTTTTCATGCTTTGTACAAACAAGGTTTTACCTTTTCGTTTGATAATGAATGTGGTGGTATTAATGCTTTCTTTAATAATGTGTTTTATTTTAAAGCATTACCTTGTGATGGCGTGTATGAAACTGTGTCGATTGTAGACAACTTAGGAAATAATGTGTTGTATATTGATTCTTCTACTAGCCTAGATAAAGCATCATTGTGGCATTGTCGTCTTGGACATGTAAACAAGAAACGCATAGGCCAACTCAAAAAGAGTGGAGTCTTGGAATCATTTGACCTCAAATCAGATGATAGTTGTGAATCTTGTCTACTTGGAAAAATGACAAAATCACCCTTCACTGGAACTTGTGAGAGGGGTGAAGGTTTGTTAGACCTAATACATACTGATGTATGTGGGCCATTCAAAACCGCCACAAGGGATGCTAATCGGTATTATGTGACTTTTATTGATGACTTTAGTAGATATGGGTATGTCTACTTAATCAAACACAAGTCCGAAACCTTTGAAAGGTTTAAGGAATTCAAGCAGGAAGTAGAAAATCAATTGGGCAGGAACATTAAGATGCTTCGATCCGATCGAGGTGGTGAGTATCTTAGTACCGAGTTCCTTGACTATCTTAAGGAGTGTGGGATTGTCTCACAATTGACTCCTCCCAGGACACCACAGTTGAATGGTGTAGCTGAGAGGCGTAATCGTACCTTGTTGGACATGGTTCGCTCTATGATGAGTCGAGTTTCGTTACCAATCTCTTTTTGGGGGTATGCCTTAGAGACTGCCGCCCATATCCTTAATCTAGTCCCTACAAAGAAGGTTACCAAAACACCTCATGAGATGTGGACTGGGAAGGTTCCCAATTTGGACCACATCAAAATTTGGGGTTGCGAAGCCTTCGTGAGGCGTGAAACTCATGATAAGCTTGAACCCCGAAGTGAAAGGTGTATTTTCATCGGCTACCCACAGAAATCCTTCGGTTACCTTTTCTACAGACCCAGTGAGAATGTGGTCTTTGTAGCACGAAGAGGGATCTTTCGCGAGAAAGAATTTATAAGCCAAGGAGACAGTGGGAGGCAGATTGATCTTGAAGAAATTCAAGAATCAATTGATGAAGGAACCTCAGACACTAGCAATCAACCTGAGGAGGAAACTCCTGTTGATCCAGCTGACGAGTTTGTACCTCCGAGGCGTTCCACACGGGTTAGGAACACACCTTCGTTTTATTATGGTTTTCATATTACTACGGAAGGTGATACGTTTATTAGTGATAGTACACTAGTAAATTTGGATGAACCTAGCAGTGTTAAGGAAGCCATGGCAGGCCCGGAGTCTGCTAAATGGAAGGAGGCTATGGACAGCGAGATACAGTCCATGTATGACAATCAAGTTTGGAACTTGGTTGACAATGTACCAGGCCGTAAAACAGTCGGGTGCAAATGGATCTTCAAAAAGAAGACCGACATGGAAGGAAAAGTGCATACTTATGTGGCTCGACTGGTTGCGAAGGGTTTTACTCAAACTCAAGGTATTGATTATGATGAAACCTTCTCGCCGGTAGCCAAGATTAAGTCCATTAGGGTTATGTTAGCCATTGCAGCATTTCATGATTATGAAATATGGCAAATGGATGTCAAAACCGCTTTCCTTAATGGAAAGTTGGCTGAGGATGTGTACATGAATCAGCCAGAGGGTTTTGTCAATGCAGAGTACCCTAATAGAGTATGCAAGCTTGAGAAATCCATTTATGGATTAAAACAAGCATCTCGTAGCTGGAATCTTTGTTTTGATGAGAAGGTAAAAGAGTTTGGCTTCTTGAGAAGCGAAGATGAGTCTTGCGTGTATGTCAGAGCTAGTGGGAGTATAGTTAGCTTCTTGGTACTGTATGTGGATGACATACTACTCATAGGAAATGACATCCCAACCTTGCAGGAGGTTAAGTCCTGGCTTGGGAAGTGCTTTGCTATGAAGGACCTAGGGGAGGCTACCTATATCCTAGGGATAAGGATATTAAGAGAAAGGAGTAGAAGACTAATTGGACTTAGTCAGAGTATCTACTTGGATAAGGTGTTGAAAAGGTTCAACATGGAGAATTCCAAGAAAGGAGATTTACCGATCCAAAGCAATACCAAACTGAGTAAGACTCAGAGTCCGAGTACAGAGGCAGAGATAGCTGAGATGAGCCAATTACCGTATGCTTCCACAGTTGGCTCGATCATGTATGCTATGACTTGTACCCGTCCTGATGTGGCATTTGCTTTGAGCATGGTCAGCAGGTATCAGGGGAACCCTGGCAAGGCTCATTGGACCGCGGTAAAGAACATTCTCAAGTACCTGCGGAGGACTAAGGATTGGATCCTTACCCTTGGTGGCAGTGATGACTTGAAAATATTAGGGTATAGTGATGCTGGTTTTCAGACTGATAGGGATAATTTCCGCTCTCAGTCGGGCTGGATCTTTACCTTAAATGGAGGGGCAATTTCTTGGAAAAGTTCCAAACAGGAGACGGTGGCTGATTCGACTAGTGAATCAGAGTATATAGCAGCGAGTGAAGTAGCGAAGGAGGCGATATGGCTAAAGAACTTCATCGGAGACCTTGGAGTTGTACCAGCTATTAAGGAACCTATAGAGATTTTCTGTGACAACAATGGTGCGGCTACCTTAGCCAAGGAACCAAGAGATCATGGCAGATCCCGACACATTGACAGAAAATATCACTTCATAAGACACAAGATTGAAGAAGGACTCCTTGTGACAAGGAGGATATCGTCAGATGAGAATCCTGCAGATCCCCTTACGAAGGGACTGACGAGGGTTAAGCATTTTCAGCATGCGAGACGCATCGGGCTGAGGGACGATATTAGTTTTACAGATTAGATAGTTTTCCTGAAACTTGTAAAATGTAATCGACGTTTGATGATGAATAAAATTTGTGATTTATTTATGAGTAAAGTGTTACTATCATTGTCAATTATTTACTATTGTTTCAGTTTTGCATGTTTTGACTTCCAGAATAATTAATTTATTCAAACCTCCACAATCGATCATACGTCGGAAGTAGGTATGAATCAAGATTGTCATGAATTGGGTTTGTAGATGCCTTAAAGGTGTTTAGACATGGAAATGGTTGCTGCAACATTCATGAGTACTCATAAGTTATGAGTATTGGTATAAACCCACGCTCACTTGTATCACTTCATGGAATTTATCTCGAGTGATCGTGAGACGATAACATCATATAAATCTTTAAACCTAGAGATATGAGTTGTTACCTATGAGTTGGTTGTGCATTGATTGCACATAAACGCATCAGTAACTTGATGTTATAAAACGTGCCTTTGTTTACAATTCAATAAGTAGTAGAACAAGCATATCAGTCGAAGTTTATCTGTTCCTTCTAGAAATAGAAGCGATATCTGGGCCCCTCGATGATTTTGTGTTGACCCATGTACCAGGCCTGGTCAGAACTAAACCGATGTGTTCAGTGAAGTTCTTCGTCAAACAAATTGGAAAATCGAGAAACAACTGCTAGACAATAAGCAAGACATAGTTCCATGTGTTTGTTCGGCTGATATCATGAGAACAGAGGATTATGTGATCACTTATCTAAAATGGCGCTTCATAGTTCGACAGAGTCTTCATTGTTCGAGGGAGTTTTCGAGAGCTACGATTGTTGGTTGGTTCCTGAAGTTATAGGCAAATATAGTTATTAGACTTATCCAAGTGGGAGTCTGTTGGATAAGGTGTCTAAGTCCATAACTTATTTGGTATATACTTGACCCGACCGGCATGGTCCATTTGGGTTGCATCTCATCCAAACTATTATGGATAATTTTATGAGAGTTATACACATATGTTTATTAATATATTATGAGTTATAATATATTAATATGAAGTTACGTTATTTAATTAGTTTTAGTCTTAAATTAATTATGAATTAATTTAGAGATTAAAAGGAATACTAATTAAATTATGGGTTATTTGTTTTATATAGTGTGGGCTAATACTCATTTGTTAATGGGCTAGGCTTATGTGGAAGTCCATGGATGATCCATGGAGCTTTTAACCCATGGATCCTTGGAAAAGGAAAAGACATGGGTTATTAGGGTTTCACCCTAATCATGCATACTATATAAGCATGCTTATGGAGCATGAAATGAAGCCTAAGAGAAAACTAGTGAACTAGTGTGTGTGTGCATGTGTGTGGCCGATTTATACAAGGTGTATATTCTCATCAAAGTTTTCCAAGAGTTTGTGGTGTTTGTGATTCCATTTGAGGCATTCACACTATTGGTGCTTGGCCCTCAAACTCCTTAGAACCAAACTCACCAAAAGGTATGTAATCTCTTCTAACTCTTTTATGTTGAAATGTTCCCCATGCCATGTTAGATAGGTTATAAACCTTGGAAAATTATTATTTTGCATGTATTTAGACAAACATAGATCCAAGGTTTATTAGGGTTGCATGCACACTTAGGAAGTGTTAGATTGCTCAAAACCCAACAGTGTTTGCCCTCAAGATTTGGAGACATTACCTTTATGGGGTCCGTTGTACTATATACACGGATCACAAGAGTTTGCGATATCTTATGGATCAGCCGAGTTTGAACATGAGGCAGAGGAGATGGTTAGACGTGCTGAAGGACTATGACTGTGAGATCCTTTATCATCCAGGGAAGGCCAATGTGGTGGCCGACGCCTTGAGCCGCAAAGTGTCGACGGCCCCTATCAGAGGTCTGTGTATGAGGATGACAGTGATCACTATGTTGTTGGAGCGGATGAAGGAGGCTCAGATGGAGGGCCTCAAGGAGGAGAGGCAGAAGTGTGAGAGGATAGTGGGCCGAGTAGCTTCATTTGACTACGACAGTCGGGGTTTGTTGACGCTTCATGGTAGGATATGGGTACCGTACTGGGGTGGGGTACGGCAAGTATTGATGGACGAGGCTCATAAGTCTCGATTTTCTATCCACCCAGGAGCGACGAAGATGTATCGAGATCTTCGACCTGATTATTGGTGGCCCTGCATGAAGCGAGACGTCGCCTGGTATGTTGAGATATGTTTGACCTGTCGGAAGGTCAAAGTGGAGCATCAGAGACCCCACGGCAAGATGCAGCCGTTAGACATTCCCGTGTGGAAATGGGAGGATATCACCATGGATTTTGTCACCAAACTCCCCAGGACCGCACGTGGAGTGGACTCGATATGGGTAGTAGTGGATCGGTTGACGAAGAGTGCCCATTTTATTCCGATTCAGGAGAGTATATCGGCGGAAAAGTTAGCCGATATCTATGTGCGGGAGATTGTGGCACGTCATGGGGTGCCGGTATCGGTGGTGTCGGACCGAGAAGTTCGATTCACGTCCAGATTCTGGAAGCGGTTCCACGACGAGATGGGTACTCGTCTCCATTTCAGCACCGCTTTTCATCCTCAGATAGACGGGCAGAGCGAGAGGACGATTCAGACTCTTGAGGACATGCTTAGGGCATATGTTCTAGATTTTGGGGGCAGTTGGGATACGTATCTTCCATTAGCGGAATTCTCGTATAACAACAGTTATCATGCGAGCATTGATCGACCTCCTTTTGAGATGTTATATGGCAGGAAGTGCAGGACCCCGATTTGTTGGGGCGAGGTCGGTCAGCGAGTCATAGGGAGCACCGAAGTGGTGCTTAAGACAACGGAGTTGATCCAGCAGGTCCGTAGTAGGCTGCAGACTGCGCAGAGTCGACAGAAGAGCTACGCCGACAGGAGGCGTTCGGACTTGGAGTTCCACGTGGGAGATATGGTTCTTCTGAAAGTCTCACCTTGGAAAGGTGTCATCAGGTTCCGGAAGAGGGGAAAGTTGGGCCCCAGATTTATTGGTCCTTTCAGGGTTTTGGCCCGGGTGCGTCGGGTTGCTTATCGGTTAGATCTTCCTGAGGAGCTTAGTCAGATACACAACACATTCCACGTGTCGCAGTTAAGGAAGTGTTTGGTGGATGAGACGGCAGTCGTTCCCTTAGAGGATATCCAGGTTGATAGCGGCCTGAATTATATTAAGAGACCAGTCGCGACTCTGGAACGGAAGATCAAGACCTTGAGGAACAAGGTAATTCAGCTAGTAAAGGTGCAGTGGCAGTACCGGAAGGGGTCTGAATGGACGTGGGAGGCTGAGGAGGAGATGAGAGCGCACTACCCGGAAATTTTTGCAGATCCAGCCGTAGCAGACTTCGAGGACGAAGTCTGAGACAAGTGGGGGAGAATTGTAACGACCCGTTCCCGGTACGTTAATTCATTAGTAATTGTTGTAAGTTTTCAAGAGGGACTCGGTGAGTTCTAGCCTGACTCGCCGAGTAGGGTCGCGACTTCGAGCACGCGTGAGCCGGGGACTCGACGAGTCCATATCCCTGACTCGGTGAGTCCATCCGTCTGGGTGAAACCCTAAATCCCCGGGTTGCCCACTATTTAAACCACCTTATAGCCCCCATTCTCGCCTCCCTCACCCTGAGAACACTGTGAGAAAGAACCCTAATCCTCCCTTGTGTGAGCTAAGTGTTTTGTGCCATTTTGTGAAGGTTTAAAGAAGGAGAAGAAGAAAGAAGCAAGGAGAAGAGCTGTAGTGCAAAGATCCAAGGCCAAATCTGAGTTAATTGAGGTATTTTCGGAGTTTCCTTCTTGTTATATGCTTTAAACTTCCATTAGAGCTCTCCTAAGAGCTAGTTGATGCTTGTTCCAAGCCTTATGCTTGCATGAAGGTCTTAATAAGTCGAAATATCTTTGGATCTGAATGATGGGGTGTTGTAGAGCCCAGATCTACTGTCTTTTTGGAGTTACTTTGCATATTAACCATAGATCTACCCATTTTGTGCATCTTTTAGCCTTATTTCCCTTATTCATGAGGTTGTGCACGTAAAGTTGGAAACTTTACGTGGTAAATCAGCTTATTGGACCCAGATCTATCAATTGTATGTGTTGGATTCAAACAAAATCGAGTAAAAATCAGTTGCATGGCGGCAACTCGGCTAGTCGGGAAGAACGACTCGGCGAGTTGGGTCGCGAGTTCCCGATTCCTTCATTTTTACCAGTGTCGAGTGAACCCAGTGAGCTAGAGAGTGGACTCAGCGAGTTGAGGGTAAACTCAGTGATGGAGGGACTCGGCGAGTTGTTCATCAACTCGGCGAGTCCAAGGAAATCTCCTTAAGATCAAGAACAACTCGTCGAGTTTGTTCATCCGGCTCGGCAAGTCGGATGAAGATTGTCTGAGTTCTTGAATCAAGAGGGTACTCGTCGAGTCGATGCCAGACTCGACGAGTAGCAGCGAGTAAGAGTGAAACATGAGAGTAGGACTCGGCGAGTTGGGTGGCCCAACTCGGCGAGTCAGTCCAAATGAGAGTAACTTTGACCAAGGGTAAAAGAGTCATTTTTACCCCAAGTGTAGTGTTTAGTATTTTATTGAGTGTGTTTATGGACTTGTAGCCGAGGAGATTCAGGAGCAGCAGCCGTTAGCTTCTCGAGCCACACACTCAGCAGCCAGCTTACGAGGTGAGTTTTCTTTCCAGTAGGAACGGGTCTAAGGCCACAATGCCGGCCCGTTCAGTTAGCAGTAGTTCCCGGATTTAGGTCCGACGCAGTAGCTAGTATGTTTGATGCCTTCGCGGCTCGAACATGATTTGTGTGTTATGTTTTATGCGTTAAGTGTTATGTGTTCCGGGCTACGGCCCGATGAAGTATGTCGTACATGTGTTCATGTTAATTGATGTGTTATGCTATGCCATGTTCAGTCAGTCAGTTCCGGACTTTGGTCCGATGCAGGGGACAAGGTCCCAGTTAGTTCCGGACTTTGGTCCGATGCAGTTAGTTCCGGACTTCGGTCCGATGCAGGGGACAGGGCCCCAGTCAGTTCCGGACTTCGGTCCGATGCAGTTTCCGGGCTTTGGCCCGATGCAGTGGGCGAGGCCCAATATGTGTTTATATGTTATTGTATGGTATGTGGTAGTTTGGGAGAGTTCACTAAGCTTCGTGCTTACAGTTTCAGTTTTGGTTTCAGGTACTTCCGCAAGCAAAGGGAAGAGCTCGGGGTGATAGCATCGCACACACCACAGCTTAGCTTTTATCCTGGGGATGGTTTTAGTTGCTTTGGATTTGATGTAGTATGATACAGTTTTCCGCACAGTATTTTATTATGATTTGGGATGCATCGCGTATGTTTTTCTATGTTATGATACTCATATTATGGTTTTGACTATATTGAAAAACGAAATTTTTGGGTCGTATTTTTGGGTTGTTTCATGAACTATATATATTTTACACTTGAATGTATGGTTAGGAGGATAAGGAAGTACTTATGGGACCAACTGTTGACGATTCCCATGTTGGGTTTTTATTCAAAAAAATTTCAAAAACATAACGATAGCAACGTAAGACTTTAATTTTGAACATAAAACTAGTTTTATTCCCACCAAAGGATCTACTTGTAAAGATTAGAAAGAAAACAACAACCAAATAAGGAAAAGCTTACAACCTTTGAAGACTTTGATTATCATGGGAGATTGGAAGTTGATGAAGATAACAAACTACTCAAATGAGAGCTTCTCTAAAGATATCCACCAAGCAAGATTAAACCAACAAAATATGCTATTATACACTTGTATATTAGTTATTCTTGAGCCTTAGAAGTATATGTTAAGTATAACTTCAAAAGAGAAAAAACTAATAGTGAACGCCTAGATAGTGCTGAACGTCTAGCAACATTTCACTATCCCCAATGACATACGATGAAGAATGTCATTTATCAACATCTAATTCCCAAAAGCTCAGAGCTACACTTGACATATAAGGTAAAATTTTCACTTATTCCTTTGTTACAGACATTTTGTTGAACATGAGACTTGAATGATAATCAATATCATTTGGTGTCTAACTTTAGGTACCACAGTAGATGCCTAACTCTCAGCACATAAGAGGAACAAATCCCAACTTAACTACATAAGACGCTTGCATAGTTCACACCATACCTGAGAATGACTTTTATAATTATATGTGTGGTTAGGGATCAGTATTTGAGCATATCAAAGCACAACACTCCCTACACTTAAGTACTACAATGAAAGCGGTCTATGAGATGATCTTGATGTAGGTCCGTTCAATACTAGTTCTGTGACAAGTATATATGAAACTTGTTTATAACCCATTGCCTACTTTCATATAGTGAGAGTCAACCAATCCATTTCATATTAGTCTTACTTCATGATTGCTCTCACAATTATAACTAACTATGAACTTTTAAAATAATAAGATTATTCATGGATTAAACATGTTAATCTAGAACACAACAAATATTGATGTGATGATCATATCCCAGTATATCAAAACAATATAATAGTTGTTGTCTTAATATTCCAATATCCAAATACTAAATCCAAATCAAATTCCATTTCTAGAATAATGAAGTTTTATAGTTGAAATGTGACCACTCATACTTAGCTTAAAAGAAACACTTTATTAATAGGTCTGAATAAATTAAAATTGTGTGAATTTTGTGAACACTATCATCTCTATATTTGAATTTATTCTAGTATAGTTAAATATCACGAAGAATATGAGTGGTGTTTGATATGGTTTAGAGTCTCTTAGCTTGATTAAGTATACTCTTAAAATCACAAAAGATTTTTGTGTGATCCTTGAATGGTAGGACTCAATATTTTTTTTAATGAATTAATTCTGTAAAGTCAAACCTTATAATCTAATGTATAAAACCTTTATCACGTTGAACACATCATCAAGGCCAGTGACGTTGATCAGGTTTTAGAAGATATTATGATATATTACTTGTTAGTTAAGTGTTGTGATTTGTTATCTTTATGATAGGATATGTTTTGTATAACATATATATCTTTAATTCATAGTATTTATCTTAGTTATTCTAATCTCTAATATGTAGGGATTTAAATCTATAATATTCATCAACCTACTATATAAGTCACACTATGGTCACATGTAAAACTAATCACTTTGCACACTCTCACTTTATGATAGATTTTATTAATCTCCTAATGTTCTAATTATTGTTTGATATTTATGTTCTTCATTTGATCCTTTAATTGGTATCAAAGCAAGTAATTTTATCACACAATGTATAAACCTTCTTATTCTTATTATTATGACTCTAAACTCTTCTCTAGTACCACTTCTTGAAACAAAATTCTTACTTTTAACGAAAAGAGCTTTCCTTTGTGGAAAAGCAAAGCTATGGTTGTTCTTGAAACCATGGATCAGTATATGATGGACATTATCGAAAAAGGCCCACATGTTCCTACCTTTGATATAACAAAAGATGGCGTGAAGATTGGTGTTATTAAGAAAACTCTTAAACATCTGTTTCTTGAAGATGATAGGCATCTGCATAGTCTTGATGTTCGAGATCGTACTGTAATAGGAAACTATATTCCTTATGATATCTACTACCTTGTTCAGAACTGTGTCTCTGCCACAGAGATGATCGATATTCTGACGGTAGCATATGAAAGAATCAAAGAAGTGAAAGCTGTTGGATAAGGTGTCTAAGTCCATAACTATTTCTGGTATGTACTTGACCCGACCCGGCATGGTCCATTTGGGTTGCATGGTACCGTGCAATTGGATATACTAAATGAGAGAAATAACACTTGGAGATTATTAATATATTATAAGTTCTAATATATTAATAATATTATTTGATTAGTTTGATCAAGAATTAATTTAGAATTAATTATGTGATCAAAAGATAACTAATTAAATATATGGGTTGATTATGTAAATCATCCATATCTTGTATAGTGGGCTAAGAGGCTCCATGGATTATCAAGTTGGGTTCCACCCATAGGATGCTCCATGGATGCTCCATGGGAGTTACAAACCCATGGGTCATGGAAATGAAGAGTCATGACACATTAGGGTTTAACCCTAGATGTGTCAACACTATATAAGAAACATGTTCTCCACCTAAAATTGGATATACACTAAGAAACAAGAGGGCTTGGACGATTTCGAGAAGTGTGTGTTCTCTCATAAGTTCTTCCAAGAGCATTTAGTGTTGTGTGAAGCATTTGAGGCATCACACTTGGGGTGCTAGGCTCACAAGGTTTCAAGGAACACAAACAACAACAAGGTAAGTTATTCTATCTTAACTTTAAGTTAAAATTGTTCCCCATGTATGCTAGATAGGAATATAACCTTGGAATTCAACTTTGCATGATAATTAGACAAACATAGATCCAAGGTTATTAGGGTTGCATGTACACTTAGGAAGTGTTAGAATGCTCAAAACCCATTAGTGGTATCAGAGCCTAGGCTTGTTTGCTTTTTATTTGTGCTTAAAAGTTGAAAAAAGTCGAAAATCTTGCTGTCTACGAATGGACTCGTCGAGTCCATAAGAGGGACTCGTCGAGTTCACGTGTATCTTCAACCAACTCGGCGAGTAAGTTCATGCACTCAGCGAGTAGGGTCGACTGGTTGCAGAATTTCGACTTTAGTTGCTGGAAATGAATTAGAAACATTACCCTAAACTTTTTGATACTTGAAAAACTTGTTTTGGGTGGTGTAATGTCTTTGCTAATTCATTTACAACAACTAGTTATCAAAATTACAAAGTTTTAAGTGTAATTTAGATTTATGAATGTGTTCATATTCATGTTCTTGTTCTTATGATGTTTTAGATGATCATAGGAATTATTTGTAACCTATGTGGTAGATTAATTCTTGATCATAATGTGTTTTAATGGAGTCCATAACTTGTCCTCAAGTTATGGAAAACCAAGAGTCACACTTGAATTAAAACCATTAAAAGAACACAAGAGTTAGAAAAATGAACAGTCTTCATTTTATTACTCTATTAAACTCATAAGTTACAAGAAATGAAAAGTTTTGAAAGTTACAAAACTTGCCCTCAAGTTTTGGAACAAGTAAAGTTAAGTTAAAACTTTAAGTTCCAACCCCTAGAATTTTAAAAGTTAAAATTCAACCCTTATACTTATATTATGATGATTTAATAATTATATATATATATATATATATATATATATATATATATATATATATATATATATATATATATATATATGTATATATATGTATAAGAATAAAGTCGTCTTACCGCTAGTACGCCTCATTCACAAAGCCGGTCTATAAGGTGGGTATAAGGTTGTTGCCTATAAAATGGTGACTTAATGGGTGTCTACTCTCACCCACCACTTGCTTGACTGGTGGAGGATCGTTAGCCGAACGGGTAAGACAAGGACTTATAAATTCTCATTCAAAGTATGATGAATATAATAAAGTAACTAAATTTTTTATTAAATTCCCAATCTTAGTTACTTTAGGAAAATGTGAATAAGGTGCTAATCCATGAAATTACACTTTACACTTTGTCTAAGTCGTTGGTGGAGCGTGTGTGTTTAACCGGCACACTAACTTGGACTTAACAAGGTAGGTAAAGGGTGACTTAAGGTTTATTATAGTATCGGTGGAGCGTGTGTGGTTTACCGGCACATCGATTGAGTGATAAACTTTAAGGGTACCAAGTGATTTGCATGGTTACTTCACACCTCGTTTTGTGATCCTCGGTATCCCAGTCACAAAACTTGGAGGGCACCCTCTAGATTGAAACATGCCTTTGAAAAATTCATTGAATCTCAAAGAATCTAGGAATTTCTAAAAACCAATAAAACCTAATGTCTAATATTTCGGTTTTCGTGGTGGAAATTGGTGAATCGTCATTCACCTACCTTTCAAATATGGTATAGCTTAGATTACGGCATACCTCTTCTAAGTTATATTATATTGTGATTGGATCCTAGCCTTAATATTACATTTGGGTGTTTTATTAAGGACTCTCTTAAATCTATACTAAACTTGTTCTCCTCTTTCAGATGTCTTCAAATAATGCTTCTGGCTCGAATCCTAATGGCTTCTTTACTCTTATGAGTCTGTGTGGGAAAGTCACCTTTGATGGATCCAACTTCAATGAATGGATCAGAAACATCAGGATGATTACCCGCTATGAGGACAAAGAATATGTCCTTGACAAGGAGCTTAAGGAAATTGATGAGTCCACTGCAACTCCCCAGGAGATCGCTGACTTTCATACTCATGAAAGAGATGTAACCAAGGTGGCTTGCATCATGTTGGCCACAATGATAGCAGAACTCCAAAAGTCCTATGAGGATTTCTACCCTTATGAAATGCACCAAGATTTGATGGAAAGATACCATCAAAGTGCACGACAAAAGAGGTACGAAATCATCTGCTCCATGATAACAACCATGATGAAGGACGGGGATTCCGTCACGAGCCACATGCAGAAAATGCAAAGGTATGTGGATCGATTGATGAAACTTAATGTGAACCTCCCTGAGGAGCTAGCAATAGATATAATTTTGCGCTCCTTACCATCGTGCTATGATCAATTCCGCATGACATATCACATGAATAAGGAAGAGGTCACTCTCAGCAAACTTCAGGGACTTCTCAAGACTGCAGAAACAGGTCTTAAGGGGAAGTCGGTTGCTATCACTCCTACTCCAAACTCAACTCCGGTTTTGGCAATCGGGAAAAGTCGAGGGAGGAAGAGAAAGAGATCTTCGAAGGGTACCAAGGCTCGGACCCTTGATGGCTCTTCTTCAAGTGGAACCAAGAAAGGTTTCATTACTCCTTCTTCTAACCCAAAAGAGGCTGAATGCTTCTATTGCCATGAAAAAGCTCATTGGAAACGGAACTGCCCAAAGTACCAGCAGGATGTGAAGGATGGGAAAGTCAAACCCAACCATGCAGGTATTTACACTATCATTTCTAATAACTCACCCCATTCTAAATCTTGGGTCCTTGATACCGATTGTGGTATTCATATTTGTTGTGACTTGCAGGGACTAAGAAGAAGTGAGAATGTGGAGCAAGGAAGAATAAACTTGATCATGGGGAATAGGAAAGCTTCACCTGTCACCAAGATTGGAGTTTATACTTTATCGCTAAGTAGTGGGTTTAGTTTAGATTTGAATAAGTGTTGTTACTCGCCAGGAATGGCAAGAAATATTATTTCCTTTCATGCTTTGTACAAACAAGGGTTTACCTTTTCGTTTAATAATGAAGTTGGTTCTATTGATGCTTTCTTTAATAATGTTCTTTATTTTAAAGCATTACCTTGTGATGGTGTGTATGAAGCTGTGTCTGTTGTAGATAACTTAGGAAATAATGTTTTGTGTATTGATTCTACTAATAATAATAACTTGGATAAAGCATCATTATGGCATTGTCGTCTTGGACATATAAGCAAGAAACGCATAGGCCAACTCCAAAAGGATGGAGTCTTGGAGTCGTTTGACCTAAAGTCAAATGATAGTTGCGAATCATGCTTACTTGGAAAAATGACAAAGTCACCCTTCACAGGCTCGTGTGAAAGGGGTGAAGGTTTGTTGGACCTTATACACACGGATGTGTGTGGGCCATTCAAACATGCCACAAGGGATGCTAATCGTTATTATTTGACTTTTACTGATGATTACAGTAGATATGGATATGTCTACTTAATCAAGCATAAGTCAGAGACTTTCGAGAAGTTTAAGGAATTTAAACAGGAAGTCGAGAATCAATTGGGCAGGAACATTAAGATGCTTCGATCCGATCGGGGTGGTGAGTATCTTAGTTCAGAGTTCCTCGACTATCTAAGGGAATGTGGGATTGTCTCACAATTGACACCTCCCAGGACACCACAGTTGAATGGTGTGGCTGAGAGGCGTAATCGAACCTTGTTGGACATGGTTCGTTCCATGATGAGTCGAGCTTCGCTACCAATCTCATTCTGGGGGTATGCCTTAGAGACTGCCGCCCATATCCTTAATCTAGTCCCTACAAAGAAAGTTGTCAAAACTCCTCACGAGATGTGGACTGGTAAAGTACCTAAACTAGACCACATCAAGATTTGGGGTTGCGAGGCTTTCGTGAGACGCGAGACTCATGATAAGCTCGAACCCCGAAGCGAGAGGTGTATTTTCATCGGCTACCCACAGCAATCCTTTGGTTACCTCTTCTACAGACCTAGTGACAATGTGGTCTTTGTAGCAAGAAGAGGAGTCTTTTGAGAAAGAGAGTTTATAAGCCAAGGAGACAGTGGGAGGCAAATTGATCTTGAAGAAATTCAAGAGTCAAGTGGTGATGGAACTTCAAACTCTAGCCCTCAACTTGAGGAGGAAACTTCTGTTGAGCCAATTGACGAATCTGTACCTCTGAGGCGTTCCACGAGAGTTAGGAGTGCACCTGAGCATTACTATGGATTCCATATTACTGCAGAAGGTGAGACACTTATTAGTGATGGGACACTAGTAAGTCAAGATGACCCTAACAGCTACGAGGAAGCCATGGCAGGCCCCGAGTCTGCTAAATGGAAAGAGGCTATGGATAGCGAGATACAATCCATGTATGACAATCAAGTTTGGAACTTGGTTGAGAATGTACCAGGTCGAAAAACTGTAGGGTGCAAGTGGGTCTTCA
Source organism: Lactuca saligna (assembly GCF_052625555.1). NCBI lineage: Eukaryota > Viridiplantae > Streptophyta > Magnoliopsida > Asterales > Asteraceae > Lactuca > Lactuca saligna. Next base: position 32,864,667 of record NC_136424.1, read on the forward strand.
AGAAGAAGACCGACATGGATGGTAAAGTACACACTTATAAGGCTAGACTGGTTGCAAAGGGCTTCTCTCAAATTCCTGGAATGGATTATGATGAGACCTTTTCTCCGGTAGCCAAGATTAAGTCTATTCGGGTTCTGTTAGCCATAGCCGCATTTCATGACTATGAAATTTGGCAAATGGATGTCAAACCGCTTTCCTTAATGGAAAGTTGGCTGAAGATGTTTACATGAGTCAGCCAGAGGGTTTTGTCAGCAACGAGTACCCTAATAGAGTGTGTAAGCTTGAGAAATCCATTTATGGATTAAAGCAAGCACCTCGCAGATGGAATCTTTGCTTTGATGAAAAGGTCAAGGAATTTGGCTTTTCTAGGAATGAAGATGAATCTTGTGTGTATGTCAAGGCTAGTGGGAGTATAGTTAGCTTTTTGGTATTGTATGTGGATGACATACTACTCATAGGAAACGACATTCCAACCCTGCAGGAAGTAAAGTCCTGGCTTGGAAAGTGTTTCGCTATGAAGGACCTTAGTGAAGCTGCCTATATTTTAGGGATAAGGATCTTGAGAGATCGGAGTAAAAGACTAATTGGACTTAGTCAAAGTACCTACTTGGATAAGGTGCTGAAGAGATTCAGCATGCAAGACTCCAAGAAAGGAGAGTTTCCCATCCAGAGTAACGCCAAACTGAGTAAGACACAAAGCCCTAGCACTGAGGCTGAGATAGCACAAATGAGTCGAGTACCTTATGCTTCGGCTGTAGGATCGATCATGTATGCTATGACGTGCACTCGACCTGATGTAGCTTTTGTCCTGAGCATGGTTAGCAGGTTTCAGGGGAACCCTGGCAAGGCACACTGGACTGCGGTAAAGAATATTCTCAAGTACCTACGAAGGACTAAGGACTGGGTCCTTACCCTCGGTCGGAGTGATGACTTGAGAGTTGTAGGGTATAGTGATGCTAGCTTCCAGACTGATAGGGATAACTTCCGCTCTCAGTCGGGCTGGGTCTTTACCCTAAATGGAGGAGCAATTTCTTGGAAGAGTTCCAAGCAAGAGACAGTGGCAGATTCTACTTGTGAATCAGAGTATATTGCAGCTAGCGAGGCGGCAAAGGAGGCGTTATGGCTGAGGAACTTCATTGGAGACCTTGGAGTTGTACCAGCTATTAAAGAGCCAATGGAAATTTTCTGTGATAGTGAAAGTGTTGTTGCCTTAGCCAAGGAACCAAGGGATCACGGGAGATCTAGACACATCGACAGAAAATACCATTTCATCAGACATCGGATCGAAGAAGGACTCCTCGTGGCAAAGAGGGTATCATCAGATGAGAATCCGGCAGATCCCCTCACGAAGGGACTGACTCGGGTTAAGCATCTCCAGCATGCTCGGAGCATAAGGTTGAAGGATGATATTAGATTTAGTAGTTAGATAACCTTGAAATTTGTAAAGTGTAATTGACATCTGATGATGAATAAAAGTGTTTTATTTATGAGTAAAGTGTTGCTATCTCTTGTCGATCGTTTACTATATTTCTTTTGCATGTTTTTGACTTCCAGAATAATTTTTGTTTGGTATAACATATTATTCAAACCTCCACAGTCGGTCATATGTCGGAAGTAGATATGAATCAAGACTGTCATGTTTGGTTGTAGAGGTCTTGGACAAGGCTACAGCAATCATGAGTGCTCAAAAGTTCTGAGCATTGGACTCAACCCACGCTCACTGGAATCACTTCATGGAATTCTATCTCGAGTGATCGTGAGACGGTAATATCGTATAAGTCTTCAAACCTAGAGATATGATTTGTTACTTACAAGTTGGTTATGCATTGATTGTACGAAAAACGCATTGGTAACTCGATGTTATAAATCGTGCTCTTGTGTGTAATTCAATGAGTGGTAGAACAAACATATGAGTCGAAGTTTATCTGTTCCTTCTTGGATTAGAAGCTGATATCTAGGCCCCTCGATGATTTTGTTTTGACCTATGTATCGGGCCCGGTCAGAACTAAGTTGATGTGTTCAATTAAGTTCTTTGTCGAACAAATCGGAAATCGGGAAACAAACTGTTGGACAATAAGTAAGACATTGTTCCATGTATTTGTCCGACTGATATCTAGAACAGAGGATTATATGATCACTTATCTTAAATGGCGTACCATCATCTTCTCAGTTCCGAGAAACCTTGTAAAGAGCTACGATTGTCGATCGGTTCCTGAAGTCATACTTGCAGTAATAGTTATTAGACTTATCCGAGTGGGAGACTGTTGGATAAGGTGTCTAAGTCCATAGCTATTTCAGGTATGTACTTGACCCGACCCGGCATGGTCCATTTGGGTTGCATGGCACCGTGCAATTGGATAGACTAAATGAGAGAAATAACACTTGGAGATTATTAATATATTATAAGTTCTAATATATTAACAATATTATTTGATTAGTTTGATCAAGAATTAATTTAGAATTAATTATGTGATCAAAAGATAACTATTAAATATATGGGTTGATTATGTAAATCATCCATATCTTGTATAGTGGGCTAAGAGGCTCCATGGATTATCAAGTTGGGTTCCACCCATAGGATGCTCCATGGATGCTCCATTGGAGTTACAAACCCATGGGTCATGGAAATGAAGAGTCATGACACATTAGGGTTTAACCCTAGATATGTCAACACTATATAAGAAAATGTTCTCCACCTAAAATCGGATATGCACTAAGAAACAAGAGGGCTTGGCCGATTTTGAGAAGTGTGTGTTCTCTCATAAGTTCTTCCAAGAGCATTTGGTGTTGTGTGAAGCATTTGAGGCATCACACTTGGGGTGCTAGGCTCACAAGGTTTCAAGGAACACAAACAACAACAAGGTAAGTTATTCTATCTATACTTTAAGTTAAAATTGTTCCCCATCTATGCTAGATAGGAATATAACCTTGGAATTCAACTTTGCATGATAATTAGACAAACATAGATCCAAGGTTATTAGGGTTGCATGTACACTTAGGAAGTGTTAGAATTCTCAAAACCCATTAAAAGCCACCAAGGAAAACATTATAAATCGCAAGTATAGGCACTTCTTTGCTCAAAAGGAATGAAATTCTTACTCAAACATTCAATCATTTTAATTGTTCAATTAATGACATGAGAAGATTTAATATTTTCAAACATGAGTCTGTCTTAATTCTAAAGTTTCTAGATTCTCTTGATGACAAATGGGAACATCATGTCGATGTACTAAAGAACAGTGAGAAAATTCATTCTATGGATCTTCACAATCTGTATAGAAAATAGAAAAATTTTGAGGAAACAAAAGTTCTTAGGAAAGAGATAATGAAGGACAACTTCAAAGGAAGATCATTTGCGTTGTTCACCAAAAAGTGAAGTTTTGCCCCTGAAATTGTAAGTTACATGACATATAATATTGATTATGAGGATGAGTACAATTTTGAGCTATACTCAAGTGTTATGATTCTGAAGCACTACGATGATTATGAAAACAAAAGGTTCAATAGAGCAAGAACGTTTCCGACTAAATCTAATTCATTAGCATCTAAAAGGTCTGACGTTGGTAACTCCAAGAAAGTTGATGGAAAGTGTTTTAACTACGGAAGAACTGATCACGTTTCTAATGATTGCAAAATCGAAAAGAACATTCCAAAGGATGAATCCTATGAAGCAAAGTACATGCATTTGGTTGCCTCTATGAAAAGAAAAAACCTTGAGTCAAAGGTTCTTTTTGTTCAAGAAAAAGAATGGGTTGAAAATGAAGAAAAAATGATAAAGAGACTAGAAAGATGTGTGTTTGATGGCTACCGATGGCGAGTTTGTCACAGATGAGAATAGCAGCAATTTAACTAAATTTGAAGCTAATGTTGCTAAAGATGCTAGCGATTCAAATTTTCAGAACTAAGATTCCTCATTCTAGTATAAGGTTAAAAAGTTTGTAACTTATTATGAAAGCGAAAAGGACTTTGCCGTTGAATTTTCTCAAAATGAAAAAGTATCACAAAAAGTTGGGCTCATTCTCACTTTAACACCTTCAAAATTGTCAATGATCAAATACCTCATCAGTGTGAGAAAATTATTGGATGTAATTTTTATGAAGCTACAGATATTTTCAAACATATTGAAACTAAATAAAATTTTCCAACCAAAACTGAGCTTATTAATGAATAAAAAAATCAAATTACTAAGTGGTGGCATTTTAAATCATCAAGACCCTATAAACAAACAATGTTCCATTGATGCTATTGTTCTTACCTCGTGTGTTTCTCCTCTATTGTCATTGAATCTTTTGTCAATATCTTGATCGTGAGTATGAGGAAAAATAAAAGGTTTCAGAACCATCAAGTGCAATGGAAAAGGAAAAGGAAAAACAAAAAGGCTTTGGAACCATCAAGTGCAAGTAAGTTCAATTCCTAATGTTTCTTATGTCAAAAGATTAAAGCATAACCTCATTTCTATCAGCCAGCTATGTGCTTCTGATTATGAAGCGAAAGATCTAGTATGCTTACGAATCATATTAAAGTGATACTGCTAATTAACATATGATACTAATGTGTTACACTAACAACAACTTCATATAACTGATTATTTCATGATTATGAATTAATAAGTCATGTACAACATTTTGGACTAGGTAAGCTTTTTGACTTTTAGAAAATGACAAAGTTTATAACTTATAAACTAGTTTATATCTTACAAACTTTGAGTTTATAAAATATAAACTTTATTTTCTCTTTTTCTCCATGATGGCCAAAATTAAGAGTGTCATAAGGGGACATGGATTTCCAATTTGTTTAATCAAAGGTAATAAGAAGCATGGGATACATGTAAGCTTTAGGGACATGTTTGTCTAAAGTGGAAGGACCTAATGGTTAAATACTTCACGCTAAGACAATATAAATATGAGGCTTCCACTCTTGAATTGGTGGCTTGATTCTTGCTTCTCAAAACCATAACCTCCTTAGAGGAGGTTACTTTCTCTCTTTTCTTCATCTCTTCTTGAAGATTACTTGCATTTTCATGCCCTCTTTAAGTTCATATATGTTATGAACTTAAAGCTTAAGCGATTAATAGTTTATGGACTAGCATCTACACTAATTTAAGTCATTTTTGGTGTCTCAAATTTTCCACATTCTTCATCAACTTCCTAGCCTCCCAAGATGATCCAAAGAAGAACAAAGGTTGTTATTTCTTCATTTTTTCTATGGTTGGTATTTTATCTTTCTATAACTTGCAAGAAGATCCTTGGTGTGTATAAAATGTTTATGTTATTTCAAATTTTAAGTCTTCCGTTGTCATATTTTTCTAGTTTTTGAAACTATTTCTAGCCATCAAGGCTCATATGTTTTTAAACTAGAATTATAAAACATATAAAGACTCTTATTTTACAAACCTCAAATCTATGCAATCCTTTTGAAAAGCACCCGCACATCTCTTTTATGCACTAGTGGGATAAAGGACACCAAACCGCTTAGTGTTATCTTTTGATTGTCAGGGTGTCTTCGAGATTTCGATAACCAAGTTATCGGCCAATTACACATGTTTATCAAATCGAACGATTTGCTCAGAAATCTTTTGTGATAAAGTATACCTAAGCAAGAGAAATCTAAGGCATAGATGGGATCAAACATGTTATTAGTGATCCCATATATCTTGGAATTATATAGCAAGATATAATTGATAATCGATATCTATCGAGTTCAATTCAAATGGATTGGATAAAGGATATCTAACCATTTATTTGTTTTGCAACTTGGATCCTAGACTTTGATAATTAATGTTTTTGGAAACTAAAAGGGTATTAATTATTAAAGATTAAATATTGAAAATAGTAAATGGATTTTGTTAAAATTTTGTAGTTAAATAATCCATTCTTATTATCATGAATTTTCATTTTCTTTAATAACTTAATGAAACAATAACATTCAATAGATACAACTTCAATGAATGGGTTCATGTCTTAAGAGACAATCTCGTGAGAGATATGAAATTGTATACACTTAAAGGTCCTAGTCCTAAACTATTTTCTTTGAGCAATTAAACCTAAACATGATACCTAGTAAAGGCATCAATGTGACGCTAAAGATGCTTCTTACATCAAGCAAGGAATAGTTATTCATGACTTCTAGAAAGTCTTGGATAATTTAAATGTATATTTGATGATATAATGTGTCAAGCAATATTCTAATAAATACAGTGATATTTTATTTAAAGCTAGTTTATACTTTGGAATAATGCAAGGCTAAAAGAATCACCTTGTGTGATCCAGCATGCCCATGCTTTGTGGACTGAACACCTTTAAGCCCAACAAATCTACTAAAGCCCACATAGATGGATCTGGTTGTTGGATTAGTGTCTAAGTCCATAACTATAGTTGGTAAGTACTTGACCCGGTTATAGCATGGTCCTTTTGGGTTGCCTTTACTAGAGCAACTTGACTGGATGATTAATGGAGAAAGAAGTTGTTATCGTTTATTAATATATTATATGAATAATATATTAAAGGAGAAATCATATTGGTTTAATTAATATTGGAAAATAATTAATTAAGAATTAATTTTGTGAACAAAAGAGATTAATTAAACTTTGGGGACTGAATTGTAATTAGTTGCAAAGTAGGTTGAGAAACCCTAGGGATAGGGTGGACGAAATCCTTATGGATAGCCCATAATATTTCGTCCAAGTTAGGTATCTAGAAGGTCCTTATGGGCTGCTTGGTGGCTAAGTAACCGGATAAGGACTCTGACTAAAACCCTAATCTCACACCTATATAAAGGACCCTTATACTTCATATTTTGGCTACCACATGAACCCTAGAGATCCAAGAGCTGATTTTAAGCCTCCCCCTCTCTCCAAGATCTTCCAACTTGCTTTGGTGTTTGTGATTCATTAGAGGCATCACATTTGAGGTGCTAGGTTCTCATAAGTTAAATATCTTCAAGCAACAATCAAAGGTAACACATATACTTGTTTATTTATATTGATTTAACTTTTGTTGTATGCTAGATTATGGTTTGCAAGTATTTGACAATTATGCATGTACAAATAGAAAAACTAGATCCAAACAATTAGGGATTGCATGAACACCATATGAATGTTGTTTTGCTCACAACCCATCAGTGGTATCAGAGCCTAGAGCATTTCTCTTTTGTATTTGATGCATTGGTAACTTTTTCAAGCTCAAAACTCGAATAATATAGCCTCTGACTTCTTGACTCGTCGAGTCACCAGATGAACTCGACGAGTCAGGGCTACTTGGCGAGTCATGAAATAAAACATAATTATTATATAGAAGAAATGGTGGTTTTGACTTTAAGGAAAGTCAATGTAACAATAGATTGGAATTAAAATTTCAAACGAATGATAATTGGCAAAGGCATGAAATAGAAGGGTAGAAAAATTACGTCAATGATTGTAGATTTGGTATGACATATTAGGTAGTAATTTATATAAAGCTTTTTTAAGATATATGAATTTGTGACATCTTAAAATTTCAAATTTCATGTTTTTAAAGTAATGAATGCAAAGAGTAAGGCCTAAGAGATATACTTAAGTGTGAAGGTACATAAGAATGAGGAAATAAGGACAAGCCATGAAGATAAAATACGATTCAAATATCATAATGAAAGTCACAAGTGATAAACTGGACAAACTACAAGATATATTAGAATATTGATTAAGGGAAAAAATAAGCCAAAAATGTAAGAAGAAGTGACAAATACAAAGAACCATGTTATAATTGCACAAAATCTTATAAATTAAGAATACAAGAAGGTACAAAAATGATGAAAATTATTCATAATAATTATATAAATGTAGTGAGGACCACAGAAGTTTTGCGTTTCAAAGACAAGGGAATAGATTGCTATACAACTAGAGAGAGACAATAGAAGAAATACTACCAGGGTGTTTGAGGGTGATTTTTAAACGTCAAACATGGTTTTGAAAAATACTTGTTGACTTTTGGTAGTGACAAAATAAGTATTTTAAAAGTGCTTTGATTAGTGTTTATGGTGGTAAAAGTCAATAAGTCAATAAATTAAAAAATTTGGCTTATAATCCATTAAATCCTTCGTTGCGAACACCACCAGCTATGTCATGCCACCACCACCACTTCTACCACCAACTACCATCACCACCATCGTCATTACAGCCTCCAACACCACTTGTGAATAGACACATACTTAGGAATATAATAATATATTTATTCATATATGAATAAGTATATATTTATGATGGGTTTTGAGCAAAAAATCAATCCTATGGTGTACATGGAAACCCTAAAGTGTGAAAACCGTCAAAATCAAGTCAAAGTCAAAGTCAAGTCAACAAGTCAAACCGGTCAATTTGTATAATACTTGTATGATTAAAAGTTATTCTATGAAAACGTACATTTGTATGTTAAGAATTCAAGTTGTCTCGGTAAATCTTTGTGTTTATCAATGTGAAACCCTAACAAGGGAGTTAAACGCATCAAAACACAGCTAAGGTCCCTTTCGGGGACTTAAAATAATTATAAACAAAGTATAACAGGGTCCACAGACCTTGCTTTGCAAGATTATTCGATAAAAATGGCTAAAAATGAACCTCTCTCCAATCTCTCCCGAATCTCTCCCAAATCTCTCTCAAAATCTCTCTCAACTTTTTATAGTCACCCGGGTCATCCCGACCCTTAACGTGGCCAAAAATGGCGCAAAATGGGGAGTTATATTGAAAAATAGCCATTTAGAGTCGAAACTCCTCTTAGAAGCCGAAACCTTGTCATAGCCGAAACCTTCTCAGAAGCCTCTCGGACCGAATCAACAGTGAGGACCGAACAGCAGCGAGGAATGAACCCAGAAGTAAGGACCGAACCTCACCCCTCGCCCCCCATCCGAGACTGAATCTGTCTTGAAATATGTGCATGCCCTGAAGCAAACAAGGTCTAGTTTGCAGCTTGCACATTCTCTGAAAGGGAACTCACCTGGTGGAATGGCCATGTCAAGACATTGACACTTCCGGTGGCTAAATCGATAACATGGGAAGATGTGACATCCCCATTTTCACGGCCAGACAAGACCGATTTTGTTTATGCTTTATAAAAATCAGAGTACTTCATTTTATAAAAAGGTTGCGGAATTTGTTCCCAGAAAAACACGATAAATACGTTATTAAAACATTTTCGACGAAACGTATTTTTATTCATCTTAAAACGTTTGGGATGTCATCGTTAATACAGAAACATAAGCATAAACAGAACTTACAATTATTTACACTAGTGATCTACATCTCTTTAAATCTCTCAGTGTAATGTCACTTCATATCGCCACCTGTGATGTAAATAAACTGAGTGGGTCAGGTTGGGAAACCTGGTGAGTACATAGGGTTTTCAACCCACAATAATATAATTGTTATGTTCAATCATCAAACAATTAACCCAATTACCCATCCCCGTTATCTTCTTTACTCCTAAGAGTCATCTATTCTGCATTCGTTTATTCCAAAGTCCCTTACTTCCAGGGTTATAGGACTGGCACTAAATCCATAGCTGTCGATATTCGTTCGTAAAGCACTAATTCCATAGCTGCTATATCTTACTTATCGGGTACTAAATTCATAGCTACCAGTGCTCAACAAGTACTAAGTCCATAGCTACCAATTCCTACAAGTACTAAATCCATAGCTACCAGTGTCTAACTAATAGGTACTAAGTCCATAGCTACCAATTCCCAACAGGTACTAAATCCATAGCTACCAACGTCTAACAGGTACTAAGTCCATAGCTACCGGTGTTTATCCCATAGGCACTAAGTCTATAGCTGCCAATGTATACTCACGTCATCTTCTATCTCTCATCATTCATCTACCCATCATCATACCCAACATATTCGTATATATAAAATACGTATACAGTTTAAATCCTTTAAAACATGTATAAAACGTTCATCCAGCATAGACATCAAGTATTCAGATAATATGCACACATAGCACGTAGTTTATATAAAATACTTCATATCTATGTGTAAGATGAAAGGGACTATGCACTCACCTGATAGGCGGTGACTCAACACTCGGACAGCGCTTCGATACTCTCAAAGCAAATTCCTTCGATAAAACCTAGTATCAACACCACTATGGTTTAGTCTACCGATATCCGCGACGAATTAATAGTCTGCCTATTATTATTATTGTATAAGCGTTAAATAACACTCAATATAACTCATAATAATAGCCCAAATAATTATTTTAAGGTCCTAATAATGTTACTATAATTAATTAGAAGCTATATTAAACTAGCGTAGGCATAGCTCACTTACAGCGGGTTTTTTGCAAAACCGGGCTTCGCTGGAGCAGTGTTTCCCAAGCCGAAAGGCTCTTTTCTCGGAGCCGTCGGGCGCTCCGGGGCTTCCGCCTTGTGCTAGGGAGTTACTCTAGGCTTTAGGGGGTTAGGGAGGCTTAGAGAGAGAGTTTAGAGAGAGAAAGAAGGGTTTGAATGTGTGAGAATGAATGGAACCCGGCACCTCTATTTATAGGGGTGCTGACTGGCCTACTCGCCGAGTTGGTCCATGTGGTGGCCTTCTGGTGGTGCCACGTGTCCAATTCTGGTGGTGCCACGTCACCCCCTATCGCGTATTAGCCTTCAAACTTAGAAAAATCATAACTTTCGCATACAAGCTCCGTTTTCGAAGTTCTTTATATCCACACGTAGGTAAAATCAAGATCTACAACTTTCATTTAGACTCCGTCGGGTAATTCTCGACCGATATCAGATTTAACAGTAGGAGGCGTTTAGACTGTTAAATGACCGCGAAGAATTCATAATTCCTTCATACGAACTCCGTTTTCGTCTGTCTTTTTACCGTTGAGTTCCTATTAATGATACCTTCAACTCTCATTTAGGTCGCGTATGCTAAAAACCGCTCGAACTAAAATTCGAGTTTCGGGTCGTGCACTGCTAAGCCGAAGCTTAGAAAAATCATAACTTCCTCATACGAAGTTAGATTTGGGCGTTATTTTTATTGACGCTCTTAGTTTAACGTATTCTACGAATTTCATTTAGATTGCTAAGGATAAATCTCAATCTATCGTAAATTCACTATTTACGCTTCCCGGTGCCGCGCCGGTTTTGCTGTAAAACTTCGACGGGCCATAACTTCTTCGTTATAACTCGGATTTCGGCGTTCTTTATATGTACGGAAACCTTGTGACATATTCTACAACTTGGTTAAGATTATTGATTCTAAATAATCTTTTGTCGAAAAGTCATTTTCGACCCCTATTGTCTCTAAATTGACTAGCCCGGACCTGCGGGCGTTACAATTATCTCCCCCTTAGGATGATTATGTCCCAGAATCATCAACGAAACAGGGATCGTATAATGACTCCATACGTCATCTCTTCATCCTAGGTAATAATTATAACTTCTTTATTCCTTCGAGTCTATCTCTGAGACTTATTGACTGTAAGCAGTATTTGATTGTGCACCTGCTATCTTCTTCAGGTTAGACTCCAGATTACGATGTATCATCATGTGTTTCACGTTTAGACTCAGGTCTCTTAGAGTTAAATTCTAAAGCAGACTAAGCCTTCCTTCATGTTCTAATGTGATATAATCATACTTTAACATGTAGCATTTCTAGCTACCAACGAGCGCGATACTTCTATTGATCGCTTTGATTTTAATCGTTTGGTTTAAGTCGAACGCTATATCAAACTTGGTTCTCTGAACCACGTAACCTACTCATCGTAGTCGGACTCAATGTGATATGACCACTAGGGTCGGGATAACAACAATCTTCTTAGTCATTACCGAAACAATGGTAACGACATACTTGAATAAAACGAAATCAATTACTGGCTTCTTGGTAACCTTGTGACTTTCCCTGATCCAAGTGTGAGTCTTGTGCTTCCGGTAGTATAGGCCTCTACTACCATTCACACCTACTCATACTCATCCCAAGTATTGTCTCGCAGTTTCCCAAGTCACCATGCAACAAATCACACAACAATTTCACACACCAGATAACAAAACGAAGATTTTATTATTTCTCGAAACTATTACATAGGTGTTCTAGTTCACCCTAGACTATGTCTCTACTAGGCTACATCATACGAAACTATGGCTACTGCATAATCTGATCTTCGGGTAAGAAGTCCTCATTCTTGATTCCTTGCATGGTTCTCTGCCTCGTTAAGGATCATGTGAAATGCCCTCGGCCTTGGTGGCGTTTCTGGTCTTACTGCTTTATTTTTCCTTGGGCAGTTTCTGGACATGTGCCCCTTGCCTCCACATCCGTAGCATACTTTGTCATTATGCGTGCAGTCTTTGGAATAGTGACCAGTCCTCCCACACTTGTAACAAGTCACTTCTTTGTTGCACTTTCCACCATGCTTCTTCTTGCATCTATCACACCATCTTGCTTCACCTCCATCTGCTCCTCCAAGCTTTGAGAATTTGCTTTCCTTGTTCGGCCTCGAAGATCCTTCAAAATTCCGCTTCTCTCCTACCTTATCTTTTTCTAGACCCTTTTCTCTTATCTGGGCCTCTACGTTCTTAGCTGCCCTAACAACTGCTTTCAAAGTAGTTGCCATTTTGACCATTAGGCCAAAGTTAGTGGGCAGTCCGTTAGCAAACCTATCAATCTTGGAGAGTTTAGTAGGCACCAAGTAGGGGAATAGCTTCATCCTTTCAGTGAATGCGGTGGCATACTCATCAACACTCATCTACCCTTTCTTCAGGTTCTGAAACTCGTTGTTTAGGTCTATCAGATCTATCTCCGAGCAGTATTGCATTTTCAACTGTTCCAAAAACTCTTCCCACGACATCCTTAAGGCTTCTCCTCGTGGCATCGTATCTACCAATAGCTTCCACCAGCTCAAGACTCCAGTTTTCAGTTGTCTTACTGCGAAGACAGTCTTCTATTTCTCGTTACAGCTGCAGCTCTCAAACACCATCTCCATCTCAGAGATCCAATCCATAATCTCAATCGGCTTCGGGCTTCCTGAGAGGCTTGGTGGTTTCGCACCCAAGAAATTCTTGTAAATCCGCCCATCCTTGTTGTTTCTCCCTTCTGGGCCATCCCTTTGCTCACCTTGAGTCCCTACTCGACTCACTTGGCGACTGTAGTTCCCTTCCTCAGATTTCTCGGGAACTGGCTCCGTCGGTTCAACATGTATGGTAGGTTCGTCCCTATTCAACATCTGTCTCATTTCTTCCCTTTGTTCAGCTAACATAGCCCGAATCATGGCTTGAACTCCAGCCATGGTGACTGGCTCAGGCGCAACTTCTTCAACAACAGGTATTTGCTGAACCACTGGGGGTTGGTTCCTGTTCCCATTTGCGTTTACGTTTCCGTTACGGGTCCTTACCATCTCGATCTATACACCGAATAAGGTGAATTTAGACCTTTACTTGACGTTTAAATCATCCTTATCGCTCCGAAACGTTTACATGCTAGTTCTAATACCGTAGTCATACGTTTCGAATCCTAAACACATAAGGTTTCCAGATCCGGTCGACAACAGACCATAGATCCGAACAATTAACAACATATCATGCACAAAGCATTTAGCACATAAAAGCAATTTAGGCATCATTCCTAAAATAAGCTAGTGCTCACACCTCACAATCATCACTTAGCATTCTAAGTTTAAGTCTAGAAATAAATCCATATTCCTAGTTCGCTTAAACTAATGCTCTGATACCAACTGTGACATCCCCATTTTCACGGCCAGAAAAGACCGATTTTGTTTATGCTTTATAAAAATCAGAGTACTTCATTTTATAAAAAGGTTGCGGAATTTGTTCCCAGAAAAACACGATAAATACGTTATTAAAACATTTTCGACGAAACGTATTTTTATTCATCTTAAAACGTTTGGGATGTCATCGTTAATACAGAAACATAAGCATAAACAGAACTTACAATTATTTACACTAGTGATCTACATCTCTTTAAATCTCTCAGTGTAATGTCACTTCATATCGCCACCTGTGATGTAAATAAACTGAGTGGGTCAGGTTGGGAAACCTGGTGAGTACATAGGGTTTTCAACCCACAATAATATAATTGTTATGTTCAATCATCAAACAATTAACCCAATTACCCATCCCCGTTATCTTCTTTACTCCTAAGAGTCATCTATTCTGCATTCGTTTATTCCAAAGTCCCTTACTTCCAGGGTTATAGGACTGGCACTAAATCCATAGCTGCCGATATTCGTTCGTAAAGCACTAATTCCATAGCTGCTATATCTTACTTATCGGGTACTCAATTCATAGCTACCAGTGCTCAACAAGTACTAAGTCCATAGCTACCAATTCCTACAAGTACTAAATCCATAGCTACAAGTGTCTAACTAATAGGTACTAAGTCCATAGCTACCAATTCCCAACAGGTACTAAATCCATAGCTACCAACGTCTAACAGGTACTAAGTCCATAGCTACCGGTGTTTGTCCCATAGGCACTAAGTCTATAGCTGCCAATGTATACTCACGTCATCTTCTATCTCTCATCATTCATCTACCCATCATCATACCCAACATATTCGTATATATAAAATACGTATACAGTTTAAATCCTTTAAAACATGTATAAAACGTTCATCCAACTTAGACAGCAAGTATTCAGATAATATGCACACATAGCACGTAGTTTATATAAAATACTTCATATTTATGTGTAAGATGAAAGGGACTATGCACTCACCTGATAGGCGGTGACTCAACACTCGGACAGCGCTTCGATACTCTCAAAGCAAATTCCTTCGATAAAACCTAGTATCAACACCACTAGGGTTTAGTCTACCGATATCCACGACGAATTAACAGTCTGACTATTATTATTATTATATAAGTGTTAAATAACACTCAATATAACTCATAATAATAGCCCAAATAATTATTTTAAGGTCCTAATAATGTTACTATAATTAATTAGAAGCTATATTAAACTAGCGTAGGCGTAGCTCACTTACAGCGGGTTTTTCACAAAACCGGGCTTCGCTGGAGCAGCGTTTCCCGAGCAGAAAGGCTCTTTTCTCAGAGCCGTCGGGCGCTCCGGGGCTTCCGCCTCGTGCTAGGGAGTTACCCTAGGCTTTAGGGGGTTAGGGAGGCTTAGAGAGAGAGTTTAGAGAGAGAAAGAAGGGTTTGAAGGTGTGAGAATGAATGGAACCCGGAACCTCTATTTATAGGGGTGCTGACTGGCCTACTCGCCGAGTTGGTCCATGTGGTGGCCTTCTGGTGGTGCCACGTATCCAATTCTGGTGGTGCCACGTCATCCCCTATCGCGTATCAGCCTTCAAACTTAGAAAAATCATAACTTTCTCATACGAGCTCCGTTTTCGAAGTTCTTTATATCCACACGTAGGTAAAATCAAGATCTACAACTTTCATTTAGACTTTGTCGGGTAATTCTCGACCGATCTCAGATTTAATAGTAGGAGGCGTTTAGACTGTTAAATGACCGCGAAGAATTCATAATTCCTTCATACGGACTCCGTTTTCGTCTGTCTTTTTACCGTTGAGTTCCTATTAATGAGACCTTCAACTCTCATTTAGGTCGCGTATGCGAAAAACCGCTCGAACTAAAATTCGAGTTTCGGGCCGTGCACTGCTAAGCCGAATCTTAGAAAAATCATAACTTCCTCATACGAAGTCAGATTTGGGCGTTCTTTTTATTGACACTCTTAGTTTAACATATTCTACGACTTTCATTTAGATTGCTAAGGATAAATCTCACTCTATCGTAAATTCACTATTTACGCTTCCCGGTGCCGCGCCGGTCTTGCTGTAAAACTTCGACGGACCATAACTTCTTCGTTATAACTCGGATTTCGGCGTTCTTTATATGTACGGAAACCTTGTGACATATTCTACAACTTGGTTAAGATTATTTATTCTAAATAATCTTTTGTCGAAAAGTCATTTTCGACCCCTATTGTCTCTAAATTTACTAGCCCGGACCTGTGGGCGTTACAGAAGACCTGAAAACCATGCTGATGAAGGAGTACTGCCCAAGGGGCAAGATATAAAAGCTGGAAGAGGAACTTTGGTATCTCAAAATGATAGGCTCCGACATTCTATCTTACACCTCAAGATTTAACGATCTAGCCATATTGTGTCTAGGAATGGTTCCATCGGAAAGAAAGAAGTTCGAAAGGTACATTTGGGGACTATCTTCCCAACTTCAAGGAAGGGTATTGGCCTCAAGGCCAACTACCTTTGATAGTGCCAAAGAACTGGCACAGCAACTCATCGATCATAAAGCCAGTCATGGCACTGTGACAACCACCTCCGAGCAAGCTAAAGGAGGAAACAACAAAAGGAAGTTCTGGAACAAGAAGAAGGGTCAACCTACTCAGGACCTTGCCAAGAAACAACAAGTGGTTGCTGTAAACGCCGTCACAACTACTGCCAATCCAACTCCGATAAGGCAATACGTCGGGAACCTGCCAGAGTGCAACAAATGCAACTTTCACCAGAAAAGCGCTTGCCGTGAAATGCATTGCACCAACTGTAACAAAAAGGGGCACACCGCTCAATTTTGTAAAGCTCCAATCCAACAAAACGCACAAGCTGCCAACGCAGGAGCAAGTCAAACCTGCTATGATTGTGGCGAGGCAGGACACTTGAAGCGGAACTGCCCAAAGGCAAGAAACCCCAACACTGGTGGAGTGGGCAGAGTTCTGGTGATAGGTCATGAGGAAGCAATTGCAGACCCAACCGAAGTTACCGTTACGTTTCTCCTCAACAATACATATGCATGCATTCTTTTCGATAGTGGCACGGAGAAAAGCTTCGCGAGCCATCAATTTAAATGCTTGCTTAAACAAAAACCACAAACATTAAAACATACATTCACAGTAGAGATGGCTAACGGAAAAACAGAGAACACTAACGACATTTAGATTGGGTGTACCCTTACACTAAGCAATCAATCTTTCCAAATTGACCTTATGTCGGTCACCATAAAAAGTTTTGATGTCATTTTTGGCATGGATTGCTTATGCCCTCTGTAACAGCCCGAAATCCAGGTATTCTTCTGTTGGACATTTCATTTTGATTATGTTAATGATTTAGGGTTTTCATGGTAGGCAAGTATGCTGGGCGTACAAGGTGTACGCTGCGCGTACTCGCACGCCTCATTTGGACGCGTTCCTCCTCAGGTATGCGGGGCGTACCTAAGGTTATGCCCGGCGTAACTCATTCAGACCCAAACCCTAATTTCCTTTGTTGAGGCTATAAAAGGAATGTGTGGCTGGACTTCTCAGCCACCACCCCTCAGAGTGAAACCCTAAATAGTGTGTGCCATCGTCCTTAAGCCTTTGTGTGTGCATTCTAAGATTGGTAGTGCCATTTTAAGGTTGCAAAGGAGAAGAAGAGCTTGTTGGAGAGGCTAGAATTGGTGCTCAAGTGCAGATCTGAGCTTTGAAAGGGTTAAAGCTTCAATTTCAGGTAAAAAGTTCGGATCTTGACACTTGGTTCTTGTTGTATGCTTTAGATGTCATTTTCTAGGGTTTAAGTCCCAAAGGTGGAGACTTTTGTGCAAATGGCCTCCATAAGCTTAGATGCTTCATGTTTCTGATCTATTGGAGTTGTAGACTCATAAAAATGGCATCTTGGACGTGGGTATTGCACCATGCATGAGATCTAGAACCTTGAGTTTGAATAAAAGGTTGTTAGGTGGTGTTGGAGCCTTTACAGCCATGCCAAGGCTTAAAGGTCTCGACTTTATGGGTTTAGACACGCTAAAGGAGTCGGATCTGGAAGTTGGAATAATGACTTAACTAATTAAGACCAGAAATGGAGGGTGGCTGATTCTGGTGGTTACGTAGGGCGTAACTTCCAGTACGCACCGCGTACTAGGTAGAGACCCCGATTTAGGGGGAGTTAGTGACGTACGCCCTGCGTACATCTAGCAGTACGCCCCGCGTACTCTCATGGTTGACTTTTGTTGACTTTTAGGGTTTTGGTCAACATAAGGACTTTAGGTCAGGGAAGGGTAAAATGGTCTTTTACCCTTTCAGGAAGGATGATAAGGGGTAAAGTTTTAGTAGTGGAAGTCTTCGTGTATTAAATGACATTTTTATGCTTAGGCGAGGTTGAGCCATCGTTGGATTCGGTGATAGCGAGGACACGAGATCTTAGACTTCCCACGAGGTGAGTTTTCTCACTATACTGTACCCGGAAGGGTTTGACTGTGTGACCGGAAGGTCGGATATGCTATGAGATATATGTGTTATGTGTGATAAGTTATTCATTATATGTGCCATGTATGATATACTTGATATGGACCGGAAGGCATTATATGATGGGCCGGAAGACGAATATGTTATGGGCCGGAAGGCGTTGTAAAATGGACCGTAAGGTTGACGTGGGTAGGACCGGAGGGTTTACCCAGTCGGGACGGAAGTCCCCTGAGACACATGGACCGGAAGGTCAGGGCCTGAAAGGCGTATGTGCGTAGGTTGTATTTTGGGGAACTCACTAAGCATTTATGCTTACAGTTGTTGTGTTATGTGTTTCAGGTACTAGCGAGGACCGTGGGAAGGCACCAGCGTGATCGTACACACACTCGGGAAAACTATTTTTGTGATCTTTTTTATGTAACCAGTCGTGACAATATTGTTTACATTGGAACCTAAATTATTACTCGGTGTTTTTGATGTTTGTAAAACTGAAAAATTGGTTTTAAAATTTACGTCGTTACAAGTTGGTATCAGAGCCTTGGTTTGAGGGATTCGGGTGCACCTTCGGGCGTAACTGAACTCAAACCAGGGATTTGAGAAAAAATTTTAATTAATAAATCAATAAAGTTTGATAAGTGATTTTTGAAACAACCAAAGAAGAAGGAGTGTGTACGGTCAGCCAGCGCCCGAACGGTAAAATCCCTAAAATACTCTTACAATATGTGTTATGAGATATGATATGCATGCTAGTAGACTAGGTATTCATATTAGGACTAGACTGGCCTGATTTTGTGATGCCTTAGTCTAGGGAAACCTACTTCTATGAGGTGCTTTGAGAGCGAGTGGGTAACTAGTGCATGACAAGAATAGAGTACTCAAGATTCGGGGTTTGGGGAGGAGGACTTGGGGTGAATACTGACGCGGTGTAGTTGGTAGTATTGGGCCCGTACTACTAAGGACACCGGGTCAATGGGCAACCCAAGTAAGAATCCCTGGGTGCCGAAGACTGAGTAGGGCTGTGTTATCGAGTGCGATTATGCTCGATAGAGTCTCTGATATTTTTATGTTGTATTTCAGAGACATCATGGTTGGACCACATCACAGACCTGGTACGAGTAGTGTGACTGACGATGAGCTTCGTCAGATGATTCATGAGGAGGTGGATGCAGCGATCCGGGCTGAGATTCCGGAGATGTTTGGGTCTATTAAGACCACACTGATGGAGACATTTGATGAGCGGTACGCCGCGTTGACTGAGGCTGCAGCTACCGCAGCTGTGGCCGCTGCCAGACCACAGGGTGGTGACTCGTTGCTATTTCGGGAGTTCAGCAACACGAAGCTACCTGAGTTTGACGGGACACAGGATCCGATCGCTGCCATGAGATGGATTGCTGATATCGAGGGATGCTTCTACACTTGTTCATGTCCGGAGCATCTGAGGGTACGGTTCGCCTTGAATCAGCTCCGCCTGGGAGCAAAGGATTAGTGGAAGTTCGTGACGGCGAACTTCACTCTGGCAGAGGTTTCAGCTGTGACTTGGGAGAGGTTTACTACTATGTTTAGAGACGAGTACGTTCCCCCGGTGGAGAGGGAACGGTTGGTTCAGGAGTTCTTAACCCTCAAGCAGGGTAATGATTCTTTCACGGTGATTACACGGACGTTTCATGAGAGGGCGATGTTCTACCCCGAGCAGGTGTCCACGGAGCAGGCTCGGATGAGTCGGTATTTGGGTGTGCTGAGGAGGGATATCCGGGAGTTCGTATCGAACTCGTCATATCAGACTTTTTCGGAGCTTCAGGCGAATGCCAGGAAGCGTGAGATCGAGTTGGAGACCCAGGCCAGGGAGGAGGCCGAGTCTCAATGGGTGGATCGGCGGTCGGCTCAGTCTCAGCCGGCAGCGAAGCGGACCAAGTCCGTCGATTCGAGATCCGGAGGTCAGAAGGGCCGCACCTGCGGAAAGTGCGGCAAGGGTCACGAGGGGGCATGTCGATTGGGTGCTTGCTACAAGTGTGGCAAGGAGGGGCACATTGCTAGGGATTGCCCCAAGGGATTCATGGTTTGCTTTCATTGCAACCAGACCGACCATCGGAAGGCCGAGTGCCCCCAGCTTCGCCAGGGATCTACGCCTGCTGCCAGGGTTACCGAGACTCGACCAATGAAGGCCGAGGCTCCGAAAGCTCGTGGAAGAGCTTTCCAGTTGACTGTGGAGGAGGTTCGCGCGGCGCCTGATGTCGTAGCCGGTACGTATTCTTTCATGTATTTACTTTTATGCTAAGATATTGTGCTTATATTACGATATGCGTAGGTACTTTTCTTGTGAATTTTGTACCTGCTTTGGTATTATTTGACTCGGGTGCGAGTCGGTCTTTTGTATCGTTGGCTTTTAGCCAGCACATCGGTATCGATCGGGAGGTGATGAGTCAACCCCTGTGAGTTTCGATAGCAGATGAGAAAGCGGTATACGCCACTGATGTGATTCGAGGATGTGTGCTCGAGATTTTTGGGGTCGAGTTCCCTATAGACTTGGTTCCTATAGCTATGGGGGATGTCTGCGTCATCGTGGGCATGGACTGGTTGAGTAAGTTTGGAGCAGTCATTGACTGCGAGAGACAGCTGGTGACGATTCGAGACCCTAGTGGGGGAGTGCTTACGGTTTATGGCGAAGGGACCCGGTGTGGGTCGGCATTTTGTTCGGCTGCCAGGGCAAGGCAGAGTTTGCAGCAGGGCTGCAATGGATTCATAGCCTACGTGACGGATACTCGAGTGGCCACGTGGAGGCCCAATTCGGTTGATGACATTCCTGTTGTATGCGAGTTTTCGGATGTGTTCCCCGAAGAGTTACCAGGTGTGCCTCCGGAAAGGCAAGTGGAGTTCCGTATCGATTTGGTTCTGGGAGCGGCGCCCATCGCCAAGGCGCCTTATCGTCTCGCTCCACCGGAAATGCAGGAGTTGTCCTCACAGCTTTAGGAGCTATTGGGAAAGGGGTTTATTCGACCGAGTAGCTCACCTTGGGGAGCGCCGATTTTGTTCGTCGAGAAAAAGGATGGTTCACACCGGATGTGTATCGATTACCGGGAGTTGAACAAGTTGACGGTTAAGAACCAGTATCCATTACCTAGGATCGACGATCTGTTCGATCAGTTGCAGGGGGCATCTTGGTTCTCCAAAATAGACTTGAGGTCGGGTTATCATCAGATGAGGGTTCGAGATGAAGATATCCAGAAGACTGCTTTCAGAACTCGTTATGGAAATTATGAGTTTGTGGTGATGCCTTTTGGGCTCACCAATGCCCCGGCTGCGTTCATGGATCTTATGAACCGGGTGTGCCGGCCGATGCTGGATCGGTCGGTGATCGTATTCATCGATGATATTTTGGTGTATTCGAGGTCTAGGGATCAGCATGAGGAACATTTGAGGGAGATTCTTGGAGTATTGAGATCGGAGAGGCTGTATGCCAAATTCTCCAAGTGTGATTTCTGGTTACGAGAGGTCCAGTTCCTCGGGCATCTTGTTAACCAGAAAGGGATATTGGTCGACCCGGCCAAGACTGAGGCGGTGTTGAGGTGGGAGGTGCCGAGATCGCCTACTGAGATTAGGAGTTTTCTGGGTTTAGCTGGATATTATCGCAGGTTTATCAAGGATTTCTCCAAGATTGTCGTGCCACTTACTAGGATGACCCGGAAGGGTGCTGCGTTTTCATGGGGACCGAAACAGCAGTCGTCATTCGATACGCTTCGTCAAAAATTGTGCGAGGCTCCGGTGCTCACACTCCCGGAAGGGATGGAGGATTTTGTGGTGTACTGTGATGCATCTATATCGGGTTTGGGGCGGTGCTTATGCAGAGGGGTCAGTGATAGCGTATGCTTCGAGGCAGTTGAAGCCTCATGAGTCGAGATATCCCACCCACGACCTGGAATTGGGGGTTGTGGTGTTTGCCCTCAAGATCTGGCGGCATTATGTTATGGGGTTCGGTGTACCATCTACACGGACCACAAGAGCCTGAAGTACTTGATGGATTAGCCAAATCTGAATATGCGACAGAGGAGATGGTTGGATGCGGTGAAGGATTACGATTGTGAGATCCTGTACCACCCGGGGAAGGCTAATGTGGTGGCCGATGCGTTGAGTCGTAGGGCGGAAAGCGCCCCGATCCGAGATATTTGTATGAGGTTGACAGTGATGACCCCGATTTTGGATACTATTCGAGGAGCTCAGGCTGAGGCTGCGAAACCAGAAAACCAGAAGAGGGAGCAGGTTGTAGGTCAGGTATCAGGGTTCGTCACGGATGGTCGAGGGCTTATGACTTTTCAGGGTCGAATTTGGGTACCGTTTGTGGGCGGTGCGCGTGCCATTTTGATGGAGGAAGCGCATCGATCGAAATTCTCAATTCATCCCGGGGCTACAAAAATGTATTTGGATCTAAGGAAGGAGTATTCGTGGCCATGTATGAAAAGGGATGTTGCATGGTTTGTTGAGAGATGCTTGACTTTTCGGCAGGTTAAGGCCGAGCACCAGTGACCTCACGGTAAATTGCAGCCGCTAGACATTCCTGAATGGAAGTGGGAACAGATTACCATGGATTTTATCACCAAATTGCCACGGACTGCGAGGGGATTCGATGCGATTTGGGTGATCATGGATAGGTTGACGAAGAGCGCTCATTTTCTAGCCATCACCGAGAGCTCTTCTACGGAGAAGTTGGCAGAATTATACGTGAGGGAGGTGGTATCGCGGCATGGGGTTCCGATGTCAATTGTTTCAGACCGCGATGTGCGTTTTACCTCCAAGTTTTGGAAGAAGATTCATGAGGAGTTGGGTACGAGACTGCATTTCAGTACCGCATACCACCCGTAGACGGACAGAAAAATCGAGCGAACGATTCAGACGCTCGAGGATATGCTCCGAGCATGTGTTTTAGATTTCGGAGGGAGCTGGGACACCTATCTACCTTTAGCAGTGTTTTCGTATAACAACAACTATCATTCGAGCATTGGTATGCCACCATTTGAGCTGTTGTATGGGCGGAGGTGTCGCACCCCCATCTGCTGGGGAGAGGTGGGGCAGCGGGTGATGGGTAGCACGGAGATCGTACTCCAGATGACCGAGCAGATTCAGCAGCTCAGGCAGAGGTTGTTGACCGCGCAGAGTCGCCAGAAGAGTTATGCGGAGAGGCGGCGGTCCGAGCTCGAGTTTCAAGTGGGTGACCTGGTGCTCCTAAAGGTCTCTCCTTGGAAAGGAGTGATTCGGTTCAGGAAGAGGGGCAAGTTGGGGCCCCGGTATATTGGACCCTTCAGGGTAATTGCTAGGGTAGGCCGGGTAGCCTACCGGTTAGATCTACCTGCTGAGTTGGGGTAGATCCATGATACTTTTCATGTCTCGCAGTTGAGAAAATGTATTGTCGACGAGTCGGCAGTGGTGCCATTGGATGATATTGATGGGTTTTGGTCATAAGACATCCTATGTGCTCATACAAACCCTAATGCTTGGATCTAGGTTTCTCTATTGTACATGCTTTGAATCCAAGACTATAAACCCTAATTCTAGCATTCAAGTAATCATATTAATATGTAATTAGGTTTAAGATCATACCTTGATTGTTATGTAGCAATAACAATCCCAAATCTCCTTGTAATGACTTTGGAAGGCTTAGAGTCACAAGTGTCACTCCTCTAATGGTTTACAAACACCATAAGCAAATGGAGAAGGTATAAAGAGAGAGGTGAGAGGTTAGAATTCATATCTAGGACCTCTTGGGAAGGGATACACGAATTCATGACCCTAGGGGTGTTTATATAGGTGTAGAGATAGGGTTTTAGTCATTATCCTTATCTAGTTGATTATCCATTAAGCAACCAATAAGATAATCCTTGAATCCTTATCATACTCGAATTCTAAGGCTTTCCAACCTTAAATTCGTCCACCATATAAATAAGATAATCCTTACCTTATTTTGTAACTATCACATAATTACAAATCAGCCCCTCTAGTTTAATTAATTACATTTGATCACAAAACTAATTCTTAATTAATTATTGACCAATATTAATTAAACAAATATGATTTCTCCTTTAATATATTATTCTTATAACATATTAATTAATCATATTATCCTCTCTCTCTTTATTCATTTCTCCAATCAAGTTGCTTTGGTGAAGGCAACCGAAAAGGACCATGCACCATCGGGTCAACTACATACCAAAATAGTTATGGACTTAGACACTAATCCAACAGTCTCCCACTTGGATAAGTCTAACAACTATTATGCGTATGACTTCAGATCCTGATCTGCAATCGTAGCTTTCCAAAGCCGCTGTAAACTCTGATCATATCAGATACGCGTGTCCTTAGATAAGGGATCATATATTCCTCCATTCTAGATATCATATGAGATATGATTTCTAATCATTCTCTTTGTACTATATCTCGATTTCCGATTTATGACGACAGGCTAATTGAACAAATCAAATTAGCCCTAGCCCGGCCGAGCATTTACGTATGTCATCACTAAACCATCGAGGGGCCCAAAGATATCGCTTTTATCCTACCTTGGATAAAAGGAACGGATAAACTTTGATACAATGCTTGCTTGCACTTACTAACCAAATCACCCACAACAATATGTTTTATAACACCAAGTTACTAGTGCGTTTACATATTATCAATGTGCAACCAATTAGCAAGATACAACTCACACATCTCGGTTTCAAGAATATAAGATGTTATCGTCTCACTAATCACTCGAGATAGTGATCCAAGTGAGCGTGGATTTAATCCAATGCTCAAATCATATTCATAAGCACTCATGAACGTTGCAGCAAACATTTGCTTATGTCTAATACTCTTCTAGACAATCCACACACCAATTCACGACAGTCTTCATTCATATCTACTTCCAACATATGAATGACTGTGGCCCGTTTGAATAATTCGATTATTCTTAATAAACTCAATTATTCTGGAAGTCAAAACATGCAAGGTGAAACACAAGAATAATACTAATCCCATATGGCCTCAAACCTTTGAGTATAAACAAAACACATTTTATTTATCACCATATCGATTACTCATTATTTGTCGTTTCGGGTAATCAACTTTATACTTGAATTATTACACTTGTCCCATGCTCCTAGCATGCACACAATGTTTACCTATGATTCTTACTTTTGTGAAATAGACAAATTGAACACGTTTCCAATCATTCTCATTTTACAACTCCAAATCCAATTTCTTAAGTGTAAGAATATCAAATTCTTGTTACTTGTAGAATATAGTAGATTCTAACACTTTATGCAACGATCCTTTTGTAATGTCACTGCACCAAAGTCTCAAAGACTATTGCCAATGATATTACAAAGTCCTCTATCGGAGATTGTTACAAGACAATTCCTTAGATATGATGTCTCTCTCTCAAAGTACATTCCTTTGAACATCCTTTTGCATAAAAGTTTCTAATCTAGACATAGATTTTCAGTATTTACTTCCTAATATGAACACGCTTGCATATTTTCCTCATGACAACTCATTCATAATAGAATCTTTTCTATTTGTAATGATGTCGATATTGTCCATCCAATATGGAAACATTTCCATATTTTCCAATACTATACTTCCAACTACTCACAAGCGACCAATCCTCGTCGAACTTTGGATTGTCCTTTGATAGTTGTTTAATTATTTTTAGTCAAATCCAATTCTTGTCCCTTTTCCCTCTAAATGCACTAGACATTTGGAAAATTTTAGAATGGTCAAACATTAAAGCATTTGCAATCGATCCTATACCCGAAGCGTATGAGACACGACGCACAATGTTTTATTTGCTATGTTCTCAAAATTCGAATTGTGAAGAGGAATGTCGTAATCATAATCGAAACTTTAAGAACACACTATGTACCCTTGACTAAGTTTATTAACATTTCTCAACCTAATCCTTTAGATTTGAAATGAAGCATAATATTCTCTCCCTTAATTATAGCAAAACAACTTTATAACTCTTACAACTTTGCAAAGTATGACTCTTGTTTTCTATAATTAATATTGCCAACTATGCAATACGTGCCTTAATAATCATACAATCATAACATTTATGCTCCCACTATCATGATGATTATTATAAAACATAACACTTATGCTCCCACTAGCTTCGACATGTATTCATAAACATCTTAACTTTCAGAAAAACAATACCTATTGAATTTCTTAAGTCCATGTTTCTAATACTTAGTGCTTTGATAATCTTTTATCAAGGCTTCTTGAACTTATACACCTTTGCCTTATATAGTTCATATGTGTGTCTTAACAATTAAGACTAATTGCCAAACCTCACAATTCAAATTATGGAAAGGGATGCCGTAACCATGATCAAATTCGAGAATGCAATTTTACAATCACTATCTTCTTAAAATCTTTCTTAGTGAAAGCATTTTCTCACAATCATTTTCATGAAGGAGGAAATCTTATGACACTTAGATTTAAATGGTGTATTTGTTCCTATCCATGTGAATTTGTTAAAACAAATTTTACAACAAATTCAGACTTATATGGACCGAACTTTCTTAATCTTGATTTCTTGCCTTATGGTAGCACAGCTGCCCACTACGTCTTCCAAGTAGTTGAGCATCTCACCTTTTTCCTATCAATGTACCTTTCATTGATCAAGGTCCTTGCCTTTTATGCATTCAAATGAGAACTCATAGGACTCACATGCATGATTAACTTGATTGGATTGGCACAGAAACAAAATAATGTCTTCACGATAGGTTGTAAACCTCAACTTGTGTGCTAGTGATGATCGATAAGGTTATTTTAATTTGTTCTTGAAACCTTTCAAAACAATTAAGACTCCCACTAACTCCTTGACATATAAGATTCTCTTGTCAATAAACATTTGTTGACAACCAAATATTCAAGAGTTAGTGTAGCTTTTATCAAAACACTTCATAAATTGGTCTTCGTTGGTCTCTGTCTTATCCACGACATCACAACTTTCCACAATTGATAAATGTTATACTATTCACTCAATGTCACAATCTTGACTTTAAGACTTGTTTTGGAACGAAGTATGATTGACTTCTTGATTTGACCATTTCTTCAATCTTTGATTCCTCTTCTTGGACATACAATTGTACCAAGACTCACTTAGAGGATCAATTGAGATATGGTTCTCAATCATTAAGACCTATCATAAAGCATAAAAGGTACTCTCCCTTCTTCTTAGAATGGAGAAACTTTTATCTCTCTGCCTACTTGATTCTTCTTATTCGTTTTGCTATTGATCTAAACCCTTTAATCAATTCAAAATTACACTTAATCTTGTAAGTGTAATCATATTTACTAAGCCTTTAGTAAATCATGACGAATATCTTTGTTACTCTTATGGTAAACTCGATCAACACACAACTTTGTGTACTCGATCTCCTAGTCCTTCACTTGACACTTTGTCAATGAATTAGTCTAATTTCCAAATATGAAAGTTCTCATTCATCGTACAACCAAGTTGCGTGATTCCAAGTTTCTGTCCAATTGAAACTTGGGCGATTAGAAACTCTCCCTATTTGGTAAATTCTTGACATTTCCATAACTAAGAATCATATCCATTCGTTGTAGAAATATGCAAACATCAATTTTCATAACGATTTCATTGCAAGGAAGTAAACAAATAAATAAGTCAAACAAAATTTATTTTATTTATAAAAGCAGCGGCAAAACATTTGTCCTTACAATGCAAAATCTATTGAAAACTATGTAAAAAGAAATTTTCTAACAACTCTATCATAACTATCTAAGCTCAAAATCCAATCTTCAAGTCCATGAGATCGAGATCCATCTCTTGTGATTAGATTCATCTTGCTCTCTTATCAAGCTTCCTTTCTTTTCACCGATCCTTCAAAACATTCAAATGCAATCTTATCACATCATGTATTAAGAATCAATGAATAGGAACTTAATGGAGTTAGATAGTGGATTCTTACCTAAATCGTAGTCATACTTTTGACTCTCCCATCTCTTAGATCTCTTAGGTAAGTAGGGCAACTTCGTCTCCAATGCCCCTTCTCTTGGCAATAAAAGCAAATTGACTCCTTTGGAACAACACATGGAACTACTTCAGACATAGCCTTTCTCTTATGATCAAACTTTTTGATCATTGCATGTCTTTCATTGCCATTGTCTATATCCATAGAGGTCTTGAAGGCAGATTCACCAATCAACTTTGCTTTTCTATTGCGCCAAACCATTGTTGATTCAGCAGCAATAAGCATGTAGGTGAGATCTATAAGTGTCACGTCGTGGTTCATCATATAGTACTCTCTTACGAACTCACTATACGAGTTAGGAAGTGACTGAAGAACCCAATCAACAGCCATCTCTTTACCGACAACGGATCCCATCATTCTTAATCTATCAATGTGTGACTTCATCCCTAAGACGTGTGCACACACCGACTTGCCCTCTTTATGTTTACTTGCCAAAAGGGCTTGAGTGATATTGAACTTTTCAATTTTACAATCTTGTGGGTTTGGGAGAATAATTGGAGGAGGAGGAGGAAGTGAAGCATGATTTCTTGTTCCTCGATCGAATCGTGGAATATCATCTTCATGTGGAATGCTTGTTCCACGGGATTGAGAAGACCATAGTTGTCGAACTTTGACATCGGGAGAAAAACGAATTCAAGTTAGTTGATTGATTGAGTCCTTGGTAAATCACCCAAATGAAATTCCAAGGCTAGGACCCAACACAATATCCTACAACTCGGGAGAGGGATGCCGTAACCCAAATCGCAGAACATTTGAAGGTAAGTGAATGACGATTCACTAATTTCCACCATGAAAAACGAAAAAGAAATTTAAGTTTTAAATCTATGAAAACTCCTAGATCCTTTGAGATTCATTGAACATTTCAATGGCATGTTTAAATCTCGATATGCCCCTCTAGTTTGTGACTGGGATGCCGAGGATCACAAAGTAGGTGTGAATAACCATGCAAACTACATGGTGCCCTCACATGTTACAATCACCTATTCGATGTGCCGGTAAACCACACACACTCCACCGAACTATGACAAACATTGAGTCACCCTTTGCTACCTTTGCTTAGAACCATTTAGTGTGCCGGTAAACCACACACGCTCCACTAACGTCTTCGCAAGGGCACAAAGTGTAATTTCATGGAATTGCATCAATTCACTTTGCCTAAGTAACTAAGATTGGGAATTTGAAAAACATTTAGTTACTTGGTATTTCATTATACTTATAATGGAAGGTTTCATCCTATCCTACCCGTTCGGCTAACGACCCTCCACTAGTCAAGAGTGCGGTGGGTAAGAGTCGATACCCATTCAATCACCATTTTATAGGCAATTTCCTTAAACACCCCTTATAGACCAGCTTCGTGAATGAGGCCTACTAACGGTAAGACTGACTTTTACTCATACATATATATAATGTTAGACTTTTAATGTTATATATATTATAGGGTGTATTTTATACTTTTAAAATACTATATGGTTAACTTTAACAATTACACTTTTAATTCAATTAAAAGGTTAACCTAAACCTTTATGGATTTATTAAATCTCTTTTAATTATACTCCTTAATTAATTAATAAAACCATAAGGGTGTGATTTGAACTTTTCAAAACATTACTAGGGTTTTAGAATTTAACATTTCTAATTAAACTTTTAATCAACTTTTAAATTCCAAAACTTGATGGCAAGTTTTGAAACATTTCAAAACATTAGGGTTTTAACTATTTAAATTTCAAAACTATAAAACTTTTGGGTTCAAATTTAAACTATAAAACCTAAAGGGGAAAATATGAAACTTTTCATAACAACAAGGATCAAATAACAAATAATCTAAACTAACATTTAGTTACATAATTATCCATATTTGATTTGTTTAATGATTTCTTGCAAAACAATTTATCAATTTACTCAAAATAATTAATCAATTATCTTATAAGGAAACAATTATCTTGTTAATTGATAATTATCTTTAATTAGATCAAGAATATAGTCATATATATCATAAAATCGGATTTATATTGATCTAACATGATAAGGTAACTATCCAAATGCAAAAACAGCAAGAAATCCCGAGATAAGCATTATCTGACGCTCGAACTCGCCGAGTACCACACTGTACTCGCTGAGTTGAGGTCTACTCGCCGAGTTCCTCATCCATAAAGCCCAAAAAACGATTTTTCAGTTATACAATGCATCAATACAATTGAAACCAAGCTAGTCTCTGATACCACTGATGGGTTTTGGTCATAAGACATCCTATGTGCTCATACAAACCCTAATGCTTGGATCTAGGTTTCTTTATTGTACATGCTTTGAATCCAAGACTATAAACCCTAATTCTAGCATTCAAGTAATCATATTAATATGTAATTAGGTTTAAGATCATACCTTGATTGTTATGTAGCAATAACAATCCCAAATCTCCTTGTAATGACTTTGGAAGGCTTAGAGTCACAAGTGTCACTCCTCTAATGGTTTACAAACACCATAAGCAAATGGAGAAGGTATAAAGAGAGAGGTGAGAGGTTAGAATTCGTATCTAGGACCTCTTGGGAAGGGATACACGAATTCATGACCCTAGGGGTGTTTATATAGGTGTAGAGATATGGTTTCAGTCATTATCCTTATCTAGTTAATTATCCATTAAGCAACCAATCAGATAATCCTTGAATCCTTATCATACTCGAATTCTAAGGCTTTCCAGCCTTAAATTCGTCCACCATATAAATAAGATAATCCTTACCTTATTTTGTAACTATCACATAATTACAAATCAGCCCCTCTAGTTTAATTAATTACATTTGATCACAAAACTAATTCTTAATTAATTATTGACCAATATTAATTAAACAAATATGATTTCTCCTTTAATATATTATTCTTATAACATATTAATTAATCATATTATCCTCTCTCTCTTTATTCATTTCTCTAATCAAGTTGCTTTGGTGAAGGCAACCCAAAAGGACCATGCACCATCGGGTCAAGTACATACCAAAATAGTTATGGACTTAGACACTAATCCAACAGATATTCAGGTGGATGCAGGTCTGAACTATGTGGAGAGACCGGTAGCGATTAGGGATCGGAAAGTTAAGGTTCTGAGAAACAAGGAAGTACCCCTGGTACAAGTGCAGTGGCAACATCGGAAGGGGTCCGAGCTGACATCGGAATCCGAGTCGGAGATGCGGGATCAGTATCTGGAGTTGTTTTCAGTATGAGACTTCAGGGGCGAAGTCTGATTCTAGTGGGGGAGAATTGTAACAGCCCAAAATCCAGGTATTCTTCTGTTGGACATTTCATTTTGATTAAGTTAATGATTTAGGGTTTTCATGGTAGGCGAGTACGCTCGGCGTACAAGGTGTACGCTGCGCGTACTCGCGCGCCTCATTTGGACGCGTTCCCCCTCAGGTACGCGGGGCGTACCCAAGGTTACGCCCGGCGTAACTCATTCAGATCCAAACAATAATTTCCTTTGTTGAGGCTATAAAAGGAATGTGTGGCTGGACTTCTCAGCCACCACCCCTCAGAGTGAAACCCTAAATAGTGTGTGCCATCGTCCTTAAGCCTTTGTGTGTGCATTCTAAGCTTAGTAGTGCCATTTTAAGGTTGCAAAGGAGTAGAAGAGCTTGTTGGAGAGGCTAGAATTGGTGCTCAAGTGCAGATCTGAGCGTTGCAAGGGTTAAAGCTTCAATTTCAGGTAAAAAGTTCGGATCTTGACACTTGGTTCTTGTTGTATGCTTTAGATGTCATTTTCTAGGGTTTAAGTCCCAAAGGTGGAGACTTTTGTGCAAATGGCCTCCATAAGCTTAGATGCTTCATGTTTCTGATCTATTGGAGTTGTAGACTCATAAAAATGGCATCTTGGACGTGGGTATTACACCATGCATGAGATCTAGAACCTTGAGTTTGAATAAAAGGTTGTTAGGTGGTGTTGGAGCCTTTACAGCCATGCCAAGGCTTAAAGGTCTCGACTTTATGGGTTTAGACACGCAAAAGGAGTCGGATCAGGAAGTTGGAATAATGACTTAACTGATTAAGACTAGAAATGGAGGGTAGCTGATTCTGGTGGTTATGCAAGGCGTAACTTCCAGTACGCACCGCGTACTGGGTAGAGACCCCGTTCCAGGGGGAGTTAGCGATGTATGCCTCGCGTACTCTCATGGTTGACTTTTGTTGACTTTTAGGGTTTTGGTCAACATAAGGACTTTAGGTCAGGGAAGGGTAAAATGGTCTTTTACCCTTTCAGGAAGGATGATAAGGGGTAAAGTTTTAGTAGTGGAAGTCTTCTTGTATTAAATGACATTTTTATGCTTAGCCGAGGTTGAGTCGTCGTTGGATTCGGTGATAGCGAGGACACGAGATCTTAGACTTCCCACGAGGTGAGTTTTCTCACTATACTGTACCCGGAAGGGTTTGACTATGTGACCGGAAGGTCGGATATGCTATGAGATATATGTGTTATGTGTGATAAGTTATTCGTTATATGTGCCATGTATGATATGCTTGATATGGGCCGGAAGGCATTATATTATGGGCCGGAAGGCGAATATGTTATGGGCCGGAAGGCGTTGTAAAATGGATCGTAAGGTTGATGTGGGTAGGACCAGAGGGTTTACCCAGTCGGGACGGAAGTCCCCTGAGACACATGGACCGGAAGGTCAGGGCCTGGAAAGGCGTATGTGCGTAGGTTGTATTTTGGGGAACTCACTAAGCATTTATGCTTACAGTTGTTGTGTTATGTGTTTCAGGTACTAGCGAGGACCATGGGAAGGCGCCGGCGTGATCGTACACACACTAGGGGAAAACTATTTTTGTGATCTTTGTTATGTAACCGGTCGTGACAATATTGTTTACATTGGAACCTAAATTATTACTCGGTGTTTTTGATGTTTGTAAAAATGAAAATTTGGTTTTAAAATTTATGTCGTTACACCCTCACCATTCCGAAATCCTATGTCACGAAAAGGTCATTCGCCTTAATCTACCAAATGGTGAAACTCTCGTTGTCTATGGTGACAAGCCTAGCTCAAAATTTCAGATCACTTCGTGTATCAAGGCCCAAAAGTACCTCCGAAAGGAGTACCACGCCATCCTAGCCAACGATGTGGATAAGAATCAAGAAGCTAAATACATAAAGGACATTCCGGAGGTTTGTAATTTCCCTAACGTATTCCCGGAAGACCTTCCAGGAGTGCCCCCTGCTTGACAAGTCAAATTTCGAATCGATCTAATGCCCGGAGCTACTCCTGTAGCCAAATCACCATGCCGTCTAGCCCCAACTGAGATGCAGGAACTGTCCAGTCAACTAAACGAACTACTGAGCAAAGGCTTCATTAGACCAAGCTTCTCGCCTTGGGGAGTACCAGTTCTGTTCGTTAAAAATAAGGATGGATTGTTCCGTATGTGCATTGACTACCGCGAATTAAACAAACTCACCATCAAAAACTGGTACCCTTTGCCTCGAATCGATGACCTCTTCGACCAGCTACAAGGAGCGAGCTTCTTCTCAAAGATTGACCTTAGATTTGGATACCATAAACTACGAGTTCAAGAAGAGGATATTCCCAAGACAACCTTCTGAACGCGCTATGGTCACTACGAGTTTGTAGTGATGCCTTTCGGCTTATCAAATGCACCCACGGTGTTTATGGATCTGATGAATAAGGTGTGTCGACCTTACTTAGACAAATATGTGATTGTTTTCATCGACGATATATTAGTCTACTCCCGAAGTGAGGAAGAACACAGTCAGCATTTACGTCAACTCCGAGAAACACTGAGGGCGGAGAAATTGTATGCGAAATTCTCAAAGTGTGAGTTCTGGATTCGAGAGGTGGATTTCCTCGTACATGTAGTTAGCAAGGAAGGAATACATGTGGACCCTTCAAAGATCAAGGCAATTGAAAGCTGGGCAGCCCCAAGAACACCCACCAAAATCTGTCAATTTTTAGGACTCGCCGGTTACTATCGAAGATTCATCCAAAACTTCTCCAAAATCTCAAAACCACTCACCACCTTGACTCAAAAAGGAGTGACCTTTGCCTGGAGGGATAAGCAGCAAGGTGCGTTCCAAACACTGAAATGAGCCCTACGTAGTGCTCCAATCTTGTCCCTACCATAGGGAACAGAGGACTTTGTGGTTTATTACGATGCATCAAACCAAGGTCTTGGATGTGTGTTGATGCAACGAGGAAAGGTCATTGCCTACGCCTCAAGACAGCTAAAGACACACGAGGTAAACTATACGACGCACGATCTCGAACTAGGAGCGGTAGTTTTCGCCCTAAAAATCTGGAGGCATTACCTCTACGGCACCAAGTGCACTATCTTCACCGATCATAAAATCCTTCAGCACATCCTCAACCAAAAAAAACTCAACATGAGGCAAATACAATGGGCAGAATTGCTAAATGATTACGAATGCGAGATTCGTTATCACCCAGGAAAAGCCAACATGATGGTAGATACTTTAAGCAGAAAGGAGTACTCTGGCCGCTGAGTAAAGTCACTAACCATGACCATCCATTCACACCTGTCCACGCAAATCAAGGAGGCACAAGAAGAAGCCTTAAAACCAGAGAACGTGGTAGGTGAATTGTTGAGAGGAATGGACAAGAATTTTAAGTCAGGGATGAAGGAGTTCATTATCTCATGAACCGGATCTGGACACTGAAATTTCGTGGATTCAGGGATGTTGTCAAGAATGAATCTCACAAAACTCGTTACTCAGTGCATCCTGGCTCAAACAATATGTATTTAGACCTCAAGAAGTTGTACTGGTGGTCGAACATGAAAGTCGAAATTGCTACCTTTGTGGGCAAGTGTCTAACTTGCACAAAGGTTAAGGTAGAGTATCAGAAGCCCTCGAGACTACTTCAACAACCAGTGATACCCGAGTGGAAGTGGGAGCGAATTACAATGGACTTCAATACCAAGCTACCTAAGACAACGGGTGGACTAGACACCATTTGGGTAATCGTCGATAGATTAACCAAATCCACTCACTTCCTGCCAATAAAGGAAACCAACAAAATGGATAAACTTACAAGGATATACATTAAAGAATTTTTGCGACTTCACAGGATACCGATATCTATTATCTCCGATAGTGACAGTCAGTTCACGTCACGATTCTGGAAGTCACTACAGAAAGCAATGGGTAATAGGCTGGTAATGAGTACAGCCTACCACCTACAGACCGACGGGCAGAGTGAAAGGACCATTCAAACGTTAGAGGACATGCTAAGAGCTTGCGTGATAGACTTTGGGAAAGCGTGGGATGCCCACCTACCCCTTATCAAATTCTCATACAATAATAGTTATCACACTAGCATCAAATTTGCTCCGTTCGAAACCCTCTATGGCCGTAAGTGCAGATCACCACTATGCTGGGCTGAGGTGGATGATACGTAACTAGCAAAAGGGAAAGTTCCTAACAACACACTCACTGGCCCGGAGAACATAAGGGAAATAACAGAAAAGATCATCCAAATTCGAGAAAGGATGAAGGCTTCACAAGACCGACAAAAGAGCTACGCCGATAAAAGACGGAAGCCTTTGGAGATCGAGTACTACTGAAAGTATCACCTTGGAAGGGATTAATGTGTTTTGGAAAATGTGGGAAGTTAAATCCAAGGTACATCGGGCCATTCGAAATCCTAGCCAAGATTGGCCCGGTGGCATACAAGCTCCAATTACCACAGGAACTCAGCAACATGCACCCTACCTTTCATGTGTCAAACTAAAAGAAATGTTTGTCTGATGAGACCCTTGTCATTCCTTTGCAAGAGATTGAGATCAATGAGAACCTCCACTTCATAGAGGAACCTGTTGAAATCATGGATCGAGAGGTCAAATCGACTAATCAAAGTCGCATCCCCATCGTAAAAGTCTGCTGGAACGCCAAGTGAGGACCTGAATTTACATGGGAACTTGAGGATCAAATGAAGCAAAAGTATCGACATCTATTCCCCAACCCTTAAGGTCCCTCTCAAAAATGAAAATTTCGGGACAAAATTCCTTCTAACGGGGGATAATGTGACAAACGTCAAAATCAAGTCAAAGTCAAAGTCAACAAATCAAAGTCAAAGTCAAGTCAACAAGTCAAACCGGTCAATTTGTATAATACTTGTATGATTAAAAGTTATTCTATGAAAACATATATTTTTATGTCAAGAATTCAAGTTGTCTCGGTAAATCTATGTGTTTATCAATGTGAAACCCTAACAAGGGAGTTAAACGCATCAAAACATGACTAAGGACCCTTTCGGGGACTTAAAATAATCATAAACGAAGTATAACGGGGTCCACTGACCTTGCTTTGCAAGATTAATCAATAAAAATGGCTAAAAATGAACCTCTCTCAAATCTCTCCCAATCTCTCCCAAATCTCTCCCAAATCTCTCTCAAAATATCTCTCAACTTTTTATAGTCATCCGGGTTATCCCGGCCCTTAATGTGGCCAAAAATCACGCAAAATGGGGAGTTATATTGAAAAATAGCCATTTAGTGTTGAAACTCCTCTTAGGAGCCGAAATCTTGACAGATCCGAAACCTTGTCAGAAGCCTCTCGGACCGAATCAGCAGTAAGGACCGAACAGCAGCAAGGACCGAACCTCGCCCCTCGCCCCCATCTGAGACCCTTGCACCCCTTCCGACTTTCGGTTCCCTCTCGGTTCTTCTTGCCTTCTCTCAGTTTCTCTTCCATTCTCTCGGTTTCTTTTCCTACTTTCGGTTCTCAGCTCTTAGGAGCCGAACCTCACAGGTTCGGTCCTTAACTTCCAGTTTTCGACTACTTTCGCCTCCTAAGCCCGTTTTCAACATTTTTTACGGGATTTTTTTCACAAAATCCATATTTTTATCATTTTTAACCCCCATAACTATTATTTTATTTATATCCCAAGGATTTATTAATTTAAAATCATTATTTTATATTAAGAGGATAATTACCCCACAAGTGGGTCAAGTGTGCCCACTTGCCTTCCATGTGTCACCCTCCCACTTGCCAACTTATCCACATCACACAAACCAATGCACACATCACTTCAAACTCCCAACTTGCTCCAGCAACTCCCCTATATAAAGAAATCCCTGGAGAACTTTTTGATTTACTTGATCATTCCCACACTCTTACACATTTCTTACCACCCAAATGAGCTTATTTTCTCTCAACTTCCAGCCACTTTTTAGAAGTGTTCTTGAGCTATTACCTCACTTCTTGGTAAGTATTTCCTCTGAAACCAAGTGTTATTCCATGTTTTCATAACATCCTTGATTCATCTACACATATTCTAACACCAAACATCGTTCTTAGGATCATCCAAGGTTTTACGTGTTCATCAAGTGATCTTGACTTGATACTCCTCGTCTTAACCTTCCACTCTTCCAAGAATCACTAAAGGTCAGTTCATACCCCTACAATTTCTAGTTTTCTTTAGTTTTCAGGGGGGAGGGGGGGGAATACAAGTTAAAACACCAAAATGTATTTGAAACTTAACTTGACAGCTTACAACAGAAAAGTTGTGTACGCTTTCATTAAGTAGATTTTAAGGAGATAGCATGTGTGATATTTTTATTCTCAAATTCAATTATGATTATGACATCCCTCTTCATAGTTCGAATTGTGAGAAATGGCAAAATGTCTAAAGATTCGGGACTTTTTACTGTAAGTTCTTAAATTGTTTAGACACACATGTGAGTTATCTAAGGAAAGGTGAATGAGTTTGAAAAGCATCTTGTATCATAAATCTAAACTTTGTTAAGAAAGTCAACAAGTATTGATTTCAAGAAGTCAAACTTATTTATGGGCACATGTCAAAGCTAGTGGGAGCATAAGTGTTATGCTATTAAAGAAATAATTTGTATGCTATTGGGAGTATAATCATTATGGTAAGTGTTGCAAGTTAGCAATGTTAATTATAGAAAACAAAAGTTTCAATTCGCAAAGTTGCAGATTTTGAAAAGTTGTTTTGCTATAATTAAGGGAGAGTAACTCATACTTCAGTTAAAAATCTAAAATCTTAGATTGTGAGGTTTTAATCAAATTTAGTCAAGGATATATATATATATATATATATATATATATATATATATATATATATATATATATATATATATATATATGTGTGTGTGTGTGTGTGTGTGTGTGTTCTGTTGGAGTGGTACAACATAAGGAAATTCTATATATGGAAATATTATAGCAAGAGACTAGTAAAGTATCAAGACATTATGTAAGACATAATGAATCATATCCCATATGCTTCAAGTATAGGATCGATTGCATATGCTATAATATTTATGTGTTTCGAGTTTTCCAAATGCGTAGGGCATTAAGAAGGAAAAAGGACTAGAACCAGATATGACAAAAGTTGTTAAACAATTGCTAAGAACAGTCTAAGGTTCGCCAAAGATTGGGTGCTTGTAGGCAATTGGAAGTATTCTAATGGATGGACCATATTGACAACTATTATCAATAGACAAGATTCTATTAATAAAAAATTGACATATGGAAAATATGGAATTGTTTCCACATTGGGAGTTGGATATTAAGAATCTATGTGAAAGTTAGAAACTTTTATGCAAGAAGGATGTTCAAAGGAATGTACTTTGAATGTGAGACTTCATTTCCATGGAATTGTTCTTGTGACAATCTCTAAAAGAATACTTTGTAATATCGTTGGCAAAGTCTCTGTGACGTTTATACCTCGACATTTCAAAAGGAATCATTGCACGATAGTTTAGAATCTAACACATTCTAGCAGTGACAAGAATATGGTATTCTTACACTTGCAATAAGGATTTGAATTTGTGAAATGAGCATCATTGGAAATGTTTCAATTGTTTCACAAAGAAAGGACCATATGTAAACATAGTATGCATGCTTAGAGAATGAGATCACTATTGTTTTAATTCAAGTATTAAGTTGATTAATCGAAACATTATTCAATGAATAATGTGTAATCAATATGGTGATTAAATAAAATGTGTTTTATTTATACTCATAAGCTCTGAGACCATATTGGATTCGATTATTCTTGCATTTCACTGTGCATGTTTTGACTTCCAGAATAATAAGATTATTCAAACTATCCAAAGTCGATCATACTTTGGAAGTAGGTATTGAGGCAAGATTGTCATGAATCTGATTGTTGATTGTCTAGGTGTTTTAGACATAGCAGTGTTCAAGAGTACTCCTGGAATAAGATTCGTGTATTGGATTAAACCCACGCTCATCTACTCATTTCATGGATTTTATCACGATTGCTTGTGAGACGATATTATCCTATATTCTTGAAACATAGAGATATGAGTTGCAGTTTACAAGTCGGTTGCACATTAATAATATGTAAACGCACTAGTAACTTGGTCTTATAAAACATATTGTTGTGTGTGATTTTATGAGTAGATAAAGCAATCATATGATTCAAAGTATATCCATTCCTTTTACCCTTAGAGGGATAAAAACGATATATGTGGGCCCCTCGTGATTTATTGATGACAACCCTAAGCGCTTGGCCAACCCTGGACTGATTTGATTTGTTCAATTAGTCGGTCGTCTTAAATCGGAAATCGGGAAACAACAGATGCACAGAGAGAATGATTATAATCCATGTACCATTCTATACAATATCTAGAATGGAGGAATATATGATCCCTTATCTAATGGACGCATTATTGACTAGGTCAGAGTCCGACAGCGGCTTTTAAAAGCTTCAATTGCTAGTCGGGATTTTGGAGCCGTACTTGCAATAATAGTTATTACACTTATCCAAGTGGAAGACCGTTAGATTAGGTGTTTATGCCCATAACTATAATTGGTATATACTTGACCCGAGAGTAGCATGCTCTATTTCGGGTTGCATATCACCAGGACAATTTGATAGGATGGATATTTGAGTAAGAAGTTATTTATGATTTACTAATATATTATAAGTATAATATATTAATTGAGAAATCATAATATTTAATTAGTATAGATCAAGAATTAATTTGGAATTAATTTAGTGATAAA
This sequence comes from Lactuca saligna, assembly GCF_052625555.1. NCBI lineage: Eukaryota > Viridiplantae > Streptophyta > Magnoliopsida > Asterales > Asteraceae > Lactuca > Lactuca saligna. The sequence continues at coordinate 32,904,873 of NC_136424.1, forward strand.
AAAAGACTAAATAAATTAACGGGGACTAATTATGTAAATTTGTGATACATATGGTTTGGATTTTGATCCATGATGGACTAAGTTTATGTAAGAATCCATAAATAGTTCATCCACATGAGTTATGGATCAAAAGTCTATGTGTATGGATTAGGGTTTACACATGACTATTGGAATCTTACACTATATATATGTTACCCCTTAGCCAAAATCGGTTGACCAAAGTCTTATAAGAAGAACTATTGATGTATGTGAAACAAGATAGTTTTAAACCTACTTTTAATTATAAAATAAACACACAAAGGCAGTGGACCTATCAATTCTGGTAAAGCTAAATAAGTAGGGTATCGAACACACGGAATGGTAAATTAAAACTAAAAACTAATTTTATCTAAATTAATTAATAAGTAAGGGTTTTTCTCTAGTTTTACAAGACTAGAAACTTACTACTATCACTAAAAATGACTAGAAAAGCAAAGATTTAACTAAATTCAATAATAAGAAAGACTTCTGTTTAGTTCAACTCAATTGATCCTATGGTTGATATTATGGTAATAGTGCAATGAATTAATTCTTCTATTGGTTACCGATTCAATTAATTAGATTCACATTCGCTGCACTAATCCTTAGAGAACAAACTAACTCAAACAGTGATCAGTTGTCTAATTTAATTTAATTCACTAGATTATTTATTCGGGTTAATTTAGACTTGTAATAGCTAACTAATTTGGTCCTTTAGTTAACTTCTTGTTGATG